>NW_024070204.1:64522937-65145590 GCF_014754425.2 Oryx dammah
CCCACCGCGAATCCCCCCGCCCGCCCGCGCCGCACGGCCCCTCCTCGGCGCCGGGGACGCCGCCCTGCCTCCGGCCCGGCTCACGGGTCTCGCGGGCGCCGGGCAGGTGTGGGCTCGGCCAGCCGGGGGGCGCCCCGCGGCCCCCGCCCCATCCCGCCCCCCGCGGCCCCTCTCCCCGCCCCGGCTGCCGTCGCTAGGCAGAGAGCGACGCCGCAGCTCAGGCGCTGGCCCGGTATTAAAGAGTGACCTTGGCTTAGCTATAAAAATAGGTGCGGGTAAGCCGCGGGGACCTCGACGCTCAATGTGCGTATTCCTTGACTGTCAACATTCGCAGACGCCCGTTTGCACTCCCCCGGGGAGTTCTCCTCCAGCCAGGGGCGGGACCTCCGGGAATTTACCCAGGGTGGGCGAGGCCAGCCGACCTCGGGCGGGGATGCAGAGAGTGCGGGCGAGGACCACTGGCACCCGCCCGCCACCTCCCTCCTAAATCCACTGCCACGCTGGAGGATAGAAGCAGAAAGGAGGTAGAGAGCCCCATTCACAATCTGGAAAAACCCAATCTGGACAAGACAAGACTTCCATTTTGAGATTACCAGAAACCACCAGATTCCTGCGTTGACCTTTCCTCTTTCTCAGTCTAGCACACTCAAACTATCCCCAGGCGAACGGCGGCTCCACCCTCCTCTCCTCCCCTTCCTCTCCCAACATATTTCATCTGCCTTAGCGCCCAGGGCCCTTTTGCTAATTACACTCCCTTGGAAGAAGTATTTAAAGCATGATAGATTTCTTTAAAGTAATGCAGGCCATGGTTTAAATATGTTTAATAAATGAATTGAGGAATAGTATTGTGTTACTCCGTAATCTCTGGAAAATAAACTCACCATTCAAGAGCTGCGGCATTATTTTCAGCTCATCCAATAGGTTTGAAATTGCTGCTTTAATTCCTCGGAAATATTAAGCAATCGCAGTTCCAGCCTTTCATGAATTTACTAATAGTCAACGAAGTCAATAAATACTTCAAAGAACACTTGTTGATAGATATATTTAACTCATGTTTTTCACCAAATAGACTTTTCTAGTTGCTCATAAAAATCAATTTCACATCTCTAATGTTTTATTTGTAATATTTAATTAACATAAATCTTAAATGTTATATTTACCATTTTTCTGGCCCTTAACACTGAATAAGATTTAATTGATCAGGAATTTTGAATAGCAGGGTTTTATTCACAGCAAATCTGAAATGAATGAAGTTATATAACTCTTGAATTTATATTTCAAGGGCTATTTGTAAATCGGAGTCCCCGGGGCAATTCCAAACGATTGCCACTTTGGCAAGATGTCGTTTTGGCTACCAGGCTACAGGTGTTGAAGACTTGGGCCTTAGAGTAAAGTTAGCCAATACAACTTTTTATGTTTGAAATGCATGAGTGTGATTGGATTTTAGCTGTTATTGTAGTCGGTGGCCACTTATGCATGGGAAGCAATCTTTCAGGTGTCTGACCACGCTTTAGTAATCAAAGTCACACTCACCTAGCCCAGTGGCCCCTCATTCAGGCAGCTAAACTCAGCTCTCTTTCTGTGGCAAGGATCTTTCCTGCTGAGCCCTGGTGGAGAAGTGCTGTCTCCTTCTCATGAGGAGTGTCAAGTGAGGAAACTCGGGCTTCATTCTCTGCACTTGCAACAAGATAAAGCTCTGAGTGTTTTAAGGGGGGAAAAAAATCATCATTTACTTACCTCTTTGGCTGAGATACACAATACCTTGCCTCTGTGTTTACCCATATTCTGAAGATCCATGGGCTCTAAGTGGATAAAAAACTGAAAAAATGAGTCTATCAGATTAATACATGCTATAAATCGCTACCAAAGTATTTAAAATATGCTTTGAAGCTTTTGTCTTAAAAAGTTTTGTAGGGAGAAAGAGTTCTTTAGCTTTGATTCTTGTTATTGCATATGCTTGCTTCCCTGGTGACTCTAAGGGTAACGAATCTGCCCGCCGAAATGCAGGAGAGAAAGTGAAAGTGAAGTCTCTTAGTCGTGACCGACTCTGCGACCCCATGGTCTGTAACCTATCAGGCTACTCTGACCATAGATTTTCCAGGCAAGAATGCTGGATTGGATTGCCATTTCCTTCTCTGGGGGGTCTTCCTGACTCAGGGATCGAACCAGGTGTCCTGCATTGCAGGCAGACACTTTATCATCTGAGCCACCAGGGAAGCCGGCAATGCAGAAGGTCGTAATGCAGGAAACTCGGGTTCAGTCCCTGGGTTGGGAAGATCCCCTGGAGCAAGGAATGGCCTACCCACTCCAGTACTCTTGCCTGGAAAATTCCATGGACATGGACAGAGGAGCCTGGCACGCTACAATCTATGGGGTCGCAAAGAGTCGGACATGACTAAGCAACTAACACTTTATGCTTGCTTTAATTATTATTTTGTTAAGTTATAAGCAGAAAGAAATATGTTCAGAGTTCTCATTGCATTGTTAGTATATGTCACAAGGGAAATAAAACCATGGTAAGAGAAACTTGCAACACCTCCAGACTTAGAGGTTGCTGATAAAAATGACCCAGAAAAGAGCCCTTAAATTGTATTAGAAAAGAGAAATTCCTAATGGCTAAAATAATGGCTAGTGTTTTTAATTGTTAGCAATCTGCAAGGCATTCTACTAACTTCTTTGTAGAAATCAGCTCATTTAATTCTCATAACCATCCTTTGAGGGACATACTAATGTTATCCCTAGTTTATCGACAGGAAAGGTCAATCTGAGTTAAATTGACACATCCAGTCCATTTTAGTTCTATGACTCTTAGAATGTCAACATTCACTCTTGCCATCTCCTGTTTGACCACTTCCAATTTGCCTTGATTCGTGGACCTGACATTCCAGGTTCCTATGCAATATTGCTCTTTACAGCATCAGATCTTGCTTCTATCACCAGTCACATCCACAGCTGGGTATTGTTTTTGCTTTGGCTCCATCCCTTCATTCTTTCTGGAGTTATTTCTCCACTGACCTCCAGTAGCATATTGGGCACCTACTGACCTCCGGAGTTGCTCTTTCAGTATCCTATCATTTTGCCTTTTCATACTGTTCATGGGGTTCTCAAGGCAAGAATACTGAAGTGGTTTGCCATTCCCTTCTCCCATGGACCACATTCTGTCAGACCTCTCCACCATGACTCGCCCATCTTGGGTTGCCCCACGGGCATGGCTTAGTTTCATTGAGTTAGACAAGGCTCTGGTCAAAAGGAAAGATATAAGCATCTGAATGCAGAGTTCCAAAGAATAGCAAAAAGAGATAAGAAAGCCTTCTTCAGCGATTAATGCAAAGAAATAGAGGAAAACGACAGAATGGGAAAGACTAGAGATCTCTTCAAGAAAATTAGAGATACCAAGGGAACATTTCATGCAAAGACGGGCTCAATAAAGGACAGAAATGGTATGGACCTAACAGAAGCAGAAGACATTAAGAAGAGGTGGCAAGAATACACAGAAGAACTGTACGAAACAGATCTTCACGACCCAGATTATCACGATGGTGTGATCACTCATCTAGAGCCAGACATCCTGGAATGTGAAGTCAAGTGGGCCTTAGAAAGTATCACTACGAACAAAGCTAGTGGAGGTGATGGAATTCCAGCTGAGCTATTTCAAATCCTAAAGATGATGCTGTGAAAGTGCTGCACTCAATATGCCAGCAAATTTGGAAAACTCAGCAGTGGCCACAGGACTGGAAAAGGTCAGTTTTTATTCGAATTCCAAAGAAAGGCAATGCCAAAGAATGCTCAAACTACCGCACAATTGCACTCATCTCACATGCTAGTAAAGTAATGCTCAAAATTCTCCAAGCCAGGCTTCAGCAATATATGAACTGTGAACTTCCAGATGTTTAAGCTGGTTTTAGAAAAGGCAGAGGAACCAGAGATCAAATTGCCAACATCTGCTGGATCATCAAAAAAGCAAGAGAGTTCCAGAAAAACATCTATTTCTGTTTCATTGACTATGCCAAAGCCTTGGACTGTGTCGATCACAATAAACTGTGGACCATTCTGAAAGAGATGGGAATACCAGACCACCTAACCTGCCTCTTGAGAAATCTGTATGCCGGTCAGGAAGCAACAGTTAGAACTGGACATAGAACAACAGACTGGTTCCAAATAGGAAAAGGAGTACATCAAGGATGTATATTGTCACCCTGCTTATTTAACTTCTATGCAGAGTACATCATGAGAAACACTGGACTGGAAGAAGCACAAGCTGGAATCAAGATTGCCAGGAGAAATATCAATAACCTCAGATATGCAGATGACACCACTCTTATGGCAGAAAGTGAAGAGGAACAAAAAAGCCTCTTGATGCAAGTGAAAGAGGAGAGTGAAAAAGTTGGCTTAAAGCTCAACATTCAGAAAATGAAGATCATGGCATCCGGTCCCATCACTTCATGGGAAATAGATGGGGAAACAGTGGAAACAGTGTCAGACTTTATTTTGGGGGGCGCCAAAATCACTGCAGATGGTGACTGCAGCCATGAAATTAAAAGACACTTACTGCTTGGAAGAAAAGTTATGACCAACCTAGATAGCATATTCAAAAGCAGAGACATTTCTTTGCCGACTAAGGTCCGTCTAGTCAAGGCTGTGGTTTTTCCTATGTCATGTATGGATGTGAGAGTTGGACTGTGAAGAAGGCTGAGTGCCGAAGAATTGATGTTTTTGAACTGTGGTGTTGGAGAAGACTCTTGAGAGTCCCTTGGACTGCAAGGAGATCCAACCAGTCCATTCTGAAGGAGATCAGCCCTGGGATTTCTTTGGAAGGAATGATGCTAAAGCTGAAACTCCAGTACTTTGGCCACCTCATGAGAAGAGTTGACTCATTGGAAAAGACTCTGATGCTGGGAGGTATTGGGGGCAGGAGAAGGGGACGACCGAGGATGAGATGGCTGGATGGCATCATGGACTCGATGGACATGAGTCTGAGTGAACTCCGGGAGATGATGATGAACAGGGAGGCCTGGCAGTTCATGGGGTCGCAAAGAGTCGGACTGAACTGAGTTCAACTGAGCGACTGAACTGAACTGAACTGAACTGAACAGTTAGAAAGAAAACTTGTAAGACTTCCTCACATATACATTAAGCAAAATTATATAATCTGTTAGTTTTTGAAAAGCAAAAAACAAAAAACAAAAAACTTTCCACATCTTTTAAGGGTAATTGCTCTCGAAGGTTTTTTTTCCCCCCAGATTCCAGAGAACAGTTATACATTTGATTTATATATTTATTTAGAGAATGGAAGAAAAGATTCACCACCCTCTCTGACCCTCCATTAGGCTTAACAGGCAGAATTGTTACCAAGTCCAAGCTGGCTCTGCTTGCAGATTGATAGGCCAATGAATCTGAGAGGAGGTATTTATGAAAGAAAGTGCCTTTGATCAGGGAGCCGGGAGACCAAAATGAAGGTAGGCTAGCACCTGAAAATAACCATCTTATGGCATCTGGATACCAGGTTCTTTTATAGATCAGAGATGAGGGGAGGTGAGGAAACAAAGGAAAAAGGCCATTAATCTTGCAAACATCTAGAATGGCAAGCCTCAGGTAGCTGCTGCTGCTGCTGCTAAGTTGCTTCATCGTGTCCGACTCTATGCCACCCCATAGACGGCAGCCCACCAGGCTCCCCCATCCCTGGGATTCTCCAGGCAAGAACACTGGAGTGGGTTGCCATTTCCTTCTCCAGTTCGTGAAAGTGAAAAGTCAAAGTGAAGTCGTTCGGTCTTGTCCGACTCTTCGCGACCCCATGGACTGCAGCCTACCAGGTTCCTCCATCCATGCGATTTTCCAGGCAAGAGTACTGGAGTGGGGTGCCATTGCCTTCTCCAGCCTCAGGCACGGGATGTGTTAATTTCCTCCTTCCTGCCATCCACAGGTGAACAGGGTTCTAAACAAAGGTACTTTAACAGTCAGGCAGAGGGGCAGGATTCCCTGAGCAAACCATTCTGTATGATTATAATAACAAAACAACGAAAAGCAAGTTAAGGAAACAGTTCCAACATGGAGTCAGAATTGGCTTCCTCTGTGCAACAGAAATTCATAAAATTACAGTGAAAAAGCTCTCATGATTAAGGTAGCCCAGGCACCTCTAGATCTAAAATGCTAGCCACCTAGTTAACCAGTTAGCTAATAGTGACAGCCATGGAAAAGGGGAAGCGAAAAGGTAATCTAGTCATCTTTCCTACTCACCCTAGAAGAAGGCTTTATTTCTTACCCAGGTATATAAAGTATGTCACAAGAATGCTTTCAGGATTAAAAGCAGTATTTTGTCGGGATTTTCTTTGTCAAACTCTACTACTATCTGCAGATTTCAAATTCCTGAATGATACTATGCATTGAGGAAAAAGGAACTTGAAGTACAAGAGTAATAACAAGTTTGAGAAGACCAGTTACATTTGTTCTTTTGGTTCAGTTTAATCTAACATGATATATAAGCTAAAGCACAGAGTATTTGGTAAGTATAGGCTCAGTTTAAGAGAAAGAAAATGTGATATTTTTCATATTGTTGTTGCTAAGTCACTCAGTCGTATCCTACTCTTATGACCCCATGCACAGCAACATACTAGGCTTCCCTGTCCTTTGCCATCTCCCAGAGCTTGCTCAGACTCATGTCCATCGAGTCGGTGATGCCATCCAACCACCTCATCCTCTGTCATCCCCTTCTCCTGCCTTCAATCTTTCCCAGCATCAGGGTCTTTTCAGATGAGTTGGCTCTTCACATCAGGTGGCCAAAGTATTGGAGCTTCAGTACTGGTCCTTCCCATGAAAATTCAAGGTTCATTTCCTTTAGGATCCTAAAGCATGATTCAACTCCTTGCTGTCCAGGGGATCTGAAGAGTCTTCTCCAAAACCACAGTTCGAAAGCATCAGTCCTTCACTGCTCAGCTTTCTTTGTGGTCCAACTCTCACATATGTACATGACTACTGGAAAAACCATAACTTTGACTAACTTTTTAAGCAAAATAATGTCTCTGATTTTTAACACAGTGTCTAGGTTTGTCACAGCTTTTCTTCCAAGGAGCAAGTGTCTTTTAATTTCTTGGCTGCACTCACTGTCCGCAGTGACGTTGGAGCCCAAGAAAATAAAGTCTGTCACTGTTTCCATTGTTTCCCCACCTGTTTGCCATGAAGTGATGGGACTGGATGCCATGATCTTAGTTTTTTGAATGTTGAGTTTTAACCCAGCGCTTTCACTGAAGAAAAACTACACATTTATATTCATGGCATATACAACAAGTTGCCTAGTTAATATCTATTTCCCCTTTTTCTCTGTCAGATCTAATTTTGTTCAGGGTGGTCATGTGTCCAGCCAAAGCTATTTTCCTTCACTCCTCTTGCAGCTTATGATCATCTTGGCCAATGAAATGTAACAGAAGATTACTTGGTATGGCTTCCAAGAAAGGTTTTGTTTTAGTGATAAAAGACACACTGAGTGATCCCTTTGCCTTTTGCTTTTTGTACTTTTTATTCTTCCTGCTTGGAAGAAGGACTTACCCCTGGGATGAGAGCAGCCATCTTGTAACCAAGAGAATGAAACCTGTGCGTGAACCGTGCCAGAGCCAAGAGATAGGAACGCGGGGTAATGATGACACAGAGAGCTACCACAGACTGCTCTAGTCTTCTCCGTTACTCAACAACGAATGCAGTCCTCACTGAAATTCAAAATTAAACACTATCTCCTTGCTATGGCTAGGAACAAAGAACACTCTTCTATACTATGGATACTGTATTAGACAGATGCTTTTCTTTGATTTTGCTGCTGTCCTAAGGAGCAGCATTCTGAAGAAATCAGTGCTCCCTGTGATTTATCTATCCGGTATTTGATGAAGAAAACACACTGCTCCCTGACCTTGAAATGAACATCTTGGGACTTCTCTGGTGGTCCAGTGGCAAAAGCTCCCTGTTCCCACCATGGGTCCCAGGTTTGACCCCTGGTCAGGGAACAGGAGCCCACATGCCTCAGCTACAGGTTTGCATGCTGAAGTGAAGGTCAAAAATAAATAAACATTTAAAAAAATACCTTATACTTGATTATTTAGTTCATTTGATTTTACGCGTTTCATACATGATCTCAGAAAGTCTCAAATGTCGCTGTGAGGAGGGATAACAAATGACCATTTTAGTCTGGAAACAAGTTACTGGCCAAAGTAATTGCCATGCCAAGTACATAAAGAATATATGGAAAATTATAATTATGCTTTTCATTTTTTAATTAAAATCAAGTAGAAGAATCAAGATGTCAAGTGGGATCCTAAAACAAGAATAAGTATGGAGAAGGAAATGGCAACCCACTCCAGTATTCTTGCCTGGAGAATCCTGTAGACAGAGGAGCCTGGCAGGTTGCAGTCCATGGGGTCACAAGAGTTGGACATGACTTAGTGCACTGTCTTACCCCAGAGATCCTGCCGCATATACCACAAAAACCAAACATCCCCCAATGACCTTGGCCCCACTGTTCCAGTCACTCCCAGTTGGGAATTCAGGCACATGTCCACAGAGGTCACAGACAACATACATACGGTTCTGGTATGTCCCATATATTACCCTTTCATGTCCCAAGGAAGACATTTTCTCTTAGAGATTTTCATTTAGTGTATCTTTAAAAAATCTTGTGTTAAACTTGCCTCCATCTTTTTCTTGGGTAAGGACAATCCAGAAATGGCCCTTCTGTGTCTGTGATGTTGCCATTCACAGCTTTTCTTGATAGGCCTAGTACAATCTTGAGAACAGGGTTGCTGTATGCTGAATGTCAGCGGTAGCTCTTAGCTTTGCCTATCTTAGGTAGTTATGCTGTGCGTTTTTTATTGGTGAACCATGTTTGATTTGTCCCTAATACCTTTGAAGTTTTTCTGAGAAATGAAATAATGCAACATGAACTTATTAAAATACATTTTAAGCCTTAAAAAAAAAAAGAATAAGTAGTCTGTACTTCATAAAAAGCTACCAGTTGATACGTATCAAAAGTGATGAAAGTATGACTGTTCCCCTTAATACATAAGGAACCTTTTAAAAATAAGAAAAAATTAACTACAATCTAATGTCTTTTTATTGTGTGTATTTCAGCAAATGGCTATTGAATAGTTAAATGACAGCAATATAAGTTAAATTTTCAAAATAGTGAAAAAAAGAAAAAAGTTATGTGTATGAAGATGTCACTAAAGCATTTTTTTAAAGCCAAAATGTGGAAATAATACCATGAATGTCTAAAAAGGTAGACTGCTATTAATCAAAGGAACATAAAAAGTTTGCCTATCTTATTGAAGTCAATAAGAGTTATTATTTTTAAGTGCTAATAGCAACCACAAAGCTTGTTGAAACAGCTACTCTAGAATAGATACAAAATAGATCACCTATCTGAAGGCAAAGTATCCTAATCATCATTGTCATTGTTGCTGGGTTACATCTGTTAAACACTTATGTACCAGTTCAGTTCAGTTCAGTTCAGTTCAGTTCAGACATTCAGTCGCGTCCGACTCTTTGCGACCCCATGAATCATAGCACGCCAGGCTATGATTCCTGTCCATCACCAACTCCTGGAGTTCACCCAAACTCATGTCCATTGAGTCAGTGATGCCATCCAGCCATCTCATCCTCTGTCGTTCCCTTCACCTCCTGCCCCCAATCCCTCCCAGCATCAAAGTCTTTTCCAATGAGTCAACTCTTCTCACGATGTGGCCAAAGTATTGGAGTTTCAGCTTCAGCGTCAGTCCTTCCAATGAACACCCAGGGCTGATCTCCTTCAGAATGGACTGGTTGGATCTCCTTGCAGTCCAAGGGACTCTCAAGAGTCTTCTCCAACACCACAGTTCAAAAGCATCAATTCTTCAGCGCTCAGCCTTCTTCACAGTCCAACTCTCACATCCATACATGACCACTGGAAAAACCATAGCCTTGACTAGATGGACCTTAGTCGGCAAAGTAATGTCTCTGCTTTTGAATATGCTATCTAGGGTTGGTCATAACTTTTCTTCCAAGCAGTAAGTGTCTTTTAATTTCATGGCTGCAGTCACCATCTGCAGTGATTTTGGAGCCCCCCAAAATAAAGTCTGACACTGTTTCCACTGTTTCCCCATCTATTTCCCATGAATTGATGGGACCAGATGCCATGATCTTCATTTTCTGAATGTTGAACTTTAAGCCAACTTTTTCACTTTCCTCTTTCACTTTCATCTGCTGGAGTCCAGGTCCAGCTGCCAGGGATTCAACCTGAAAAGATGGACGGTGTCCGCGATGATGTAGCTTCTGACTCACAGTATATAGCCTCTGACTCATCTTGTTGTAGCCTCTGACTCAAAGTACGGAACTACATGTTTATTTCAAGCTTCAGGTTCTCTTTTATACTTTGACAAGAGCATTACATAGACTTCCCTGGTGGCTCAGATGGTAAAGCATCTGCCTACAATGCGTGAGACATAGGTTCAATCCCTGGGTTGGGGAGATCTCCTAGAGAAGGAAATAGCAACCCACTTCAGTATCCTTGCCTGGAAAATCTCATGGACAGAGAAACCTGGTAGGCTATAGTCCATGGGGTCGCACTGAGCGACTTCACTTTCACATTCAAGAGCATTACATCAGAGGTGACACTCCCAGTTTCCCCCACCCAGATTTATCATTGTTGCCCTACAAACAGAGTTCCTGCTTCAGCTGATTCTCTCAGAATTGGCTTAACCATCTATTATCTTCTTTCTCTTATGTGTCCTATACTTAACTTGTGATTACATTGTAACTCATGCTACATTCCTCAGTTTATTTCTTATCTTTCTAGATCCTGTTTGCCCCTAGCATCTTAAGATCATTATCCCCTAAAAAAGGCTTCTAGCTATTCTTGCTGCTGCTGCTAAGTCACTTCAGTCGTGTCCCACTCTGTGCGACCCCATAGACGGCAGCCCAACAGGTTCGGCCATCCCTGGGATTCTCCAGGCAAGAGCACTGGAGTGGGTTGCCATTTCCTTCTCCAATGCATGAAAGTAAAAAGTGAAAGTGAAGTCGCTCAGTCGTATCTGACTAGTAGCGACCGTATGGACTGCAGCCCACCAGGCTCCTCCGTCCATGAGATTTTCTAGGCAAGAGTATGGAGTGGCTTGCCATTGCCTTCTCATTCTAAACCCTAAACTCAGCAAACATCTTTTGCCATAAACATTCCCCTCACAAACAGGTCTCAGATAATAATCCTTCCCATGGCCTCAGGCTGCAGCCTATGTGCTCATCCTGGGACATTCTTTGTAAAGATCCTTGAACAAATGTCAATGGTTATTTTATAGATTATTTTCTGGGCACAACTGTAGAAGGCTTTGTGCCTTCTCATGCTCCTCTCAAGAACAATAAGCACCTTAATATTCCTTTTCAGTCAACTCAGCCGAGGAGAGGGAAAAGACAGGTCAGAATTACAAGGCCTAACTCCTTCATCCCGGAGCCGTGCCTGCGGAATGAGGAGAAGGGTCTGGGGCCGTGCCTCTATTCTGTCAGTAATGCCTAATGTGGCTCCCGACATCTTCCCTTTTCTTATTTTTCAGAGCATAAGTATGAAACTCAGTAGATAAAGCAGAGACACTTCGGTTAAGTATTCTGAAAAGGCATGGGGCTATTACACAACTCAGAATCAATAGGCATAAGCACATGGCCACATTAATCATTATTATAAAAAAGGATCCATAGGAAAGATATCCCTCCAGATTTTTAAAAAGGGAATTAGAAAGCCATTGAGAGGAAAAGTCAGACTCCGCTTGTTTCATACTCTGAATATCCTGATGTAACTTAGAAATATCAATACTAAAATCTGAGTGATTCCAGACACCTAAAATATGATTCCTAATGTGTTCCCAAGAATGTACAGAATCATTCACTTGTAGAGAGGTATCACACATCCATTTAAATTCAGCATGGCACCTTAAAGACAACTTAATTTTTAAATTTGTAATTTCTTGCCCTATAAGCAGGACTGTTTCTTCTAAAGCATTGACCTTATTTTCTATTTTCTTATCTATAACTTCCTGTGTAGTAAGAGCTACGGAGACATTTTTAGACAGCTGATTGACAAACGAGGCACTATGCACTTCTTTTGACAGGGCAACAGTAGAAACTGTAACTGAAGCAATTATGGCAATCAAGGCAGTTATTCCCACAATCAAAGCTGCGTTAGGCGTTACTGACATTCATCAAGAGGCTTTTTATTTCCTCTTCACTTTCTGCCACAAGGGTGGTGCCATCTGCATATCTGAGGTTATTAATATTTCTCCTGGCAATTTTGATTCCAGCTTCTGCTTCTTCCAGCCCAGCGTTTCTCATGATGTACTCTGCATAGAAGTTAAATAAGCAGGGTGACAATAGACAGCCTTGACGTACTCCTTTTCCTATTTGGAACCAGTCTGTGTTCCATGTCCAGTTCTAACTGTTGCTTCCTGACCTGCATATAGGTTTCTCAAGAGACATTATGCTAAATGTTTTACTTAAGTTTTTTTTGTTTAATCCTCACACTCTCTATTTGAGGTAGATACTATATCCTTATTTCAGAGATGAGGAAACTGAGGTTTAAAGAGATGAAGAAACTGACCCAAAGTGGTAAAGCAGAAATTTGACCATTGTCCTGCATTACAGTAGACTTTAAACGCTAGACTATAAACTTAATTGCACTATTTCTCAGTAGTATATCTCCAAGCTTCTAGAGCCATGTTGGCCTAATGGATAAGGCATCTGACTTTGGATCACAATACTGAGGGTTTGAAACCCTTTGTGCTTAGTTTGGGCTTCCCTGGTAGCTCAGCTGGTAAAGAATCCACCTGCAGTGCAGGAGACCCCGGTTCAATCCCTGGGTCGGGAAGATCAGCTGGAGAAGAGATTGGCTACCCACTCCAGTATTCTTGGGCTTCTCTGATGGTTCAGCTGGTAAAGAATCTGCCCACAATGTGGGAGAGAGAGATCTGGGTTTGATCCCTGGGTTGGGAAGATCCCCTGGAGAAGGGAACAGGTACCCACTCCAGTATTCTAGCCTAGAGAATTCCATGGACTATCCATGGGGTCGCAAAGAGTCAGACACGGCTGAGTGACTTTCACTGTCAGTACATACTTATGTTGCTGGAAGGGGGACCCCTTCCAGGGCCTAAAGGGGGCGCTTGTCTAACACTCAGAAATGAATGGTCCAGTGAGACACGTGTGCTGATGAAGCAACAGAGTTTATTGGGAAGGGGCACCCAGGCAGGGAACAGGAGGGTAAGGGAACCCACAGAACTGCTCTGCCATGTGGCTCACGGTCTTGGCTTTTGTGGTGATGGGATTCGTTTCTGGGCTGTCTCTGGCTGATCATTCTGACTCAGGGCCCTGCCTGGTGGTGCACACATTGCTCAGCCAAGATGGATGCCAGCAAGAAGGATTCTGGGAGGTGGTAGGACACGTGGCGTCTCCTTTTGACCTTTCCCGGACTCTTCTGGTTGGTGGTGGCTTGTTAGTTCTGTGTTCCTTACCAGGACCTCCTGTTGTAAAATAATTCACGCAAGTGGTGACTATGGTGCCTGGCCAGGGTGGGTGGTTTCAGTCAGTGTGTTTCCCATAACATTTACATTAACACCCTCTCACTCATTATTATATTTTATTAACTCAATGTGTATTGTTCAAAAAGTTACACTTGTGCCAGGTACTGTGCTGTATAGTCCTGTAATGTGACAGTGACCCGGGTCAGGCAGAGCCACTGGGAAATGTGGACGTGCCTGTCCAACAGTGGTTTTCTGGCAGAACTGAGAAGACAACTCATACTTTTAGAAGAGTGCAGGGTGTCAAGAAATGAGACCAGAGAAACAGGCAAGACCAGTTATTCCTCTAATAAGTCGTTGTTATCGATGGTCAGTATGGACTGCCTCCCAAAGGCAAGGGAGAGCCATTTAAAAAGTTTAAGTTTCAGGGCTTCCTTGTGGCTCAGATAAAGAATCTGCTTGCAATACAGGAGACACAGTTTTGACCCCTGGATGGGGAAAGATCCCCTGGAGAAGGAAATGGCAACCCACTCCAGTATTCTTGCCTGGGAAATCCCATGGACAGAGGAGCCTGGCAGGCTATAGTCCATAGGGTCTCAAAAGAGTGGGATGTGGCTTAGCAACTAAATAACAACAAACACATATTAAAATTTACCATTTAAAAAAAAGTTTAAGTTTCAGAGTGACACATGTTAGCAAATTTTCTCAGGCTGCAATTGGGAAAATGAAGAAAATAAGTCTGCAGGCTGGAAGCCAGCTATGGAACTGATTAACTTATCCAGGTGAGAGATGGCAGTCTGGTCTAGAGGTCATAATGAGGATGAAGAGTTGTAAATGAATTTCTAAAGCTCAAAGGTGGGAAGTGGAAGCAACAGGACTTGGCAAAATGTACAAAGTAATAGAGAAGACAAGCAAAATCACCAGGCTTCTGGCTTGAACCAGGGTAGATGCTGATTCTGCTTACCAAAATAGGCATCACTTAGGACATGAGAATTTAGGAGGTAAAATTATTAATTTCATTTCAACTACATTAAGCTATCCATGCTGTTAGACATACAAGTGGGGACACTTGAAATAATGAGATATTCAGGAACTGGAGCTCAGGGTTGTCGAGGATGGGGAGGGCGATTTCCCTCTTTTCAACCAATTTTATATACCTTGCAAAACTGTCATAAAGTCTATATAGTGAAAGCTATGGTTTTTCAAGTAGTCATGGACAAATGTGAGAGTTGGACCATAAAGAAGGCTACTGCTGCTGCTGCTAAGTCGTATCAGTCATGTCCTACTCTGTGCGACCCCATAGACAGGAGCCCACCAGGCTGTTCTGTCCCTGGGATTCTCCAGGCAAGAACACTGGAATGGGTTGCTGAGCACTGAAGAACTGATGGTTTCAAACTGTGGTGCTAGAGAAGACTCTTGATAATCCCTTGGACATCAAGGAGATCAAACCAGTCAATTCTAAAGCAAATCAATCCTGAATATTCATTGGAAGTACTGATGCTGAAGCTGAAACTCCAATACTTTGGCCACCCAATGTGAAGAGCATTGGAAAAGACCCTGATGCTGGGAAAGATTGAAGGAAGGAGGAGAAGGGGATGACAGAGGATGAGATGGTTGGATGGCATCACTGACTCAACGGACATGAGTTTGAGCAAGCTCTGGGAGTTAGTGATGGACAGGGAGGCCTGGCGGGCTGCTGTCCATGGGGTCGCAAAGAATCGGACATGATTGAGTGACTGAACAACAACAGCAACAACTCAAGCCCCCAATTCTCTACTTCTGTTGATAAGGATGTCTTTCTACCTCCCAGCACAGAGAAGCACCTTTCACAGAGAAGATTTCTTTCCTGCTTTCAGGGAGACAGAGAGGAGAGGTCTGATTAACAAGTAAATTCTGTTCTGCAGATAATGCTGGGACTAAAAATGCTTTCAAAGTAAAATTTTGCATGTGGAAGCAATAGATACTGTAATCAAAAAAACATAAAGCAAAGACTTCTTTACCCCAACTTCAAAACCAAAAATCAAGCAGTAAATCAAATAAAACCCTATGAAACCCTCAATACTCCAGCTTAACTAGGATAACTAGGGGAAAATGAAAAAAGACCAGGCAAAACACTTGATTTCTTTTATATTGGAAAGGAACGAAAAGAGATGAACTTTCAGCCCAAACAAAGGCACATCCAGCAATGAAAGGCATGTCCTGCCAAGGCTTAGAAGAGGGACAGTCTTCTGCTTCCCCCACGTCAAGGCGGAAACAATACACAATGTCTCTCAATTTTTCAGCTTGGCCTTGATTTGAAAATGCTACAGTGGAACTAATTAGTGCAGGGGTGGGGGCTGGGCTGGAACTAGGCCTTTAGTGTGCAGGCTCCTTGTGTGCTTCAGCTTCAAGTTTAGAAATGCACAACCCTGAGTCTCTTCTCTCTAAATATTCCAATCCAGGACATCTAGAATGGGGCCAAACAATCTGCATTTTAAATGAGCACCATAGGTATCACCTTTATTGAGGCTTCCCAGGTGGCGCTAGTGGTAAAGAATCCACCTGCCAGTCAGTGCAGGAGATGTAAGAGACACCAGTTGGATCCTTGGGTTGGGAAGATCCCTGGAGGAGCGCATGGCAGTATTCTTGCCTGGAGAATTCCATGGACAGAGGAGCCTGGCAGGCTACAGTCCATAGCATCGCAAAGAGTCTGACATGACTGAAGCGGCATAGCATGCACGCACGCATCACCTTTATTAAAACTCTATAGAGAGAGAGATAATTTAAAGACAGAGCAACTCAGATGAGACAAAGTGAAGGGATTTAAACTTCTGATTTTGGACTTCCCCGGTGGTACAGTGATAAGAATCTGCCTGCCAATGCAGGGGACACAGATTCAATCCCTGGTCCAGGAAGATTCCACATCCTATGGCGCAACAAAGCCCAAGCGCCAGAACTACTGAGCCAGTGCGCCACAGCTACAGAAGCTCATGCACCTAGAGCCCACGCTCCACAACTGGGGAGGCCACCCAGTGAGGAGCCCGTGCACCGCAAGGAGTAGGCCCCGCTCACCGCTACTAGAGAAACCCCCCACACCAGTGAAGACCTGGGGAAAGCAAATAGAGAAACAAGTTAAAAGAGGCAGTGCAACGACACAAAGTAGGCATTCAATAAAAGGAAAAAAAATTTTTTTAATATACTTCTGATACTTAATCTTGAACTAAGGCATCACTTTTCTGGGAAAGCGAATAAGGGGTCTAAGATTATTTGCACAGTTCAGTGAATTTTTAAAGTCTGGACACCTAGATAGCTACCACCCAAAGCAAGATAGGGAACATTCCCAGACCATACCTCTCCCCAGAGGTAACCACCATTTTAACACATGACATCATAGGTGTTTTGAACTTCATTTACATGGAATAATGCAGTATGAACTTTTTTTGTCTTACATTTTTGCTCAGCGTTATGTGTAGTGAGACTCATCTGTGTTGTTGGGTATGGTAGTAGCTTCTTCCTTTGGATTTCCGTGTATCAATCATTTCACTGTATAAAAATGCCATAATATATTTGCCTTCTCCTGCTATTGGACACCAGTCATTTAAAGATTGTTTGACACCTCCATCTTGTTGTGTAGTGGTTTGATGTAATTATTTTTTCCTTTTGGCGGCACAGTGCACAGGCTCTTTGTTGCTGTGCTCAGGCTTTCTCTGTGCTGTGCTGTGCTTAGTCACTCAGTCGTGTCTGACTCTTTGCAGCACCATGGACTGTAGCCCGCCAGGCTTCTCTGTCCATGGGGATTTTCCAGGCCAGAATGCTGGAGTGGGTAGCCATGCCCTCCTCCAGGGGATCTTCCCAGCCCAGGGCTCTAACCCTGCATTGGGGTTAGATCTGAATTGCAGGGAGATTCTTTACCAGCCGAGCAGTCAGGGAAGCCCCAGGCCTCCTCTAGTGTGGCAAATGGAGCCTACCCTCTAGCTGCAGTGCTGGGGCTCCTCACTGTAGTGGCTTCTCTCGTTGCAGACCTTGGGCTCTAGAGCACTCAGGCTTTAGTAGCTGTGGCTTAGCTGCTCCGTGGCACATGGGATCTTAGTTCCGTGACCAGAACCCATGTATGCTGCCTGCACTGGCTGACAGATTCTTAACCACTGGACCACCAGGGAAGTCCCTTGATACGATTTTCAATCCACTTATTTCTGACAAAAATGAAGTTGTTTTTAAGAGTGAATTTTTTTATTTTGGGGTTTTTTTTTGTCATGCCATGGGGCATGTGGGATTTTAGTTCCCCAGCCAGGGGTGGGACCTGTGCCCCCTGCATTGGAAGCTCTGGACCACCAGGGAAGCCTCAGTGAAGTTGTTTCAATATTGAAGTGAAATCATATGTGAGGATGTCACCATCCATGTCTGGAGTTGCTGATAACAAAAAGTAACTGTGATGAGAGGACATTTAGACCATAAATACCTAGGGTGAGGACTATCCAAGAGGGTTAGGTATGGGTGAGGCCACCCTTGACTGATCTAAATAGCCCTCTGAAGATCTTGGGGCATTAGCTCCTGCCATGGTAAAGCTAACTCATTTATCCACAGTGGCAAAAAGCCACGCAGCAGCCCAGAGAAGAGCATCTTGCCCCAAACACCTGTGCCATGGTTCCCGGGCAATAAGTTCGAGCAACAGGGAACTTTTCACTTTTGTTCTGCGGGCAGCTGCATGTCAGCTTGCTGTTGATTAAGCTGCCTCTCCTGAGAACCAATTTGCATAAAGGTATGCTGTGAACTACATTTGGACTTTCTTTTACCTTCCTTGCCTGGAACAATAGTGTCATTAATCTATCATTTGTTTGGAGTATGTTATTTCTTTATTGACTTATTAAGAGACATTATCGTATATGCTGTTAGCTTGTGAAATTATTATAATTACTGCAATAAACCTATGTCAAATAAACAAATAAATATTGGGCAAGGACAATCTCAGCCTCTGAGCATAGTCTGCCAACCACCCCATGTGCAAAATACATATGAACTTTAGAATCCATTTCTATTAAAAAAAAACCAATTGAATTCTTGATACAGGTTACATTTGAGGAATACTGTCATCTTAATATTATGTGCTTTAGTATGTAAACACAAAATATCTTTTTGCTTCTTTAAATCTTTTTTTTTTAAACCATTACTATAGTTTTCAGTGTGCAAATCCTATATTTCCTTAAATTTATTTTTTTCTTTCATATGCTATTGTACATGAAATTGTTTTCTTAATTCAATCTTCAGTTTGTTTATTACTAGTACATAGAAATAAAGCTGATTTTGGTATACTGATCTTGTATTCTGCAACTTTTTCTGTGTTTTTTTTTTTCTTTTTGCTATGTAGCTTGCTGAATCTGAGTTCCCGAACCAGGATGGAACATCGTCCCCCAGTGGAAGCTCGGAGTCCTAATCAGAGGACCATCAGAGAATTCCCTCTTACAACTTTGGTTAACTTGTTTATCAACTCTAATCATTTTTTGTTCTTTTTTTTTTTTTTTTTTTTTTAGGGTTTTCTATATACAAGATCATGTCATCTACAAATAGAAACAGTTTTATTTTCTCCCTTCCAACCTCGATTTCCCTTTTTTCTTTTTCTCACCTAGTTGCCCTGGCTAGAACCTCCAGTACAACACTGAAGAGAAATAATGACACCAGATATTTCTATCTTGTTCCTGATTTCATGGGGAATATTTTCAGTCTTTTATCATTATGATATAAGCTGCAGGCTTTTCATGGGTGCCCTTTATCAGGCTGAGGAAATTCCCTCCTATTTTGTTGAGTGTTTTTATCATGAAAGGGTGTTGGATTTTGTCGAATGTAGTTTTTGTTTTGTCTGTTGAGATGATCTTTTATTTTATTAATATCATCTATTACATTGATTGACTTTCATATGTTGAACCAGTTCTCACATTCATGGGATAAATTCCACTTGGTCATGGTGTATATTCCTTTTTATGTGCTGCTGGACTTGACTTTCCAACATTTGTAGAGGATTTTTGCACTTATGATCATAGGTGATATTGGTCTGCAGTTTTCTTTTCTTGTGATGTCTTTGTCTGGCTTTGTTATCAGAGTAATACTGAACTCACAGAATGAGTTGTAAGTATTCTCTCCTATTTTTTGACAGTGTGTGAGAAGGACTTTTGTTAATTCATTAAATATTTTGTAGAATTCAGCAGTGAATTCTGGGCTTTTTCTGTATGTGTGATCTTTTATTTTTATTTTTTAATTGGAGGATAACTGCTTTATAATGTTGTTTTGGTTTCTGCCATACAACAACTTGAATCAATCATTATTATATATATATACTATGCATTTTCCTAAGTATAATGAGATTGAGAATATTTTCATTGGCCATTTGGATTTATGCTTCTATTTATTGACTATTTGCTTTTCATATATATTCTTCTGTATGTTTGGAAGATTCTAGAACAAGCGAAAAAAAAAAGGAATGTTCATAACAATAGATACAAGGATACACATGAGTGTGTATGTTCTTATATGTATGCAATACACATATATCTGTACTTTTGTTTGCTTTTGTTTGGCCATGCAGCATATGGGATCTTAGTTCCCTGACCAGGGATTGAACTTGGGCCCTCAGCAATGAGAGCTTGGAGTCCTAACCACTAAAGTGTCAGGAAATTCCCCCAGTATGTTTTTATATAAATAGTATATTTTTGAAAAATAAAAGAGCGATGAAGTTGAAAGAAGTATTAAAAAGACATTTACAGTGAACCGTAAAAGCAAAACGACAAATGCACTATAATCTGTCAAACTTATGTCCAAAGTTTTTTAAAATGTGAGAAAACTGAGATAAGAATAAAGCTCCTGACCTGTGTGTAAGGAAAGAGCATAAAGGGATGGGAGTGATGGGGTTTAAATATTATTAGAATCTTGGTAGAAATGAAGAAGACCCAGAAAGTCAGCCAGATGGCCAAGAGAACTCAATCTCAAGTGAATCCATGTGAAGTCTTTGATCTCTCTCGTGAAGGAGTTCAAAGGAAATCTCTTGCAGGAAGGACTAGCTCTGTAAAACTTCAGTCTTGGCTACATGCTAAGTTCACCAGAGGAGCTTTTAAAATAAGGGCCTATGCTCCAATTTGGAACAATTGAAACAAAATTTCTGCAAGTAGCTCTGAAATCCGTTTTTTTTTGGTTTGTTTTTTGGGTTCTTTTTTGTTTTTTTAAATTGATGCATAATTGGCATATAAGAATATGTTAGTTTCAGGTGTACAACACAAGAATTCAATATATTGAGAAATGATCACCACAATAAGTCTAGTTAACATCATTCACCATACATAGTTGCACAGTTTCATTTTTTGTGATGAAAACTTTTAAGATCTACTTTTACAATCCAAGTAACCTTCAAAAATAGTTCATGGGAACTATATTTTTTTGAAATTTCCCCTGGTAATCACCAAGGTTGAAATTTCACGAAGTAGACACTGACATGCAGAACACCAAATTATATTGTTTAGAGGCACATGAAAAGATGTTCAGTATTATTAATTATTAGAGAAATACAATTCAAAACTAACATGAGGTACCACCTTACACTGATCAGAACGGCCATCATTAAAAAGTCTGCAAATCACACGCTGAAGAGAGTGTGGGGCAAAGGGAACCCTCTGCGCGGTTGGCGGGAGTGTAAATTAGTGCAGCTACTATGGTAAACAGTATGGAGGTTCCTCAAAAACTAAAAATAAAGTTGCCATTGCTTGGCTGTGCTTAGGCGCTCAGTCGTGTCTGACTCTTTGGGACCCCATGGACTGTAGCTGGCCAGGCTCCTCTGTCCATGGGGATTCTCCAGGCCAGAATACTGGAGTGGGTTCCCATGCCCTCCTCCAGGGGATTGTCCCAACCAGGGATTGAACCCAGGTCTCCCACATTGCAGGTGTATTCTTTACCATCTGAGTCACTAGGGAAGCCCAGAGTTGCCAATGTGATTCTGCAATTCTATGCCTGGACATGTATCCAGAAAAAACTATAATTTGAAAAGTTACATGCACTCCTGTATTTAGAGTAGCACTACTCACAGTGGCCCAGACATGGAAGAAACATAACTGTTCATTGATGGATGAATAGATAAAGAATATGTGGTACATATATACAATGGAATACTACTCAGCCATAAAAAGAATGAAATTATACCATTTATAGCCACACAGATGGACCTAGAGATTATCATAGTAAGTGAAATAAGTCAGAAAGAGAAAAGCAAATAGTATATGATATCACTTACATACAGAATCTAAACTATGATAATAATGAACTTACCTACGAACCAGAAACTTGTGGTTGCCAAGAGAGGGTGGGGACGGATGGATTGAGAGTTTGGGATTAGCAGATGCCAGCGTTTATGTATTGAATGGGTAAACAACAAGGTCTGTCCTACTGTATAGCACTGTGTTGTGTGCTTAGTCACTCAGTCGTGTCTGACTCTTTGTGACCCAATGGACTGTAGCCCGCCAGGCTCCTCTGTCCATGGGGATTCTCCAGGCAAGAATACTGGCGTGGGTAGCCATTCCTTTCTCCAGGGGATCTTCCCAACCCAAGGATCAAACCCAGGTCTCCTGCATTGCAGGCAGATTCTTTACCATCTGAACCATCAGGGAAGCCCACCATATAGCACAGGGAACTATTAATAATTAATATAGTCAGTGTCCCAATAAACCGTAATGGAAAAGAATATGAAAAAGAATATAAATATATGTATAACTGAATCAATTTACCATACAGTAGAAGTTAACACAACATTGTAAATCAACTAGACTTCAATAAAATAAATTTTTTAATTGAAAAAATTGTATTGTTTAGAAAAATAAGATTTTATTTTTTGGTATGTGATTATCGAAATCCTTTTTTTTAAACTGAAGTGTAAAGAAATCAGGAAAAAGTAGGTTTATCATAAAGGATATCAGCAGAAGAGAAAAAGCAAATGATAGTTTTAGAATAGTTTCTAAATTCCCCAGTGGTGCAGGGGTTAGGATTTGGCACTTTTGCTGCTGTGGCCTGGAGTTCCATCCCTGGTTGGGGAATAAGAGCCCATTTGCTGAGCTGCTTGGCCAAAAATTTTTTTTAGATAAAATAAAATGCTTTCTGTCTCAAATTATTGTTCTTTTCAAAGTTTTTCACTGAAAGAAAATTTATTGAGAATCTATGACATGCAAAGCCCTGTGCACGTCATAGAACCATGAGATGTTTTTTTTCAATGACTAGAGAAATGGCTCTTAGCTTCAAAGGTCTTAGAGTCTGGTTGAGAGATAGGAATAACTTGTGACAGAACAAGGCAGAAAGAAATGCCAAACTTGAAGAAACAAAGTGCCATGGGAACACTGAAGAGGTGACTCTAGCAAGACTGGGGTTGAGGAGGTTTTATGAAGAAACCAGAGCTTGAACTCATCCTTGAAGGATGAGTGGAATCTCAGTAGGTGAAGAGGTTGGGGTGAGAAATGGATTCCTGATTTGGGGAGGAGCAGGGGCAAAGACTGAGCAGTGAAAGAGTGCATATAATCCACACCTCCTTTCCTCCGGGATCTGTAGCAATCGCCTCCTTGACTGGTCTCCAGCCTGTCCCCACTCCACCCCCTACACCTCCTCACACCACCACTACAGCTCTTATTTCCACAGAACACTGGGCATTCATTATGAAATGTTCACTATTAGCCTAGCATGCATGTGCACGCATGCTAAGTTGCTTCAGTCATCTCCGACTAGTTGCAATCTATGGACTGTGGCCTGCCAGGCTCCTCTGTCCCTGGGATTCTCCAGGTAAGAATACTGGAGTGGGTTGCCATGCCCTCCTCCAGGGGATCTTCCCGACCCAGGTATTGAACCCAGGTCTCCTGCATTGCAGGCGGATTCTTTACCCATGAGCCACTGAGGAAGTTCCCATATCTACACAATATTCCCCAAATTTGTATGCTTTTGAGATTTCTCTACTACAAAATCAATAAATGCTCTTGCATCAAATTCAAACAGTTCTGTAAGGTATAAACAGGAAGTGAAAGTCCTCTCTCCAATCTGCCTTCAGAGGTAGCCATTGTTAGCATCGTGAGTAGGTATCCATCCAGTTTCTCCATGTCTCTGCCTCTCTCTCCATCCAATTTCTCCATGTCTCTGCCTCTCTATCTCCAGCTGTTTGTTTCTCCCTTAATACAGAATATAAATATACAAATACACATATTACATACATACACATACAATGTCATATTCTTTACATATATATATGTGTATATATATATATACGTTCCACTGTATACATGTATCAGTTCAGTTCGGTTCAGTCGCTCAGTCTGTTCATCTCTTTGCGACCCTATAGACTGCAGCATGCCAGGCCTCCCTGTCCATCGCTAACTCCCAGGATTTACTCAAACTCATGTCCATCACGTCAATGATGCCATCCAACCATGTCTTCCTCTGTCATCCCCTTCTCCTCCCGCCTTCAATCTTTCCCAGCATCAGGGTCTTTTCTAATGAGTCCGTTCTTCATATATCAGGTGTTAGATTTGGAGTTTCAGCTTCAGCATCAGTCCTTCCAATGAACATTCAGGACTGATTTCCTTTTAGATTGACTGGTTAGATCTCCTTGCAGTCCAAGAGACTCTCAAGAGTCTTCTCCAACACCACAGTTCAAAAGCATCAATTCTTTGGCACTCAGCTTTCTTTGTAGTCCAACTCTCACATCCATACATGACTATTGGAAAAACCATAGCCTTGACTAGATGGACCTTTGTCAGCAAAGTAATGGCTCTGCTTTTTAATATGCTATCTAGGTTGGTCATAGCTTTTCTCCCAAGAAGCCAGCATCTTTTAATTTCATGGCTGCAGTCACCATCTGCAGTGATTTTGGAGCCCCCCAGAATAAAGTCTCTCACTGTTTCCATTGTTTCCCCATCTATTTACCATGAAGTGATAGGACTGGGTGCCATGATCTTAGTTTTCTGAATGTTGAGCTTTAAGCCAACTTTTTCACTCTTCTCTTTCACTTTCATCAAGAGGCTCTTTTGTTCTTCGCTTTCTGCCCTAAGGGTAGTGTCATCTGCATATCTGAGGTTATTGATATTTCTCCCAGCAATCTTGATTCCAGCTTGTGCTTCTTCCAGCCTGGCATTTCTCATGATGTACTCTGCATATAAGTTAAACAAGCGGGGTGACAATATACAGCCTTGACGTACTCCTTTCCCTATTTGGAACCAGTCTGTTGTTCCATGTCCAGTTCTAACTGTTGCTTCCTGACCTGCATAAAGATCTCTCAGGAGGCAGGTCAGGTGGTCTGGTATTCCCATCTCTTGAATTTTCCAGTCTGTTTTGATCCACACACTCAAAGGCTTTGGCATAGTCAATAAAGCAGCAGCAGATGCTTTCTTGGAACTCTCTTGCTTTTTCAATGATCCAACAGATGTTGGCAATTTGATCTCTGGTTCCTCTGCCTTTTCTGAATCCATCTTGAACATCTGGAAGCACAATGTACTACTGAAGCCTGGCTTGGAGAATTTGGAGCATTACTTTGCTTGTGTATGAGATGAGTGCAATTGTACGGTAATTTGAACATTCTTTAGCACTGCCTTTTCTTGGGATTGGAATGAAAACTGACCTTTTCCAATCCTGTGGCCACTGCTGAGTTTTCCAAATTTGCTGGCAGATTGAGTGCAGCACTTTCACAGCATCATCTTTTAGGATTTGAAATAGCTCAGCTGGAATCCCATTACCTACAGTAGCTTTGTTCGTAGTGATGCTTCCTAAGGCCCACTTATCTTCACATTCCAGGATGTCTAGCTCTAGGTGAGTAATCACACCATTGTGATTATCTGGGTTGTGAAGATCTTTTTTGTATACTTCTTCTGTGTATTCTTGCCACGCACATACTTATATGTGTGTGTATATGTATATGTGGTATGTATAACACACCATATGTGTGTGAATATAGTAAACTAAGCAGTTGTGTATATATTTACATACATGCTTAATACATTTGTAAGGAATCTATCTAATGCCTCTAAATACAGTGTATCTATCTATTCATGCACATATATGTTTATGTGTGTATCAGAGTGTGTGTTTACTCTCAGAAATGTAGGGTTTTGGGGGATTAATCCCTTCCTAAAACCTTTTACCAGGCACATCATAGACCAGGTCAAGTCCCAGCTTTTAGCATGTTGTCCCAAGCTCCCTGTAGTCAGGCCACTGCCTCCATCCATCTCCGGCCACATTTCAGAGGGATATACAGTGGAGAGCAAAAGAAAGAGTGCTCCTCCTGAGCACCTTCTTCAAAGCTGGGGTTGTTTCAGCAATTATTTTTCAAAATCAAGGTGCTGACATGATTTGTTATGGTTATAATGAAACAAGCTTAGGGGAAGCAGTGCGAAAGCAGAGGGGTGAAAGTACAGAGAGGAAACGATATGCTTGAGTTTTTTTCTTAATTTATTTTTATTTCTCTTTTTGGGGGTGGGAGGGAGCCACACCACGTGGAAGATGGGATCTTAGTTCCTAGGCCACGGGACTGGAAGCACAGAGTCTTAACACAGGACCCCCAGGGAAGTCCCAGCATGCCTGTTTAACACGCTCCTAGCTCCTCCCCAAACGCAAAGCCCTCCCCTCCCATCTGCCACCCCTCTATTCTGGCGGGCTTGGCCTGACCCTACTGCAGTCATGCTGAGAGCTCTGTAAATTGCCCAGAGGTTCTTCAACAACCCAGCTGCTTCCCATCTCTGGACTTTCACACATTTTTATTCTTCCAGCTGGAACTCCCTTACCTGCCACACTCTGCCAGGCAAACTCTAATTAGCTTTCAAAACTCAGACATGCAAGAGTGTTATTTCTATCTGGAGGCCACAGTGAGATGTCCCTTACCTGGTGATTTCGAAGTAAGGCTGCCACAGAATAAAACAAGCCAAAATGTGGATGTGGTTAGCTCTCTGGAAATAGAGCAAGAATTGTGAATAAATATGTGACTAAAGGATTTGAGAGACTTTCCAATTTAAAAAAAAGTTGGGTAATCTGAGAGAGAAAAATATGGAGAAACTCCATCTTACTTCACTGTAACTCAATTAACAGAAAGTTCATTTTCTTGCCTTGTTCACAGTAAGACCATGTGAAGAGAAGTGTCCAGTAAACACACGAAACAGCACGGAGAGGCAGAGATCGGGGAGAAGGTTCACAGAGACACAAGCTGGTAGGTGCTTGTCATTAATCTTCATGGCTGGGTGTCAGTCTAGCATGCAAATCAACTATACTTTATCTCCTTTCGATAAAATTAAGACAGCTTCCAATAACTAACCATTATAAACACTGCTCAATGGGCATTATCGCTCATGTCTCCTTATGCTCACGAGCTTGTACTTTTGAGAATGCGTATTTACTGAATCATAAGGGATGAGCTTGTTCAACTTTACTGTTGATGCTCTCCAGTTGCTAAGTTGTGTCTGGCTCTTTTGCAACCCCATGAACAGTAGCCCACCAGGCTCCTCTGTTCATGGGATTTCCTGGGCAAGAATACCAGAGTGGATTGTCATTTCCTTCTCCAAGGGATCTTCCTGACCCAGGGGTCAAACCTGTGTCTCCTGCATTGGCAGGCAGATTCTTTGCCACTGAGCCACCTGGAAAGCCCTCAACTTTACTAGATAATGTCAAATTGTTCTTCAAAGTGGTTGTGCCAATTACTGCTGCCACAGTGTAATGATGTTCCAGTTCTTCTACATTCTTACCATACTCAGTCTTATTTGCAGGTTGGATGCACTGGGAATGCTGTCTCATGCACTGTTTCTGTGATTTCTGCACATTTCTCTGATTCCTACTGAGATTGTACATCTTTTACATTTTATTGACCACTAGGGTTTCCTCTTCTGTTCATCCCCTTTGCCCATTTTTCTGTTCAGTTATTTTTATTCTGTTTATTGTTTTGCAGGAATTGTGTGTGTGTGTGTTGGATATATACCCCTGGTCCATGGCTTGTTTTTTCGCTTAAAAAATCTTCAGTGCCTCAATTTCCTCATCTGTTAAACAAAGGCAATATTATTAAACAAGTATGCATTATTATTATTAAGTAAATTAACTATTATTAAGCAAAAATGTAACATATTTAGAACAGTGCCTCACTCCTAGGAAGCACTATGTAAATATTTATTATTATTATCAGTGTGTTTCAATGAAAAGAAGTTTTAATTATTGCTATAGCATTTTTGATGAATAGACATTTTTATTTTTAATGTCTAAATTTATTAATCTTTTCTTCTATAGTTTGTGCTTTTTGTGCCTACCAACTTTTTATACCTGTTCTCTGTGTTTCCCATTCTATGAGTATTTTTACAATTGAAGTTTTCCCTAGAACACTCTGAAACCCATTATATTGGGAGAATAAGGAGAACACTTAAATTATCACCTTTGTGTTTTAAAGAATGGTGGCTTTTCCCTTTAGACACTATCGTGAATACCAAAAATATGCTTTAGTTCACGTAGTTAACTCTGTAAGAGAAGGCTTTTATTATGGCATCTTACTGAGGATATATCAGTGGTTCTTGAATGGTGTTTAACTTTAAAATTTTTTCTTTTTGTGTGTTTTTTTTTTCCATTTTCTTTCCCATGATTGCTTTTCCCCACAAATGCTGATATTTTACGTATATGCCAGAACTATTCTTTCTCTTATAAAACTTACTAGACTCCAACAAATACATGAATTCTTTACCACCGATCATGTCTGTTCAGTGAACTGAGTTGATTGGCTGTTTTAAGATAGAAAAACCTGCACATCACATTAGCTAAGTATTGTAGTCATCTTGCAGAGTCATTCTTCATGATTAAAATCACTTCCAGGCCCCTTTGTGGTTGGTTATTCCCTTCTGCTCTATTGAAGACATTGTAATACTTTTTGGGAAAGTTTCATGGCTACAAAAGCAGTAGCAGTCACTATTCAGCAGAGATGCTGGCAAATACAGAGGAGCACTGTCCAAACTCATGATCAAGATGGGCTAGAAGCCACAAAGTGTAACTTTGCAAGACAACTTAGATAGTGAAAATAAATGCTGGGAACATTCCAAAACTGCTTTTCCTGGAGAAAAGCCTGCTTTGCCTAGATCCCCCTGGGATTCTCTTCTGTTTGGAGTTTTCTGAGTCCCTCAGAGAATATATATTGAATTTTCCGCTCTTCACTTTGTATCAGAAATCTAGCCCAAAGAAATGATATTCAGGGAAGATCACCCATAGTTTTACAAGTTTTGTATGTGGGGACAACAGTCATGAAATTCTTCCTCTAAGACCATATTATTCAGATGCTATTCTGGTTGAAGTAGGAGGAGAACATTCAGAACTTTTATTTTCTTGAAGGAACTGATAGACTTATTTCTTTCTAATAGTGGGTGTCATATATTAGAACAAGTGTTCTTTGTTCCCCTAGCCAGGAAGCTTAATGCCCAACTTAAATTTCAGTCATATATTAAAATGGCCATACTACCCTAAGCAATCTACAGATTGAATGTAATCCCTAACAAATTACCCACAACATTTTCACAGAACTAGAACAAATATTCCTAAAATTTATATCAAACCATGAAAGACCCAGAATTCCCACAGTAATCCTGAGGAAAAACAACAAAGCTGGAGGCATAATTCTCCTAGACTTTGGACAATACTATGAAGTTACAGCAATCAGCACAGTGTGGTATTGGCACAAAAACAGCCAAATGGCTCAATAGAACAGAATAGAAAATGCAGAAATAAACTCATACACCTATGGTCAATTAATCTTTGACAAAATAGGCAAGAATATATAATGGAGAAAAGACAGTCCCTTCAGCAAGTGAATTAATGAAGTTAGAATACACCCTTAAACCATACACAAGAAACTCAGTATGGCTTAAAGATTTAAATATCAGGTATGACACCATAAAATTCCTACAAGAGAACATAGTCAAAACATTCTCTGACATACACTGTAGCAGTGTTTTCTTAGGTCAGTCTCCCAAGGTAATAGAAACAAAAATAAAAACAGGGGACTTCCCTGGTGGTCTGTCCAGGGATTGAGAATCTGCCTTGCAATGCAGGGGACTCGGGTTCAATCCCTGGTCAGGGAACTAAGATTCCGTGTGCTGTGGAGCAACTGAGCCTGTGAACTACAACTACTGAGCTTGTGCACTCCAAAGTCCGTGTGCTACAACCAGACAGTTTGAGTGCTGCAGTTGCGGAAGTGCTGCAGAGTCCATGTGCTGCCTCAAAGGATCCTGCGTGACGCAACAAAGATCCCACATACCACAACTGAGGCATGAGACCAGATGCAGCCAAATCAAGAAATTAAATAAAAGTGTTTAAAGAAGCAAAATAATCAAACCTGATCATGTTTTGCATAGCAAAGGAAACCATAAACAAAGCAAAAAGACAACCTGGGAGAAAATATTTGCAAACAATGCAACCAACAAGGGCTTAATTTCCAAAACATACAAACAGTTCATACAGCTCAGTAACAAAAAACAAACAACCCTATCCAAAAATGGGCAGAAGACCTAAATAGACATTTCTCCAAATAAGGTATACAGATGGATAATAGGCACAAATGCAAATCAAAACTACAAAGAGGTGCCACCTCACAGAGGTCAGGATAGCCATCAGTACAAAGTCTACAGATAATACATGCTGAAGAGGGTATGGAGAAAAGGAAGTCCTCCTGTTGGTGGGAATTAAATTGGCACAGTCACTATGGAGAACAGCAGGAAGGTTCCTTAGAAAACTAAAAGTAGAAATGCCACATGATCCAGCAATCTCACTCCGGGGCATATATCTGAACAAAACTATAATCTGAAAAGATACATGTACCCTTGTGTTCATAGCAGCACTGGTCACATTAGCTAAGACATAGAGACAAATAAAGAAGAGGTGGTATACACACACAATGGAATACTATTTGGCCATAAAAACAATGAAATAATGCCATTTGCAGCAACATAATGAAGCTAGAGAGGATCATACTACGTGAAGTCACAGGAGAATGACAAATACCACATGATATCATTTATATGTGGAATCTAAAATATGACACAAATAAAGTTATTTATGAAACAGAAACAGACTTATAGACATAGAGGGATAAAAATAAGAGTTTGGGATTCAGTTCAGTTCAGTCGCTCAGTTGTGTCCGACTCTTTGAGACCCCATGAATCGCAGCACGCCAGGCCTCCATGTCCATCACCAACTACTGGAGTTCCCTCAAACTCACGTCCATCGAGTCGGTGATGCCATCCAGCCATCTCATCCTCTGTTGTCCCCTTCTCCTCCTGCCCCCAATCCCTCCCAGCATCAGAGTCTTTTCCAATGAGTCAACTCTTCACATGAGGTGGCCAAAGTACTGGAGTTTCAGCTCCAGCATCATTCCTTCCAAAGAAATCCCAGGGTTGATCTCCTTCAGAATGGACTGCTTGGATCTTCTTGCAGTCCAAGGGACTCTCAAGAGTCTTCTCCAACACCACAGTTCAAAAGCATCAATTCTTCAGCGCTCAGCTTTCTTCACAGTCCAACTCTCACATTCATACATGACCACTGGAAAACCAAAGCCTTGACTAGATGGACCCTTGTTGGCAAAGTAATATCTCTGCTTTTGAATAAGCTATCTAGGTTGGTCATAACTTTTCTTCCAAGGAGTAAGCGTCTTTTAATTTTGTGGCTGCAGTCACCATCTGCAGTGATTTTGGAGTGCCCCAAAATAAAGTCTGACACTGTTTCCACTGTTTCCCCATCTATTTCCCATGAAGTGATGGGACCGGATGCCATGATCTTCATTTTCTGAATGTTGAGCTTTAAGACAACTTTTTCACTCTCCTCTTTCACTTTCATCAAGAGGTTTTTTAGTTCTTCACTTTCTGCTATAAGGGTGGTGTCATCTGCATATCTGAGGTTTTGATATTTCTCCTGGCAATCTTGATTCCAGCTTGTGCTTCCTCCAGACCAGCGTTTCTCATGATGTACTCTGCATAGAAGTTAAATAAGCAGGGTGACAATATACATCCTTGATGTACTCCTTTTGCTATTTGGAACCAGTCTGTTGTTCCATGTCCAGTTCTAACTGTTGCTTCCTGACCTGCATGTAGGTTTCTCCAGAGGCAGTTCACGTGGTCTGGTATTTCCATCTCTTTCAGAATTGTCCACAGTTTATTGTGATCCACACAGTCCAAGGCTTTGGCATAGTCAATAAAGCAGAAACAGATGTTTTTCTGGAACTCTCTTGCTTTTTCCATGATCCAGCGGATGTTGGCAATTTGATCTCTGGTTCCTCTGCCTTTTCTAAAACCAGCTTGAACATCAGGGAGTTCACGGTTCACATATTGCTGAAGCCTGGCTTGGAGAATTTTGAGCATTACTTTACTAGCGAGTGAGATGAGTGCAATTGTGCGGTAGTTTGAGCATTCTTTTGCGTTGCCTTTCTTTGGGTTTGGAATGAAAACCGACCTTTTCCAGTCCTGTGGCCACTGCTGAGTTTTCCAAATTTGCTGGCAGATTGAGCAGCCCTTTCACAGCATCATCTTTCAGGATTTGAAATAGTTCAACTGGAATTCTATCACCTCCTCTAGCTTTGTTCGTAGTGATGCTTTCTAAGGCCCACTTGACTTCACATTCCAGGATGTCTGGCTCTAGGTGAGTGATCACACCATCGTGATTATCTGGGTCATGAAGATCTTTTTTGTACAGTTCTTCCGTGTATTCCTGCCACCTCTTCTTAATATCTTCTGCTTCTGTTAGGTCCATACCATTTCTGTCCTTTATCAAGCCCATCTTTGCATGAAATGTTCCCTTGGTATCTCTAATTTTCTTGAAGAGATCTCTAGTCTTTCCCATTCTGTTGTTTTCCTCTATTTCTTTGCATTGATCGCTGAGGAAGGCTTTCTTATCTCTCTTTGCTATTCTTTGGAACTCTGTATTCAGATACTTATATTGTTCCTTTTCTCCTTTGCTTTTCGCTTCTCTTCTTTTCACAGCTATTTGTAAGGCCTCTTCAGACAGCCATTTTGCTTTTTTGCATTTCTTTTCCATGGGGTGGTCTTGATCCCTGTCTCCTGTACAATGTGACAAACCTCAGTCCATAGTTCATCAGGCACTCTATCTATCAGATCTAGGCCCTTAAATCTATTTCTCACTTCCACTGTATAATCATAAGGGATTTGGGTCATACCTGAATGGTCTAGTGGTTTTCCCCACTTTCTTCAATTTGAGTCTGAATTTGGCAATAAGGAGTTCATGATCTTAGCCACAGTCAGCTCCTGGTCTTGTTTTTGTTGACTGTATAGAGCATCCTGATCTTATAATCAATCTGATTTTGGTGTTAACCATCTGGTGATGTCCATGTGTAGAGTCTTCCCTTGTGTTGTTGGAAGAGAGTGTTTGTTATGACCAGTGCGTTCTCTTGGCAAAGCTCTATTAGCTTTTGCCCTGCTTCATTCCGTATTCCAAGGTCAAATTTGCCTGTTACTCCAGGTGTTTCTTGGCTTCCTACTTTTGTATTCTAGTCCCCTATAATGAAAAGGACAGTTTGGGATTAGCAAATACAAATTACTCTATATAAAATAAGGTCTTACTGTATAGCACAGGGAACTATACTCAATAGCCCAAAATAATGGAAAATATGAAAAAGAATATGTATATGAATAAGTGAATCATTTTGCTATATATCATCTTGCTGCTGCTGCTGCTGCTAAGTCGCTTCAGTCGTGTCCGACTCTGCGTGACCACAGAGACGGCAGCCCACCAGGCTCCCCCGTCCCCGGGATTCTCCAGGCAAGAACACTGGAGTGGGTTGCCATTTCCTTCTCCAATGCATGAAAGTGAAAAGTCAAAGTGAAGTCGCTCAGTTGTGTCCGACTCTTCGCAACCCCATGGACTGTAGCCTACCAGGCTCCCCTGTCCCTGGGATTCTCCAGGCAAGAGCACTGGAGTGGGGTGCCATTGCCTTCTCCGATCATTTTGCTAATACAACACTAAAAATCAACTAAACTTCAATACAAAATTTTTAAATTAATTTCAATCATAGCATCTGTGTTAATGTTTGTCATTATCACCTATGCATTCTATTTTCCCCTTAATCCTGATTTTCTATCCCTGTTTTCTCTTTTTCCCTATTTTCTTAAATTACTACCTATATCTCAAATATGTCTCCAACTCAGATCACTTTCCAGAGATTCAGAACCAGCTGTCTTCTCTACTTCTGTTTAGATTGCCACAAGAATTTCAAACTCAAAAACGTCTAAAACGGCACTTAATTCCCCACCTGAAACAACAAACAAATAAATCCAGCTCTTCCTCCTTGCTTTTCTTGACCCCAAAGAATGTTAACTCCATCCATCCAGCAGCCAAGACAGAAATCTTAGTCATCCTTGATTCTCCTCTTTTTCTCACTCTCCACATCTGTCAAGATATGCTGGTTTGTATTGCTGTATAGCAAGTAAGTTCCTACTCTCAGTGGCTTCACACAACGCAAGTTTGTTTCTCCCCCTGACTTCTGAGACCAAGCTGGGGCTCTGCTCCACTCTGTCACACTGCCTGTAGGTCCCAGGCTGAGAGAGAAGCCACTATCCGGAATATTCTTGGTCACCACATTGGAAAGAAAAGAACTCTGAAGGGTTTCATCCTGGGGATTTATCTGATGCTCAGCCCAAAAGCAACAAATATCGTCTGCTAGAGCTGATGACTTGGCCCCACCACAGAAGGCCAGGAAGTACAGCTCTACCACATGCCCAGAAGGCAGCGGGCAGAAAAAATAACAAACAACATTAATGACTACCGCACCGGCTTCGGATGAACTCCCCAGAAGCAGACCCTGAGGTGACGATTCACGGGAAGTACTGCTAGGGAAAAAACAGGAAGTCAGTGAGGAAGAGAGTCATGGCAGAGAAGGGAGAGAAGCAAGCATCTGGTATCAAACAAAGTCCTTTGGAGGACAATATAGGCTTAACTCCATGGAAGAGCCTGGAGACTGGCCTACCTGAGAGCAATCGGGACCAGGGGCAAGGAGGCTGGAGGAGGTATACTTCTACACCAGGAGTCATTTCCTTGGGCTCTCCCTGGGGAGATGAAGTCCCAGCTATGTCTGGCTCTCCTCACAGATGCTGGCTGTTTGAAGGGAAGACAAAGCAGGAAAATGGTTGAGGGGTCCACAGGTGGAGCACTGACCTCATCTGCCACAACCCCCTGCCCGAAACCAAAAAATCACGGCATCCTAATAGCTCTACTTCCCAGTTCAGTTCATTCGCTCAGTCGTGTCCAACTCTTTGCGACCCCATGAATTGCAGCACGCCAGGCCTCCCTGTCCATCACCAACTCCCAGAGTTCACTCAAACTCACGTCCAATGAGTTGGTGATGCCATCCAGCCATCTCATCCTCTGTCGTCCCCTTCTCCTCCTGCTCCAAATCCCTCCCAGCATCAGAATCTTTTCCAATGAGTCAACTCTTCACATGAGGTGGCCAAAGTACTAGTTTCACCTTCAGCATCATTCCTTCCAAAGAAATCCCAGGACTGATCTCCTTTAGAATGGACTGATTGGATCTCCTTGCTGTCCAAGGGACTCTCAAGAGTCTTCTCCAACACCACAGTTCAAAAGCATCAATTCTTCGGTGCTCAGCTTTCTTCACAGTCCAACTCTCACATCCATACATGACTGCTGGAAAAACCATAGCCTTGACTAGATGGACCTTTCTTGGCAAAGTAATATCTCTGTTTTTCAATATGCTATCTAGGTTGGTCATAACTTCCCTTCCAAGGAGTAAGCGTCTTTTAATTTCATGGCTGCAGTCACTATCTGCCTTTTGGCTAAGAACAAGTGTAGTATCAAGTATAGTATCTACTTCCCAAGTAGATCCTAAACTGTCCCATCTTTTTCTACCTTTGGTTGTCCCCTCCTTTGAGTACACCTGGAGCCCATTATCCTTGATCTTCTACACTATTAGAATCAGAGCATTACCTGCAGTCCTGACATCTCCAAACTAGATGTCACACTACAGCCACAAACAATCACTTCCTGATTCCCTGGTGACACCTCAAATGTGCCATGCATGTTTTCTAATCAAGATACAATCCCTATTTTGCAGATGAGAAAATTGAGCCTCAGAGAAGGAGTTGGTAGAACCAGAATGGGCTTCCCTGGTGGCTCAGCTGGTAAAAAAAATCCTCCTGTGATGTGGGAGACCTGGATTCGATCCCTGGGTTGGGAAGATCCTCTGGAGGAAGGCACGGCAACCCATTCCAGTATTCTTCAGGCTTCCCTGCTGGCTCAGATGATAAAGAACCTGCCTGCAATGCAGGTGATGCAGGTTTGATCACCGGGTTGGGAAGATCCCCTGGAGGAGGGCATGGCAACCCACTCCAGTATTCTTGCCTGGAGAATCCCCATGGATAAAGGGGCCTGGCAGGCTACAGTCCATGGGGTTGCAAAGACTTGGACACAACTGAGTGACTAAGCACACACACAGAGCCAGAATATGAATCTAATATATATTAATTCTAACACCTTCCCCATTATACTTCACTATTTGGGGACATGATTAACTGTCTACTTTACCCTGATTACTACCCAATTCTATAAGTTACAAACTCAATTTGTTTAAAGTCAAATTTGTTATATTCCTTATCTCTCTCACCATTGTCCAGCTTTTGTGTTCCCAATGTCAGTAATGACCCTACCAGTGACTTCACTTTCACTTTTCACTTTCATGCATTGGAGAAGGAAATGGCAACCCACTCCAGTATTCTTGCCTGGAGAACCCCAGGGACAGGGGAGCCTGGTGGGCTGCTGTCTATGGGGTCACACAGAGTCGGACACGACTGAAGTGACTTAACAGCAGCAGCAGCAGCAGCTTTTACTGTCAGCCTTTATCTTCTTTGCTTCCTTTTTTATCTGCAGTTACTGTACTTTGGACTTCTCAGTGCCCATTGCTGCAGGTAGGGCTGGCATTAGGTGCTTGCAAGTACCCGTATGTGGGAGATTCTGGAGCTGGGCCCAGTGAGGGCTCATTAGTAGTGACTATCATTCCAATGATATTCTGTGCCAAGTTACAAGATCAGAGTCCAGGGAATGAAGCCAAAGTTGGCCGGTCAGTTTGCCAAGCTGGAAGTTCTTGGACACAGTTATAGGCAAAAGGAAAGAAGCCAGTGGAGAGGGAGAGACTGACTGATGATGGGAAATTGAAAAACCAGTGATGGATGGAGCAGGGTCCTGCGGGAGGCAATGAAAGAGATCGCCATATGGCTCTTTGAGAGTGGACTGACTCTAGTGATTGAGATCATGAGGAGAAAGAGGTATATGCCTGGCATATAGTAGGTGCTCAAAATAATATTGAAAAGTCTTCATGAAAATGTGTCCCCTGCTCCCTGGAGGCAACTATTTTGAACAAATTTAGCTCCCCTCCCCCATAAACCTGGCATTTATCTTCATATTTCTAAGTTATATATTTATACTATAATCTCTTGATTTTATCAATTTGGAACTATTAAACTTCTATTAAGTAAATGATCATTTAGTCTGTTGTATTATCACCTCCAACTTCCTCTCTCCTCCAGCATAAAAAATTCTAGCTAAATCAGTAGTCAATATATTTTTTTTGGCTATTGAAATACAGTCTAGTGATGATCCAGTTAGTCTTGTACAAATTTTTAATTTTCCTGGAATTAATAATTTTTAAAATCCCGTTTTCTCTGTATCAGTCTTAAATATTTTCCCAAGAGGTCCATCTGCTCTGTCAAATCCTCTCAGTAGGTTTTCCCTCCCCCATAGTGCTCGAGCATATTAATAACCTATTTCTATTTTTTCCTCAGAGGCCTCCCTCTCACAGCACTCCACTTTCTACTGCTGTCTGGACGGATTGCTCTTTAGCCCAGGGCACAGCTGTCATCCTGAGAACTCTCTTCCCCGTCAAGCTGTTTCTCTTGTGTTGGGTTTCCCTTCCCTGAATCAGCGATCTTCCTTCTCTGGGTTTGTTTGCTCTCTGCATTTGCTGAAGCACAGCTTTCAGCAGTCTCTAAGTAAGGAGAGTGTCTTATTCAATTCCCATGCTTGTTGCTGGTTTGGCTGGGTAATTTTAAAGGCATTACTCCATCTACTATTTGGCAGTGATGAGAAGTCTTAGGGTACTCTGATTGTCATTATTTTATATGTAACCTGTTTTGTCTCTCTGAAAGCTTTTAAGGTTGCCTCTTTAGGTCAAGTGTTCTGAAATGTCAGAGATGTGCCCTCTCATGGATAGTTTGCTATTCATCAAGCTAGCACTGAGAGGGCCCTTTCAGTCTGGAGGCTCTGTGTCCTTTATGTGTGGAAAACTTTCTTGTACCTTTCCTTGGGAAATTTTCTGTATTCCATTTTTTTTTTTCTTTCTATGATTTCTGATCTCTTAGACTGAGGCTCTATGTCTATACCACCAGTCGCTTTCTGTTCTGTTTTTTGTCTTTTTGTCCCGCTTGCTGGACAATAACTTTGATTTGACTTTCCAACTCTCCTATCATAATGCTTTATTTCATCTTGAATACTTTTCAAATTTCCAAATATTCATTGCTATTTAGTTTTTCACAATACACTATCCTTGTTTTATGGATACAGAATCTTCTATTATTTTCCCAAGGATATTATTTATTGGTCGGTTTTCTTTTGTTCTTGTTCACTTCCATCAGGTTCCTTTTTTTCTGTTTGCTTTGTTCCATCTTTTCATGTTGGGCTTGTTTGAAATCAAATGTTCCTACTGATTGTATGTAATATGCAAAATCCAGACAAATGTCATTAAATATCTGTATGAATTGTGACCTGACAAACAGGAAAAAAAGATTATCAAATTCAAAGAGGATCAATAGAAATAAGATATATGTAGGAAGAATCATATGCAATGTCATTAAAACAATCTTTAAGTCATGTAGAAAGACATTGTAATAGCTTTTAAAAGCCAAAGAAACACACATCTAAACAAGGAACAAGTAATGGACTGTAGCTTATGGGGAGGGAGGGTAGAGCAGCTGATTCAAATCAGACAGAAGGGTGGGTAATGTGGGATTTGAGTCTAGGGGATATGCTAGCCCAAGATGATTCTTTTTAAGGTATAGAACTCTATTAAGTGTCTCATTATATCTCATTTGTTGTTTAGTCACTAAATTGTGTCCAGTTCTTTGTGTGTGTGTGTCCAATCCTTTTGTGACCCTATGGAGCCCATTGGGCTCCTCTGTCCATAGTATTTCCCAGCAAAGAATACTCAAGTGCTATTTCCTTCTCCAGAAAGCTCTATAGTAAAGCATACAAAATCAAATCCCAAGTCCCAGTTAAAGAAAAATCTCTCTGTTTGATATACAACCACAATTAGCTAGATTAAAATAAGAAACCCTAATTTGCTTATATGATACAATTGTTGTATAGATATCATTTGACTAAAGGAAGATTAGAATTAGTATTATATAAAAAAGAAAGTCAATCACATCAATAATATTAGTAGTATTGTGTTAAGATTAATAGCAGTTTCTATTGTTGTATAAGAAATTTCTATAGACACAGTGGCTTTGAAAAACACATCTTTATTATCTCACAGTTTCTGAGGGTCAGGGGTCCTGGCTAGTCTTCAGTGCGGGCTCTCACCAGGCTCCCATCAAGGTGCTGGCTGATGGCATTTTCATCTGGAGGCGCGACTGAGGAAAAATCCACTTCCAAGTGTATTAAGGCTGCTGAAGGCATTTCTTTGCTGCTATGTGACTGATGACCCTGACTTATTGCTGGCTATTAACTGGAGGGCTCCATCAGATTCTAGAGGTGTCCATGTTCCCAAATGAGTCCGCAGTGCTACATGGGTTTTTTCTGAGTCCATTTGGGCTGCAAAAACAAGGTATTATAGAGCGGGAGGCTGAGCAGTTCAGTTCAGTTCAGTCGCTCAGATGTGTCCGACTCTTTGTGATCTCAAGGATCTCAGCATGCCCGGCTTCTCTGTCTACCACTATTGAGTAAACTCCCAGAGTTTACTCAAACTCATGTCCATCGAGTTGGTGATGCCATCCGACAATCTCATCCTCTGTCGTCCCCTTCTCCTCCCGCCTTCAATCTTTCCCAGCATCAGGGTCTTTTCTAATGAGTCTGTTCTTCACATCAGGGAGCCAAAGTATTGGAGTTTCAGCTTCAACATCAGTCCTTCCAAAGAAATCCCAGGGTTGATCTCCTTCAGAATGGACTGGTTGGATCTCCTTGCAGTCCAAGGGACTCTCAAGACTCTTCTCCAACACCACAGTTCAAAAGCATAAATTCTTCAGTGCTCAGCTTTCTTCACAGTCCAGCTCTCACATCCATACATGACTACTGGAAAAACCATAGCTTTGACTAGATGGACCTTTGTTGGTAGAGTAATGTCTCTGCTTTTTAATACGCTGTCTAGGTTGGTCATAGCTTTTCTTCCAAGGAGTAAGTGTTTTTTAATTTCATGGCTGCAGTCATCATCTGCAGTGATTTTGGAGCCCCCAAAAATAAAGTCTCTCACTGTTTCCATTGTTTCCTCATGTATTTGCCATGAAGTGATGGGACCAGATGCCATGATTTTGGTTTTCTGAATGTTGAGCTTTAAGCCAACTTTTTCACTCTCCTCTTTCATTTTCATCAAAAGGCTCTTTAGTTTCTCTTCGCTTTCTGCCATAAGGGTGGTGTCATATGCCTATCTGAGGTTATTGATATTTCTCCTGGCAATCTTGATTCCAGCTTTTGCTTCCTCCAGCCCAGCGTTTCTCATGATGTACTCTGCATAGAAGTTAAATAAGCAGGGTGACAGTATACATCCTTGACGTACTCCTTTTCCTATTTGGAACCAGTCGGTTGTTCCATGTCCAGTTCTAACTTGCTTCCTGACCTGCATACAGATTTCTCAGGAGGCAGGTAAGGTGACCTGGTATTGCCATCTCTTGAAGAATTTGCCATACATTGTGATCCACATAGTCAACAAAGCAGGAGATGTTTTCCTGGAACTCTTGCTTTTTTGATGATTCAACGGATGTTGGCAATTTGATCTCTGGTTCCTCTGCCTGTTTTAAATCCATCTTGAATATCTGGAAGTGCAATGTACTATTGAAGCCTGGCTTGGAGAATTTGGAGCATTACTTTGCTAGTGTATGAGATGAGTGCAATTGTATGGTAGTTTGAACATTCTTTAGCACTGCCTTTCCTTGGGATTGGAATGAAAACTGACCTTTTCCAGTCCTGTGGCCACTGCTGAGTTTTCCAAATTTGCTGGCAAATTGAGTGCAGCACTCTCACAGCATCATCTTTTAGGATATGAAATAGCTCAACTGGAATTCCATCACCTCCACTAGGTTTGTTCATAGTGATGCTTCCTAAGGCCCACATGCCATTGCATTCTAGGATGTCTGGCTCTAGGTGAGTGTTCACACCATCATGGTTATCTGGGACAGGAAGATCTGTTTTGTATAGATCTTCTGTGCATTCTTGCCACCTGTTCATAATATCTTCTGCTTCTGTTAGGTCCATACTATTTCTGTCCTTTATTGTGCCCATCTTTGCATGAATGTTCCCTTGGTATCTCTAATTTTCTTGAAGAGATCTCTAGTCTTTCCCATTCTGTTGTTTTCCTCTATTTCTTTGCATTCATGACTGAGGAAGGCTTTCTTATCTCTCTTTGCTATTCTTTGAAACTCTGCATTCAAATGGGTATGTCTTTCCTTTTCTCCTTTGCTTTTTGTTTTTCTTCTTTTCTCAGCTATTTGCAGGGCCTCCTCAGACAACCATTTTGCATTTTTGCATTTCTTTTTCTTGGGGATGGTCTTGATCACTGCCTCCTGTACAATATCATGAATCTCTGTCCATAGTTCTTTTGGCACTCTGTCTATAAGATCTAATCCCTTGAATCTATTTGTCACTTCCACTGTATAGGGGATGTATAATCAAATCATAAGGGATTTGATTTAGATCACTACTGAATGGTCTAGTGGTTTTCCCTACTTTCTTCAGTTTAAGTCTGAATTTGGCAATAAGGAGTTCATGATCTGAGCCATAGTCAGCTCCCAGTCTTGTTTTTGCCGACTGTATACAGCTTCTCCATCTTTGGCTACAAAGAATATAATCAATCTGATTTTGGTATTGACCATCTGGTGATGTACATGTGTAGAGTCTTCTCTTGTGTTTTTGAAAGAGGGTGCTTGCTATTACCAGTGCGTTCTCTTGGCAAAACTGTTAGATTTTGCCCTGCTTCATTCTGTACTCCAAGGCCAAATTTTCCTGTTACTCCAGGTATTTCTTGACTTCCTACTTTTGCATTCTAGCCCCCTATGATGAAAAGGGCATCGTTTTTTGGTGTTAGTTCTAGAAGGTCTTGTACGTCTTCATAGAACAGTTCATCTTCAACTTCTTCAGCATTACTGATTGGGGCATAGACTTGGATTACTGTCATATTGAATGGTTTGCCTTGGAAACGAACAGAGATCATTCTGTCATTTTTGAGACTGCATCCAAGAACTGCATTTCGGACTCTTCTGTTGACTATGATGGCTACTCCATTTCTTCTAGGGGATTCTTGCTCACAGTAGTGGATATAAGGGTCATCTGAGTTAAATTCACCCATTCCAGTCCATTTTAGTTCACTGATTCCTAGAATGTTGGTGTTCACTCATGCCATCTCCTGTTTGACCATTTCCAGTTTACCTTGATTCATGGACCTAACTTTGCAGGTTCCTATGCAATGTTGTTCTTACAGCATTGGACTTTACCTCCATCACCAGTAACACCCACAACTGGGTGTTGTTTTTCTTTGGCTCTGTCTCTTCATTCATTCTGGAGTTATCTCTCCTCTGATCTCCAGTAGCATATTGGGCACCTACCGACCTGGGGAGTTCATCTTTCAGTGTCCTATCTTTTTGCCTTTTCATACTGTTCATGGGGTGCTCGAGGGAAGAATACTGAAGTGGTTTGCCATTCATTTCTCCAGTGGACCACATTTTGTCAGAGCTCTCTGCCATGACCCGTCCATCTTGGGTGGCCCTACACTGCATGGCTCATAGTTTCATTGAGTTAGACAGGGCTGTGGTCCATGTGATCAGGTTGTTTCCTGTGATTGTGGTTTTCATTCTGTCTGCCCTCTAATGGAGAAGGATAAGAGGCTTATGGAAGCTTCCTGATGGGAGAGACTGACTGAGGGGGAAACTGGGTCTTGATCTGATGGGCGGGGCCATGCTTCTAAATCTTGAATCCAATTTTCTGTTGGTGGGCGGGGCTGTGTTCCCTCTCTGTTGTTTGACCCGAGGCCAAACTATGGTGGAGGTAGTGAAGATAATGGCGACCTCCTTCAAAAGGTCCCATGATGCACTGCTACACTCGTGCCCTAGACTCTGCAGCAGGCCACCGCTGACCCACGCCTCCACTGGAGACTCCTGGACACTGACGGGCAAGTATGGGTCAGTCTCTTGTGGGGTCACTGCTCCTTTCTCCTGGGTCCTGCTGCACACAATGTTTTGTTTGTGCCTTCCAAGAGTCTGTTTTGGCGGCTCCATGTTGGGGTTCACGTATTGCTGAAGCCTGGCTTGGAGAATTTTGAGCATTACTTTACTAGTGTGTGAGTTGAGTGCAATTGTGCAGTAGTTTGAACATTCTTTGGCATTGCCTTTCTTTGGGATTGGAATGAAAACTGACATTTTCCAGTCCCTTGGCCACTGCTGAGTTTTCCAAATTTGCTGGCAGATTGAGTGCAGCATCTTCACAGCATCATCTTTCACGATTTGAAATAGCTCAACTGGAATGCCATCACCTCCACTAGCTTTGTTTGTAGTGAGTCTTCCTAAGGCCCACTTGACTTCACATTCCAGGATGTCTGGCTCTAGGTGAGTGAGCATACCATCGTGATTATCTGGGTCATGAAGATCTGTTTTGTACAGTTCTTCTGTGTATTCTTGCCATCTCTTCTTAATATCTTCTGCTTCTGTTAGGTCCATACCATTTCTGTCCTTTATCAAGCCCATCTTTGCATGAAATGTTCCCTTGGTATCTCTAATTTTCTTGAAGAGATCTCTAGTCTTTCCCATTCTGTTGTTTTCCTCTATTTCTTTGTATTGATTACTGAGGAAGACTGTCTTATCTCTCCTTGGTATTCTTTGGAACTCTGTATTCAGATGCTTATATCTTTCCTTTTCTCCTTTGCTTTTCACCTCTCTTCTTTTCACAGCTATTTGTAAGGCCTCCCTAGACAGCCATTTTGCTTTTTTGCATTTCTTTTCCATGGGGATGGTCTTGATCCATCTCCTGTAGAATGTCATGAACCTCATTCCATAGTTCATCAGGCACTCTATCTATCAGATCTAGTCCCTTAAATCTATTTCTCACTTCCACTGTATAATCATAAGGGATTTGATTTAGGTCATACCTGAAGAGTCTAGTGGTTTTCCCTACTTTCTTCAATTTAAGTCTGAATTTGCCAATAAGGATTTCATGATGTGAGCCACAGTCAGCTCCCTGTCTTGTTTTTGCTGAATGTATAGAACTTCTCCATTTTTGGCTGCAAAGAATATAATCAATCTAATTTTGGTGTTGACTGTCTGGTGATGTCCATGTGTAGAGTCTTCTCTTGTGCTGTTGGAAGAGGGTTTTAGAAAAGGCAGAGGAACCAGAGATCAAATTGCCAACATCCACTGGATCATCAAAAAAGCAAGAGAGTTCCAGAAAAACATCTGTTTCTGCTTTATTGACTATGCCAAAGCCTTTGACTGTGTGGATCAAAATAAACTGTGGAAAATTCTGAAAGAGATGGGAATACCAGACCACCTGACCTGCCTCTTGAGAAACCTATATGCAGGTCAGGAAGCAACAGTTAGAACTGGATATGGAACAACAGACTGGTTCCAAATAGCAAAAGGAGTACATCAAGGCTGTATATTGTCACCCTGCTTATTTAACTTCTATGCAGAGTACATCATGAGAAACGCTGGGCTGGAAGAAGCACAAGCTGGAATCAAGATTGCCGGGAGAAATATCAAGAACCTCAGATATGCAGATGATACCACCATTATGGCAGAAAGTGAAGAGGAGCTAATAAGCCTCTTGATGAAAGTGCAAGAGGAGAGTGAAAAAGTTGGCTTGAAGCTCAACATTCAGAAAATGAAGATCATGGCATCTTGTCCCATCACTTCATGGGAAATAGACGGGGAAACAGTGGAAACAGTGAGAGACTTAATTTTTTTGGACTCTAAAATCACTGCAGATGGTGATAGCTGCCATGAAATTAAAAGACGCTTACTCCTTGGAAGGAAAGTTATGACAAACTTAGATAGCATATTGAAAAGCAGAGACATTACTTTGCCAACAAAGGTCCGTCTAGTCAAGGCTATGGTTTTTCCAGTGGTCATGTATGGATGTGCGGGTTGGACTGTGAAGAAAGCTGAGTGCCGAAGAATTGATGCTTTTGAACTGTGTGGTGTTGGAGAAGAGTCTTGAGAGTCCCTTGGACTGCAAGGAGATCCAACCAGTCCATTCTACAGGAGATCAGTCCTGGGTGTTCATTGGAAGGACTGATGCTAAAGCTGAAACTCCAGTACTTTGGCCACCTCATGAGAAGAGTTGATTCATTGGAAAAGACTCTGATGCTGGGAGGGATTGGGGGCAGGAGGAGAAGGGGACGACAGAGGATGAGATGGCTGGATGGCATCACTGACTCAATGGACATGAGTCTGAGTGAACTCCAGGAGTTGGTGATGGACAGGGAGGCCTGGCGTGCTGCCATTCATGGGGTTGCAGAGAGTCAGACAGGACTGAGCGACTGGACTGAAGTGACTGATGCTGGGTTCATGGCGACCTCCTCCAAGATGGCTTGTTCCACACCCAAGTCTGCTGCACCCCGAGCCCCTTCCTCTGTGACAGGCCACTGCTGACCCGTACCTCCTCAGGAGACACCCAAAGGCAGGTCTGGCTCAGTTTTTGTGGGGTCTCCTGGTGTGCACAGGTTTGTTTGAGCCCTCTGAGCACCTCTGGCGGGAATGGTGTTTGATTCTAAATGTGATCTCGCCCCTTCTACCGTCTTTCTTAGCTTCTCCTTTGCTCTTGGTCATGAGGTATCTTTTTTAGTGAGATCCAACATTCTGCTGTTGATGGTTGTTCAACAGTGAGTTGTAATTTTGGAGTTCTCACAGGAGAAAATGAGCACACGTCCTTCTACTTCACGCTCTTGCAAGCGGATGCGGCTTATGAACAACAGCAACTTATTTCTCCCAGTTCTGGAGGCTGGAAGTCAGATAGCAGCATAGCCCGGTTCCAGTGAGAGCCCTCTTTTGGGTCGCAGCCTGTCAGTTTGTATTCATGTCCTCATATGGCAGAAAAAGGGTACCAGAGCTCTCTGGAGCCTTTTCTATGAGGGTATTAATACCATTCATGAAGGCATCACCACTATGACCTAATTACCTCCAAAGGCCCCACCTCCTAGTACCATCCCTTTGGGGTTAGGATTTCCACATATGAATTTTGAAAGTGAAAGTCGCTCAGTCATGTCTGACTCTTTGTGACCCCAGGGTCTCAAGCCTGTCAGGCTCCTCTGTCCATGGAATTCTCCAGGCAAGAATACTGGAGCGGGTAGGCGTTCCCTTCTCCAGGTTGGGATCTTCTCAACCCAGGGGTAGAACCCAGGCCTCCTGTGTTGCAGGAGGATTGTTTACCAGCTGAGCTGGAGGAATGCAAACAATCAGCCTGCAGCAGTCTTCTCCAATGCTGCTGCTCGCTTCAAAAACCCAAGAAGAATCTTTCACCCCAGTTTGCTGACACAGAGTCATTTACAACACAACATAATCGTGTGTGTGACCTCTCACCATCTTTTCCATATAACACAACGTAGCCAAGGAACTGACTTCATATCACCTTTGCCGTATTCTGTTGGTTAGAAGCAAGTCACAGGTCCTGCCCTCACTCAAGAAGAGGGAATTACACAAAAGTATGGATACCAGGAGATGGGAAATCACCGGGGCTCACCTTAGGGTCTGTCTGTCACATAGAACAATCTGTATATGCTTGGTATTTAAAGTATTTGTAATGATAAGAAAATTTGGCAGATTAGAGCATCTAACAGGTTAACTTTGCAGTTTTAATTTAAAATGAATAAGTAAGGACTTCCATGACGGTCCATCATGGACCAGTGGAGTAGCGCCTCTTCTTGCAGACCCGGGGGAGGTGGCGCCCCCCGGGTCCCTGGTGGCCCAGCAAGAGGCAAAAGTGCCTACTCCTGCATCTCAGGCTGGCAACTCTGCCCCTCAGGTTCCTGGGCTGAAATAGGGAAAAGTTTCTATTTCAGGACTGCAACTGGTGGGCTAAAAGGTGAACAAAAGTCCCTTTCATGTTATACTCTTCCTGAAAATTATACTCCTTTCAGGAGAACTTATTTATACACTCTCATCTAAGGCAAGGTTGTCAGAAACTCAGAGAAAATGGCCTTAGGAAATCACATCTAATTTCCATCTAAAATAAGACACAAATGGTCTTATCTGTGAAAGAGAAAGAAACTCACAGATCCAGAAACTAAATGATTCCTGTGGGGATTTGGTTGTGGGTGTTGCCCGATTGAAGTAGAAATTAAGAAATAAAAATCACTGTGTATAATTTAAGAAAAACAATATACTGTATGCAGCAGAGAGAAATATAGACATGATTCTGCAATATCTTAAACGGTATATATTCCATGAAAATATTGAGTCACTCTTTTGTAATCCAAAGCATATAGAGTATTGTCTCTCAAATGAAAAAGAAAGAGTGGATGGATGGCTACAAACACACGAAATAATCAAGAATGACGGTTCACAAAATAAAAATGGGAAAAGTTTAGGAATAGAAGCTCCCATCAAGAAATTAATTTGGATGGGATTACTAAAAACGTCCATTGGTTCATCCACTAGAAAGCACAACATGGAGGACCTTCAGAAAATGAAACGTGGAAGCGCCTGGGGAAACAGCAGTCTCGTGCCTGGGCACACAGTCAGGGAAAAGAAGCATTTTCGAAGACAAGGGCACCCATGCCATCCCTGCCGGACCAATTTCCAAATGAAGGACACTGCTGCAACCCAAGTGGACAAGGACACAGAAATGAATAAAGAAAATGGGTTCTGTATACACAATGGTACATGAGCCAGCTGCCAGGAGGAATGGAACAGTGCCATGTCCAGGCACAGGCAAGAAGGTAGAGATGATCACAGCAAGTGAAGTAAGACAGGGAGGGAGCGACAAATAGAACATGATGTCACTTGTAGGTGGAATCTAAAAATGGATACGTAGGAGCTCTTTGAGCCAAGATAAACAGTTCTCAGACTCAGAAAAAAACCATCTCTTACTGTTAGCAGAGAAGAAAGGTGTTGGGTGCATAGAAATAAGCTACTTGCCTAACATGTGCACACTACTGTTTAGAAAATAAGCCCCAAGGACCTACTGGGTAACGCTAGGAATGATATTCCTCTTTCTGTCATAATCTATGCAGGACCAGTCCCTGAAATGCAGCAATGTGTGAGTGAATCAGGTGACTATGAATTAAACAAACAAACAAAAAAACCCGCCCACTGACTTGTAATTCACCTATATACTCAAGTTCAAATAACTGGATAAACACAATAAATAAACATATGCTGACTCTATTCCCCTCATCCCATGGTTATCTTGGCTGGAATCATATCTCTGGAGACTGGGTGGGTTTGAGTCCCAAGCTGGATTGTTTTGGGGCTCAGGGTACTGGGAGGATGTGGCAGGCAGGCAGTGTGCCCCCACGACGTTCCTGGAGTGACTCTTGCCCTCTGCAGGAGCCCTCAATCTTCCCTGAAGTAAAGGAAGAGATTAGAATAGACTCTCATATATGTATCCAATAGATGATCCAAAACGACCTACTAGGTGGAAGTTTACCGAACACACTGTAACCACCTAGATGGGAACAAGAAAGAGAATAGATAAATGTTCTTCCATGAATGTATCAAGTTTCTGCACGACTGAAACACACATAAAATCAGAAATCACTTCTATTCCAATATAAAATCACACTGAAATGACAGGGTGGGGTGAGGGGAAGTGTGTGCGTGTGTGTGCGTGCGTGCGTGTGTGTGTGTGTGTGTGTGTGCGTGTGTGTGTGTGTGTGTGTGTGTGTGTGTGAGAGAGAGAGAGAGAGAGATAGAGAGAGATACTGCCGCCTTGTGGCCATTTTCTGGAACAACAGCTTGAAAGCTGTGCAGAAGGGCATTGAGTAATCTCAGGACCAAGGGGTCTAAAGTCAAAAACATCTGATCTCAACAAACGTCCTAGGGGTGGTTACCAGAAAAGAATTTAAAACAGGGCTAAGTTACAGGAAGCTGCATCGAGAGATAACATGAACTCACCCTTGAAAAGAAAGCGCATGAGAAGAGGTCAGTTTTGTGAAATATGAGAAATGCAAATCGAAACCACAGGAAGGAATCGCCTCCCAGCACTCAGAATGGCCATCGTCAGAAATGTGAGCAGCACTAACTGATGGAGAAGGTGTGGAGAAAAGGAAATATTCCTCCCCCGATGCTGGCAATAGACACTGGTAAGAGATACTACGAAGAATCCTAGGAGGCTTATTAAAACAAAGAAAACGAGAATGAGGTAAGAGTACTCTCTAACAGCATACACGAAATGAACTCCAAATCATAAATACTTAAAGGTCAGGAGGGATCCTATGAAAGTCTTAAGGAAAACATAGGCAGAACACGTGAGGATATAAACTACAAGGTCTTTTGGGGTTTGGATGACTTCCTTGCAAGGTCTTTTGGAATCCATCTCCTAGAGCAAAGAGAAATAAACCAAAACCAGGAAAATACGACCTACTTCAACTTCAAAGCAGGTGTCCAAAAAAGGAAACCTTCAGGAATGAAGGCAACCCAGAATGCAAAGAAATATTTGCAAACCAAAATACCCACAAGCAAGTCATCTCCAAAACCAACAAAAATCTCACAACGTGGTACTATTTCAATAAAGTAGATTCCATAAAAATATTGCATCCTTCTGTTTTTCAGTTCAGTTCAGACGCTCAGTCGTGTCCTACTCTTTGCGACCTCATGGTCCACAGCATGCCTGGATTCCCTGTCCATCACCAACTCCCAGAGCTTGCTCAGACTCATGTCCATCAAGTTGATGATGCCATCCAACCATCTTATCCTCTGTCATCCCCTTCTCCTCCTGCCTTCAACCTTCCCCGCATTAGAGACTATACCAAAGAGTCGACTCTTCACATCAGATGACCAAAAGACTGGCATTTCAGCTTCAGCATCAGTCCTTCCAATGAACACTCAGGGCTGATCTCCTTTAGGATGGACTGGTTGGATCTCCTTGCAGTCCAGGGACTCTTTGGAGTCTTCTCCAACACCACAGTTTGAAGGCATCAATTCTTGGGTGCTCTGCCTTTTTTATGATTCAGCTCTCACAACCGTACATGACCCCTGGGAAAACCATAGCCTTGACTGTACGGACATTTGTTGGCAGAGGAATGTCTCTGCTTTTCAACATGTTGTCTAAGTTTGTCATAACTTTCCTGCCAATAAGTAAATATCTCTTGATTTCATGGCAGCAGTCACCATCCACAGTGATTTTACAGACGAGAAGTGGGGTCTGTCACTGCTTCCACCTTTGCACCCTCTATTTGCCATGAATTAATGGAGCTGAGGACCACAGCCTTGTCTAACTCAATGAAACTAATCCATGCCCGTGGGGCCACCCAGGATGGGCGGGTCATGGTGGAGAGGTCTGACAGAATGTGGCCCACTGGAGAAGGGAATGGCAAACCACTTCAGTATTCTTGCCTTGAGAACCCCATGAACAGTATGAAAAGGCAAAATGATAGGATACTGAAAGAGGAACTCCCCAGGTCGGTAGGTGCCCAACACGCTACTGGAGATCAGTGGAGAAATAACTCCAGAAAGAATGAAGGGATGGAGCCAAAGCAGAAACAATACCCAGCTGTGGATGTGACTGGTGATAGAAGCAAGATCCGATGCTGTAAAGAGCAATATTGCATAGGAACCTGGAATCTCAGGTCCATGAATCAAGGCAAATTGGAAGTGGTCAAACAGGAGATGGCAAGAGTGAACATCAATATTCTAGGAATCAGAAAACTAAGATGGACTGGAATGGGTGAATTTAACTCAGATGACCACTATATCTACTACTGTGGGCAGGAATCCCTCAGAAGAAATGGAGTAGCCATCATGGTCAACAAAAGAGTCTAAAAGGCAGTATTTGGATGCAATCTCAAAGGTGACAGAATGATCCAAGGCAAACCATTCAATATCGCAGTAATCCAAGTCTATGCCCCAACCAGTAACGCTGAAGAAGCTGAAGCTGAATCTGAACAGTTCTATGAAGACCTACAAGACCTTTTAGAACTAACACCCAAAAAAGATGTCCTTTTCATTATAGGGGACTGGAATGCAAAAGTAGGAAGTCAAGAAACACCTGGAGTAACAGGCAAATTTGGCTTTGGAATACGGAATGAAGCAGGGCAAAGACTAATAGAGTTTTGCCAAGAAAATGCACTGGTCACAGCAAACACCCTCTTCCAACAACACAAGAGAAGACTCTACACATGGACATCACCAGATGGTCAACACCAAAATCAGATTGATTATATTCTTTCCAGCCAAAAGATGAAGAAGCTCTATACAGTCAGCAAAAACAAGACCAGGAGCTGACTGTGGCTCATATCATGAACTCTTTATTGCCAAATTCAGACTTAAGTTGAAGAAAGTAGGGAAAACCACTAGACCATTCAGGTATGACCTAAATCAAATCCCTTCTGGATTATACAGTGAAAGTGAGAAATAGATTTAAGGGACTAGATCTGATAGATAGAGTGCCTGATGAACTATGGAATGAGGTTCGTGACATTGTAGAGGAGACAGGGATCAAGACCATCCCCATGGAAAAGAAATGCAAAAAAGCAAAATGGCTGTCTGAAGAGGCCTTACAAATAGCTGTGAAAAGAAGAGAGGCGAAAAGCAAAGGAGAAAAGGAAAGATATAAGCATCTGAATGCAGAGTTCCAAAGAATAGCAAGGAGAGATAAGAAAGCCTTCCTCAGCAATCAATACAAAGATATAGAGGAAAACAACAGAATGGGAAAGACTAGAGATCTCTTCAAGAAAATTAGAGATACCAAGGGAACATTTCATGCAAAGATGGGCTTGATAAAGGACAGAAATGGTATGGACCTAACAGAAGCAGAAGATATTAAGAAGAGGTGGCAAGAATACACAGAAGAACTGTACAAAACAGATCTTCATGACCCAGATAATCACGATGGTGTGATCACTCATCTAGAACCAGACATCCTGGAATGTGAAGTCAAGTGGGCCTTAGAAAGCATTACTATGAACAAAGCTAGTGGAGATGATGGAATCCCAGTTGAGCTGTTTCAAATCCTGAAAGATGATGCTGTGAAAGTACTGCACTCAATCTGCCAACAAATTTGGAAAACTCAGCAGTGGCCACAGGACTGGAAAAGGCTAGTTTTCATTCCAATCCCAAAGAAAGGCAATGCAAAAGAATGCTCAAACTACCGCACAATTGCACTCATCTCACACACTAGTAAAGTAATGCTCAAAATTCTCCAAGCCAGGCTTCAGCAATATGTGAACCGTGAACTTCCAGATGTTCAAGCTGGTTTTAGAAAAGGCAGAGGAACCAGAAATCAAATTGCCAACATCTGCTGGATCATCGAAAAAGCAAGAGAGTTCCAGAAAAACATCTATTTCTGCTTTACTTACTATGGCAAAGCCTTTGAGTGTGTGGATCGCAATAAACTGTGGAAAATTCTGAAAGAGATGGGAATACCAGACCACCTGACCGGCCTCTTGAGAAACCTGTATACAGGTCAGGAAGCAACAGTTAGAACTGGACATGGAACAACAGACTGGTTCCAAATAGGAAAAGAACCTCCGTCCATAGTTCATCAGGCACTCTATCTATCAGATCTAGTCCCTTAAATCTATTTCTCACTTCCACTGTATAATCATAAGGGATTTGATTTAGGTCATACTTAAATGGTCTAGTGGTTTTCCCTACTTTCTTCAACTTAAGTCTGAATTTGGCAATAAGGAGTTCATGATCTGAGCCACAGTCAACTCCTGGTCTTGTTTTTGCTGACTGTATAGAGCTTCTCTATCTTTGGCTGGAAAGAATATAATCAATCTGATTTTGGTGTTGACCATCTGGTGATGTCCATGTGTAGAGTCTTCTCTTGTGTTGTTGGAAGAGGGTGTTTGCTATGACCAGTGTGTTCTCTTGGCAAAACTTTATTAGTCTTTGCCCTGCTTCATTCTGTATTTCAAAGTCAAATTTGCCTGTTACTCCAGGTGTTTCTTGACTTCCTACTTTTGCATTCCAGTCCCCTATAATGAAAAGGACATCTTTTTTGGGTGTTAGTTCTAAAAGGTCTTGTAGGTCTTCATAGAGCCATTCAACTCCAGCTTCTTCAGCATTACTGGTTGGGGCATAGACTTAGATTACTGTGATATTGAATGGTTTGCCTTGGAAACAAACAGAGATCATTCTGTCACTTTTGAGATTGCATCCAAATACTGCCTTTTAGACTCTTTTGTTGACCATGATGGCTACTCCATTTCTTCTGAGGGATTCCTGCCCACAGTAGTAGATATAATAGTCATCTGAGTTAAATTCACCCATTCCAGTCCATCTTAGTTCTCTGATTCCTAGAATATTGATGTTCACTCTTGCCATCTCCTGTTTGACCACTTCCAATTTGCCTTGATTCATGGACCTGAGATTCCAGGTTCCTATGCAATATTGCTCTTTACAGCATCGGATCTTGCTTCTATCACCAGTCACATCCACTGCTGGGTATTGTTTTTGCTTTGGCTCCATTCCTTCATTCTTTCTGGAGTTATTTCTCCACTGATCTCCAGTAGCGTGTTGGGCACCTACCGACCTGGGGAGTTCCTCTTTCAGTATCCTATCATTTTGCCTTATCATACTATTCATGAGGATGTTTTTAGGAACAGATTTTATGATCTCCATCCTTGCATCTCCTCATATCTAGAGAAGCACTAAATCCCTTCATGGTCACTTCAGATCCTCATGACTAACAAAAACTCTTTTGTAAAATGAGTTCGCCATGGTGTTGAACTCCCGCTTCACCAGAACCTTATGTATCGACCTTCCCCGCTGCAGCTTTGCAGCAGGTCTCAGCGCTATCTGCAACGCTGCCTCGTGGGCTGTAGAACTCATTTTGCCCCCAATAAAACTTAACTCGCAACTCTCAAGCTGTATATCTTTTTTAGTCGACAACTGGAAGTGGTCAAACAGGAGAGGAATCAATGAACTAAAATGGTCGAGAATGGGCGAATTTAATTCAGAAGATGATTATATCTACTACTGTGGGCAAGAATCCCTTAGAAGAAATTGAGTAGCTCTCATAGTCAACAAAAGGGTCTGAAATGTCACATTACCTGCCTCTTGAGAAACATATATGCAGGTCAAGAAGCAACAGTTATAACTAGACATAGAAAAATGGACTGGTTCCAAACTGGGAAAAGAGTACGTCAAGGTTGTATATTGTCACCCTGCTTATTTAACTTCTATGCAGAGTACATCATGAGGAATGCTAGGCCAGATGATGCATTAGCTGGAATCAAGATTGCCAGGAGAAATATCAATAATCACAGATATGCAGATGACACCATCCTTATGGCAGAAAGCAAAGAGGAACTGAAGAGCCTGTTCAAGAAAATGAAAGAAGAGAGTGAAAAAGCTGGCTTAAAACTCAGCGTTCAAAAAATGAAGATCATGGCTTCTGGTCCCATCACTTCATGGCAAATAGATGGGGAAGCAATGGAAACAGTGAGAGACTTCATTTTTGGGGGGCTCCAAAATCACTGCAGATGGTGATGCAGCCATCAAATTAAAAGATGCTTGCTCCTTGGAAGGAAAGCTATGACCAACCTAGACAGTATATTATAAAGTAAAGACATTACTTTGCCGACAAAGGCCCATACTGTCAAAGCTATGGTTTTTCCAGTAGTCATGTGTGCATGTGAGAGTTGGACCATAAAGAGAGCTGAGTGCTGAAGAATTGCTGCTTTTGAACTGTGTGTGGTGTTGAAGAAGACTCTTGAGGGTCCCTTGGACTGTGAGGAGATCCAACCAGTCAATCCTAAAGGAAATCAGTCCTGAATACTCATTGGAAGGACTGATGCTGAAGCTGAAGCTCCAATACTTTGGCCACCTGATGCAAAGAACTGACTCATTTGAAAAGACCCTGATGGTGGGAAAGATTGAAGGCAGAAGAAGGAGATGATAGAGGATGAGATGGTTGGATGGCATCACTGACTGAATGTACATGAATTTGAGGAACCTCCAGAAGTTGGTGATGGAAAGGGAAGCCTGGTGTGCTGCAGTCCAGGGGGTCGCAGAGTCGGACACAACTGAGCAGCTGAACTGAACTGAACTCAGGGTGGGCTGGCTCCATGAGAACTAATTCCCAATGAACCAGTTCAGGGTAGAGTCTAACCACACCTCCTCTCTGCAAATGGGTGAAGAAGTGAAGTGAAGTCGCTCAGTCATGTTTGACTCTTTGTGACCCTGTGGACTGTAGTCTACCAGGCTCCTCCACCCATGGGATTCTCCAGGCAAGAATACTGGAGTGGGTTACCATTTCCTTCTCCAGGAGATCTTCCTGACCCAGGGATTGAACCCGGGTCCGCCGCATTGGAGGCAGATGCTTTAACCTCTGAGCCACCAGGGAAGATACAAATGGGTACCCCAACCAAATTGGCTTGTCCTGTAAACGAAAAGCCCAGATTGAGGAGAAAAAAAGGCTCCTGGTGTGCACACCAGAGTGACTTACCCTCCAGAATCAAGCCCACAGGCTCTTAACACAGAAGGACCCAAAACAAACGAACTGGCTGAACTGGCTGTGGAACTGGGTAGACTTATTGCTTCTTGGCCTTTTGGCTAAGGTCAAGTGGTGGCTCAGAAGGAAAGCATCTGTCTACAATGTGGGAGACCTGGGTTCGATCCCTGGGCCAGGAAGTTCCCTGGAGAAGGAAACGGCAACCCACTCCAGTACTCTTGCCTAGAAAATCCCATGGACAGAGGAGCCTGGTGTCCATGGGGTCGCAAAGAGTTGGACACGACTGAGCCACTTCACTTTTTTTTACTTTATAGAGTCTGACTCTAGAAGTTTGTCCGTTCCTTGTCTCAACTGCCAAGTGCTGGGGGCAGCAAGCTCCGCTTCAGGTAATCTTGAAAGAAAGCACCTCAGGACAACAAATGGTCCCAGCATCTTCTAGGGTCTTGCCCCAGTATTCCTTGATTGGGGCTAGCTAGCCACAAGTAGCAAGGCTTCTGGCAAGCGACGCCACAATTTTACTGAGTCCAAGCTCGCTCCAATCGCTGCACTACAGGGCAACGAATTCGTTGAGAGATGAGGTGTTGAGGCAAGGAAGAGACTTTAATGAAGGAGCCAGCAGACTGAGAAGAAGGCAAGCTAGCGCCCCAAGATAACCATCCCAGGGCCTGCTTGGCAGGTCCTTTTATGGATCAGAGATGGTGGGCCAGTGAGGTAATAAAGAAAAAAGACTGTTCAGGCCTTGCAAATGTCCCCTAGAATGGCAAGCTCAGCCAGGGAAATGTGTTAGTTTCACTTCCTGTCGTCCTTCACAGGTGGGTGGCGCAGGCTGGCGCAGGGTGCAGGCCATTTTGTATGTTTACAGGAACAAAAAGGGTACAAGTCACAGAAGTAGATCCAGTGTTCATTCACAAGTAACCCTTCTGGGTTACACTTCCAAGAGCAAAGACACACAACCAGAAAAATCTCCAACGAGAGGTCAAAGCGGAAACAAGGTGTGGCACGTATACACAGTAGACTATTTCTCACCCATTAAAAACAGCTAGTGGAAAAAAAAAAAAAACAGCTAGTGAAATTAGGGAATTAAGACGCTGTTAGCCCCAGGGACAGACTTGAAGGATCACAGGCAAAGGGAACTCAGTCAGGCAGAAAAAGATTATGGTATGGGAGGTACCTTCCCAGCAGAATGAAAATAGATATACAAGGCAAAAAATTTACAATCCAGAGAATTCAAAGTCAAACAAAGGATTCCAAAAAAAAAAAAAAAAAGTGAATGGCCTAGAATGAATTAGGAAGTCCTTACCCTCACAGACAAGAACTGTGAATCTGTAATAGATAATCTGCAAGGAATATTCTTTTCTCTCCTTCACCCTTCCTTCCCTTCACAGATACACAGAAATCTGTAATGCTAAGAGAGAATCCACAATAATTATCTCCTAAGTTTTTTCTACCTATGCACAGAAAAGTATAACTGAGATAGATAATTCAGAAGGACCTGGTGTTCAGCACTCTTCTCATCCTTCTATGGCAAAAAGAGATACCCCGCCCCATAAATACGTGTGCCTGAGTCAGGAGGCTGTACACTGACAACCACACGACGGCAAATCGGGTGTCCTGAACCGCAGCATCGACAGGATGGGAAGAGAAGGAGAGAAGAGTGGTGCGTACTCTCCTGACTTGGGATGCTATCAGGTCCCTGAAGCCTGGACAGGCTTGGGTCCCACTGCTGAACTGGGGGTGGTTGACACAGCCTGGCAGGGTGACCTCAGTTGACCCTTTTAAAGGTCTGCTGCTGCTGCTGCTGCTGCTAAGTCGCTTCAGTCGTGTCTGACTCTGTGAGACCCCATAGATGGCAGCCCACCAGGCTCCCCCGTCCCTGGGATTCTCCAGACAAGAACACTGGAGTGGGTTGCCATTTCCTTCTCCAATGCATTAAAGTGGAAAGTGAAAGGGAAGTCACTCAGTCGTGTCCGACCCTCAGCGACCCCATGGACTGCAGCCTTCCAGGCTCCTCGGTCCTCGAGATTCTCCAGGCAAGAGTACTGGAGTAGGGTGCCATTGCCTTCTCCGTTTAAAGGTCTACTGTCTCCTATGTTCTGGCTGGGACCAGAGTCGCGTGTGGCATTAAGGCCTCAAGGGATTTGAAGGCAGAGTTCAGCTAGCCTCGACATCTCCTGGTGCTGGGGGTCCCAGCTCAAGCCTCGTTCATGGGAGTGCAGCCTCCTAGCACTAGCTCTAAGCACCCTCAGCGGAGTACTGTGGTCCTGGAAAGATTAGCCAGGGCGGGCTGTTTATGCGTTGCGTTAGGGGAAAGATTACCGAGACTTAAGCCCTTTCAGGTTAGCTCAGGCGCACTCCTCCCTATTTCACTGCCCAAGAAGCAAACTTTCCCCAAGGTTTTGGTTACCCCAGGAACCAAAGGTACACCTGAATAATGCTGCCTCCTTGTGGACATTTTCTGTAACTACAACATTTTCTCCGGCGTTCTCCGGCAACTCAAATCCCAAGGGCTGGATTTTGTTAATGGCAGAAATTAACAATACCCGCCTCAAGAAATGTCTTGGGGCGGGTAATGAAGAAATAACTTCCAAACACAGCTGACTTTCAGTCACCCAATTGTCAAAGGCAAATTCTCCTGACAACCTTTTAGGGGAAAAAAAAAAAAAAAAGCCAAAACAAAATCAAACCTCCACAACAGGACAAGATACTAAGGATCCCTAATTGCTGGAGGAGTGCCGTTCAAAAGGACAATGGAAAATCAAATCCCACCAGTCACAGTGGTATGTCACCAGTCTACAGCCGAGAAATGTGGGAGAGAGCCTGGAGGAAAAAGAATCCCCCTAAACTGTCTCTGGGAATATACGCTGGCAACAGTCAGAGTGATGGACATTTTCTGAATGCCTGAAAAAAAACTCAGAGAGATTAAAACTAGGATCTGACATTCCACACCTTGGCCCATATCCTGAGAAAACCATTGATCAAAAGGCAGGGACACCCCAACAAAGCTTCAGCACTGCGTCCGACAGAGACACGCTACCAGCAAAATCTCCAACGAGGGATTAAAGCTGAAATAAGGTGTGGTACATACATACAGTAGACTATTTCTCACTCGTTAAAAAACCATCACTGAAATTAGGTAATTATGACGGTAGTAGCCACGGGATGGTCCTTGAAGGATCAAACACCAAGGGAAGTCCGTCAGGCAGAGGAAGACCATGGTATACGAGGCACCTTCTAGGCAAAATAAAAGTAGCCACACAAGGCAACAAACTTAGAACCAAAAAGAGAAGCGTTCCAGAGGGACGTAAGTGACGGCCCAGGAATGAAGTAGGATGTCTGTGCCTACATATACAAAAAATTTGTATTGTAACAGATAATCTACAGAGATTATTCCCTTCCTTCCTTTCTACCTTCCATATATATAGACAGCATTCTGTATCTCTAAAGACAGAAATCTGTATCTCTAAGAGATAATCCACAAAAATTATCTCCTAACTTCCTTCTTTATGTACACAGAAAAGTGTATCTGAGGTATATAATTCACAAGGACCCGATGCTTGGCACTCTTCTCGACCTTCTACGGTAAAAAGTCCAAAAATGCAATAGAGATACACCGCGGATATGCTACACCTGAATCGGCGGCTGTACGCTGAGGACAAGCACAGCACCGCAAACCGGCCGCACTCCACCATCGCATCGGCGCGAAGTTAAAGAAAAGAGAAGCGATGCCTGCTCTGTTCCCTCCGACCGCCGTGACTTGGGGAGCCTGTGCAGACTTGGGTCTCCAGGCCAGACTGCTGCCTGGCAGGCTGTTCGTTGAGCCCCCTTTAAGCCTATACAGTCCGCTGTGCTCTGTTGGGACCAGAGGCCCGAGTGGGATCAAGTCCTCGAAGACCTTGGCGGCAATAGTCACCTAACCTCCACGGCCCCTGGTGCTGCGGTTTCCAGCTCAAGCCTCCTTCCTGAGAGTGCAGACTCCTGGGCACTGAAGCCCAGTCAGCAAGGTGCTGCCGTTGCGGTTAGTCTGGAAGCCGTGTGTGTGTGTGTGGGTGTGTGCGTGATACTTTAGGGGGAATAAGTAGTGAGACATAAGTCCTTAAATGTTCGCTCAGGTCCATTCCACTCTATTTCACAACCCTGGAAGCTGATTTTTGCTAATGCGCTGTTTGCTTCAGGAACCAGAGGTGGTCATCAAAATGTGCCGCCACCTTGTGGACATTTTCTGTAACTACAACTTGACCAAGGGAGTTTACTGGCGCCTCCAACTCACAGGGGGGCGGGATGTGCGGTCAATGACAGCTCCCCTCAGGAAAGGTCCTGGGGTAAATTTTAGAGAAATTACAAGCACACCCAACTTGCAAGATGCCAATCGAAACATAAGTTTTCCACACATGCCTAAAAGAAAAAAAATACCCTAACCCCCACAATTATTGCAGAAGGAATGCTAATCAAAATGACAAGAAATGAAATCCCACCAGTCAGAATGGCCATTCTCACAAGTCTACGAATGGTATATGTGGGAGAGAGCGGGGAGGAATGGGGAACCCCCCCCCCCCAACATGGTCAGGGGAAGGAACACTGGCAACTGACTAGAACTGACAGCCTCTGCACGGCAGAAAAAAAAAAAAAAAATCAACAGAGCTAACCCTAGGTAGAATCTGACATTCCCACATCTCGGTCTATATCCTTAGAAAACCACTATTCAAAAAGTCACACGCACCCCAACATTCACTTAAGCACTACTTACAAGAGCCAAGACACAGACCCGGCAAAATGTCCACTGAGAGATTAAAGCTTAGAAAGACCTGGTACTTATAGACAATGGACTGTCATTCAGCAATGAAAAACTGGCCCTGAAAATTTGAAATCAATCCACTTGTAGCCATAGAAATGGACGCTGGAGGATCACATACTAAGCGAAATCAGCCAGACAGAGGAAGGCAAGAGCATATGTCCCTTCTAGGCAAAATTTTAAAAAGAGATACAAAGGAACTAAATGACAACACAAAAATTGACTCTGAGAATTAAAACACAAGAATTAAAAAAAAAAAGAAGAGGCCAAGGGATTAATTAGGAGGTTGGGAATAACACATATACAGAAACTTGTGTCTCTACTAGATTCTCCGCAAGGACCTGATGATCAGCACAGGGAACTATGCTGACCTTCTGCAAAAACCTCTACGGCAAAAAAAAAAAAAAAAAAAGAACAGATTCGCTGTATGTATGTGTCATCAAAGAATCAGGCAGCTGTACACTGACGCCAAACAGAAGGCCACAAAGTTAATATACTCCGACACAGTAGGCATGAAATTAAAGAAAATAAAGTATTGCCTTGTTTATTCCCTCCAACCTTCCTGACTGGCGCTGCTGTGCCATCCTGGAGCCTGAGCAGTCTTGGGTCCCCTCGCTGGCTTGGGGTGGTGTTGAGACAGCCGAGCAACGAGCGCTTAATTGAGATTCCTCTTAAACCTCTTCTCTCCGGTTTCCCTGATTAAGACCAGAGTCCTAGTGCTCCCAAGGGATGGGGACCCGACCCTCTATCTTCCAGGACCTTGGGAATGTTCCCTAGCCCCCAGGACCTCTGGCGCTGGGGTCCCCAACTCAAGCTTCCTTCTTGGGAGTGCAGTCTCCTAGGCCCCTCAGCAGGACGCTGTGGCCCCGGTTGGAATGAGTCTGGAGGGGAGAAGTGAAGCTTTAGGAGCAAGAAGTGAGACACAATCCCCTAAACTGTTGCTCAGGCACCTTCCACTCCAGTTCACAGCCCAGGAAGCCAAGGTGCCCTGAGGCTCTGGTTGCCCAAGGAACCAGACGTGGGCAGGGGAAGTGCTGCCACCTTGTGGAAACTTTCTGTAATTACAACTGCACTTCGGCGCTAACCGGCACCTCTATTTCTCAAGCGTTGGGGTCTGATAATGACAGCTGTCCTCAGGACACGTCCGGGGGCAGGAATTGCAGAAATAAATTCCAAACGCAACCGGCTCTCAGGAAGCCAACTGCCACAGGCAAATTTTCCTCACACCGTTCTGGGAAAAAACAAAGACCCAAGCCTCCACCACAGGACAAGAAGCTCAGCATCCCTAATTACTGCAGGAATATCAATCAAAATGAAAACAAGAAATCAAGTCCCATCAATCCCATCAGAGCATCCTCAGGAGGCTACAAACACGAAAGGCAAGAGAGCCCGAGGAAAGGGAACGCCCCTACACAGTAGGTGGGAAGGTACATGGACAACACCCAGTAGAGTGGACAGTCCCTGAATGCCTGAAAATACACTATCAAGAGAGGCTGAGTCTAGGATCTGAAATTCCGAGGTCCCGAGAAATCCATCGTTCAAAAAGGTGCATCCCAGCTAGCACTGCAGCACTACTCACAAAATCTTTACCGGCAGATTAAACTTAAACAAGATGGGCTACATATATACGATGGACTATCAGCCATAAAAACCAAAACTGAAGTAAGGAATTATGCCACTGGTAGCCACGGGGATAGATCTAGAAGGATCATACCCTAAAGGAATTCAGCCAGACAAAGGAAGGCAATATAACAAAGGATGTCCCTTCTAGGCAAAATAAAAAAAGTGAAACAAAAGAAAGAATTTACAACCTGAAGACAGACTGAGAATTCAAATTCAAACCAAGAGTTCAAGAAAAAAGTGAAGGGCCTGGGATGAGTTAGGAGGTTGGGACTAACATGGACACAGAAATCTGTATCTGTAATAATAATCCACTGGGATTATCAGCTTCCTTCCTTCTTTCCTCCCTTCCACATGCACACAGAAATCTCTCTCACCTAAAAACAGAAATGTGCATCTCTGAGATACTCCACATAGGCTATTTTCTTCCTTCCTTCCTCCTATACGCAGAACACTGTATGTGAGATAGATAACCACAAGGACCAGATGCTCAGCACGTTGCTTCACCTTCTGCAATAAACTCTATGGCAAAAGAACAACAACAACAAAAAGACTAGATATACTCCATGGATACGTCATACCTGAATCAGCCAGCTCTACACTGACAAGCCCAGGGCGGCAGATTGACGATATTCCTACACAGCATTGGCATGAAGTCAAAGGAAAGGGGAGAAAATCAATGCCAATTTTATTCCTTCCAATCTCCTTCATTTGGGCCTCTATGCATCCCAGGAGCCTGAGTAGGCGGGAGCCCCAAGGCTGGACTGGGGTGGGGTCCAGACAGCCTAGCACGGTGCCCTTCATTGAGTCCCTTTTTAGTTATTATTATTATTTCTGAGCCCCTCTGAAAATCACGACGGTCTGCTCGCAGTCTCGGGTGGGACCAGAGTTTCGAGTGGATTCAAAGTCTGGAGGATCGTGGAGGCAATAGTCACCTAGCCTGCACATCTCCCGGGGCTGTGGTTGCCAGCTCAAGCCTCCTTCCTGAGAGTGCAGCCTCCTAGCACCCACGGACCCTCCGCTGGGTGCTGTGGCCCCTGTTGGGATTAGTCTGGGGGTCGGGCGTGTGAAGCTTTAGGGGGAAGAAGCAGTGAGACACAAGGTTGCAGGCATTCTTCCGTGGCACACTCCACTCCAATCCTAAGCCCAGGAAGGCCACTTTTCCTGAGGCTCTGGTTGTCTGAGGAAAGAGGCGGGCAGGGGAAAGTGCTGCCGCCTTGTGGAGACTTCCTGTAATGACAGTCGCACCAACGGTGCTTACTGGCACTTCTTCAAAAGTCCTTGTTGTTTAGTCGCTCAATCGCGGCGGACTCTTTGCGGCCCCACGGACTGCAGCACGCCAGGCTTCCCCATCCTTCGCCATCTCACAGAGCTTGCTCACACTCATGTCCATTGAGTCAGTGATGCCATCCAACCATCTCTCCTTTGTCATCCCCTTCTCCTCCTGCCTTCCATCTTTCCCAGCATTAGGGGCTTTTCTGATGAGTCAGCTCTTCACACCAGGTGGCCAAAGTATTGGAGCTTCAGCTTCAGCATCAGTCCTTCCAATGGATATTCAGGACTACTTTCCGTTAGGATTAACTGGTTTTGTTGTAGGAAGTGGGGGTGCCCTCCAGGGCTCTTGTCTAACACTCGGAAAAGAATTGTCCGAGGAGACACGTGCTGACAAAGCAAGAGATTTTATTGGGAAAGGGCGCCCGGGCGGAGAGCAGCAGGGTGAGGGAACCCAGGAGAACTGCTCTGCCACGTGGCTCACAGTCTCGGTTTTATGGTGGTGGGATTAGTTTCCGGGTTGTCTTGGGCCAATCATTCTGACTCAGAGTCCTTCCTGGGGGTGCACGCATCACTCAGCCAAGATGGATGCCAGAGAGAAGGATTCTGGGATGTGGATGGACCCGTGGTGTCTCCTTTTGACCTTTCCTGAACTCTTCCGGTTGCTGGTGGCTTATTAGTTCCGTGTTCCCTACCAGGACCTCCTGTCGTAAAACAACCCATGGGAATGCTTACTGGAGAGCCTGGCCAGGGTGGGCGGTTTCAGCCAGTGTTTCCCCTAACAGTTTGGTCTCCTTGCAGTCTAAGGGACTCTCAGGAGTCTTCAGCACCACAGTTCAGAAACATCAAAATATGTTCCCGAAGGATGTTTCGGACATTTTGAACATTCTTTGAGACTCAGCCTTCTTTATGGTCCAACTCTCACATCCATACATGACTACTGGAAAAACTAGATGGGCCTTTGTCAGTAAAGCAATGTCTCTGCTTTTTAATACGCTGGGCTTCCCTGGTGGCTCAGAGGGTAAAGTGTCTGCCTGCAGTGTGGGAGACCTGAGTTTGATCCCTGGGTAAGGAAGATCCCCTGGAGAAGGAAATGGCAACCCACTCCAGTATTCTTGCCTGGAAAATCCCATGGACAGAGAAGCCTGATAGGCTACAGTCCATGGGGTTGCAAAGAGTCGGACACAACTAAGCAACTTCACTTTAGGTTGGTCATAGCTTTTCTTCCAAGGAGCAAGTGTCTTTTAATTTCATGGCTGCAGTCACCATCTACAGTGATTTTGGAGCCCAAGAAAATAAAGTCTGTCTCTGTCACTGTTTCCTTTATTTCTCCATCTATTTACCAGGAAGTGATGGGACCAGATGCCATGATTTTGTTTATTGAATGTTGAATTTTAAGCCAACATTCAAATGACCTGGAGGGTTGTTAATGACAGCTACCCTCAGGCCATTTACTGGTGTGGGCTTTGCAGAAATTCCAAGCACAGTGGACTTTCAGGAAGCCAACAGCAAAGGGAATATTTCTGCACACCCTTTAAGGTATAAACAAAACAATACAAAACCCAAATCTCCACCACAGTCCAAGATGCTCTGCATCCCTAATTACTGCAGGAATGCCGATCAAAAACGACAACCAGAAATCAAACCCCACCCTTCGGGTTGGGCATCCTCACGAATCTACAAATAATAAATGTGGGAGAGAGCCTTGAGTAAAAAGATCCTCTACACAGTCGGTGGGAAGGTAGACGGGCAACACGAGGTAACTGACAGTCTCTGGATGCCTGAAAATAAACTATCGAGAGAGGCTAAGCCTAGGATCTAACATTCCCCCATCTGGTCTTCAGTTCAGTTCAGTTCAGTCACTCAGTCGTGTCCGACTCTTTGCGACCCCATGAATCGCAGCACACCAGGCCTCCCTGTCCATCACCAACTCCCGGAGTTCACTCAGACTCATGTCCATCGAGTCCGTGATGCCATCCAGCCATCTCATCCTCGGTCGTCCCCTTCTCCTCCTGCCCTCAATCCCTCCCAGCATCAGAGTCTTTTCCAATGAGTCAACTCTTCACATGAGGTGGCCAAAGTACTGGAGTTCAGCTTTAGCATGATTCCTTCCAAAGAAATCCCAGGGTTGATCTCCTTCAGAATGGACTGGTTGGATCTCCTTGCAGTCCAAGGGACTCTAAGAGTCTTCTCCAACCCACAGTTCAAAAGCATCAATTCTTCGGCGCTCAGCCTTCTTCATAGTCCAACTCTCACATCCATACATGACCACAGGAAAAACCATAGCCTTGACTAGACGGACCTTAGTCGGCAAAGTAATGTCTCTGCTTTTGAATATGCTATCTAGGTTGGTCATAACTTTTCTTCCAAGGAGTAAGCGTCTTTTAATTTCATGGCTGCAGTCACCATCTGCAGTGATTAGATTCCAAGAAATCCATCATTCAAAAGACACATGCACCCCAATGAGCACTGCAGCACCACATACAAGAGTTAACGCCCATAAACAGCAAACTCCTCACCGACAGATTAAAGCTTCAGCAAGATATGCTGCGTGCGTATGATGGACTCTCCCTCGGTCATGTCAAAACAACACTAAGGAGCAAATTGTGCCCCTATGCGCTGATCGGGCCTACATGGGGGCTCCGGTAGAATGGCTCATGATGTTGACCCCGCAAACAAAGAATAAAATCACAGTGACCCTTGAGACTGACCAAATTGCCCAAATGACATTCTGTTTTCCCGCGGGCGCCTAAGACTGTGGTCTTAGGCGGTCTTAGGTGGTCTCAAGGCTGTGAGACCACCTGATTCTAGACTTCCGGCTACATGTCCACAGGACCCAATTACAGGCTAAAAATTAACCATTCCTTCAGAGAGTTTTTCATTGGCAGAGTGTAAGAAAGACCCATTCCAGTCCATTTTAGTTCGCTGATTCCTAGAATGACGACGTTCGCCCTTGCCATCTCTTGTTTGACCACTTCCAATTTGCCTTGATTCATGGACCTGACATTCCAGGTTCCTATGCAATATTGCTCTTTACAGGATCGGATCTTGCTTCTATCACCAGTCACATGCACACCTGGGTATTGTTTTTGCTTTGGCTCCATCCCTTCATTCTTTCTGGAGTTATTTCTCCACTGATCTCCAGTAGCATATCGGGCACCTAATGACCTGGGGAGTACCTCTTTTGGTATCCTATCATTTTGCCTTTTCATACTGTTCATGGGGTTCTCAAGGCAAGAATACTGAAGTGGTTTGCCATTCCCTTCTCCAGTGGACCACATTCTGTCAGACCTCTCCACCATGACCCTCTTGTCTTGGGTTGCCCCGCAGGCATGGCTTGGTTTCACTGAGTTAGACAAGGCTGTAGTCCTAGTGTGATTAGATTGACTAGTTTTCTGTGAGTATGGTTTCAGTGTGTCTGCCCTCTGATGCCCTCTTGCAACACCCACCATCTTACTTGGGTTTCTCTTACCTTGGGCATGGGGTATCTCTTCACGGCTGCTCCAGCAAAGCACAGCCGCTGCTCCTTACCTTGGACAAGGGATATCTCCTTACTGCTGCCATTCCTGACCTTCAACATGGGATATCTCCTCTAGGCCCTCCTGCGCCTGCACAGCCACCGCTCCTCGGGTTGCTCCTCCCAGCCGCCTCCCCTGGCCTTGGCTCTGGGTGGCTCCTCAGGGTCACCGCCCCTGGCCTCTGGTGTGAGGTGGTTTCTCCCAGCTGCCCCTGACCTCAGACGCGGGGTGTCTTCTCCCAGCCACCACTGGCCTCAGACGTGGTGTAGCTCCATCACTTCATGGGAAATAGATGGGGAAACAGTGGAAACAGTTTCAGACTTTATTTTGGGGGGCTCCAAAATCACTGCAGATGGTGACTGCAGCCATGAAATTAAAAGACGCTTACTCCTTGGAAGAAAAGTTATGACCAACCTAGATAGTATATTCAAAAGCAGAGACATTACTTTGCCGACTAAGGTCCCTCTAGTCAAGGCTATGGTTTTCCCTGTGGTCATGTATGGATGTGAGAGTTGGACGGTGAAGAAGGCTGAGCGCTGAAGAATTGATGCTTCTGAACTGTGGTGTTGGAGAAGACTCTTGAGAGTCCCTTGGACTGCAAGGAGATCCAACCAGTCCATTCTGAAGGAGATCAGCCCTGGGATTTCTTTGGAAGGAATGATGCTAAAGCTGAAACTTCCGTACTCTGGCCACCTCATGTGAAGAGTTGACTCATTGGAAAAGACTCTGATGCTGGGAGGGATTGAGGGCAGGAGGAGAAGGGGACGACAGAGGATGAGATGGCTGGATGGCATCACTGACTTGATGGACGTGAGTCTGAGTGAACTCTGGGAGTTGGTGATGGACAGGGAGGCCTGGCGTGCTGCTTCATGGGGTCGCAAAGAGTCAGACACGACTGAGTGACTGAACTGAACTGAACTGAATTCTAATCACAAGGTGGGCCCCTCTCACTGTTGCAGAAACCACGCACCACACTTGGAGAGCTGGAGAACTTGGGTTTATTACACCTGTGGGCCCAGAGGAGTTAACACTCCAAGCTCTGAGCCCCAAACAAAGGGATTACGGAGTTTTAATACACGGACAGGCATGATTAAGCAGGTTTGCGGGTTTCCAGGGGCTGGGCGATTGCAAAGAGCAGGACAAGGGTGAGTGAGATAAGCTCCAGTTCCTAGTATTGGGAGTCCCCAGTTTCTGAGACCTACAAGATCTAGACGTTGCAAGGAGCAAGCTGAGTTACAGAGGCAGAAGGAGAAGGAGGTAAAATTTTAACTTTTTCTCTTCATCACGAGACTTCTTCCAGTGGTCCCCTCCCCTGGACCTTGCCAAGAAACTGAGACAGAGCTCTCCACTTGTGCTGGACTGACATCCACACACTGGCCCACATTTCATCCATAGTAATGTTAGGTAGGTAGAATAGGGAAAAGGAATCTAAAATGGCTGTGGCTAAAAGACAAGGAAGGGAAACACCTGCAAAAATAGAACAAAGGAAGGTCCGCCGACCGGAGTGAGGACCTCAGGTAAAACAAACAACACTCCTGGCTGGCCCAATTTACATAGGACAGGCCCGGGGAGAGGAAAACTATAAAAAGAGGAGTCAAAGCTCTAGCTCTCTCTTTCTCTCTCTCTCTCTCTCCCGCGCTCTGGGGCGCTCTTCACTTCACGTCTTTGGATCAATGTGCCCTCACGCCTTGAAGATGGGTTTTCCTGATATCTTCTAAATAAAATAGAGCTGTAACACTGATTTGTCTAAGAGCTATAACACGGTCCGTTTGAGACCTGAGAGCTATAACACGGTCTGTCCAAGACCCGAGAGCTGTGACACGCCGAGGGCTTTAATGTCCGCCACTCCAGATCTTTGCTGTGACGAGACAAAAGCCGAGGCGCATACACTGGTCTGACAGTTACAAGGATGAGTGAAACCCCATCCTCTCGGATCCGCTCTCTCTCGCCTCGTTTCCAAGTCCCAGCACTAGGCAGGAGGCTCTCCACCGCCCTTGGCCTTGTGCCCTGTCTGACTGTGAAATAGAGGATGCCCATTTCCAAGCAGATTGTTATTACTCTCTGAGAAAGTCCTGAGGACACGGACGCCTTTTCTCGCAGACCTTTCGCCTCGCTTTCCCTCGCCCTTGTCTACCCTTCCTATTCAGTGGCATGTCGACGTGTTCTTTGCTTTCCGCTCTCGACCTTTCCTTTGTGAATCTGTTGCAGGAAGGGGGATCCCTTCCAGGGCCCAAAACTGGGTTCTTGTCTAACACTCAGAAATGAATAGTCTGAGGAAACACATGTGCTGACAAAGCAAGAGATTTTATTGGGAAAGTCGCGCCCGGGAGGAGAGCAGGAGGGTAAAGGAACCCAGGAGAACTGCTCTGCCACATAGCTCGGGCAGTCTCGGGTTTTACGGTAATGGGATTAGTCTCCAGGTTGTCTTTAGCCAATCATTCTGACTCAGAGTCCTTCCTGGGGGTGCACGCCTTGTGCAGCCAAGATGGATGCCAGAGAGAAGGATTCTAGGAGGTGGTTGGACCCGTGGTGTCCCCATTTAACCTTTCCCAAACTCTTCTGATTGGTGGTGCCTTGTTCATTCCGTGTTCCTTACCAGGACCTCCTGTCGTAAAACAACTCATGCAGATGGTGCCGGGCCAGGGCAGGCGGTTTCAGTCAGTGTGGTTCCCCTAGCAAATCCTGCTCTACTTCCCAAAACCCTTAGCCCACTCTGGGCCACATCCTCCTAATACAATGTCTCCTGATCCGTGTTCAGACTTTTCTTCTTCCTTCGACCCCTCTGAACACAGCCCACCCACCCCCTATCGCTCCCAATCCCCTTGCAGCCACTCCAGATCCAGTTCCTCAACCTCCACCTTATGCCCCCCGCCTCTCTCCCTCCTTCTCGAGTGCCAGGCCGCCCTCCACTCCCAACCCCTCTCCCCTGCCTTTTCTGGAGGGAGGTGAGCTCAGAGACATCAGCCCCACCCTCTACCCTGACCTCCCTGCACCGGTCCTGAACAACTTTAAAGCAGGAAACTTCCCAGCAGGACCCCGTTCCTTCCCCTGCTCCACTCCTCCCTTTAAGGGAAGCAGCTGGAGCAGAAGGCATTGTTTGGGTTCAGGTCCCATTCTCCCTCACCCATCTATCTCCGATGGGAAAGCGTCTTGGCTCCTTCTCTTCAGAACCTGATAATTATCTAAAAGAATTCAGGTATCTTACCCAGTCTGACCACTTAACCTGGCATGATATTCCCATCATCCTTTGCTCCACTCTCCTCCCAGAAGAGAAGGAATGAGTATGGCAAGCCTCTCAGGCACCTGCTGATGAGATACACAGGACTGATGATGCTAAGCCTCTAGGGGCCACGGCTTCCCCAGAGATGATCCCAACTGGGATTATCAGGCAGGGAGACCTGGACAAGCAGCCCGTAATCACGTGGTTGCTTGCCTCATTGTGGGCCTTCAAAAGGCAGGATGTAAAGCTGTCAACTTTGATAAGCTCTGGCTAATAATTCAGGGACTAGATGAAAACCGGCCACAATTTCTAGCCAGGTTAATGGAAGCCCTACAAAAACCTACAAGATTAGACCCCACTTCAACAGAGGGCACCATTGTCCTTAACAGCCATTTTATCTCTCAATCATCCTCAGATATCTGAAAGAAACTAAAAAAGGCAGAAGAAGGGCCCTCAAACCCCTCAACGAGACCTTTTAAATTTAGCCTTTAAGGTTTTCAATAACCAGGAAGAGCAGGCAAAGCTAGAGAAGGCCCAAGGAGATCAGGTTAAATACCATCTTTTTGCCGCTGCCCTACATGGCTCCACATTCCATCAATCAACAAAGACAGGAAGCCACCTGGGCCCTGCTTCAAATGCAGCAAAGAAGGTCACTGGGCTCCCCTCTGGGTCTGTGTGCCAGCTGTGGCGTAAAAGGACACTGTAAGGTCAACTGCCGAAACCCCCCTCCAGGGATCTGGATATCCCCTCCTGGTCCCGAGCAGGAGTCCTCCGACTTGCTGCTAAAGACTGGAGGTGCCCAGGGCCCCAGGGTGACTCTCATCACCTCTAGGGAGCCCAGGGTAACTCTCACAGTGGCAGGTAAGGCGATCTCTTTTCTTATCGACACGGGGGCCACTTACTCTGCTGTGCCTGCCTGCTCCGGAAAAACCAAGGTCTCTCAGGTCTCTGTCATGGGGGTTGATGGTTTAATACCTACACGAATAACTGAGCCTCTACTTTGGACACTTCAAGATACCTCATTTTCCCATTCTTTTCTCATATTCCCAAAATGCCCCACTCCTATTCTTGAAGAGACATTCTCTCAAACTTCAAAGCCTCTATTACTATCCTGAGCCCACCCTCTGATCTAGCCTGGCTACTGCTCCTCAACCCCATCTTCTCTTCCCCCCGCCCCATTGCCCTCCTTGTCCATAAATCCACAGTTTGGGGTACAGACAACCTACCTGTCACCTCTCATCATGCTCCGATTCATATCTGCCTCAAAGACCTGTCTAAATTCTAAATCAATGACAATACCCCATCTCCCAAAAACATCAACAAGGCTTAAAGCCTGTCGTCACTAAACTCCTATGTCAGGGCCTCTTTCGCCCAAGTCACTCTCCCTATAACACCCCGGTCTTACCCGTCAAAAAGCCAAATGGCTCCTGTCACCTGGTCCAGGACCTGAGACTTATCAATGCAGCTGTTATCCCCATACACCCAGTAGTTCCAAATCCCTATACTCTTTCTCTCTCATTCCTTCTTCCACTACCCACATCACCGTTCTACACCTCAAGGATGCCTTCTTTACCATCCCTTTATACCCAAACTCTCAAGACCTCTTTGCCTTTATCCGGACCGATCCAGACAATCCTCACTCCCACAGCTGACACGGACAGTCCTCCCACAAGGCTTTCGTGATCGCCCTCATTTCTTTGGCCAAGCTCTAGCATCAGACCTAACCTCTCCTGACCTTACTCCAAGTACTGTCCTCCAATATATGGGTCATCTCCTCCTCTGTAGCCCTTCACTTACACAGTCTCAACACACTACACAACTCCTCAATTTTCTAACCGATTGAGGCTATTGAGTATCTCCCACCAAGGTTCAGCTCTTTCTTCCTAGAGTCACCTATCTCGGAGTCCTTTTATTACCAACCAAAAGATATATTACTACCGATAGAAGGTCCCTTATATCCACCCTACCACTCCTCTATGAAAAACAGAGATCCTGTCCCTCTTGGGGTTAGCTGGATATCTACGCCTCTGGATTCCTAATTTCATCCTCTTGGCACAAACCCTGTATCAAGTCACCTGAGGATATCTTTCAGAACCCCTAGAGCCAAAATCAAATATCCGTTCAGGCCTTAACACCCTTAAGAAAGCCATTCTCTCAGCCCCAGCTCTCACACTTCTTGACCCTTCTAGCCCCTTTATACTCTGCACTATGGAGAGAAACAAAATTGCCCGAGGAGTCTGGGGACAAAATCAGGGCCCCTCCTTCACCCCTGTTACTTATCTATCAAAGCAACTAGGTCCCACAATTTGAGGTCAGCCAGCCTGCCGACACGCTCTGGCAGCAGCTGCACTCCTCACTCAGGAAAGTAAAAAACTGACTTTTGAAGCACCTACTGTCATTTGGACACCATATGACTTTAAGGACTTACAAATCCATGACCCTTCTATCTCCTTCATGCATCCAACTAATTCATGCCACCCTTCTTCAATGTCCTGAGTTCTCCTTTGAATGCTGTTCTACTCTCAACCCAGCCCTCATCATACTTGCATATCTTCTGAGCCCCCATTCATACTTGCAAAGAGGCATTGGAAGATCTAATGTTTCGTCTGTCCCACATTTCCTCAACCCCTTTAAATAACCCTGACTTTACTGGGTATATTGATGGCAGCTCCTCTACCACATCAGAAGGAAAAAAGGTAACTGGATGTGCAATTGTCTCTGACACTGAAATGATTGAATCCCAACCTCTCCCCTTGGGAAACTCTTCCCAAAAGGCAGAACTTATTGCACTAACTAGAGCCCTTACCCTTGCAGCTAACTAGAGAGCAAACATATACACTGATTCTAAATATGCTTTCCACATCATACACTTAGATGCTGCCATCTGGAAGGAATAAGGAAGGCTCCTATCTACTAAGGCTCTCCCATAACTAATGCCTCGCGTATACTCCAGCTTTTAAAGGCAGCTAACATGCCAACTGAAGCAGGCATCATACATTGCCGAGGTCGCCAGGCAGCCTCAGATCTCATTTCACGGGGCAACAACACCACAGACGGAAAGGCAAACCAAGCCTCACTCCGATCACCAGCTCAACAACCTATAGTAATCACCAACATAAAGCCCCTTCACCTCCCCGGAGAAAACCCGCAATTATTAGAGGGAGCACAGCCACAAGGAGCCTGGTTACAAAGACAGGGCTGCTATGTCCTTCCCCAATCTCAGGCCACACAGATTCTTATGGACATTCATCAGGCCCTACAAGGAGGTACTAAACCTCTTTATCGTCTCTTAAGACCTCTTATCTTAAGACCTCTTATGGCATCACCGACTCGATGGACATGAATTTGAGCAAGCTCTGAGCGTTGGTGATGGACAGGGAAGCCGGGTGTGCTGCAGTCCATGGGGTCGCAAGGAGTCGGACCTGACTGAGTGACCGAACTGAACCGAAGCCCTCTCATCACCTCTTCTAAGCTCTTTTCACTCCCACAACAGATCACTCACTCTTGCATTATCTGCTCCTCAATCCCAGGGACGGAGGAGCCTAGTGGGCTGCCGTCTATGGGGTCGCACAGAGTCGGACACGACTGAAGCGACCTAGCAGCAGTAGCAGTAGCAGCAGCCTCACTGCAGGGAGCCCTAAAGCCTATTCCCTCATTCCCAACACCTCAGGCTCATTCCCACACGCAGGGCAAAACACAACGTTCCCACCACACAGAGCAAATCCCAGGAGAGGACTGGCCAGTTGCCTTCACAAACATGCCTCCAACACGAAAATGAACACTCACGCTCACTCTCAGAGACACTTTTTCAGGGTGGATTGAGGCTTTTTCTACGAGATCAGAAACTGAGTAACACAGTTTCTCAAACGAGAAATCATCCCTCGTTTTGGCCTCCCACTCTCTCTCCAATCTGATAATAGGCCAGCTTTTATCTCCCAAATCACTCAACAAGAAGCCCAATCCCTTGGCATAAGCTGGAAACTACATATTCCTTACAGTCCCTCCCTATCCCACTAATTCATAACCTACCCAAATGGGCAATTCAATTCATTCCTCTATTAATAAGTATAGGAACAGTGGCTGGGATTGGAACAGGGACAGCAGGACTCACAGCCTCTTTAAATTAACACCAAAGCCTTTCTAGAGACCTCACTGAGAGCCTAGAAGAAACAGCACAGCCTTATCACTATCCAAAACCAGCTAGATTCCTTGGCAGTCGTGGTCCTCCAAAACAGAAGAGGACTAGACCTTCTCATGTCAGAAAAAGGGGGCGGCTAAGTGCAGGTGGCTGCCAGCCCCTAAGTGCGGCTGAGAGGAGCTACCCCACATCTGAGGTCAGGGGCAGTGGCCTAGAGTGCCAGGCTGTGACGGCGCAGGAACGGCCGAGAGGAGCTACACTGCGTCCGAGGTCAGTGGCGGCCGGGAGGAGCTACCCCACTTCCGGGGTGAGGGGCGGCTGGGAGAAGCCACCTCGCGCCTGAGGCCAGGGGCGGTGACCCTGAGGAGCCACCCAGAACCCGAGGCCAGGGCCGGTGGCCGGGAGGAGCAACCCGAGGAGCGGTGGCTGCGCGGGCGCAGGAGGGCCTAGAGGAGCTATCCCACGTTGAAGGTCAGGAACGGTGGTGGTAAGGAGATACCCCTTGTCCAAGGTAAGGAGCAGAGGCTGTGCTTTGCTGGAGAAGCCTTAAAGAGATAACCCATGCCCAAGGTAAGAGAAACCCAAGTAAGATGGTAGGTGTTGCAAGAGGGCATCAGAAGGCAGACACACTGAAACCATACTCACAGAAAACTAGTCAATCTAATCACACTAGGACCACAGCCTTGTCTAACTCAATGAAACCAAGCCATGCCTGCGGGGCAACCCAAGACAGGAGGGTCATGGTGGAGAGGTCTGACAGAATGTGGTCCACTGGAGAAGGGAATGGCAAGCCACTTCAGTATTCTTGCCTTGAGAACCCCATGAACAGTATGAAAAGGCAAAATGATAGGACACCGAAAGAGGTACTCCCCAGGTCAGTAGGTGCCCAATATGCTACTGGAGGTCAGTGAAGAAATAACTCCAGAAAGAATGAAGGGATGGAGCCAAAGCAAAAACAATACCCAGGTGTGCATGTGACTGGTTATAGAAGCAAGGTCCAATGCTGTAAAGAGCAGTATTGCACAGGAACCTGGAATCTCAGGTCCATGAATCAAGGCAAATTGGAAGTGGTCAAACAAGAGATGGCAAGAGTGAACGACGACATTCTAGGAATCAGAAAACTAAAATGGACTGGAATGGGTGAATTTAACTCAGATGACCATTATATCTACTACTGTGGGCAGGAGTCCCTCAGAAGAAATGGAGTAGCCATCATGGTCAACAAAGAGTCTGAAATGCAGTACTTGGATGCAATCTCAAAAAGGACAGAATGATCTCTGTTCGTCTCCAAGGCAAACCATTCAATATCACAGGTATCCAAGTCTACGCCCCAACCAGTAACACTGAAGAAACTGAAATTGAACGGCTTTATGAAGACCTACAAGACCTTTTAGAACTAACACCCAAAAAAGATGTCCTTTTCATTATATGGGACTGGAATGCAAAAGTAGGAAGTCAAGAAACACCTGGAGTAACAGGCAAATTTGGCCTTGGAATGTGGAATGAAGCAGGGCAAAGACTAATAGAGTTTTGCCAAGAAAATGCACTGGTCATAGCAAACAACACAAGAGAAGACTCTACACATGGATATCACCAGATGGTCAACACCGAAATCAGATTGATTATATTCTTTGCAGCCAAAGATGGAGAAGCTCTATACAGTCAGCAAAAACAAGACCAGGAGCTGACTGTGGCTCAGATCATGAACTCCTTATTGCCCAATTCAGACTGAAATTGAAGAAAGTAGGGAAAACCACTAGACCATTCAGGTATGACCTAAATCAAATCCCTTATGATTATACAGTGGAAGTGAGAAATAGATTTAAGGGACTAGATCTGATAGATAGAGTGCCTGATGAACTATGGACTGAGGTTCGTGACATTGAACAGGAGACAGGGATCAAGACCACCCCATGGAAAAGAAATGCAAAAAAGCAAAATGGCTGTCTAGGGAGGCCTTACAAATAGCTGTGAAAAGAAGAGAGACGAAAAGCAAAGGAGAAAAGGAAAGATACAAGCATCTGAATGCAGAGTTCCAAAGAATAGCAAGAAGAGATAAGAAAGCCTTCTTCAGTGATCAATGCAAAGAAATAGAGGGAAACAACAGAATGGGAAAGACTAGAGATCTCTTCAAGAAAATTGGAGATACCAAGGGAACATTTCATGCAAAGATGTGCTCGATAAAAGACAGAAATGGTATGGACCTAAGAGAAGCAGAAGATATTAAGAAGAGGTGGCAAGAATACATGGAAGAACTGTACAAAAAAGATCTTCACAACCCAGATAATCATGATGATGTGGTCACTAATCTAGAGCCAGACATCTTGGAATGTGAAGTCAAGTGGGCCTTAGAAAGCATCACTACGAACAAAGCTAGTGAAGGTGATGGAATTCCAGTTGAGCTATTTCAAATCCTGAAAGATGATGCTGTGAAAGTGCTGCACTCAATATGCCAGCAAATTTGGAAAACTCAGCAGTGTCCACAGGACTGGAAAAGGTCAGTCTTCATTCCAATTCCAAAGAAAGGAAATGCAAAAGAATGCTCAAACTACCGCACAATTGCACTCATCTCACATGCTAGTAAAGTAATGCTCAAAATTCTCCAAGCCAGGCTTCAGCAATACATGAACTGTGAACTCCCTGATGTTCAAGCTGGTTTTAGAAAAGGCAGAGGAACCAGAGATCAAATTGCCAATATCCGCTGGATCATCCAAAAAGCAAGAGCGTTCCAGAAAAACATCTATTTCTGCTTTATTGACTATGCCAAAGCCTTGGACTGTGTGGATCACAATATACTGTGGACCATTCTGAAAGAGATGGGAATACCAGACCACCTAACCTGCCTCTTGAGAAACCTGTATGCAGGTCAGGAAGCAACAGTTAGAACTGGACATGGAACAACAGACTGGTTCCAAATAGGAAAAGGAGTACGTCAAGGCTGTATATTGTCACCCTGCTTATTTAACTTATATGCAGAGTACATCATGAGAAACGCTGGACTGGAAGAAACGCAAGCTGGAATCAAGATTGCCGGGAGAAATATCAATAATCTCAGATATGCAGATGACACGACCCTTATGGCAGAAAGTGAAGAAGAGCTAAAAAGCCTCTTGATGAAAATGAAAGAGGAGAGTGAAAAAGTTGGCTTAAAGCTCAACATTCAGAAAATGAAGATCATGGCATCCGGTCCTATCACTTCATGGGAAATAGATGATGAAACAGTAGAAACAGTGTCAGACTTTATTTTTTGGGGCTCCAAAATCACTGCAGATAGTGACTGCAGCCATGAAATTAAAAGACGCTTACTCCTTGGAAGAAAAGTTATGACCAACCTAGATAACATATTCAAAAGCAGAGACATTACTTTGCCGACTAAGGTCCGTCTAGTCAGGGCTATGGTTTTTCCTGTGGTCATGTATGGATGTGAGAGTTGGACTGTGAAGAAGGCTGAGTGCTGAAGAATTGATGCTTTTGAACTGTGGTGTTGGAGAAGACTCTTGAGAGTCCCTTGGACTGCAAGGAGATCCAACCAGTCCATTCTGAAGGAGATCAGTCCTGGGATTTCTTTGGAAGGAATGATGCTAAAGCTGAACCTCTAGTATTTTGGCCACCTCAAGTGAAGTGTTGACTCATTGGAAAAGCCTCTGATGCTGGGAGGGATTGAAGGCAGGAGAAGGGGACGACAGAGGATGAGATGGCTGGATGGCATCACGGACTCGATGGATGTGAGTCTGAGTGAACTCCGGGAGTTGGTGATGGACAGGGAGGCCTGGCGTGCTACGATTCATGGGGTTGGAAAGAGTCAGACACGACTTTTGGAGGAAGCTTGCTCTTTCTATGCCAACACATCAGGCATTGTAAAGAAAGAAAGTGAAAGTCGCTCAGTCGTGTCCGACTCCTTGTGATCCCATGGACTATATAGCCCATGGAATTTTCCAGGCCAGAATCCTGGAGTGGGTAACCTTTTCCTTCTCCAGGCAATCTTCCCAACCCAGGGATCAAAGCCAGGTCTCCTCATTGCAGACGGATTCTTTACTGGCTGAGCCACCAAGTTGTAAAGGAAGCAGCAAGATATCTGACAAACTGGGCCTTGAGAATACATCAGCACCTTGGGAATTCATGGGAAAACTGGTTAAGCAATTGGAATTCGATGCCCTGGGTCCAACCTTTTCTAGGCCCTCTTCTGCTTACCCTTATTCTAACTTTCGGCCCATGTTTAAAGCACCTTTTTTCAAAATTTCTTCAGGACCACTTATGAGCCCCAACTGAACTATCCATGAGCTACTTCTAACTCGCTCAAATTATCAAAAACTTCAACCCCACACTCCCCTTGGCCCACATTCCAGGCTTTTCTCATCTCACCCCTACGATGCCCCTGTCCCATAGGAAGAGTTACGGAAGACTGACCTTCTGCCCTTATCCCAAATCAAAAAGGCTGAATGACAGGGTCTACATGGGGGCTTAAGGTAGAAATGGCTTATTATGGTGATCTCACAAACAAAGAATAAAATCACAGTGACCCTTGAGACTGACCAAATTGCCCAAACAATATTCTGTTTTCCCGCTGGTGTCTAGACCTCCAGCTACATGACCACAGGACTCAACTACTGGCTAAAAGCATCTCTTCAGAGAATTTTTCATTGACGGGGTATCCGAAAGACCCTGTCAAAAAGGGAGGACACTGGTTCTCCTTACGGGCCAGTCACCCTCTTGTTTCCCTCTAGTAAATTTCCCTTTTCTTTGCCTGACTGCCCAGCTTGCTCTCTTTTCTTCACACTCACCTTACAGTAGCCATAGGGATGGATCTAGAATACTCATACACTAAGGGAACTCAGCCAGACAGAGCAAGGCCATAACTCAAGATGTCCTTTCTAGGCAAAATAAAAAGAAAGTGAAAAAAAGAATTTACAACCCAAAGAGAGTTTATTGAGTCCCATCTCACTCTGCTCACCATAAAGTGGTGTCTCTGCTTTTTAATATGCTGTCTAGGTTTGTCAGAGCTTTTCTTCCAAGAAGCAAGCATATTTTAATTTCATGGTTTCAGCCACCATCTGCAGTGATTTGGGAGCCCAAGAAAATAAAATCTGTCACTGCTTCCACTTTTCCCCCTTCTATTTGTCATGAATTCATGGGACCAGATGCCATGATCTTGGTTTTCTGACTGTTGAGTTTTAAGCCAGCTTTTCCACTCTCCTCTCTCACCTTCATCAAGAGGTTCTTTAGTTCCTCTTCACTTTCTGCATGTAAAACTGGCTTATCTTTAGGAATGCAACCAGTGCGATTTATCACATGAAAGATCAGAGGGGGAAACCACTGTAATCTCTATTAAGAATTACAATTGAACCAGTGTAATTAGGCTACAAAGAAGAAAAGAAAGTCCTAAGAACTGGAAAACAAGAAATACAAAATTATCATGTATTGTATACAATATGATTGTGTCAAGAATCTAAACACTTTTAAAAATAAATTTGAATTTAAGATGATCACTGGACATAGGTCAGTGACTCATTGTATTCCTTTATTAAAAAAAAAACAAAATTGAAAACAAAAGAATTTTAAGTATGATTTACCAAAAATGCATAAAAGACCAAATACCTAGGAATAAATCAAGTACAAGTTAGACTGCAAACTACAAAATATTATTGAAGAAAATTAAAGGGGTTACATTGAAAGACCAAAATAGAGGGTATATCAGATTTGTGGATTAAAAATTTCAATATTGTAAAGCTATCAGTTCTCCCCAGATTGAGTCATAGATTTAATCTTAATTAAAATCTCAGCAGAATACTCCAATAATTTTTTTTGAAATCCCAGTAGAAGTTGTGGAAATTATCAAGATGGCTGTAAAATCTTATGGCAAGTCAAAGGGTTTAGCATGTCCAAGCAAGAACAACAAATCTGGAGAATTTACATCACCATCGATGGAGAATTTTTATTATAAATTAACACAGTAGGAAGTTGATCCACGGAGAGAAAACCCCACTCAGAGAACAGAATTGAGAATTTAGAAGGAAATACACACAGAGAATTACCTGATTTATGATAATAGGGACAGTGTAATGCAAAGAGTGACTTTTTAACGGTGGTTCTGGGTTGATTGGCTCACAGTAGGGGAACAAAATGCCTTGAAACCCAGCATTAAAAAAAAAAAAAACAATGTCCAATGTATTCCAGGTGTAAAAGTGAAACGTGGACTCACGTGACTAACTGCCTGGAGCATTAAATATGCCGTAAACATTGTTGCATTACATTGCTTCTCCGTTTCTGTTTATGGTGTGTGTGCATGGGTGCTCAGCCGTGTCTGACTCTTTGAGGTGCTTACTCACTACTTGCTAACTGAATGAAACAGTGGTTTAACTCAGAATATGAATCGGAGTATCACAACCTCTCTTTGTAGAAAATATAACTCCAACTATAACATTATTAGTCTTTGTGCTGTAGACATCTTTACTGTGTGGTATTTAATGAAGTAAGCCATCCATTGATGTAACACTTGTGAAAGATAGGCATTCGACTTTATAGTATTACAATGGTTTAGGAGAAAAACATCAATGCCTTTACAGATGTTGTCATCTTTATGCGTTTCTGTACACCTAAGAAGAATTCAGGAATGTTGCATTTTCTCCATCTAGAAAGGTCTGTGTTCTCTTGTCCCTCTATGATATCCAAGATATCCTTTCCTGAGAGCATCAAGGATATAATTTTGCTTCCTTCCTGAACTTCTGTACTCTCTGTACTTGCTGGTCACTTATCAAACACTGCGTTTCTTTGTCAGAAAATCAAAGTGTTAGTTGCTCAGTCATGTCTGATTCTTTGTGACCCCATGGACTGTAGCCCGCCAGGTTCCTCCCCCCATGGGATTCTCCAGGCAAGAATACTGGAGTGGGTTGCCATTCCCTTCTCCAGGGGATCTTTCCAAACCAGGGATCAAACCTGGACCTCCCACACTGCAGGTAGATTCTTTACCAACTGAGACACAAATTGTAGTATAAAGCTGTGTGGTTCCAGATGAATTTTAAACCCCTTTGCTGGAGGTAGAAATCACGCCTATTTACCAATAATCTAACATTATATTTTGGACATAGCATAATTTAACTGACTAGTTACAAAGACTAATAAAAACTGAGCTCTCTGATATCTAATATAAGAAACAGATCTTCAAATATTAGGAATAATGTCTCTTGATAGTCAAAGTTATAATTAACTTCCAAATAATGGAAGTCACAAGGAAGTCTGGGGTTGAAGAACAAAAATAAAACCTATTCAAGAAAGTCTGAGTTTAAAGAACAAAAATAAAACCTATTAAAAAACAAATAAATAAAACTGCTTATAAACCTACCGAGATGGCAGAAGGCTAAAATATTGTGAAAAATCAAACCTAGTCCATTTAGTTCCTGACATATTCCAAAAAGGCAGAGAGGAGAACCAATAGGTTTCATCAACCAGTCAGTTGCTAAGCAACTCATCGCTAAGGTGGATGTAAAGTGCCTTGATAATGATAATGGGCATCAGGGGATGTCCTCGCATTAGTCCAGTGACACAATAGCAGAGAAATACACAAATAAAGAATAAAAGCCAGGTGGTCCTCAGAGGCTAACCTCGAATGACTGACCTTTGAAAACGTTTTATGTCTTAGCACAAATGTCAGTACTGAACACTTGAGCACTTCACAGCAGATAGCCTTCTTTATGAAAGTACTTCACGAGGCACAAGAGTACTTCGAAAACAATCTAAGTGATGATGTGCTTAAAATAAAACAAAAACCTTCATTTCCATATTTTCAATTTATGTTGTAAAGTAGGATGCTTAAAATTAAAACCCAAGTTCTCAAGTTATTATCACTGTCATCTTCACTGCTGATGAGTAAAAACTTCATTTATGATTTAAAAAAAAAAAGTTCTAAAAAGTGTAGTAGTTGCATGGGAAGGTTTTTGAAAATGTACCAGCTACCTTTGACTAACTAGTGGAAATTACATTTTTTATAATTATACAGTCATGAAGAGAAATAAGAGCATACTGAAATTAAGGAGAATAATACAATAGCAGAGGTAAACTAAAGTCCTAATCGTTGAAATGTAAAGACAGATTCTGCACTACAAAGACATCTGTACTGGTTTCTCATAACATCTGACATGCAAGGAGGACGAATCACGAACGCAAGTCTCTGGTCCCAGCACAAGATGGAGGATTTAAGCCCACGGGGGAGTACCGAGAAGCCGTGAGCTGTATGCACCTTTCCGCTTGATCATAAATCCTCAGGAGACACAATGTCGGCCCTCTACAAATTGATGACAGCCTGAGATAATCTTGCAGCTTCCCTGGTGGCTGAGACGGTAAAGAATCTGCTGCAATGCAGGAGACCCGGGTTCGATCCCTGGGCTGGGAAGATCCCCTGGAGGAGGGCGTGGTAACCCACTCCAGTAATCTCTCCTGGAGAATCCCATGGACAGAGGAGCCTGCTGGGCTGCAGCCCATAATCTGGCTGTGTGAGCACACGGCCATTAACATCATGAGTTTCTGCTTTCAGGTTCACCCCAGAGCGTTCTACCTGTGAATGTCTTATATATAACTGAGTAGGTCTCAAAGGAAAAGGAATGGTACTCTTCAGTTCTCTTCTTCTCGAGGTCATTTTAAAATTGTTTTCACTCTGATTCATTTATGGCCTCAAAAGTAAGTTAGACCGTTTTACTACTGACAAGAGTTGCCAACGGTGACACAGAACATTGTTGAAAAAGGGTGGGACTAGAAGAAAGTGCAATATTTTTTATAATAAAATATAATCTTTCATGGAAACTTTTCTAAAACTTTCACTTGTATCTCAATCTCTAAAAATAAATTTTTATAATTTAACAAAAAGCTAAAGGAAAAGTGAAATGTCTTTGATAAATGAACTATGTGAACACTTGGAATACATAAAAATGATGAGCTAGTGTTCACGGTGTTGACTGAATTCACATGTCAGCCGTCAGGCACAGTGTGAGTGCCTCTGAGCTGAGAGCTCTCTCTGTTGTTGTTCAGTCGGGTCTGACTCTTCGTGACCCCATGGTCCGTAGCCCAGGCAAGAGTACTGGAGTGTGTTAGCATTCCCTTTTCCAGGGGACCTTCCCCACCCAGGCATTAAACTCACACCTCCTACACAGGCAGGTGGATTCTTTACCACTGAGCTACCTGGGAAGCCCCCGAACTCCTTTGAGCCAAGGTTACTAGCCTGCTCTCTGTTTATTCTGTGGAAGCTGAGATGGAAGCCACAGCCAGCTCCCTGCCCCTCCTCAGCTCGCAGGCCAAGTGGGCAGCTCACCCCTCACCACACACCCGCTCCCTCAATCATGCGTCACTGAGCATCCTCTGGCCAACATTTTCCCACTGGAACCACTCAGCAGGCCATTTTCGTATATTCTGTGTGGATTAAGTACAAAGAACACTGTGTACTTCCATTAAAATAGAAACCTAATTGTTTCCATGTTAACAAACAAATCAAGTGTTATTATTAACAAAGAAAAGACCACCACCTTTGGGAGTTGCCAAGGGTTTTCTGCCTTCAAAGAGTCAGTTCTTCCCTCTCCTTTTCCACTCCATTTAATCAATTAGAAAAGGAAAGTCTGCTTATTTTCAAAATCCACATTTCCCAACAGGAAATTGAAAGCCCAGAAAACAATTACGGAAAACGGGGCAGAGCAAAATGCAACAGTCGTTTATGCTGTTTGAAGTTTTCCTGAACATCTATTGCTTCTTTCTCACTTAAATGGGTTATACCTATGTCCTCAAAAAGCTAGAGTCTGGGATATGAAGAATTGTCTTGGCTAATACAGAACGTATTTCCTTACAGTGCCAGAACTAAAGGTAAGAATCTTAGAGAGTAGGTTAAAAACATCCTTTCTCTTTAGGTCTAGTAATTTCTTCAGTCTGATGAAGAATGATCTGATTTCTTCAAGCTGATTTGATCCAAATCACAAATAGAGCTAATGTACATAGTTTTGAATTTGAAGTATTAATAAATAAGTTTTAGCTCATAGTCACTGTTTTATGTATCTCATGAGAACTTTCACCAACTGATCTATAAATAGGGTGACTTAATAGAGTTTTGTAATGTATGTTTTTGAAAAAAAATTTCATCTTCAGGTAATTGTATTATGACTTTATTTTGAGAAATATTAGTTTGGGTTATTTTAAATCAGGACACAATTGAGAAAGGCTGTAAAAATGCCTTTCAGAGAAGTAAGAAGAGCTCCGCCCTCCCTGCTGCTGTCTGCCCAGCACCGTGGAGACAGGGCTCAGCACACGCAAGAACTGTCTGCTGGAGAGCTAGATTGGACCTGTGCTCAGCATTCGCAAGAGCCCCAGGGCAACAATCAAGATGCTGTCAAAATGCAGCTGGGAATCTGTTAGCGATTCTCATGAGGTTGACGGCAGTTTTACGTCATCACTTTGAAAATTGTAAGCCAGTTTTGGTAAGAGCTCACGTTTTCTGCAGATCTATGAAGAAAGGCTTTGTGCTATGGCTGTGTGTGCCTAAAGCTTGCTGAAATAACTGCGTGACTTGGCATATGCATTCAACTGTACATGAGGTAAGGCCACACATCAAATTGGCTATCTCAGTTTTTAAAATTGAACATTTCAGGGACATCCCTGGTGGTCCAGTGGTTAAGAATCCACCTTGCAATGCAGGGGGACTCGGGTTTAATCGCTGATCGGGGAACTAAAATCTCGCATACCAAGGGGCAACTGAGCTTCCGTGCTGAAGCTACTACGGAGCTGCAGAGCCACAGCTAGAGTTTGGACAGCGACTCAGAAGATCCCACAGAAATGCAGCGAAGATCTCGAGTGCCCCAACTATGACCTGATGCAGCCAAGTAAACGCATAATAAACAAATACATTCTTTAAAAGGGTGAACATTTTCAGCCATTTGGAAGAATAATACATTTGAAATCTATGTGAGTTAATATATTTCTGAAAGAGCCGATTTCCTTGCACCACATGAGGGGGCTGTTTAATGTCCTGAGACGGTGGGAGCTAAGGGAGACACACGGGGTTAAGAGAAGGCCACTGTGGCCGGAGACTCGGGGGTGGAGGTGGCCGGACCAGACCGTGGAGACGAGCGGCTGAGGATGGACGCTCAGCTGTGAGGATGCTACCCTCGTCACCGTCTGCTTCGTGACCGAGTTTAGAAGCTTAGGAGAGTTTTTTTTCTTTCTCTCTCTCTTTTTTCCACTCTCTTTCTTAATGAGACACTTGGGGCAGGTTATCTGGGAGCTCGGTGTCTGCGGGGTGTAGGGGGAGAGTCATGGACGCTGTGGACATCGGAAGGACGCCCGGAGCTGGGGTATCTGGCTCTGTGTGGTCCCGCCGCATAGGTGAGGGCGGGAGGGAGACCCGTTACCTGTGACTTTCCAGAGCTGTGTCCCCCCTCACGTGGCAGCCACTTCTCCCCCAACAAGGGCCCCAAGGGGAGGAAAAGAGTATGTCAAGGCTGTATATTGTCACCTTGCTTATCAACTTCTATGCAGAGTACATCACTGAAATGCTGGGCTGGATGAAGCACAAGCTGGAATCAAGATGGCTGGGAGAAATACAAATAACCTCAGATATGCAGATGATACCACCTTTATGGCAGAAAGACAGGAGGAACTAAAGAGCCTCTTGATGAAACTGAAAGAGGAGAGTAGAAAAGCTGGACTAAAAATCAACATTCAAAACCTGAAGATTATGACATCCAGTCCCATCTCTTCATGGCAAACAGATGGGGAAATAATGGAAACAGTGAGATACTTTATTTTGGGGGGCTCCAAAATCACTGCAGATGGTGACTGCAGCCATGAAATTAAAAGATGCTTGCTCCTTTGAAGAAGGGCAATGACCAACCTAGACAGCACATTGAAAAGCAGAGACATTACCTTGCCAACAAAGGTCTGTCTAGTCAAGGCTATAGTTTTTCCAGTAGTCATGTATGGATGTGAGAGTTGGACCATGAAGAAAGCTGAGCACTGAAGAATTGATGTTTTTGAACTGTGGTGTTGGAGAAGACTCTTGAGAGTCCCTTGGACTGCAAGGAGATCAAACTAGTCTATCCTAAGGGAAATCACTCCTGAAAATTCATTGGAAGGACTGATGGTGAAGCCTAAACTCCGATACTTCGGCCATCTGATTTGAAGAACTGACTTTTGGAAAAGACCCTGATCCTGGGAAAGATTGAAGGCAGGAGGAGAAGGGGACGACCAAAGGATGAGATGGTTGGATGGCATCACCGACTCAATGGACATGAGTTTGATCAAGCTCCTGGAGTTGGTGATGCATAGGGAAGCCTGGTGTGCTGCAGTCCATAGGATCGCAGAGTCGGACACGACTGAGTGACTGAACTGAACTGCCTCCCAATAATGACAAAGGTGAGCAACAAGCAGAGAAGAGAGAAAGGTGAAAAGGCAGGACTGAAAAGGCAAGAGAAGAGCCCGAGTCGGTTATTGGACCAGACCTGCTCTGGTTGTTGTCACCATCAGTCAATAGGGAGGAAGGGTAAGGGGATAGAATTCATTAAGGTAAGGAGCTCAGATTCTGCCTGCAGTGTAGGAGACCCAGGTTCAGTTCCTGGGTCGGGAGGATCCCCTGGAGAAGGGACAGGCTGCCCACTCTAGTATCTTGGGCTTCTCTGGTGGCTCAGCTGGTAAAGAATCCACCCGCAAAGTGGGGAGACCTGGGTTTGATCCCTGTGTTGGGAAGATCCCCTGGAGAAGGAAACGGCTACCCACTCCAGAATTCTTCCCTGGAGAATTCCATGGACTGTGTAGTCCATGAGGTCACAAAGAGTCAGACATGACTGAGCGACTTTCACTTTCAAGGAGCTCAGGAAGTCACTGAGATTGAGAGTCGGTGGGAGGTGAGAGCTTCCTGTCACAGCTCCTGAGACCTTCCGTCTCTGGTTGATAGAAGACGATGCTGAGTGATGTGTGTGTACATCAGTGACCCTTCCAGGCTTATGAAGTGTATTATGTGTCAACAGCAGTGAGCTCAACCTCGCAGTTTCTTGTGAGACAGACCACTTACCAGACTGTCTTAGGACATCTGAGGTGTCTCATTTTTTTCATTCTGTTTTATCAGACTGTCTGAGCCTAATGTGCAAAAGCACTGTGTGGTTTAGTTTCTCAGAGAAGAGTTCAAAATAAGTGGACAGAATGTTTCAAATACCCCTGCTATTTTCACACAGAAATGCAAGATCAACCAAAGTTTGGGCTATTTCAAAATCATTCCTTTCAAAAAGAAAGACCTGCTGCTGCTGCTGCTGCTAAGTCACTTCAGTCGTGTCCGACTCTGTGCGACCCCATAGACGGCAGCCCACCAGGCACCCCCGTCCCTGGGATTCTCCAGGCAAGAACACTGGAGTGGGTTGCCATTTCCTTCTCCAATGCATGAAAGTGAAAAGTGAAAGTGAAGTTGCTCAGTCGTGTCCGACTCTTCTCAACCCAGGCTCCTCCGTCCATGGGATTTTCCAGGCAAGAGTACTGGAGTGGGGTGCCATCGCCTTCTCCTAACTGCTTCCAAATAATTTGGAACATGTGATTTCATAATCGGATTTCTAACTTTGGTGATATTATTTTTGTTCTGCTAATGCAGATGAGGGGCTTCCCCAGTGGCTTAGATGGTAAATTAAAAAGTAACAGAAGTTATGGCTCTAGGATTTAATCAGGGTACAATGGTGAGAAAGCAGAAATAACATAATAGCAAAATAGAGAATATATTCAGTTCACCTGTCACGGACAACACATTGTCTATCAATGTAACTATAATATGGGATAAAGGTTAACTTAATACTCAGGAAAAACACAAAAGATTTTGAGTGTTCGTTCAGGTACATTCCACATTAAATCACAGCCCTGAATTTAAACTCTGAAAAGCTTTCATTTCCCAGGTAATCACAGTTGGGTTTGAGATAATCCTGCCGCCTTGTGGCCATTCCCTGCAATAGCAACCGTAGAAGTTTAGCTTGTGAGTCCTTGTTTAGTTGCTCAGTGGTGTCCGATGTTATGACACAAATTATTCACGGCACATACAGCTCACTGTGGGACTTCAACGTAATGGGTCGCCAGGCTGGGCCAGGCTCCAGGGCAGGGAAAGCAGGTTCAGGGTCCAGAAGAAAGCCTTTCACGGGAGGTGCTCGAATGCCTCCCTGAATAGGATTCAATTTAAAGAAGTTAATGCTTAGGTTCGCTCTTAAAGGATACTGGGAGTTTTCAAGGCAGTCAGGAAAGAACAACGTGTGCAGAGGTGATGAACAGAAATAATCACAAATGACTGTGCATACTTAAGATGAAGTATTTTTGTATAAAAGAAGGTGAGGGCGATTTACAAGGTTCAGATTAGGAGCACTTCTGTGTACCATTTCAGAGGCTTTGAATCTTGCACACAAGAACTCAGGAAACACTGAAACTTTGGAAGAGGAGGTTGGTGTTTGAAGGAGGACCCCCTGAAGACAGAAGGCTTCTCATGAGGCTGATCTAAATGACTCCAATAAGACCTATTTTTAAAAATTAACTTTTTTTTTAATTGAAGGATAATTGTTTTACAGAATTTTGCTGTTTTTTAATTTTACAATTATTTTATTACTTTTCCAGCTTTATTAGGAAATAATTGACATACATCGCTGTATAGGCTTAAGGCATACAGCATGACAGTTTTGATTGATATGTATTGTGAAATGATTACCACAGTAGGCTCGGCTAACACCCATCTTCTCATTCATCATTCTCTTATCTCATGAATTATGCTTTGAGTAATTCATAAGGCTTTAGAAGATTCATGTATCCCTAGCTGAGCTGCGCTCATTCTAATACCTTTAAACAGAATTGTAACAGTCTCATTTTTTTTTAAAATTGGCTTATAGTTAGTTACTGTACACAGTTGTGTTAATGTCTGCTGTACAGCAAGGTGAAATATCCCCTCTTGCTTGGATTTCCTTCCCATTTAAGTTCCCACAGAGCACTGAGCAGAGTTTTCTGTGCTATATAGTAGATTATCATTATTATCTATTTCATACATCACAGCCTTGTCCTGCTATGCAGGACATAACTCAATGAAGCCATGAGCCATGCTGTGCAGGGCCACCCAAGACAGACAGGTCCTAGGGAAGAGTTCTGACAAAACGTGGTCCACTGGAGAAGAAAAGGGCAACCCACTCCAGTATTCTTGCCTGGAAAACTCCATGAACAGTATGAAAAGGCAGCAGCCCATGGGGTCGCAAAGAGTTGGACACAACTTAGCAACTGAACAACAGCGAAGTGAATATAAGACCAAATTTTTTTAAATTAATTAATTTATTTTAATTGGAGGCTAATTGCTTTACAATATTGTGGTGGTTTTGCCTTACACTGACGTGGATCAGCCACGGATGCACATGTGTCCCCATCCCGAACCCCTCCTCCCACCTCCCTCCCCATCCCTCTGGGTTGTCCCAGTGCACTGGCCCTGAGCACCCTGTCTCATCCATTGAACCTGGACTGGTCATCTCTTTCCATATGATAATATACACGTTTCAACACTATTCTCTCAAATCATCCCACCCTCGCTTTCTCCCACAGAGTCCAAAACTAAAAAAGTGTTTCCTGTTACTTTTATAGAAGTACAATGGAAATATCTAGATTACTGGTCGTTACTGTTTCTTAAACTGTTTCATTAAAGTACTGAAGTGTAATTGCCATACGCAGGGGCGTGTGCTTTTGTCGTGTCCTGCTGTTTGTGATCCCATGGACTGTAGCGCGCCAGGCTCCTCTGTCCACAGGCTTTTCCAGCCGAGAATACTGGAGTGGGTTGCCATTTCCTCCTCCAGGGGATCTTCCGGATGCTGGGATCAAACCTGCGTCTCCTGTGGCTCCTGCATTCCCGGCAGATTTTTTACTCAGTGAGCCACTGGGGGAGGCCTGTAACTGGCATATAAACAGTGATGTGCTGTGTTGTGCTTAGGTGCTTGGTTGTGTCCCCATGGACTGTAGCCCGCCAGGCTCCTCTGTCCATGCGGATTCTCCAGGCAAGAATACTGGAGTAGGTTACCATGCCCTCCTCCAGGGGATCTTCCCAACCCAGGGAGCGAACTCAGGTCTCTCTCATTGCAGGCGGATTCTTTACCATCTGAGCCTCCTGGAAGCCCATAAAATGATGAGAGATTGAAGAGTGAAGCTCTATTTGATCAGCTGTGCTTGGTGTGTCCCACAGAACGGAGTGACACAGAGACGGAGCAGTGAAGGGTGTTTCTAAATTCATGTTTAGGAAAACTGATGGTACTATTAGCTCCACATATACTTCATCACTCACTCTTATCTCCATGCCCTAAAGCAGATGAAGTCTAAGATACCATGTTGCAGTAGAGAAAAGTATATTAAAAATGGAACCATAGTGAGTTTATTTCAAATAAATACTCAAGAACAAGACCAAATGTATCATAAAAGGAAGGACAGTGGCACTTAGATGAATGAAAAATATTAAGCCCAGGGCCTTCCCTGGTGGTCGAGTGGCTAAGACTCCACACTCCCAGCACCAGGGTGTGGGTTTGAACCCCAGTCAGGGAACTAGACCCTACATACCGCCACCAAAGAGTCCGGCTGCAATGAAAATGAAACAGTCCACATGCTACAACTAAGACCCAAGGCAGCCAGATAAATTTTAAAATTAAATTTAAGAAAAATTAAAAAAAATATTGAGTCCATTTTTACTAAATAACAATATTGAGTAATGTTATATGATTGGAAAGAAATGTTACAAGATGGTGAAATGTGCTGAAGGAAAATATTATTGTGGCACAACACTTCGGATAAACAAGGAATATTACCATCATTTTATTGCAAGAAAACTATGCGTGCTGTGGCTGCAAAAGTGGCCCTTATTCTTCTCGTGTAATTGGCTCTCTTTTTGTCATGTTATTCTGCCAACTAAAGAAGCCACCTGAGATGCTTCCTGAAGGTTTGCAGCAGGCTGAGCCTGCATTCCCAGAGCCAGGTTATTTGTCCAAGTGGAAACAACTTGCTTGACTTATAAAAATTTATTACAACACATTCCTAAAGTGTAGAGTAGGGAGCTGTGACAATTCCCACAATTATAACACAATGTAATGGGATCTAAAATGGAAATATCGTGGTTCATGTTACATAAGTGGCAAGAGAATAATAGAGGTTCAGCTCTGTACTTAACTATTATTATAAATTCATCAGCAGCAGAAATAATGGCTGTATTTCATTATTTTCATTTTTAGTCTCATTGTTAGTGATCTTAAGCACAAAGTCAGGTAAGTGCGTATTAGACAATTTACAATTTCTTATGACTTATAAGAAAGGATTACATTTGAATTATTTACCCAGGTGTGTCAAGAAAAAAAAAAAGCACCCGTGGTGGATTCATGTCAATGGATGGCAAAACCAATACAGAATTTAAAGTAAAATAAAAAATAAATAAATTAATTTTTAATAAATAAATAAATCATGGAGGGGGAAAAAAAAAAGGTTACACTTGTTTACTCATGACTAGTAATCTAAAACAAAACAAAGGAAAACTTATTCTCCTCAAGCATCAAGGACGGCAGAAACATTCCAGCATTTGCTGTGGTTCTCTGTGAAAAATAGTGTGTTTACATCAATAAAAGCCAGACTAATGTTTCAGATGACTGTTTCTCAGGAGTAAGTAGACTGATAATCATCACAGCTTTATTTCCAGGGAGACACACTTGGAGGAGATGAACTCGAGGTGCCTTCCCTGATGAAGGAGGAAGCCCACTGTTTGCTCGGACGACTGTGGGGCTGACCTCCACTCCCTGGCTTTGCTCTCTCCTGAGGAGTGGTTTGGATTTCCCAGGTGGCTCAGGGGTAAAGCATCTGCCTGCCCAGCAGGAGACACGTGTCCGAACCCTGGGTCAGGAAATCCCCTGGAGAAGGGAATGGCAATCCACTCCAGCATTCTTGCCAGGGAAACGCCATGGACAGAGGAGCCTGGCGGGTTACAGTCCATGGGGCCCCAAAGAGTCGGACACAACTGAGCGACTAACGTTTTCACTTTGAATGAGCAACCACAAGGCAAAGGGAGGGATTGAATCACGTCCACTGACCACCAGCGTTTACAGCCTCAGCGAGACCTGGGCTGTGAGGTCACCCAGCCCTGGTACCAAAGGCATGAGGTGAAGAGGAGGAGCAAGGAGTCCTCGTGTCCTGCGTCATCTGCCCTCAGGCAAGTACGTCTGTCTCCTTTTTACAGAAGACATTCGACACTTGGAGTTCCTGCTGCAGTCGGGTCCCCAGCATAGGTTAGGTAAGCCTGGATTAGCCTGCCCCACCCCCTGCTCCTGCCTATGCACGGATGCTCTCTCTCATTCAGGGACCAAGTGGAACATCCGAGTTCTCCATCCATGGTGGGCATCTCCACTTCCCTAGGGGTAGAGACCGCCCTTCTGCCACGACAAGCCCTCCATCACACTTGCATGGAGTCAGGGGCGTGAAGCGTTTGTGAGCCTAAAACCAACACTCCAAGATCCAGGGGCACAGTGTCAAGTATCAAGATTAACAAGTGGGACTTCCCTGGGTAAGCATCCACCCATCAGTTCAGGGGACACGGGTTCAATCCCTGGTCTGAGAAGATCCCACATGCTTCGGGGCAGCTGAGTCTGAGTGCTACAATCGATGAAGCCCGTGAATGGAGAGCCCACAACGTGCTTCATGACAACAAAAAAAGCCACTGCGATGAGAAGTCCTCATGTGCATGGGAACTAGAGAGGAGCCCCCTGAGGCCGCAACTAGACAAAGCCTCAGGGCAGCAACGAAGACCCAGCACAGCCAAAAATAAAAATTAACACTCAAAAAATAAGACTAACAAGTGGGCCATGCTGTAAGTCTTAAATAGCAAAACTGTAACTGTGCTGAAAAGTATGAATAACACTTTTATTGACTCCAGTGACATACTCTAAGAAGACAGTTTAAAAATAAACCATTTTAATGGTCTTTGCTGAGTCTTTGTCTGCTTTTTAAAAACAACTTTCTGTTAACCAAATATTTTCTAATGATCAACAAAGCATTGTACTAACTTACATTCTTTACAACAGAAAGAATACATACGCATGAATTATTTGCAAGTGGGAAAGTGCCCTTTTAAGAGTACCATGATTCTGGAAGGATTTGTATACCAGAGAAAGTGTGTATCATCTCCTAGGATGGTTTCACATTCATGAGACAGTCAACATCTCATTCTCCGGCTGCCACTGAACCCCTGGGCATTTCTAATGCTTTTCTTCATTTGACAATATGCTTAGTCACTCAGTCCTGTCCGATTCTTTGCGACCCCATGGACTGTTGCCCGCCAGGCTCCTCTGTCCCTGGGATTCTCTAAGCAAGAATACTGGAGCAGGTTGCCATGCCCTTCTCCAGGAAATCTTCCCAAGCCAGGAATCCCGCCCATGTCTCCTCCATCTCTTTCACTGGCAAGCGGATTCTTTACCATTGCACCACCTAAGGAGCCTTAATATTATGCTGGAAACTTAAAAACAAATCTCTGGTGTGATAGAATTGGAGGCTAAATGTGAATTTAATGGATGTTCACACCAAGTCAACAAAGCCTCTCTTTTCCCACCCCCTCCAAAGCCGCGCCTGTCACTGGGAGCAGGAGCCTCAGTCGTCAAATAAATAACCTGCGAGGCCTGCGTCTCCTCGGTCCTGCTCCCTCTCCCTGGCTCCAGACAGACAGGCTTCCTCGCTGCGCCCCTGCCTCGGGGTCTTTGCAGGTTCTGTCCCCTCTCCTGAGAACACGCTTCCACAAGTGTCCCCTGGTCTCTGGCACACACGGAGCTCCTGCGCTCTCAGGCTGTTGTTCAAATGTTACCTTCTTAGAGAGATACCCTCAGCCATCTTTACAAACTGCATCATCCCCAGAAATTCCCTAAATCACTTCCTTGCTTGTTTTGTTCACAGCACTTAATGACCTATATGTCTTCAGTTTCCTGTGTTTGTGGATTTATGAATCCTACATCTTTTCTTTCTCCCCACTAGACCTTGAGCTCCGTGAGGACAGGTTTTTATTGCTTATCCAATGCTTGCAAACCTAGAGCCTACATAAGTGCCTTGTATGCAGTTTTTTTTTTTTAATGGGATATAGATGCTTTACAATGTGTTCATTTCTACCATACAGCGAAGTGAATCAGCTGTATGTATACGTAAGTGCCCTCATTTCTGGATTTCCTTCCCGTGTGGATCACCATGGAGCCCTGAATCGAGCTCCCTGCGCTGTACAGCAGGTTCTCATTAGTTATCTGTTTTATGCATAGTGATGAGGGCTGATTTCATTACCTCATTACCTTACACTTGGGTAATTTCGTCCCAAATGAAATATCTTTTCTTTAACCATTGATATTATCTGCCTTTGAAGTCACATCTTAAGATGTGAGTTATCACTAGCACATCAGCTTGGAGGGACCATAGTCATCCTCACGCTATTCTGCCTGAGGCCCTGAATGTCTCCCACATTCTCCTGTGGTCCACACTGAAATGGGGACGCACAAAGCCTTACGAGTAAAATCCCACCACCTGATTCTGGTGACTCAGCTCTGACAGTACCCTGGAAGCGTCAGTGCTGTGGATGGAACTGTTTCAAAGGCTGAATGCAGTAATAAGAACCAGTATTCAATCAATACACTATTTAAACAAAAAGTGGGTACTCTCATCTCCTCACAAACATGTTTTTATTGATTCTTTTCTTTTTTTAAATCTTTGTCCTTCTTATTTCAGTATTACAAAATGGACATTAAACCATTTATTTGGAAGGCTGTTTTCTTTTTCATGTTGATTTTAAATTGTCTTATGAAACAATATCATGTTTTTTCATGCAAACCCAATGCTATAGTCAAACAGTTCAAACTGGTGTTTATTTTAAAATATTTTCTGCTCTGTTCTCCAGATGATTGTACAGGAGGCAGGGATCAAGACAATCCTCAAGAAAAAGAAATGCAAAAAGGCAAAATGGTCATCTGAGGAGGCCTTACAAACAGCTGAGAAAAGAAGAGAGGCTAAAGGCAAAGCAGAAAAGGAAAGATACATCCATTTGAATGCAGAGTTTCAAAGAATAGCAAGGAGAGATAAGAAAGCCTTCCTCAGTGATCAATGGCAAGAAATAAAGGAAAACAATAGAATGGGAAAGGCTAGAGATCTCGTCAAGAAAATTAGAGATTCCAAGGGAACATTTCATGCAAAGATGGGCACAATAAAGGACAGAAATGGTCTGGACCTAACAGAAGCAGAAGACATTAAGAAGAAGAGGTGGCAAGAATACACAGAAAAGCTATACAAAAAAGATCCTAATGAACCAGATAACCACGATGGTGTGATCACTCACCTAGAGCCAAGACATCCTGGAATGTGAAGTCATGTGGGGCTTAGGAAGCATCACTATGAACAAAGCTACTGGAGGTGATGGAATTCCAGCTGAGCTATTTCATATCCTAAAAGATGATGCTGTGAAAGTGCTGCACTCAATGTGCCAGCAAATTTGGAATACTCAGCAGAGGCCACAGGACTGGAAAAGATCAGTTTTCATTCTAATCCCAAAGAAAGGCAATGCCAAAGAATGCTCAAACTACCACACAATTGCACTCATCTCACACGCTAGTAAAGTAATGCTCAAAATTCTCCAAGCCAGGCTTCAACGGTACATGAACCGTGAACTCCCAGATGTTCAAGCTGGTTTTAGAAAAGGCAGAGGAACCAGAGATCAAATTGCCAGCATCCCCTGGATCATTGAAAAAGCAAGAGAGTTCCAGGAAAACATCTATTTCTGCTTTATTGATTATGCCAAAACCTTTGACTGTGTGGATCACAATAAACTGTGGGAAATTCTTCAAGAGATGGGAATACCATGTCACCTGACCTGCCTCCTGAGAAATCTGTATGCAGGTCAAGAAGCAACAGTTAGAACTGGACCTGGCACGACTGACTGATTCCAAATCGGGAAAGGAGTACATCAAGGTTGTATATTGTCACCCTGCTTATTTAACTTCTATGCAGAGTACATCATGTGAAATGCCGGGCTGGATGAAGCACAAGCTGGAATCAAGATTGCCGGGAGAAAACTCAATAACCTCAGATATGCAGATGATACCACCCTTATGGCAGAAAGTGAAGAGGAAGTAAAGAGCCTCTTGATGAGAGTGAAAGAGCTGGCTTAAAACTCAACATTCAATAAACTAAGATCATGGCATCTGGTCCCATCACTTTATGGCAAATAGATGGAGAAACAATGGAAACAGTGACAGATTTTGTTTTCTCAGTCTTCAAAATCACTGAAGATGATGACTACAGCCATGAAATGAAAAGATGCTTGCTCCTTGGGAGAAAAACTATGACCAATCTAGACAGCATATTAAAAAACAGAGACATTACTTTGCCCGCAAAGGTCTGTCTAGTCAAAGATGTGTTTTTTCCAGTAGTCATGTATGGATGTGAGTGTTGGACTATAAAGAAAGCTGAGCACCAAAGAATTGATGCTTTTGAACTGTGGTGTTGGAGAAGAATCTTGAGAGTCCCTTGGACTGCAAGGAGATCAAACCAGTCAATCCTAAAACTCCTGAATATTCACTGGAAGGACTGATGCTTAAACTCCAATACTTTGGCTACCTGATGCAAAGAATCAACTCATTAGAAAAGACTCTGATGCTGGGAAAGATTGAAGGCAGGAGGAAAAGGGGACAACAGAGGATGAGATGGTCGGATGGCATCATCAACTAGATGGACATGAGTTAGAGCAAGCCCCAGGAGTTGGTGATGGACAGGGAAGCCTGGCATGCTGCAGTCCATGGGGTTGCAAAGAGTTGGACACGACTGAAAGACTGAACTGAACTGATGCAAACCAAATGCCATAGTCAAACAGTTTAAACAGTTTGGTATTTATTTATTTGTTTTTAAATTATTTATTTTAATTGGAGGTTAATTGCCTTATAATATTGTGGTTGTTTTTGCCATACACTGACATGAATTAGCCACGGATGTACATGTGTCCCCCATCCTGAATCCCCCTCCCACCTCCCTCCCCATCCCATCCTTTTGGGTTGTCCCAGTGCACTGGCTTTGAGCACCCTGTCTCATGCATCGAACTTGGACTGGTCATCTATTTCACATACGGTAATATACACATTTCAATGCTATTCTCTCAAATCATCCCACCCTTGCCTTCTCTCACAGAGTCCAAAAGTCTGTTCTTTATATCTGTGTCTCTTTTTCTGTCTCGTATTTAGGGTCATCATTACTGTCTTTCTAAATTCCATATATATGCTTTAGTATACTGTTTTGGTGTTTTTCTTTCTGGCTTACTTCACTCTGTATAATAGGCTCCAGTTTCATCCACCTCATTAGAACAGGTTCAAATGTGTTCTTTTTAATAGCTGAGTAATACTCCATTGTGTATATGTACCACAGCTTTCTTATCCATTCATCTGCTGATGGACATCTAGGTTGCTTCCATGTCCTAGCTACTGTAAACAGTGCTGCGATAAACATTGAGGTACACGTGTCTTTTCAATTCTGGTTTCCTCAGTGTGTATGCCCAGCAGTGGGATTGCCGGGTCATATGGCAGTTCTATTTCCAGTTTTTTAAGGAATCTCCACACTATTATCCATAGTGGCTGTACTAGTTTGCATTCCCACTGACAGTGTAAGAGGGTTCCCCCCTTCCACACCCTCTCCAGCCTTTATTGTTTGTAGACTTTTTGATAGCAGCCATTCTGACTGGAGTAAGAGATGGTACCTCATTGTGGTTTTGATTTGCATTTCTCTGATAATGAGTGATGTTGAGCATCTTTTCATGTGTTTGTTAGCCATCTGTATGTCTTCTTTGGAGAAATGTCTGTTTAGTTCTTTGGCCCTTTTTTGATTGGGTCGTTTATTTTTTTTGATATTGAGCTACATGAGTTGGCTTGTATATTTTTGAGATAAATTCTTTGTCAGTTGCTTCGTTTGCTATTATTTTCTCCCATTCTGAAGCTTGTAGTTTCCTTCATTGTGCAAATGCTTTTAAGTTTAACTAGGTCCCATTTTTTAATTTTTTGCTTTTAATTCCATTACTCTGGGGGGTGGGTCATAGAGGATCTTGCTGTGATTTATGTCAGAGAGTGTTTTGCCTATGTTCTCCTCTAGAAGTTTTACAGTTTCTGGTCTTACATTTAGATCTTTAATCCATTTTGAGTTTATTTTTGTGTATGGTGTTAGAAAGTGTTCTAGTTTCATTCTTTTATAAGTGGTTGACCATAAACTGGTGTTATTTTTAAGATAGTTCCTGCTCTGTTCTCCAGCTGAATCACCTGACTTTGCTTCTTACCCATCAACACCATTGGCCTTTTTGACAAATTTAGTTGTGGCTCTGGATTTTCAGTGAAACTTTTTATGTAAATATACAAACCCAGAATTATTCAAACTATGGAGATGATATCACTATAGGGCACACATAATGTGAATTTTAGATATCTTCCACTTGGAGTCAGCATCAAAACGTCTGTCTAGATAAAAAGAAGGATTTTTAAACAAAGCAATCTGCATTTCATGCTGAAAATGAACTCATTTGTTTGAGCACAGACATTGAATTATCCACGACCTATGTTTGCTGTCCTGAGCTAAAAAGTGTCTTTTAACTTCATTGCTTCATTCTTTTGTGACTCCAAATTGTATTTTTATTATATCACCATTTTTCTTGTTCTAAAACACTTGTTTATTTCTTTGTGGAGAACAGCGTTCAGGTACTACTGTTTCAGATTTGCTCTCAGTGGTTTCTGTTCTTTTGTTCACACAAGGCCAAACATTTCTTGAGAGTTTTCAAAGAAGAGATTGGAGTTCATTGAAAAGCAGCATCTTCTGCGATAAAACTCAGCATATATTAAAGGTGTGAAGAAAAAGTCACTAAGGGAAAACTAAACTCAGGTCATGGGAAAAATGAGAAATTGCTGCCAATTCATAAGTACACATGGAGAAAACAACATACTTACTTATTTGCTGGCTTTCTTCTTTCTTAGGATTTTCTGGTCTCGGAAAACATCAGATATGTATGTGGCTCCAAAGGTAGATGATAATGAAGGTTGATGTTTGGATGTACTAAAGTCAAGGACGATGGTATTGGTTAAGATGAGTCCATCTAAGAAAGGATTTACTTCCCATGATTTCATACTAATTATTGATTGAAACTGTGCACACTTGAAAATCAGTTCTGGGGCAGGGGTAAAGGTGTGTATTTCCGAAAGGTACTGCAACTTCAGAAAGGGAAGATATACCTACATGCACAGTTACAACTTTTTCTCTATTCTGAAACAGTTTCTGCAAACACTTTGTAGTTTTAATACAACTTTAGTCAATGTCAGATCACCACTGCAGGGACTTCTTGTGTTAAAAGTTAATTTAATTAGATATTTCTTCTCTGATACACAGTTTCAAAGATGACTTTACCCTTAGTTCATCACATTAACTATTGTTTCATTAATAGAAAAATATCAAAATTTGAGTCTGTGTTACCTTGTTCAGCTCAAAAATGCACAGTAATTGCAGTAATTTATTATTGAAAATGGACTTCCCTGGTGGCTCACTGGTAAAGAATCTGCCTGCCAGTTTAGGAGATGCAGGTTCAATCTCTGGGTCAGGAAGATAACCTAGAGAGGGCATGGCAACCCACTCCAGTATTTTTGCCTGGAGAATCCCCATGGACAGAGGAGCCTGGTGGGCTACAGTCCATACAGTCATGAAGAGTTGGACATGACTGAGAGAACAAGTACACACAAGAGGACGTCTGAGTAAGTTAAATTAACTAATTAGGGTTGGCACATTGTACGTCAGCCACTTTGGTCCTAAGATTAACTCATATCAGTAGAAATCCAGTGTAAAGCATGTTAAGGATTACCTCAAAATAAAGTTAAGTACTATGAAGCTGTAAGAATCCATAGCTAAAAGAAAATAAGCTATGAAATAAAATTAACATTGTGTATGTTCCATATGAAAATTAAGAGAATCTTAAAAGTTCTCAACACACAGAAAAAATATTTTTCCTATTTATTTAATGTTGTATTTATATAAGATTGGATGTTCACTAAATTTTTTTATGGTAATCATTTCATCATGTATGTAAGTCAACTTATGGTGTATATTTTACAATTATATAGTCTCTATATGTCAATTACCTATCAGTAAAAGTGAAAGACAAGTTTTTAAGTTAAAAAATAAAATAATAAAGAATATAAATAAGCTATGAAGCTGACTTTAACACTTCTGATGATGCCAGAATGAGGATCCACACTGGGATAAGACATCCCTCTGGCTTAGCCCTACATTCACATAATTATAACAACAAAATTATTCACCAGAATAGGATGAGCATCAGCCTAAAAGTCAGGAAAGTTGGCTATGATTCACACTCCTCTAGAGGAGCCTGGTTGATAACTGACAGAGTTTGGTAAACCCCAACCTCGGGGAACCCTGGTGAGGAGCAGCAGAAAGCATAATTACCAGAATTATCTGATGTTCGGTCAAGGCATAGCCTACGTGAGGGGAAGAGGGAGGCTACATTTTGTACCTCAGGAATATAACTTAAACAAAAGCTTCTATGAAATAAAAAAACCAAAGGAGAATTTAGTGGTAAATAAAGAATAGAGAGTTTGATTGAGTCGTGAAGCACACACAGTCATCCCCTCCAATATCAATAACTTCATAACCCATTAAAATAAGCTCCTAACATACAAGTGGAGATAAGTCCTGACAAGATGAGCATCCTGGAAAGTGTGCTTGGATGGATCGAAGTGAAGCCTAGAGGGGATTTTAAACCTCAGAGCACTTTGTGCTAAAATCAGACCAAACTTCCCACCAGATTCAACTCTCTTAAGTAAAAGAATCACTTAGCATCTCTCAGCTGATAAAGAATTCCACCTGCAATGCAGGTGACCCTGGTTCAATTCCCAGGTTGGGAAGAGTTCCATGGACTGTGTATAGTCCTTGGGGTCCCAAAGAGTCAGACACAACTGATCAACTTTCACTAGCATTTGCGTGTAGAAGATAGAAATTTAAAGCTTGTGCTACAGATAAAGTACCATAAAGGATAATGAAAAAAGTTAAGTATCCTGGAGCCAGAGGAGCCACTAATGGTCAGTTTACAAGAACAAACTCATCCTATGATTTATGAATAGAGCTAATAAGCCTTATAAGCCTGGGGACAGCTGGTTGTCCAGAAAAGAACTTTAGTTCGACTTTAAACATTACTTAAAAACATAACTTTTAACATAACTTTCAGTGTTTTTTAAAAAAGGTATAAATTATTAGTTACAGGGTACAAATGTCTCTGGGCTTCCCTGGTGGCTCAGTGGTAAAGAATCTCCTGCTAATGCAGGGGACTTGAAGATCCCTAGGTCGGGAAGATCCTGTGGATGAGGGCATGGCTACCCACTCCAATGTTCTTGCCTGGAGAACCGCCATGGTCAGAGGAGCCTGGTGGGCCACAGTCCATGGGGTTGCAAAGAGCTGGACACAACTGGGCAACTAAACAACAACAACAGCAACAACTGTCTCTAGAGAATCAGTTCAGTTCAGTTCAGTCACTCAGTCATGTCCGACTCTTTGTGACCCCATGAATCGCAGCACGCCAGGCCTCTCTGTCCATCTCCATCTCCCGGAGTTCACTCAGACTCATGTCCATTGAGTCGGTGATGCCATCTAGCCATCTCATCCTCTGTCGTCCCCTTTTCCTCCTGCCCCAAATCCCTCCCAACATCAGAGTCTTTTCCATAAGCATATACAATACCACAGTTAGCTTAAAAGCAGCCATCAATTAAGAAAGCATTCAAAAACAACCACACAATTACCTAAATACCAATAATAAGTGCATCAACTACTAATTGATGCCAGACTAATTTATTAGTTAATAGAAGCAATACCTTTCATATTAGTAACAAGAAATGTTTCTCCTTGCATAAAGCTTATATCAGAATGCATAAACCCACTGATAGTTAACAGTAAAATAAACCTAAACCAATACTTAATTATTTATTAAAACAACTGTTACTCTGCACGTTACTGAAAGAGTCTGTGGAGTCTGGCTGCTCGTTGTTCAGAAGCCAATTAACAGGAGAGGTTGGCGGAAAGGAAAGTGTGCTTTATTTTAGATCCTGGCAACTAGTGGTGGGGTGGGTTAGTGGATGTCTGTCCAAAGGCTCTTCCTACCACTGACAAGCAGGGGGTGAGAGCTTTTATAGACAGGGAGTTGGGGGGCGGGGAATGGGCAGGGGAGGGAGGGGCTACACATAGAAACAGCACAGTCAGCTCTGACACTCACCTTGAAATTGGTCATCAGTCCATTCACCATTGCAATGAAAATAATAAAATACTTAGGAATATATCTACCTAAAGAAACTAAAGACCTATATATAGAAAACTATAAAACACTGGTGAAAGAAATCAAAGAGGACACTAATAGATGGAGAAATACATCATGTTCATGGATTGACAGAATCAATATAGTGAAAATGAGTATACTACCCAAAGCAATCTATAGATTTAATGCAATCCCTATCAAGCTACCAACGGTATTTTTCACAGAGTTAGCACAAATGATTTCACAGTTTGTATGGAAATACAAAAAGCCTCGAATAGCCAAAGCAATCTTGAGAAACAAGAATGGAACTGGAGGAATTAACCTGCCTGACTCCAGGCTCTACTACAAAGCCACAGTCATCAAGACAGTATGGTACTGGCACAAAGACAGAAATATAGATCAGTGGAACAAAATAGAAAGCCCAGAGGTAAATCCACACACCTATGGACACCTTATCTTTGACAAAGGAGACAAGAATATACAATGGAGAAAAGACAATCTCTTTAACAAGTGGTGCTGGGAAAACTGGTCAACCACTTGTAAAAGAAGGAAACTAGAACACTTTCTAACACCATACACAAAAATAAACTCAAAATGGATTAAATATCTAAACGTAAGATCAGAAACTATAAAACTCTTAGAGGAGAACAAAGGCAAAACACTCTCCAACATACATCACAGCAGGATCCTCTATGACCCACCTCCCAGAATATTGGAAATAAAAGCAAAAATAAACAAATGGGACCTAATTAAACTTAAAAGCTTCTGCACAACAAAGGAAACTATAAGCAAGGTGAAAAGACAGCATTCAGAATGGGAGAAAAATAATAGTAAATGAAGCAACTGACAAAGAATTAATCTCAAAAATATACAAGCAACTCCTGCAGCTCAATTCCAGAAAAATAAACGACCCAATCAAAAAATGGGCCAAAGACCTAAATAGACATTTCTCCAAAGAAGACATACAGATGGCTAACAAACACATGAAAAGATGCTCAACATCACTCATTATCAGAGAAATGCAAATCAAAACCACAATGAGGTACCATTTCATGCCAGTCAGGATGGCTGCAATCCAAAAGTCTACAAGCAAGAAATGTTGGAGAGGGTGTGGAGAAAAGGGAACCCTCTTACACTGTTGGTGGGAATGCAAACTAGTACAGCCACTATGGAGAACAGTGTGGAGATTCCTTAAAAAACTGCCATATGACCCAGCAATCCCACTGCTGGGCATACACACTGAGGAAACCAGAATTGAAAGAGACACATGTACCCCAGTGTTCATTACAATACTGTTTGTAATAGCCAGGACATGGAAGCAACCTAGATGTCCATTAGCAGATGAATGGATAAGAAAGCTGTGGTACATATACACAATAGAGTATTACTCAGCCATTAAAAAGAATACATTTGAATGAGTTCTAATGAGGTGGATGAAACTGGAACCTATTATACAGAGTGAGGTAAGCCAGAAAGAAAAACACCAATACAGTATATTAACACATATATACGGATTTTAGAAAGATGGTAATGATAACCCTGTATGTGAGACAGCAAAAGAGACACAGATGTATAGAACAGTCTTTTGGACTCTGTGGGAGAGGGCAAGGGTGGGATGATTTGGGAGAATGGCATTGAAGCATGTATAATATCATATGTGAAATGAATCTCCAGACCAGGCTCGATGCATGATACAGGATGCTCAGGGCTGGTGCACTGGGATGACCCAGAGGGATGGTATGGGGAGGAAGGTGGGCAGGGGGTTCAGGATGGGGAACACGGGTACACCCGTGGCAGATTCATGTTGATGTATGGCAAAACCAATACAGTATTTTAAAGTAATTAGCCTCCAATAAAATAAATAAATTTATATTAAAAAAAAGAAATTGGTCATCAGTAGTCTGAGCAGGGTCACCCTGTTTTAAGTACAGTTAATCTTCAGCTCCAGGGTCAGTTTGTTCCCATTTCTCTGTGGCGCATTCTCTGAACTGTGGCAGCTCATGGCCTGGGTACAGTCTGGTCATCACATAGTTAACTTCTCCACCTGGGGTTTCAGGATATGGCTCAGAATCTTATCTACGGCCCTGGAGAAAGAACTAAAGGTCCTTGATGATGCTTGGTTTTCTTTGACTGTTTTCCCTTGTTCTAGCATTTCTCATCTCTCTGATTAAAATTACTTTTTGACAGAAACTTTCCACAGACAAAAGGCAGGCGAAGGATAGGGTAGGGGAGGGGGGAGGCAAGGACGAGAGGGTCCTGCTCTGTTTCAAGCACAGACATGCATTCAAGGAAAGATGAAAACAAGTGAATGAACTCAGCAATCACAAATCCAGCCTGTTTACCAAGAGCACGGCCTCTCATAGATCCGGTATGGGAGGCACGGGCTGTCTGGTGGCGTCTCTCTAACAGTCACAGGATCCCATCTGTGGACGTGGGGCAGAGCCCTGTGTTCTCTGAACAAGGATTTGCAAGAATGGCTACAGACGGGTTTTACCAAGCATTTGATTTTTAATGAAAATTTATTGTTTTTATATTTGCTATTTATTTATCCTAATATTTGGCAGGGGCCGGTCTGGCACAAGGGATCTTTTAGCTGTGGCATGTGGGATCTAGTTCTCTGCAGGGAGTGAACCTGGGTCCCCTGCATTGTCAGCAAAGACTCTTAGCCACTGGAGCACCAGGGAAGTCCCTACCATATCCTTTAATCACTGAAATTGACCTTCCTGGGAAGAGGTGGGACTAAAACAAGAGGAGAAGCTCCTACAAAACATTGATTAATCCATTAATCCAAAAAATAATCAAATTTTAAGCGAAAATTTAGCATATCCTCTGCCTGCCTCCTGTCTATAGAAAACCTTTAGACTGAGTTCCAAAGAGTACATTTAACCAGAGAAGTGAGAACATGTAGAAAGAAAGGAAACCTGTCAAAGAAGGCAAAACAATAACCTAGCCATTAAACAAAATCAAGGACCTATGTTCCTCCTCAAGGGCTGTAGATAATGTTCTGAGCCATGAACTGTGAGCTGTCCTATACACGCTGAGACCCCCACCAGGTGGAGAAGTTGACTGCAGGCTGCCCACAAGCATGCAGACTCCAGAGCTGTTAGAATCAGAAGGTGATGATGCTGACTCTTGATGACCTCACCACCAGCCAATCAGGAGAAGGTCCCTGAGCAGATCACGCATGCCATAACCCCTTCCTTCACCTTGTCTTTAAACTTCCCGTGAAAGCCTTCAGGAAGTGTGAGCCTTTTAAGCACAGTCTGCCCTGGCCTCCTTGCTCAGCACCGGCAACACAGGCTTCCTTTCCTTCAACACAACGTGGGGTCAGTGGGTGGGCTTCACCGTGCTGGGGTCAGAATCTCAAGTGGGGTTCAGAAACTGCACACCAAGGGTCATCAGCCACTCAGCAGAACACGGAACACAGCTGCCCCAAGGTGCCTGACCTCATATGAATGCAACAAGAGCAGACAAAGGACCACAGGTAAATCAGGCAACACCCTCAACTCATGTGTTGGGAATCTCAGGGGAACAAGGCCCGCTCCAGGAAAAGGGGAGAGAGGAGATCTCTGGTACACATGATCCTGACTCGTGCAGAAAGGTGAGACCCACACAACCCCCAGACCCTGCACCTGAGGTCACGGTTGGACACTCTAGAAGGTGACCTCACCCCCAGACCCTCTAGCTGGGGTCACATGTCCACAGTCTCCAGGGTGACCCCCCTCCCCAGACCCTGAAACTGGGGTCACACATTCAGTCTCTAGGGTGATCCCCTTCCCAGACACTGAACCTGGGGTCACATGTCCACAGGTATCCACACAGATGGAGCTTAAAGGATCATTTCTAAGAGAAGTCAGTCAGGCATAGGAAGACAATAGTGTGTGAGGTACCTTCTGGGCAAAATATCAATAGACATACAAAGTATCAAATTTATGAGCCCAAAGAGACCCTGAGATTTCAAATACAAAAGGTTCCAAGAAAAAGAAAAAAAAGAAAAGAATGTGAAGGATCTGAACATGAATTAGGAAACCTGAACTAACACAGACATAGAAACCTGTATGTGTAATCAATCATCTCCAAGGATTATCCTCTTCCTTTCTCCCTTCCTTCCCAGTATAGATGGGAATCTGTACCTCTAACCTATACACAGAAATCTATCTCTAGGAGAGGATCCACAGAAGTTATCTCCTACCTCCCTTCTTTGCATACATAGAAAACTGTATCTGAGATGCATAATCCACCGGGACCTGATGCTCACAACTTTGTTTGACTTTCTATGGCAAAAAATAAAAAAAATAATAGACATATCTCATAGATATGTTATACCTGAATCAGGCGGTTATATACTACAACAGTCAGAACACTGCAAATCAACTATACTGCAACATAGCATCGGCATGGCATTAAAGAGAAGGAGGGAAAAGCAGTGCCTACTTCATCCCCCCGACCTCCCTGACTGGTGCTGCTACCCCATCCCTGGAGCCTAAGCAGGCTTAGGTCCCACTGCTGGACTGGGTTGAGTTTGACACAGCCTGGCAGGGTGCCCTTCACTGAACTCTTTTCAAACATCTACTGCCTGCTCGGACCAGACTCTCCAGTGGCATCCAGGCCTCTAGGGACTTGAGAGCAAGTGTTACAAACCCTGCATGTGCCCTGCTGCTGGGCATTCCAGCTCAAGCCTCCTTTCTGGAGTGCAGCCTCCTACGCACCTAAGCACACTCCTCAGGGTGCTGTCGACCTGGTAGTAATTAGTCTGGTGTGTGTGTGTGTGTGTGTGTGTGTGTGTGATGCTTTATGGGGGAAGAGTCGTGAAAAAAACAAGCCCTTAGGTGTTCGGTCAGGTACAATTCATTCTAATCCACAGCCCAGGATGCTGACTTTCCCAGGAACCAGAGATGTGTTTTTAAAAGCGCAGTCACCTGTAAACATTTCCTGTAACTACAACTTGACCAAAAAGGCTGACCAGCACCTCTAATTCACAAGGCCTGGGGTTTCTGTTAATGACAGCTGCCCTCAGGAAATCTCCCAGGGCAGGGATTGCAGAAATAAATTCCAAGCACAACAGAGTTTCAAGAAGCCAATTGCCACAGTACATTTTCCTCACACCCTTTAATGTAAAGGAAACAAACAAACAAAAGAGCAACCCTCCACCACAGCAGTAGATGCACAGCACCCCTAATTGCTGCAGGAATTCCGATCAAAACAACAATGGGACGTCAAACCCCACCAATCAGACTGGCCAGCCTCACAAGCCTACAAACAATAAATGCAGGAGAGAGCCAGCAGGTGAGGCAACCCCACTATATGTTCAGTCCACTAGAGAGGACGGCCTCCACATGTCAAAAAACCCAAAAAACCTCTCAAGAGAGCCAATCCTAGGATCAGATATCCCTGCACTGGGCTGATATTCCGAGAAAGTAATCAATCAATAAAAACACGTGCACCCCAACATTCCCTGCAGTTCTACTTGCAACAGCCAAAACAGAGCCTGCAAAATGTCCACGGACAGATTAAAGGTTAAAGAAGATGTATTACATATAGACAAGGCACCATTACTCAGCCGTGAAAAAGCGCCATTGAAATTATGAAATTATGCCACTGGTCGCTAGGAGGATGGACCTTGAAGACTCATGCTGCTGCTGCTGCTAAGTCACTTCAGTCGTGTCCAACTCTGTGCGACCCCATAGACGGCAGCCCACCAGGCTCCTCCGTCCCTGGGACTCTCCAGGCAAGAACACTGGAGTGGGTTGCCATGTCCTTCTCCAATGCATGAAAGTGAAGAGTGAAAGTGAAGTCACTCAGTCGTGTCTGACTCCTAGTGACCCCATGGTCTGCAGCCTATCAGGCTCCTCCACCCATGGGATTTTCCAGGCAAGGGTACTGGAGTGGGGTACCACTGCTTTCTCCATACACTAAGTGAAATCAGTCAGACTGAGGAAGAGAACAGCCTTTGATGTCCTTTGGAGGAAAAATTAAAAAAGAGATTTTTTAATTTTAAAGAATTAAAAAAGAAAAATTAAAAAAAAGGAACTAACTCACAACTCAAAAATAGACTCTGAGAATTCAAACACAGAGGGTTCGAAGAAAGGGCAGGGATGAATTCACAGACAGGGACTTATATATACACAGGAATCAGTATGTGTCATAGATGCTCAAGAAGGACCTGGTGTTCAGCAAGTAGAACTTTGCTTGAGCTTCTGCAATAATCTCTATGGCAGAAGAATCCAAAAAGAACAGATAAATGCTGTATATATGTGTGTGTGTGTCTGTGTGTGTGAGATAACTGAATCAGGCAGTTGTACACTATTGGCAAGCACAAAACTGCAGATTGACTGTACTCTGACGCAGCTTTAGCATGACATTAAAGAAAACAAACAACAAAAAATCAATGCCTAGTTTATTCCCTGCAACCTCCGTGATTTGGGCTGCCATCCCATCCCTTTTTAACACCTATCTTTTTAACAGAGCAGGCCTCAAACTCAGCACCTTTTGTAGGTAACAGAATATAGATAATCTAGCTTTGTTTTTACTCTTTTTTAATTCTCTTTAATTTATGGCAGGTGAGAGGATTTTCCACTTAGAGAAATAAAGCACTGTTTTAAAATCCATTTTAAGGGGGAAATATGAGCCAGTTTAAAGGAATATATTAAATGATAAATTGTCCAAGTGGCTCCCAAACATGGCAAAACTTGGGAAGTGGCAAAGGGTCCGTGCTCACTTCCCTTAGTTTAGAGTTGTTGTTTAGAGGAAGCTGCCCAGCCAGGGACTACCTCCTCACAGATAGGAGGAGCCAAGTGAGAAGAATAAGGATGGAAGTGACATCCAGCACTTCCAACCCTGGCCGACATAGACTCCATGTGATACCTAGGTTCTCATCACGTGGGTCAGGTGGCTGTGTGGCCACGCCCTGGGCAGCTTTGGAAGTGGAGATTTGAGAGATGTCAGCGCTTTTATTTGCCTGCATCCCTGAATAGCAATCAAGCTTTATGTGATTGAAAAATAAATTCACGTCATAATAGGACACTGAGATTTCAGAGTTCTTCTGCACAGCAGCTAGCATTATTGAAATGAGTTGGGGAAACAGAGCTTTAGACCAGGATTTAGGGACTTGAGAACAGATAGATTTTTCAAGACCAGCTTTCTGTTGGGGATGATACTTACCAAACCAAGTCCTGTCTGTTTTCCTTCTTCCTTTCTTTTTTTCTCCCTCTCTTTCTTTCTTTCTCTTTCATTCATTTGTTCTTTCTCTTTTTCTCTTGTCTCTCCCTGCCCCACTCTCTTCCTCTCTCTTCTTTCCTCCCTTCCTTTTTTCGTTTATTTCTTTCTTTACTGTTTCCAGTGAAACTGTGAGTTTCAAAGACTTACAGCTCATCAAAGATCCATCTCAGTTCAGTCGCTCAGTCATGTCTGACTCTTTGCGACCCCATGGACTGCAGCACGCCAGGCCTCCCTGTCCATCACCAACTCCTGGAGCCTACTCAAACTCATGTCCATTGAGTTGGTGATGCCATCCAACCATCTCATCCTCTGTTGTCCCCTTCTCCTCCTGCCTCCAATCTTTCCCAGCATCAGGGTCTTTTCCAATGAGTTAGTTCTTCACATCAGGTGGCCAAAGTACTGAAGTTTCAGCTTCAGCATCAGTCCTTCCAATGAATATTCAGGACTGATTTCCTTTAGGATTGACTGGTTTGATCTCCTTGCAGTCCAAGGACTCTCAAGAGTCTTCTCCAACACCACAGTTCAAAAGTATCAATTCTTTGGTGCTCAGCTTTCTTTATAGTTCAACTCTCACATCCATATATGACTACTGGAAAAACCATAGCTTTGACTATATGGACCTTTGTTGGGGAAGTAATGTCTCTGCTTTTTAATATGCTGTCTAGGTTAGTCATAGCTTATCTTCCATGGAGCAAGTGTCTTAATTTCATGGCTGCAGTCACCATCTGCAGTGATTTTGGAGCCCAAGAAAATAAAGTCTCTCACTGTTTCCATTGTTTCCCCATCTGTTTGCCACGAAGTGATGGGACTGGATGTCATGATCTTCGTTTTCTGAATATTGAGCTTTAAGCCAACTTTTTCACTCTCTTCTTTCACTTTCATCAAGAGGCTCTTTAGTTCTTCTTCACTTTCTGCCATAAGGGTGGTGTCATCTGTATATGTGAGGTTATTGATATTTCTCCCAGAAATCTTGATTCCAGCTTGTGCTTCTTCCAGCAGAGATTTTCTAGATTTCCTTCCTTCCTTCTTTCCTTTCTTCTTCTTTTTTTTTTTTTTGCCAAGCGTATCCTTTCTTCTTCTACTTCTTCCTTCTTTCTTTTGTTTAATCCTTTCTTATTTTGTTATTTTAGCAACGGAATAATGTTTTCAGATAAAGGCATTCAAAGGTCCCCAATATGCAGAGCATAGAGGGGAGAGCAGAAGTGCCATTTAACTCAAGCCGAGGCCTCAAATTTCACATTCGACATTATCACCCCTAGGGTTAACACACAGAGCCTTGGCAAATATGTGTGTGTGTTAAAGACAGCAATTTGTTGCAAAACAACAGCAACAATTTGTTACATGTTCCCTGGTGGCTCAGACAGTAAGGGTAAAGTGTCTTGCTTACAATGTGGGAGACCTGGTTTCCATCCCTGGGTTGGGAAGATCCTCTGGAGAAGGAAATGGCAACCCACTTCAGTACTCTGGCCTGGAAAATGCCATGGACAGAGGAGTGTGGTGGGCTACAGTCCATGGGGTTGCAAAGAGTCAGACATGACTGAGCGACTTCACTTTCAAACAATGAAAATATGCCAACATTTTTGTATAATGGTCCACATTTATAATGTCTGGGAACACATCTGAGTATTTTGCACACAGGACTGTAGCCTGCCAGACTCCTCTGGCCAAGGAATTCTCCAGGCCCGAATACTGCAGTGGGTACCCTGTTCCCTTTTCCAGGGGATCTTCCCAACCCAGGGATCAAACCCAAGTCTTCCGCATTGCAAGCAGATTCTTTTCTATCTGAGCCACCAGGGAAGCCCAAGAATACTGGAGTGGGTAGCCTATCTCTTCTCCAGGGGATCTTCCAGACCCAGGAATCAACCCGGGGTCTCCTGCATTGCAGGTGGATTCTTGACCAGCTGAGCTACCAGGGAAGCGCTTATACATAGCATAACACAGCTATGAAGATGCCAGTGTGTGAATTTGTTCTGACTAATTCTTGTGCATTTCCACAGGCAGATCTAGGTGACATCTGTACTGAATCAGATCTTACAGATGGCCTCGTAGGTTAACTCTCGCAGGCTAATCCATAGGCTAATCCATAGGCTAATCCATGGGGTCTGTACTAAATCTCCTCAGTCATGTCAGATTTTCTGTGACCCTATAGACTGTAGCCCACCAGAATCCTCAGTTCCTGGGATTCTCCAGGCAAGAATACTGCGGTGAGTTGCGGTTTCCTTCTCCAGGGGATCATCCTGACCTAAGAATAGAATCGGCGTCTCTTACGTCTCTTGCGTTGGCAGGCAGGTTCCTTACCACTGGGTTTCAAAGTACGAACTTGAGCGCTAGCGGCACCCTCTAGTGGCCAGTAAGCGCCCCAGTCCGAATTTCTCTACACAGACCAGTATTTGGTCAGACTTCAAAATTGCCTCCCTTGGCACCTAAGGGAGTCTCATGAAGTGGTGATGCCATCTCACCACCTTGATAATCGATTATTACTCAGCCAAATCTCCGTGGTCTTCCAAGGATGCTGTCAGCACTTCCTGCCAAACTACCATTCCTTGGGTGTACCATGATGCTCCAGGTTCCTATGTGACGGTCACAGCAGCCCCTCTGCTCCAACATTCTCCAGCGGCACGAGGTCCCGCTATTACCCTTAAGAAAGAAGATCAACGTTATTTGAGGGCCCACTATGTGCCAGGCAGGTGCCACATGGCTGGATCGTCACCATAGCAGGGTGTTGTCATCGCCAAGTTGACAGAGGAGCAGTGAGGTCACAAAACAAAGAGAAACAATGATGAAACAATTCAACCTCAGCTGCCTCCCTAGATCTTTCTTCCCAATTGTTTCAAGATGATTTGTTAAGGGAAAGGGAAGGAAAACAATATATACGGAGCCCACTCGGGCACCGAGCACCAGTACCAAACACTTACACATACTTGTTACATTAATTCCTCATGACCACCCACCTGGGCAGTATCTACCATCCTTCATTTATCTCTCCATCCATTCACTTATCAACAGCACGTTTCACAGCTACTGTGTCCCAAGGATTGTGTTATACACTAGATCTTCTAAGAAATATGGGACTTTCCATGTGGCTCAGTGAGTAAAGAATCCACTCACAATGCAGGAAACACAGGAGATGTGGGTTCGGTCCCTGGATTGGGAAGATCCCCTGGAGGAGGGCAAGGCAACCCTTTCTAATTTTCTTGGCTGGAGAATCCCATGGACAGAGGAGCCTGGTGGGCTACGGTCCACAGAGTCAGACACAATTGAAGTGACTTAGATGCACACACGCACTTCTAAGACACATAAGTGCAGGTGAAGACCTGGTTTCTGGGTTTCTGGCTTCCCTTAACCATGCACTCAAATACTGATTGTGTGAAGCCCGATCACCACAGGGAAGTGGACTTGCTAAGTCAGAAGCTGAGAGCCTGGCGCAGGGACCAAGGTAAGCAACACCCTGCAGCTGTCAGGAAGTTGCAAATAGTGCCCAGAGGTAGTATTTCTTGAGCCTCCTTGTTGTTTGCCAAGCAGGATGCTACCTGAACTGGGCTCTTTAATCCTCACAACCTACCCTAGGGATGTTGCTGTTATGATTCCCCCATTTTATAGGAGCTTGAGGAATGGAGAGGTAACATGACTTTATCAGGGATATTTGGCTTGTCTGTGGGGAAGCCAAAATTCTAATTCAAGTCTCATTTGGTTGCAGAGCTATGCCTTTTAACCCCTGGACTTGCACCTCAGCCAAGGAGGGTAGAGGAGGGAGGTGGTCCTGGAAGCCTTGAGGTCTATAGGATTTTGACCCTAATCTGAATAGATTTGCAGAATTGTTAAGGATTGAGGGGAAGGAAATGCTATCAGACAATTTGATGAAGATGGATTGGAGAGGCAGACTGAAGAGAGGAAGCCAATGGGAAGCAGGGTACAGTGATTCAGAGAATGGACAAGGGGACCACACTGGGACATGTCAAGCTGGAGAAGCTGATGAGGAGTGGGCAGACTGGGCAGGCTGCTGGGTGTGTGAGTTCAGAATGTAGAGAAGAAGACGTGAAAGTCGTTCACTTATGTCCAACTCTTTGTGACTCCATGGACTGTAGCCCGCCGAGCTCCTCTGTCCATGGAATTCTCCAGGCCAGAATGCTGGAGTGGGTAGCTGTTCCCTTCTCCAGGGGATCTTCCCAACCCAGGGATTGAACCCAGGTCTCACACATTGCAGGCGGATTCCTTATCATCTGAGCCACCAGGGAAGCCCAAGAATATTGGAGTGGGTAGCCTATCCCTTCTCCAGGGGATCTTCCTGACCCAGCAATCGAACCTGCATTGCAGTGGAATTCTTCACCAGCTGAGCTACTAGCAAAGCTGGTAATAAAGATGGGGAGTTGTCAGAATGTAAATTCAAGCTAAGATGGTGGGTAGGAGGACTCTGGGAGAACCAAGATGAGGGCTGGGCAGCTGGGCAGGGAGGGGGCTGTGAAGAGGACACCAAGGTGCAGCCTGCCAGAGGCATAGGGTCCTGCAGAGCCGAGGGACCCAAGCTTCCAGAAGGAGGGGGTGGGGAGCCAGTGGTCTAGAGGGGCTGGGACACTTCAGGACAGAGTGTGTCCCTTCTCCTCTCTGACTCTGAATTGAAGGTCGAGAGGTCAGAATTTGGGGAAGTTGCATTCTGTTCCCAGCAACTCAACCACCATGAATTTCAAAATCTCTCTTCATCTGGAACGCAGAAAATGATTTGCAGTCCTCAGACGGTTAGAAGGGCGCTGGGTTTTGCCAAGTCACATTATTTGACAGAAATGGGCCGTGAAATGCCTGCTAATTGCTACAAGATTTAACAGGGAATGAGGAGCCTGAGAATGGGAGGTGCTGTGTTGGACTTTAATGTGGGGAGCTGGGAACCAGGTGATAAGGATGCATAATGGGCCCGCTTCTCCCAGCTCCAAATTACCAGGATCATTTTATCCTGCTGAAAGAAGGACGAGGCTTTTAAAAATGGGCAATTACGACATTTTTTTCATTGTTGCAGAGAAAGTTAAACCCCAGTTATCCCAGCTATTTTGAAGGGGTTTTTGAAAGGCACTCAGGCCATTGTTGAGCTCATCGTCTCCTCGGGCTCCAGGGAGAGCTTATTTGCTGTCATAATCCTGGTTGATCCTTCTAGCTATACCCGACAAGTCTTTGCAGAGTTCTTCCCACAAGTTCTGTTCCTGCCCTGCACTTGGACCGTGGGGCCCTTGAATCAATCAAAGGAAACTTTCCGAATAAGCAGCAGTGTGCCTCGGCCGAGCCTATGAAGATATTGGAAAGGTCTGTATTCATCCCGTGCATCCCCTCATTCTCTCGGGAAGTCCTCCCTTGGAATCACAGCACTCCCCAGGATTCCCCACTGTCGGGCACAACCAGTCCAAGGCCTATCCCCTCTGGAAATGGATCTCCGAACTCCTTGTCCAGCCTCATCTTCTCCCTCTCCCATCGCGTGCTCATTCATTCACTTGACACGCGCAACCTGAGCAGGTTACAGGTGCCGGGCCCGGCGGCGGGAGCTGGAGGAGCCTTTGTCAGATAGGAAAGTTGGTCCTGGAGGCAGGGTGTCCAAAAATCAGTGTGGAGGCTTCGTTGAGTGAAGGAGGCATCTGGGACATAAGGAGACTTCTCTCCGCTCCAGGGACTCAGATGAGGAAGGCTGGAGGTCGGGGGCACACGGTGACACCTAGGCTGAGAGTCGGAGGAAGCAGACACATGCTGGAGACATATTTGGTGGGCAGAATCTACAGGACATGAAGTTCCAGGGGGGTTTGGAGGGATAAGGAGGATGCTCAGGCTTCAAGCTTCGACTATGGGGAGGAAGGTGATGTCATTGCTAACAGAAGAACCCCGGAGAAGAAATGGATTTGATGGGCAAGAAGATGACCTCCTTTGGGGCCTCAGTGATCCCATGAAGCCTGTAAACCATCTGGAAGAAGGTCCAGTGTGGGGGTTTGGAGCCCACTGAGGGATCCAGGCTGGAAAGAGGGAGACATGGAGGGGTCAACTCAGAGATGGGCATCGGAGCCTGAGGGTGAACAAGGGTATGTGGGAGAGAGATGGAGAGCTCCGGGGAGACCAGCAGTTAAGGGAGAAAATGTAGGCAGGCCAGACTGCAGAGGAAAAGCAAGCTCACTGCTAAGCGATGGGCACCCAAAGTTCACACCTGTGCTTTCTCCACTGGGACTGGCAAATAGCAGTGCTGAGAAGGACTTGGCCTTGTCAAATGGTAAAATCATGGTGAGATTTTAGAGGAAGGTAACACTAACTCTCACAATGCTCCTTCTTCTCTCCTGTGTTATAATGTGGCTGTTTCCCATTGCCTATTTCTAGGAGGTTGTCCCTAAATCCTAGGAATTTCCCAGGTAATAGGCATGCCTTTCTTATCCCTCGTTAGCAGGGGGAGGGGTTCAGACCACACCTGAATTTGTGCTGATGAAGTGACTGGTGGTGAGCCCTAGACAGTTGAGGCTAATGAGATGCCTCCTCAGGATGGACCAGCCACCCCTGAAAGACCAGTGTTGCCATTAGAGGGTTGCGGTCTTAAGCCAGAGCTCAGCCTGACCTTTGGGGAGGGGAGGGAAGCTGGAGGTTAAGGTTGGCTTCCCTGGTTGGCCATACTCTGAGTATGTCGTGCATTGATGTGCTTGGGAGGGCAAAGCCTCCTGAATCCACTGGGAGAGGACCTGGAAGCTTCCTATTTGCGCCTCCCCCCCAAGTCCCCAACCTTGCTCTCTGTGTCTCTCCCTTTGGCTGATTCTGATTTGTAACCTTTACAATAAACTTGTGATCAGAAATACCGTGCTTTGTGAGTTCTGTGAGTCTTCCTAGTGAATGATCAAATGTGAAGGAGTAGCGGGGGCCCCCAAATGTGTAGCCAACAGGCCAGAAGTGCAGGTGAACTGGGGACCCCAAAACTGCTGGCTGGTCTGAAGGGAGGACAACTTTGTAGAGGATTATGCCTTAAAAAAAATTTTTTTTTGAACTCAGTTATACACATACATATATTCATTCTTTTTCAGATTCTTTTCCCATATATGTTATTACAGAATATTAAGTATATTTCCCTGTGCTATGCAGTAGGAACTTCTTGATTATCTTTATATATAGTAGTGTGTATATGTTAATCCCAAACCCCTAATATATGTCCCCCAATCTTTCCCCTTTGGTAACCGTAGTTTTGTTTTCAAAACAAACTGTGAATCTGCTTCTGTTAAGTAAGTTCATTTATGTATTTTTAAACTTAAATTCCACATGAGTGATATCATATGATATTTGTCTTCTCTGTCTGACTTACTTCATTTAGTATGATAATCTCTAGGCTCATCCATGTTGCTGCAAATTACATAAGTTCTTTCTTCTTATGGCTGAGTAGTATTCCATTCTGGAGAAGGCAATGACACCCCACTCCAGTACTCTTGCCTGGAAAACCCCATGGATGGAGGAGGCTGGTAGGCTGCAGTCCATGGGGTCGCTGAGGGTCAGCCACCACTGAGCGACTTCACTTTCACTTTCATGCATTGGAGAAGGAAATGGCAACCCACTCCAGTGTTCTTGCCTGGAGAATCCCAGGGGCGGGGGAGCCTGGTGGGCTGCCGTCTCTGGGGTTGCACAGAGCCGGACGACTGAAGCGGCTTAGCAGCAGCAGCAGCAGCAGTATTCCATTATAAATATGTACTACATCTTCTTCATCCATTCCTCTATTGAAGGACATTTAGGCGGCTTCCATGTCCTGGCTGTTGTAAATAGTGCTCCAGTGAACACTGGGGTGCATGTGTCTTTTCAAACCATGTTTTCCTCTGGATACACGCCTAGGAGCAGGATTGCTGCGTCATGTGATAACTCTCTTTTTAGCTTTTTAAGGAACCTCCATACTGTTCTCCATAGTCAGTTCAGTTCACTTCAGTTCAGTCACTCAGTCGTGTCCAACTCTTTGCGACCCCATGGACTGCAGCATGCCAGGCCTCCCTGTGCATCACCAACTCCTGGAGTTTACTCAAACTCATGTCCATTGAGTCAGTGATACCATCCAACCATTTTCTCCTTCTGCCTCCAATCTTTCCCAGCATCAGGGCCTTTTCAAATGAGTCAGCTCTTTGCATCAGGTGGCCAAAGTGTTGGAGTTTCAGCTTCAGCATCAGTCCTTCCAATGAATATTCAGGACTGATTTCCTTTAGGATTGACTGGTTTGATCTTGCAGTCCAAGGGACTCTCAAGAGTCTTCTCCAACACCACAGTTCAAAAGCATCAGTTCTTCGGTGTTCAGCTTTCTTTATAGTCTAACTCTCACATCCATACATGACTACTGGAAAAACCATAGCTTTGACTAGATGAAAATTTGTTGGCAAAGTAATGTCTCTGCTTTTTAATATGCTGTCTAGGTTGGTCATAACTTTTTTTCCAAGGAGCAAATGTCTTTTAATTTCATGGCTGCAGTCACCATCTGCAGTGATTTTGGTTCTCCATAGTGGTTGTACCAACTTACATTCCCACCAATAGTATGGGAGGGTTCCCTTTTCTCCACACCTTCTCCAGAATTTATTGCTTGTAGACTTTTTGATGATGGCCCTTCTGACCAGTGTGAGATGGTACCCTTCACATGCACTGTGACTTTTATCTGTGACATTTGGCCCAGCTTCAGGTAGTTGGTGCCAGAAGTCACTGCACCCTCATTCTCAAAAGTTATGGGGAAGAAAAAGTTATAGGGCTCCAAGTATAGGCACCATTATCAGAAAGTCTTTCCTTTGTACTAAGCACGTCATATGAAGTGCTGAGTTCATCCTGGACACAAGGGAAGTGCTAAGTATTATCATCCACCCGGTACAGATGAGAAAACGGAGTCCCAGAGTTATCAATCCTCCTCAAGGTCATGTCCCTAAGAAGTGGGAGAGCCAGAATGAAACTCAAGCAAGCAAATCCAATGACCTTAACCACTGCATGAACTTTTCCCCCAACAAGATGTTTGTATTCACATTTGATCTGGTATATCTACCAGAGTAGTGGAATGAGTCCATTTATCAGCTAACTTATAAAACAATACTTATTGAATATCCCCTGCATGCCAAACACTGTGAGATCATCAGTGAATAAAACAATGCTCTGTGACTTATATATGACATATGACACATATGACATTATCTGTGACATATGATGGAATATGTGTGAGTGTGTGTGGGCATGAGCATGGAGAGGGTATTGGCTTATATTCTGAGAGATATGGGGAGCATAGTTTGGAGCAGAGGAGAGTGAAGTGATCTAATGTGTGTAGTAAAAGGGTCACTCTGGCTGCTGTGTGGAGAACAGTCTTGTGGAAACAAGGGTAGAATCAAGGAGACATGTTAGGAAATTAATCAAGCCACTGACATAAGACACGATGGTGTCTTGCACAGGAGTGGGAACAATAGAAGTGGCCAGATTCTGGGAAAATGTTCAGAGTAGAACCAGCAAGATCAGCTGGTAGATTGGACTGGGATATGACTGGGAGGGACCAGAAGGTGAACAAAGGGAGGGACAGCCATGGAGTCTCAGAGAAGGGCATGGCTGATTCACCAGAGAAGCTCTCCGTGGGGCACCTGGGCATTGAAAGATGAGTAGAAAAGCACAGGGCACAGGGGGAAGGTCAAGAGCAAAGCCTTCCAGACAGAAGAAAGAGTTCCTATTGTCCTGTTATCCACACAGTGGTCAACAACCAAGGCTACAGGGAATACTTGCCATTTCCTTCCCTCTTCCTACCATGTCTGCATTTGGCTTTTCCTAATCCTCAAGAATTCAGAGAAGGCAATGGCACCCCACTCCAGTACTCTTGCCTGGAAAATCCCATGGGCAGAGAAGCCTAGTAGGCTGCAGTCCATGGGGTCGCTAAGAGTCAGACACAACTGAGCGACTTCACTTTCACTTTTCACTTTCATGCTTTGGAGAAGGAAATGGCAACCCACTCCAATGTTCTTGCCTGGAGAATCTCAGGGAAGGGGGAGCCTGGTGGGCTTCTGTCTATGGGGTCGCACAGAGTTGGACACGACTGAAGCAACGCAGCAGCAGCAGCAGCAATCCTCAAGAATTAGACATTCAGTTGAACATCACCTCTTCAGAGAGGACATCCCTTGATCACTTTATCTTAATTCCACCCCCTGTTTTTCTTCCTCCTCCCATCAGCCTGCTCTCTTTTTTCATATCACATCTCACAATTTACTGGTACACACCCATTTCTTTACTGGAAAGTATAGACTTTGGTATGTAGCTATGTGGGCAAAAGTCCAACTCCTGACCCTGCTAGATATGTCATCTTGGAGCTCTCAGTGTGCCTCTCTGCAAATTAGGGTAATAACTTTGCCTACATCATCTGGTTGTGATGAGCTAATGAGACAAGCCATAGACGCACTTAGGGCAGCCCCTAGAACCATATGTAATTGTTCAACAGATGTTAGGCATTGTACTGTGCTTTGGAAAGTCTACTAGTAAGTAGACTTTAAGCTCCATGAGGGCAGGCACTCAATATTTGTAGAACAAATACATTCATGTACAAAATTGCACTGACTCAAACTAGTTCCAAAAAATTGTAGTTGATGTAAGGGGGCTGTCCTTTGCCTTTTCCCAACTGTATCTATTTAGATTTATGGTCTACTGTTTGAGCAGGCATCCTAATTCTCTTGGGAAAGTTGGGGCTCTTGCATCCGGTCATGAATCAACAATGTGCCATTTGACACTGGAGAGAATTTCCCTGAAGTCTTGAGCCTCTTATGTCTTATCTTATTTTGAGTGTCATTATCCGTGACACACTTTCATGGTAAAACAACTATAAAAAGTTTTGCCAAGCTCATTGTGAAGAAATGGTCAGTGATTCACATCTGAGTTGGTCTTGATCAGATTAGCTTTCCTCCAGGAACAACAGTATGTACTTAGTTATTTGGACTCAAGATATTACAGTTGCAAAACATAAAGGATCAGTTGGCAAAACTGCCTTATTTGACAGATGAAATGACAGAGGGGAAGCAATTTGCCCGTCATGAGTTAGGATAGAACCACGACTCTCCCCAGGTTCAGAGACTCAGAGTGAAAAGGAACAAGATGATATGACCCAAAGGAATAAAGCTGCCTCTACTTCTCATTGCCAAGAAGGGGAATTAGATTTACCCATGCTCATGTTTTTTCATTAATTTAAAATTCCACAAGTATTGCATGAATACTGCTTTCCTCAAAATAATTTAAACTTATGGATAAATTTGATGTCCCCTCTGATCACTACACTTAAACATTCTCCCCTCTAAGTTCCCACAGAGGTATCTGCTGTCATCAGTCTGATGTGCCTCTTTCCAATAATTCCTCTGAATTATTACAAACAGGGAGATGAGTATCCATAAAAATAAATTAACATTGTTCAGTGTGATATTTTTGCGTAAATAGCACCATGCTCCCTGCGTTATTCTACAAGTTGGCTTTTCCACAGCCAAGTCTGACACTGACTCCTTTCTGTGTGACTGCATGTAAATCTATCTCATTCTTTCTAACTGACATATTGTAGTCAATATGGTGTGTGCTCCGGCGTAACCATCCATTCCCCTAGTGGAACGCCTATCAGAATCTCTTGGAGAATCTAAAGGTCATTCTACATTCCTCCTATTGCAAGTCTTGTCACCGTAAAAATCCTCATATTGCCTCTTGGCACACATGTGGGAGGGCTCCTCTAGGAGGACCCTGTCGACAGCTGCTGGCCAGAGTGTGTGCGTGGTTTTAGCTGTCAAGTTGTTCTCAGGAGGAGCTGTCCAAATATGCCCTCCACCCGCAGTTTCCAGAAGCACCCTTTTCGCCACAGTCTCACCAGCACTCCATCGTGTCAGACTCACACTGGATGGGAACAAGTGCTGCCTTGCTTTATACATTCCCAGCTGCTGTGGGGCCACACGCTCCACTGTGACACTCCTACATATCTCCTTATATGTCCATTGCTAGTTAATATCCTTTGTCCGTTTTTCTATCAGGCTGTTTGAATTTTCTCCCAACCCTATTTAAAAAGCAATGAAAACACTTAGGCCTTGCTGAAATTTGAGTGAATCATAGCTCAGACCTTAGCCTGCATGAGAGAATGATTTGAAATGTTGTTTTTAAAGGGTGGGGTGGTGAGGCTTGTTAGGGAAACGTGGATGACAGACAGACCCAAAATGAAAGTGGTCCAGTGGAAACTGTGTCCAGGGGGTGGAGGGTGTGGAGGTTTTGAGTCAAGCCTGCAAATCCCTTTGCTGGTAACCAAATGCTCAAGCTGAGGCCACACAGAACAGGAGCCCACCTGGCGGATGGAGGTCCTGGTCCACAAATGCAATGAATAATACCTCCTTAATAATTTTATATTGATTACATATTGAAATGATAATGTGTGGGATATAGTAGGTAAAATAGACTATATTACTGAAATTAACATTACCTCCTTCTTTTTACTTATTTAATGCAGCTATGTGAAAATCTGAAATTTATATATGTGGTTCCCATTATACGTGTCAGATGGCGCTGGTCTAGGATATGTGGACAATTAAGTTTCCAGTCCTAGCACTGCAATAAAAAATGCCACGTGTCCTCAATGCCATGTGGGACATACATGCCACGCATGTCACTTTCCTATCCAGCCCTACCTGACTTTAGAGGGATGATACGGAGAGAAGTCATCCACATGCATTTCCTTAGCTGGAAACTCAAATATTTATCAGGGTGGCACAGTCAAGTGCCTCACTCTGCCTCTCGAATGTCATAGAGTATGCCCACAGAGGGCTGAAATGTTATCTCATCCTAAGGCCATCAAAAGTCAGTTTCTATAGGAACTAGAGACAGGATCTTTTTACCCAAGACATGCCTGGTTCTCAGGACATTCATGTATCAGACTTTACATGAAAGGAGCTGAAGGCACCCCCCACCCCCTCCTTTTATTGTCACAGCTTTTGTTATTCCTCATGCTGGGTCTCACGGTCAAGTTTTCATCACTCACATTTTTGCGTTTTATTTATCAAACACAAAATTGTTTTGGACTCCATCATTTTATCAATTAAGACTCTTACAAGGAACAGAAGGGAAAAAAAAAAAAGCTCAAAATCCTTAAAGGAAAAAAAGAAGAGAAGGGATATTTATTGTTTCTGGGATTATTTTTCCAGGGCTGACATGTATCCTCACACAGTTCCAGAGGCCAGAAGTCCAAAACCAAGGTGGCAAAAGGCAAATTACTTCCTTGTCTCTTCCAGCTTTTAGTGGCTCCAGGCATTCCTTGACTTGTGGGGGCATCCCTCCAATCTCTACCTTCATCTTAAATGGTCTTCTTCCTGGCCTGTGTCTCTGTATGTCCTTTTGTCTCTTATAAGAACTCTCAATGGATTTAGGATCCATCCTCATGCCATATGGGCTCATCTCCATATTTACCTCAATTACATCTGCAAAGACTCTCTTTGTAAACCAGGTTACGGTTGGACATGCATTTTGGGAGAGGCACTTATTCCACCCACCATAGTTACAGAGCAAGCAGCAGGCAGGACACCCCTTCTCTGTGCCCGTGTACTCAGCTGGCTCATTTGTGGGCATTCCTGTCCCTCACAGGCTCCACACGGTAGCTAGACAGGGACAGCAACCTCAGACTTACCTCCTCTCTGGTTCAAGTCCAACAGCAGAGAGAATTTTCTTGGAAGACAAAGAGAAAAATCACAGAGAGGGAGAGATCCATAAAAGCCCATGGGCATGGGACTGGATGGGATGAAATGTGCTTATTGACTGTACTCAGGCTTGAGCACAAGCTTGCCCTGGGAGCACCACTGTTCCCAGACAGGAGTGTTGCCTGAAGGAAAGTGGGGGGTGGGAGGGGCCAGAGGAGGCGTGCTTGCTGAGGTAGCAAAGCTGCAGCCTTCACCACCACCAGGTGAAATCATAAATCCTCTTGATCGCTTCTTTGTGGCTTTAATCCCACAAAGCATCTGGGCATCTGCTAAGTACCAGGCCCTCAGTAGGGGTTCAGTTCAGTTCAGTTCAGTTGCTCAGTCGTGTCCAACTTTTTGCAACCCCATGGGCTGCAGCACACCAGGCTTCCCTGTCCATCACCAGCTCCTGGAGTTTACTCAAACTCGTGTCCATTGAGTCAGTGATGCCATCCAACCATGTCATCCTCTGTCATCCCCTTTTACTTCCGCCTTCAGTCTTTCTCAGCATCAGGGTCTTTTCCAATGAGTCAATTCTTTGCATCAGGTGACCAAAGTATTGGAGATTCAGCTTTAGCATCAGTCCTTCCAATTCAGGACTGATTTCCTTTAGAATGGTCTGGTTGGATCTCCTTGCAGTCCAAGGGATTCTCAAGAGTCTTCTCCAAAACCACAGTTCAAAAGCATCAGTTCTTCGGTGTTCAGCTTTCTTTCTAGTCCAACTCTCACATCCATACATGCCTACTGGAAAAACCATAGCTTTGACTAGGCAGGTGTTTGTGGGCAAAGTAATATCTCTGCTTTTTAATATGCTGTCTAGGTTGGTCATAACTTTTCTTCCAAGGAGCAAATGTCTTTTAATTTCATGGCTGCAGTCACCATCTACAGTGATTTTGGAGCCCCCCCAAAATAAAGTCTGTCACCATTTCTACTGTTTCCCCATCTATTTCCCATGAAGTGATGTGATGAGATGGTATAATCTTAGTTTTCTGAATGTTGAGTTTTAAGCCAACTTTTTCACTCTCCTCTTTCACTTTCATCAAGAGGCTCTTTAGTTCTTTGCTTTCTGCCATACAGGTGGTGTCATCTGCATACCTGAGGTTATTGATATTTCTCCCAGCAGTCTTGATTCCAGCTTGTGCTTCATCCAGTCCAGCGTTTCTCATGATGTACCCTGCATATAAGTTAAATAAGCAGGGTGACAATATACAGCCTTGACGTACTCCTTTCCCGATTTGGAACCAGTCTGTTGTTCCATGTTCAGTTCTAACTGTTACTTCTTGACCTGCACACAGATTTCTCAGAAGGCAGGTATGGTGGTCTGGTATTTCCATCTCTTTAAGAATTTTCCACAGTTTGTTGTGATCCACAGTCAAAGGCTTTGGTGTAGTCTATAAAACAGAAACAAAAATATTTTTCTGGAACTCTCTTGCTTTCTCGATGATCCAGAGACAGGGTTTAGAAACATGAAAGCCAGTGTGACAAGGGGTGCTGCCCCCAAGGAGCCTCTCGGGGTGGTCTTGTCACCAGTGTCTGCGTGATGTCACTAGTGCAACAGTGAAGGAAAGTAGGAGGCCATATGGGAACCAAGAGGAAGGAAAGGAAACTCTTCCTGGGGTGAAGGTCACAGAAGGTGGAGGGAGTCAGGCAGCATCCTGATTGCAGCGGTGGGCCCAGGCAGCCAGAAGTAGGGGGCACAGGGTTATAGGCAAGGCTGTGTTGTGATGGCTCTGGTGCTTTGGAAAGACCCCCTCTGGAGGAGTCTACAGGGAGGGACTGGAGGCAGGGACACCAGTGAGGAGGTAGTTAGAGAGGAACACAGTAAGGCTTTACTTGAGACAGTATGCTGCAGCTGCTGCTGCGAAGTTGCTTCAGTTGACTCTCTGCGACCCCATAGATGGCAGCCCACCAGGCTCCTCTGTCCCTAGGATTCTCCAGGCAAGAACACTGGAGTGGCTTGCCATTTCCTTCTCCAATGCATGCTAAGTCGCTTCAGTCGTGTCCGACTCTGTGTGACCCTATGGACAGCAGCCCACCAGGCTTCTCTGTCCATGGAATTCTCTAGGCAAGAATACTGGAGTGGGTTGCCGTTGCCTTCTCCTGAGACAGAATAGTAAATGCAAATAAGATAGATAAGGGGTGAGGATCTTGTTGCAGAAGACAACTCAGGGCTTTGTGATTGGTTAGATGTAGGAGTGGAGAGAGGGACAGGAAGGAATGAAGGGTGGGGACAGGCTTCAGGTGGAGACACTTGGGTCTGAGCCAGGGAATGGGGCAGGGCTGAGTGGCTTTAGGGTGATGATGGAAAGCTACTTTTGAACAGAGTTCAAGATGCCTGGGGAGCATCCTGGTAGGGATTTTCCAGCAGGTGGAATCACTAGAAAAAATTAGCTATGGATGCAAGAATTGAGGATGTCTAAGTGTTAGCAGGGCTTCCCTGGTGGTCCAGCGGTAAAGAATCTGCCTGCAGTGCAGAAGACCTGGGTTTGATCCCTGGGTCGGGAAGATCCCCTGGAGGAGGAAATGGCTACCCACTCCTGTATTCTTGCCTGGAGAATCCCATGGACAGGAGCCTGGTGGGCTCCATAGGGTTGCACAGAGTCGGACACCCCTGAAGTGACTAAGCAGCAGCAGCAGGTGTTAGCTAGAGGCAGAATGTGGAAGGAAGGGCAAAGGTGGGGATCAGACAAGGCAAGCCCTGTGGGATGCCAGGACCTCAGAGCCAGATGGAGTGAACAGAAATGGCTGAAAAAGAGACCCCGTGGAGGGTGCAGTCTATTGTGTGGCTGAGCCACTTGGGAAGAGGCCTGGGAGAACCACCGTGGGTATTTCCCTTACTCATTCCACACAGCGGGCCTCACAGAGAACAGACCCAGAACTCAAAGCTTTGCTTCTCCTCTTCCTCTGCCCGCCTTACTCCCTCTTACCTGTGGCCACCTACTTTCAATCAGATAAAGAAAGCAGGGAAGCCAACATAGCTCCTCAGGCGACGAGAGACAAGGCACCCAGCATGGGGCTGCCCGACAGTGAGCTGATTAAAGGCCAAGGCTGAGAGAGAGAGAGCCTGGGATCTTGGCCCGGAGAGCTGCTTGGAAGCATTCAGATTTGGCTGCCCTGGGCCGTGATCCACATGGGTGGTCGCAGGTGTGTCCTTGGCTCTGCGTGACTGATGTGGTCCCATGTCCACCGGCCTCCAGTCACAGAGACTCCCCTGTGTTTCTTTAGCCGGCCAGCCAAGGCCCTGCCAGGCTTCCACCGATGCTGCCAAGGGTCTGTGAGAGGGAGAGACAAACTGCTCCCCTCCATCTCCAGGCCCTTCTCCTGAGGGTTCCTGGCCAGCTCCCCATAGCTCAGTGGGCCCCCTGCAGCTCTGCCCCCTCCTAACGTCCCCTCTGGGTGCTAAGGCAAAGCCAGACTCCAGCCCACAGAGGGCCGCCACACATCCCACTCACCTTAACTGGTATTTGGACCCAAATATACTTTGTTTCTGATTTTTCGGAAAAGTTTTCTTCAAATACAGAATATGGGAAAACATAAAGAGTAAGATGAGGAAACTTGATCATTCATTTAAAACCATCTCCCAGGTGGATGAATCTGGAGCCTATTATACAGACTGAAGTAAGCCAGAAAGAAAAACACCAATACAGTATACTAACACATATATATGGAATTTAGAAAGATGGTAATGATAACCCTGTATGCTGCTGCTGCTGCTGCTGCTAAGTCACCTCAGTCGTGTCTGACTCTGTGTGACCCCATAGATGGCAGCTCACCAGGCTCCCCTGTCCCTGGGATTCTCCAGGCAAGAACACTGGAGTGGGTTGCCACTTCCTTCTCCAATGCATGAAAGTGAAAAGTGAAAGTGAGGTCGCTCAGTTGTGTCCAACCCTCAGTGACCCCATGGACTGCAGCCTTCCAGGCTCCTCCGTCCATGGGATTTTCCAGGCAAGAGTACTGGAGTGGGGTGCCATTGCCTTCTCCGATAACCCTGTATGTGAGACAGCAAAAGAAACACAGATGTATAGAACAGTCTTTTGGACTCTGTGGGAGAGGGCGAGGGTGGGATGATTTGGGAGAATGGCATAGAAACATGTATGTTATCATATGTGAAACGAATCGCCAATCCAGGTTCAATGCATGATACAGGATGCTCAGGGCTGGTGCACTGGGATGACCCTGAGGGATGGGATGGGGAGGGAGGTGGGAGGGGGGTTCAGGATGGGGGACACACGTACACTCCTGGCTGATTCATGTCAGTATATGGCAAAACCCACCACAATATTGTAATTAGCCTCCAATTAAAAGAAATAAAGTTTTATTAAAAATAAATAAAATAAAATACAGTAAGAAAAAGAAAGAGAACACAAAAGAAAAATTATATAGTAAAATATAATACAGTAGAATATTTTTACATAATCTTCGATTGGGAGGGCCTTCCTTAGCAAGACTCCAAACCCCAAATTCAAATGATTTACAGGTTTGATTACAAAACAATTTTAAATTTCTGTTCAACAAAAGAAACATAAAGTTAAAAGACAAGTAACAGAATAGGAAGGAAGTTTTTCTACTATGTAAGGAAAGGATTAATACTTAATATATTTGAAGGGTCCCTACAAATCAGTGAGAAAAAAACAAATAACACATCAGAAAACAGTAAAGAATTGTCTCTGTCAACAGATAATTCATAGAAAAAACTCAAATATTAAACAGATGAAAACTATTTCATATTGCTAATATTGGAGAAACAACAAATTAAAAAAAATAAATAAAACCATCTCCCAGAAATAACTGATTACAAGGAACAAAAATTCATGCTACTTTTAAAATGGGGGAATTTTACTGAAAGGAAGATTTGTCAGGAACTAAGAATATTCTGGGTTCTGATTCCTCTTTCTGAATCTGGTGTGTGTGTTAGTTGTTCAGTCATGTCCAACTCTTTATGACCCCATGGACTGTAGCCCGCCAGGCTCCTCTGTCCATGGAATTCTCCAGGCAAGAATAACTGCAGTGGGTAGCCATTCCCTTCTCTAGAGAATCTTCTGACCCAGCGATCAAACCCGGGTCTCCTGCACTGCAGGCAGATTCTTTACCACTGAATCTGGAACCCATGATTTCTGAACTCTCCAATGCAAAGTGCACTTAGCTTTGCCCCTTATGGTAGAACCTGTGTGCTTTGCCCTCTCAGACCTCAACCAGTTCTCCCATCAGATCAGTTCAGTTCAGTTCAGTTGCTCAGTCATGTCCGACTCTTTGCAACCCCATGAATTGCAGCACACCAGGCCTCCCTGGTCCATCACCAACTCCCGGAATTCACTCAAACTCATGTCCATTGAGTCAGTGATGCCATCCAGCCATCTCATCCTCTGTCATCCCCTTCTCCTCCTGCCCCCAATCCCTCCCAGCATCAAAGTCTTTTCCAATGAGTCAACTCTTTGCATGAGGTGGCCAAAGTATTGGAGTTTCAGCTTTAGCATCATTCCTTCCAAAGAACACCCAGGGCTGATCTCCTTTAGAATGGACTGGTTGGATCTCCTTGCAGTCCAAGGGACTCTCAAGAGTCTTCTCCAATACCACAGTTCAAAAGCATCAATTCTTTGGGGCTCAGCTTTCTTCACAGTCCAACTCTCACATCCATACATGACCACTGGAAAAACCATAGCCTTGACTAGAGGGACCTTAGTCGGCAAAGTAATGTCTCTGCTTTTGAATATGTTATCTAGGTTGGTCATAACTTTCCTTCCAAGGAGTAAGCGTCTTTTAATTTCATGGCTGCAGAGGCAGGTGGTCCTAAGATGGCAGAGGAATAGGATGGGGAGACCACTTTCTCCCCAAAAAATTCATCAAAAGAACATTTAAACGCTGAGTAAATTCCACAAAACAACTTCTGAATGCCGGCAGAGGACATCAGGTGCCCAGAAAAGCAGCCCATTGTCTTTGAAAGGAGATGTTTTATCAACGGTGCTGTATAGAAGTTTTGAGACTACTGTAAAAATAAGACTGAAAACCAGAAGCAGGAGGCTTAAGCCCAAACCCTGAGAACACCAGAGAGCTCCTGACTCCAGGGAACATTAATTGACAGGAGTTCATCAAACCGCCTCCATACCTACACTGAAACCAAGCACCACCCAAGGGCCAACAAGTTCCAGAGCAAGACATACCACACAAATTCTCAAGCAACACAGGAACACAGCCCTGAGCTCCAATATACAGGCTGCCCAAAGTTACTCTAAAACCACAGACATCTCATAACTCATTACTGGACACTTCATTGCACTCCAGAGAGAAGAAATCCAGCTCCACCCACCAGAACACCGACACAAGCTTCCCTAACCAAGAAACCTTGACAAGCCACCTGCACAACCCCACCCACAGTGAGGAAACTCCACAATAAAGAGAACTCCACAAACTGCCAGAATACAGAAAGGACACTCCAAACACAGCAATATAAACAAGATGAAGAGACAGAGGAATACCCAGTAGGTAAAGGAACAAGATAAATGGCCACCAAACCAAACAAAAGAGGAAGAAACAGGGAATCTACCTGATAAAGAATTCCAAATAATGATAGTGAAAATGATCCAAAATCTTGAAATCAAAATGGAATCACAGATAAATAGCCTGGAGACAAGGATTGAGAAGATGCAAGAAAGGTTTAACAAGGACGTAGAAGAAATAAAAAAGAGTCAATATATAATGAATAATGCAATAAATGAGATAAAAAACACTCTGGAGGCAACAAATAGTAGAATAATGGAGGCAGAAGATAGGATTAGTGAATTAGAAGATAGAATGGTAGAAATAAATGAATCAGAGAGGAAAAAAGAAAAATGAATTAAAAGAAATGAGGACAATCTCAGAGACCTCCAGGACAGAGTTAAATGCCCCAACATTCGAATCATAGGAGTCCCAGAAGAAGAAGACAAAAAGAAAGACCATGAGAAAATACTTGAGGAGATAATAGTTGAAAATTTCCCTAAAATGGGAAAGGAAGTAACCACCCAAGTCCAAGAAACCCAGAGAGTCCCGAACAGGATAAACCCAAGGCGAAACACCCCAAGACACATATTAATCAAATTAACAAAGATCAAACACAAAGAACAAATATTAAAAGCAGCAAGGGGAAAACAACAAATAACACACAAGGGGATTCCCATAAGGATAACAGCTGATCTTTCAATAGAAACTCTTCAGGCCAGGAGGGAATGGCAAGACATACTTAAAGTGATGAAGGAAAATAACCTACAGCCCAGATTACTCTACCCAGCAAGGATCTCATTCAAATATGAAGAAGAAATTAAAAGCTTTACAGACAAGCAAAAGGTGAGAGAATTCAGCACCACCAAACCAGCCCTCCAAAAAATGCTAAAGGATATTCTCTAGACAGGAAACACAAAAAGGGTGTATAAACCTGAACCCAAAACAATAAAGTAAATGGCAACGGGATCATACTTATCAATAATTACATTAAATATAAATGGGTTGAATGCCCCAACAAAAAGACAAAGACTGGCTGAATGGACACAAAAACAAGACCCCTATATATGTTGCCTACAAGAGACCCACCTCAAAACAGGGGACACGTACAGACTGAAAGTGAAGGGCTGGAAAAAGATATTCCATGCAAATAGAGACCAAAAGAAAGCAGGAGTAGCAATGCTCATATCAGATAAAATAGATTTTAAAACAAAGGCTGTGAAAAGAGACAAAGAAGGCCACTACATAATGATCAAAGGATCAATCCAAAAAGAGGATATAACAACTATAAATATATATGCACCCAACATAGGAGCACCGCAATATGTAAGGCAAATGCTAACAAGTATGAAAGGGGAAATTAACAATAACACAATAATAGTGGGAGACTTTAACACCCCACTCACACCTATGGATAGATCAACTAAACAGAAAATTAACAAGGGAACACAAATTTTAAACGATACAATAGACCAGTTAGACCTAATTTATATCTATAGGACATTTCACCCTAAAACAATGAATTTCACCTTTTTCTCAAGTGCACATGGAACCTTCTCCAGGATAGATCACATCCTGGGCCATAAATCTAGCCTCGGTAAATTCAAAAAAATTGAAATCATTCCAAGCATCTTTTCTGACCACAATGCAGTAAGATTAGATCTCAATTACAGGAGAAAAACTATTAAAAATTCCAACATATGGAGGCTGAACAACACGCTGCTGAATAACCAACAAATCACAAAAGAAATCAAAATATGCATAGAAACGAATGAAAATGAAAACACAACAACCCCAAACCTGTGGGACACTGTAAAAGCAGTGCTAAGGGGAAAGTTCATAGCAATACAGTCATACCTCAAAAAACAAGAAAAAAGTCAAATAAATAACCTAACTCTACATCTAAGGCAACTAGAAAAGGAAGAAATGAAGAACCCCTGGGTTAGTAGAAGGAAAGAAGTCTTAAAAATTAGGGCAGAAATAAATGCAAAAGAAACAAAAGAGACCATAGCAAAAATCAACAAAGCCAAAAGCTGGTTCTTTGAAAGGATAAATAAAATTGACAAACCATTAGCCAGACTCATCAAGAAACGAAGGGAGAAAAATCAAATCAATAAAATTAGAAATGAAAATGGAGAGATCACAACAGACAGCAGAAATACAAAGGATCATAAGAGACTACTATCAACAATTATATGCCAGTAAAATGGACAACATGGAAGAAATGGACAAATTCTTAGAAAAGTACAACTTCCCAAAACTGAACCAAGAAGAAATAGAAAATCTTAACAGACCCATCACAAGCATGGAAATTGAAACTGTAATCAGAAATTTTCCAGCAAACAAAAGCCCAAGTCCAGATGGCTTCACAGCTAAATTCTACCAAAAATTTAGAGAAGAGCTAACACCTATCCTACTCAAACTTTTCCAGAAAATTTCAGAGGAAGGTAAACTTTCAAACTCATTCTATGAGGCCACCATCACCCTAACACCAAAACCTGACAAAGATGTCACACAAAAAGAAAACTACAGGCCAATATCACTGATGAACATAGATGCAAAAATCCTTAACAAAATTATAGCAATCAGAATCCAACAACACATTAAAAAGGTCATATACCATGACCAAGTGGGCTTTATCCCAGGGATGCAAGGATTCTTCAATATCCACAAATTAATCAATGTAATACACCACATTAACAAATTGAAAAATAAAAACCATACGATTATCTCAATAGATGCAGAGAAAGCCTTTGACAAAATTCAACATCGATTTATGATAAAAACTCTTTAGAAAGCAGGAATAGAAGGAACATACCTCAACATAATAAAAGCTATATATGAGAAACCCACAGCAAACATTATCCTCAATGGTGAAAAATTGAAAGCATTTCCCCTAAAGTCAGGAACAAGACAAGGGTGCTCACTTTCACCATTACTATTTAACATAGTTCTGGAAGTTTTGGCCACAGCAGTCAGAGCAGAAAAAAGAAATAAAAGGAATCCAAATGGAAAGAAAAGTAAAACTCTCACTGTTTGCAGATGACATGATCCTCTACATAGAAAACTCTAAAGACTCCACCAGAAAATTACTAGAGCTAATCAATGATATAGTAAAGTTGCAGGATATAAAATCAACACAGAGAAATCCCTTGCATTCCTATACACTAATAATGAAAAAATAGAATGAGAAATTAAGGAATCAATTCCATTTACCATTGCAACAAAAAGAATAAAATACTTAGGAATATATCTACCTAAAGAAAGAAAAAACCTATATACAGAAAACTATAAAACACTGGTGAAAGAAATCAAAGAGGACACTAATAGATGGAGAAATATACTGTGTTCATGGATCGGAAGAATCAATATAGTGAAAATGAGTATACTACCCAAAGCAATCTATAGATTCAATGCAATCCCTATCAAGCTACCAACGGTATTTTTCACAGAGCTAGAACAAATAATTTAACAATTTGTATGGAAATACAAAAAACCTTGAATAGCCAAAGCAATCTTGAGAAAGAAGAATGGAACTGGAGGAATCAACCTGCCTGACTCCAGGCTCTACTACAAAGCCACAGTCATCAAGACAGTATGGTACTGGCACAAAGACAGAAATATAGATCAGTGGAACAAAATAGAAAGCCCAGAGATAAATCCATGCACCTATGGACACCTTATCTTTGGCAAAGGAGGCAAGAATACACAAGGATTAAAGACAATTTCTTTAACAAGTGGTGCTGGGAAAACTGGTCAACCACTTATAAAAGAATGAAACTAGAACACTTTCTAACACCATACACAAAAATAAACTCAAATGGATTAAAGATCTAAATGTAAGACTAGAAACTATATAACTCATAGAAGATAACATAAGCAAAACACTCTCCGACATACATCACAGCAGGATCCTCTATGACCCACCTCCCAGAATATTGGAAATAAAAGCAAAAATAAACAAATGGGACCTAATTAAACTTAAAAGCTTCTGCACAACAAAGGAAACTATAAGCAAGGTGAAAAGACAGCCTTCAAAAGGAAGAAAATAATAGCAAATGAAGCAACTAACAAACAACTAATCTCAAAAATATACAAGAAACACCTACAGCTCAATTCCAGAAAAATAAATGACCTAATCAAAAAATGAGCCAAAGAACTAAATAGACATTTCTCCAAAGAAGACATACAGATGGCTAACAAACACATGAAAAGATGCTCAACATCACTCATTATCAGAGAAATGCAAATCAAAACCACAATGAGGTACCATTTCATGCCAGTCAGAATGGCTGTGATTCAAAAGTCTACAAGCAGTAAATGCTGGAGAGGGTGTGGAGAAAAGGGAGCCCTCTTTACACTGTTGGTGGGAATGCAAACTAGTACAGCCACTATGGAGAACAGTGTGGAGATTCCTTAAAAAGCTGGAAATAGAACTGCCATATGACCCAGCAATCCCACTGCTGGGCATACACACTGAGGAAACCAGAATTGAAAGAGACATGTGTACACCGATGTTCATCACAGTGCTATTTATAATAGCCAGGACATGGAAGCAACCTAGAGGTCCATCAGCAGATGAATGGATAAGAAAGCTGTGGTACATATATACAATGGAGTATTACTCAGCCATTAAAAAGAATACATTTGAATGAGTTCTAATGAGGTGGATGAAACTGGAACCTATTATACAGAGTGAAGTAAGCCAGAAAGAAAAACACCAATACAGTATACTAATGCATATATATGGAATTTAGAAAGATGGTAATGATAACCCTGTATGTGAGACAGCAAAAGAGACATAGATGTATAGAACAGTCTTTTGGACTCTGTGGGAGAGGGAGAGAGTGGGATGATATGGGAGAATGGCACTGAAACATGTATAATATCATATATGAAACGAGTCGCCAGTCCAGATTCGATGCATGAATCTGGATGCTTGGGGCTGGTGCAATGAGACGACCCAGAGGGATGGTATGGGGAGGGAGGAGGGAGGGTGGTTCAGGATGGGGAACATGTGTATACCTGTGGCAGAAACATGTTGATGTATGGCAAAACCAATACAATATTGTAAAGTAATTAACCTCTAATTAAAATAAATAAATTTATATTTAAAAAATAATTTCATGGCTGCAATCACCATCTGCAGTGATTTCTTACCTCATATGTTTCTGGGCTCAGGCTGAGGGTGCCCAGCCCTCTCTGCTGCTAACTTCAGAAGCAGTGGGTGATCCAGGCATGTTTCTTCATTGCACCATGAAGTGGGTGATGGAGTTTCGAGAAGAATCAGGACCCAACTTGGCTCTCAAGGAGCTTGCAGTATGGGGTGGAGGAATCCAAGCACATAAATACACTCTTCCTCATACCCTCCCCTTACCTTTTCTGTATTTATTTTTCTGACCATCTATATGCAGAGTCTACACTATGCCAGGCACATGGAAGACCATTCATGTTTGTGCCTGAAAGAACGAGTGAGTGCAAAATTCTACAGTCTGACCATCCATAATTCTTAATTCAGACCAAAGCACTGAAGAAATTTTAAACCAAAAGGGCTTGAATAACAATTCTGAAAAGGAATTCATTTGTACTGTTGTTTTGTTATTTCTTTGCTCTCTGTTTTTTGTTTTTAATTTTTAATGAATTTATTTTTTAATTTAATTTATTTTTTATTGAACTATAGTTGATTTACAATATTATGTCAGTTTTAGGTATACAGTAAAATGATTCAGTTCTGCATACATATATATCTATTTTTTTTCTGATTCTTTTCTCATAGGTTATGCATCCCAGTATTCACAGAAGCACTATTTTCAACAGCTAAGACATGGAAGCAACTTGAATATCCATTGACAGAGGAATGGATAAAGAAGATGTGGTATATACAATGGAATATTACTCAGTCACAAAAAAGAATGAAATAATGCCATTTGCAGCAACATGGATGTATCTAATTATCTTACTAAGTGAAGTAAGGCAGGCAGAGAAAGACAAATATTATATGATATTGCTTATATGTGGATCTAAGAAAAATGATACAAATGAACTTATTTGCAAAATAGACTCACAGACATACGAAGTGAATTTATGATTGCCATGGAGGAAAGGAGTGAGGAGAGGGATAAATTAGGAGTTTGGGGTTAATATACACATACTACCATATATAAAGTAGATAATCAACATATAAAGTAGATAATCAACAAGGTTCTACTGGATAGCTCAGGAAACTATATTCAGTATTTTGTAATAACCTACAAGGGAAAAGAATCTGAAAAACTACACTGTTAAAAAGGCTATGAGGTCATAGAGGAAGAAGCAACACAGCCTTCCTTGGAGAGCTCTGCCAGAGGAGGTGGTCATTTTTTTAAAGCACTTTATTAAAGTGTGACTGACACATAAAAAGCTGGGTATGTATTTAAAGTGTGCAAACTGATGAATTTGGGGAAAAGTATACAAATGGCAACCCCCTCTGGTACTCTTGCCTGGAAAATCCCATGGATGGAGGAGCCTGGTAGGCTGCTGTCTATGAGGTCTCGAAGAGTCAGACACGACTGAAGTGATTTAGCAGCAGCAGCAACATACACTATTGAGGGCTTCCCTGGTGGCTCAGATGGTAAAGAATCCTCCTGCAATGTGGGAGACTTGGGTTCAATCCCTGAGTTGGGAAGATCCCCTGGAAGAGGGCATGGCAACCCACTCCAGTATTCTTGCCTGGAGAGTCCCCATGGATAGAGGAGCCCAGCAGGCTACAGTCCATGGGGTTGAAAGAGTTGGACATGACTGAGCAACTAAGCCCAAGCACATACCTTATTGAAACCATCACCACTATCTAAGCCACAGACATAACCATCACCTCCCAAAGCTTCCCCCTACTCCTTTATTATTATGACCGTTATTTTGTGTGAGTGTGGTAAGAACACTCAAGATCTCCCTCCCATAGCACATTTTCAATATACCATACAGCACTGCTAGCTACAGGCACTATGTGGTATGGCAAGTCTCCAAATTCATTTGTCTTGGGTAACTGACAGCTTGTAACCTTTGACCAACATCTCCTCCTCCCACCAGCCCCTGGCACCTACCATCCTGCTCCCTGCTTCTAGGAGTCTGACTACTTCAGGCTCCACATACAAGTGAAATATGCGTTACTTGTCTGGAGAGGTTACAATTGAGTTGGGTTTTGAAGATGGATTTCTGGGCAAAAGAAAAGGAGGAAAGGTCAGCTGAGGCAGAGGGAACAGCATTATCAACAGCTCAGAAAGCTGAACTGTCATGAAACACTCAGGGAGTGGAAAGAAAGTGAGTGTGGGTGAGGGGATAGCCAAAGGGGCTATGGGGTCAGGAAGGGGCTGGAGATGCTTCTGGAAAAGCCTTTATCCCTGCACATTAGGAGAACACTGGACACCGAAGGAAGAAATATTTTTAATCCACAAAGTAAAAGAGAAAAGTCTCTTCAGAAATCAAAAAGTAGTAGAAGGGAAAGTGCTTAGTTATTCAGTCATGTCCAACTCTTTGTGACCCCATGGACTGTAGCCTGCTGGGCTCCTCTATCCTTGGGATTCTCCAGGCAAGATTACTGGAGTGGGTTGCCATGCCCTCCTCCAGGGGATCTTCCCAACCCAGGAATCAAATCCAGGTCTCCTGTATGGCAGGCGGATTCTGTTCCATTTGAGCCACAAGGGAAGCCCAAGAATACTGGAGTGGGTAGCCTATCCCTTCTCCAGGGGAACTTTCTGACCCAGGAATCGAACTTCGGTCTCCTGCATTGCAGACAGATTCTTTACCAGCTGAGCTACCCGGGAAGCCTTGCAAGTATGAGCTCCGTGCTTATTCTACATGAATCTGGCTGGGGTGTTAGTCAGAGGTTGGTTTTCTGACACCCATTGTTTCTGTTTTTGAGAGATTCTGTTCTCCATAGAGGAATAAGGTGCGGCTGACGGTTAAACAGCCTGGGTCCAACAACGGACTGTGTAATACCTGGCAGTCTTTTCTCTCCTCTGAGCCTCAGTTTCTTCATTTCTGGAACAGAAACTCAGTGATTTTAATAAATTCCAGTTTGTGATGTCAGCATGCCCAGAGCTGGCCGTGTTCTTGGAAAGAGAACTTCGAAGCTGGCTACAAGACTGCGAGTCTAACATTTGCTTATCCAATTAAATCTAGAAGAACTTTTCCTGAATTCCAGTGGTTTTTAATCCCATCTTTTGCTTATAAAATAAATGACCTTCAAGTCTCTCAGTTTGAAGGGCAGGGGATTTTCTGTGCTCTCTGGAGACAAAAGCGGATATTTGTAGTGTATTAATGAGGAATTCAAACGACAGGAGTGAAAGTGTTTTCTATCTGATGCTGATTCTGTTATAGCTTTTGTCCTTTCCAGATTAAAAGAAAAAAAGTGCATCTCATTGGTAAATAAATTTCCTATTTAAGCAGTCAGGTATCATTCATAACTTCCCTTTTTCCACTTTCAGATCTCACACAAGTGCCTCCCATTAGCGGGATCTAACTGGAACCATGCTGGCAGAGGAATCTGGGGAAAGTCCTTCCCAGGCTGTATCCCTCTGAGTATAGAGATCTTAGGAGGACAGGATAATAATAAGTATTAATACAAAATGCGGCACACACATTGTGATCAAAACTGGACAGAAAAACATATCTTCAACCATTCAAAAATATTCCTTGAGTACCTTTTACATACCAGGTATCATGCTAGAGAGGATAAATAATTAAATACACATAGAATTAAATATAACAGTCTTTCCCCTGCAGGTATATTCATGGTCAAAAGAAAAAATATACATGAATAATCAAACTCCAACATAATGACTGGTCGGTGTCTAAACACCACTCCCTCCTGGTTCTTCTCTCCCTCTGTGCTTTCTCCTTCTCAGTCTCCTTTGCTGATCTGTCCTCACATCCTCAACCCTGAAATACTGGAGTATGCCAGGGTTCAGCTTTTCTCTTCCTAGGCAGCTTTTGGTGTGACTATCAGTCATGGATTAAAACACCTTCTCTATGCTGATGACTCCCCGATGTACATTTCCAACTGACCCTCACCTCTTGATACAAACAACTCCACAGCTCTACTTGAATGCCTCACAGGCCTCTCAGATATAACTTTTAGTGGCTGCACCCCAGCATCCTCTAATAGTTCAGACCCCCTGAGTTTTTTAGTTGGGCATGTCGCTGCTTGGCTAAAGACTGTATTACTCCCCTGAATCTATGTATGGCCTTGTGACTGGCTCTTGACCAGTGGACGAGAAGAAGTGACACATACCGCATTCGGCTCCTGTCTTTAAAGGAAAGGAGTATCCACCCTGTTCCTCATCCTCATCCTCTCTGCTGTTGGAGTCATGTGCTTAGTCACTCAGTCGTGTCCGGCTCTTTGCGACCCCAGGGACTGTAACCTGCCTGGTTCCTCTGTCCATGGGAATTCTGCAGGCAAGAATACTGGAGTGGGTTGCCATGCCCTCCTCCAGGGTATCTTCCCAACCCAGGGATTGAACCCAGGATTCCTGCATTGCAGGCAGATTCTTTACTGACTGAGCCACCAGGGAAGCCCAAGAATCCTGGAGTGGGTAAGCCTATCCCTTCTCCAAGGCATCTTCCCAACTCAGGAATCGAACCCAGGAATTGAACCAGGGTCTCCTGCATTGCATGCGGATTATTTACTGACAGCCACCAAGGAAGCCCGAGAATACTGGAGTGGGTAAGCCTATCCCTTCTCCAGGGGATCTCCCAACCCAGGAATCGAACCCAGGGATTGAACCACAGTCTCCTGCAGTGCAGGCAGACTCTTTACCAGCTGAGCTACCAGGGAAGCCCATAGGAGTCATGGTGGAGCTCAATTTTTCATGTTACACCTCAAGATGGGAGCTTTATTTATGGTACAACAACGAACAGAACACCACCAAAACAGAAGGAGTTGGCTTCCCATTGCCACAGGCACCATATCACCTCTGCATAAATTTACTCTTAGAATTGTCAGATGAGAAAGAAAAAATTCTGGTTTAAGTCACTGTTGATCCCTATAGGCAGACCTGAATCATAAATCAGAAAATGTCTAAAGCCAAGTTCTTTATCCACTCCTTTCACCCAACTTGCTTTCTTTGTAGTCCTCCCCATTTCAGTAAATGTAAAAAAAGAAAAAAAAATCCTTCTGATTGACAGGTCCCAAATTTTAGTTATTCTGAACTCCTCTTTTTCTTTGAATCCCAGATCTAGTCTATCAGAAAATCCTATTGTCTCTACCTTTAAGTACTGACTGATGTTGGAGATGTTGAGGAAATAATTTTTAATTCTTATTAAGTACAACATTCAAAAAACTAAGATCGTGACATCTAGTCCCATTATTTCATGGCAAATAGATGGGGAAACAATGCAAACAGTGACAGGCTTTATTTTCTTGGGCTCCAAAATCACTGCAGATGGTGACTGCAGTCATGAAATTAAAAGATGCCTGCTCCTTGGAAGAAAAGTTACGACCAACCTAGACAGCATATTAAAAAGCAGAGACAGTACTTTGCGACAAAGGGCCATCTAGTCAAATCTATGGTTTTTCCAGTTGTCATGTATGGATGTGGGAGTTGGACCATAAAGAAAGCTGAGCGCCGAAGAATTGATGCTTTTGAACTGTGATGTTGGAGAAGACTCTTGAGAGTCCCTTGGACTGCAAGGAGATCTAACCAGTCAATCCTAAAGGCAATCAACCCTGGATATTCACTGGAAGAACTGATGCTGAAGCTGAAGCTCCAATACTTTGGCCACCTCATGTGAAGAACTAACTCATTGGAAAAGACCCTGATGCTGGGAAAGATTGACAGTATGAGGAGAAGGGGAAACAGACAATGAGCTGGTTGGATGGCACTACTGACTCGATGGACATGAGTTTGAGCAAGCTCTGGGAGTTAGTGATGGACAGGGAAACCTGGAGTGCTGCAGTTCATAGGGTCACAAAGAGTCAGACATGACTGAGCAACTGAACTGAACTGAAGTACAATGATAGTATTAAGATATTATGGTGATTTATTTTAGAGATATGTGCTGAAATATTTACAGATGAAATAATCTGGTGTATTGGATTTGGTTTAAAATAATATGAAATGTGGAGGGAATGTAAATGAAACAAGATGCCCCTGAGTCAATCGATCATTGTGGAAGCTGAGTGATGGGTGCACATGGTTTCATTTTACTGTTCTCTCTACTTTTAGGTTTGAAATTTCCTGTAATACTTAAAAAAAAATTCTTCAGTATCCTGGCATTTCCCACCACCACCATTCAGACCCTGGCTGCCATCTCTGCAATTCTTCTCTAATTCCACTCTTCTCCATTATGTATATTCTCAATGTAACACTGAAGTGACCTTTTCAAAATATGTCCGATCAGGGCTCTATTCTGCTGTAATCCTTCCAGGGGTTCCCATCTCATGCAGGAAAAGCCAAAATCCAGTCCTCATTGTGTCCCCACCAGGGTCTGTCCAAACCAGGCCACCTCTTACCTTTCTGTCTTCAACTCTCTTATGCTCCCTTCACTCATTCCTTTATTGCCACACTGGCCTCCTTTCTGTGCCTCAAACACACTGGATGCTCCTGCACTTCAGGGCCTTTGCACTCACTGGCCATCTTCCTAGAAGGCTGTTATTCCCCCAGATACCTCCATGACTTACTCTCTCACCTACCTCCTTCAGGTCTCTGCTCAGATGTCACCTCCACAGGGGGCTTCCCTGGCAGCTCCGTAAGAGATTCTTTACTTCTGGTAAAGAATCTGCCTGCAATGCAGGAGACACGGGTTTGATCCCTGGGTCAGGAAGATCCCCTGGAGAAGGAAATGGCAACCTACTCCAGTATTCTTGCTTGGAGAATTCCACACACAGGGGAGCCTGGTGTACTAGTCCATGGAGTCACAAACAGTCGGACACGACTGAGCCACTGAGCACACACAGTGATGTTTACCTGGTCACCAACTAAACCAGCAGCTCCATGCTCACTGCCTCTCCCGTCTCCTTACCCACTTTATTCTTTTTCCTAGCACTTTTGTTCAGCTGACAGACTGTAGCTTTACTTAGTTTTTTTGTTTGTTGTCAGTCTTTTGCATCTGTCTCCCCTGAACTTGTAGCAATGCCTGGAACATCTCTTGTTAAACTATTGAATGAATGACAAATCAAATCCAGCAGGTGGAGATGCTAAAGCCCATCTCTGTCCTGCTGTAACAGAGAGAGTTGGGCTGAGGAAGTGGACAAGGGTCTCAGGACCAGAGGAAGAGAGCTCTCTCTGAATTGGAGGCTGGATATACAAAGAAACTGTGACGGAGAAGAACAAAACTGACTCCATACTGAATCTAGCTCTCACTTTTGTGCTCTGTTGACTGTGCTTAGTCATGCTGGCTCTGAGGTTTTTGTAAAAGAATGTTGCTTCTAGCCTAAAGCATATAGGATAGCCCATTCTCAAGGCTCTGATTTTTAAGGGTGTAACACTTTTACATTCCTATAAAGGTAAAAAGTTTCAGGTCAGAGATTAACATTTATCTTCTGGAGGTTTATAGAAATCTGAGTGACTTCACTTTCACTTTTCACTTTCATGCACTGGAGAAGGAAATGGCAACCCACTCCAGTGTTCTTGCCTGGGGAATCCTAGGGATGGGGGAGCCTGGTGGGCTGCCGTCTATGGGGTTGCACAGAGTCGGACACGACTGAAGCGACTTAGCAGCAGCAGCAGCAGCAGCCAGACCTACTTGGACAACTGTAAGAACAAAGGATTTCAAGAAGTTTGCAACCATCAGCCACATTTCTCCCCTTTTACTATAAAAGAAACTTGAATTCTAACTTGGATAAGATGGTATTTTGGGACATGGTACATTTCTCCACCTGTTTGTTTTGTCTATGATTTCTTTCATCAGTATCTTATGGTTTTCTGAGTATAGGTCTTTTGCTTCCTTAGATAGGAAAAAACTAAAATTAGATCTACCACATGATTAAACAAATCCCACTCCTGGATAATATACTCAAAGAAAACCATAATTCAAAAAGATATATGCACCCCAATGTTCATTGTAGCACTGTTTACAATACCCAGAACATGGAAGCAACCAAAACGTCTATCAACAAAGGAACAAATGAAGATGTACATATATACAGGAGAATATTACTCAGCCACAAAAAGGGATGAAATAGTGCCATTTGCAGAGACCTAGAGATTGTCATACAGAGTGAAGCAAATCTAAAAGAGAAAAACAAATGTCGTGCAATATTGCTTATGTGTGGAATCTAGAAAAATGCTGGAGATGAACTTATTCATAAAGCAGAAATAGAGACACAGATGTAGAGAACAAACTAGTGGATACTGGGGTGGGGGCGGCGGGAGTGGAAGATGAATGACACAGGGAACTTTACTCAGTGCTCTGTGGTGACCTAAGAGAAATCTGAAAAAGAAACGATATATGTGTACATATGGCAAATTCACTTTTCTGTACAGCAGAAGCTAACACAATGTTGTAAACAACTATGCGTGCGTGCATGCATGCTGAGCTGTGTCAGTCGTGTCCAACTCTTTGCGACCCAGTGGACTCTAGCCCACCAGACTCCTCTGTCCATGGGGATTCTCCAGGCAAGACTACTGGAGTGAGTTGCCATGCCCTCCCCCAGGGGATCTTCCAGACCCAGGGATTGAACCTGTGTCTCTTAGGTCTCCTGCATTGGCAGGCAGGTTGTTTACCATTAATGCCACATGGGAAAAGCAGGTATACTCCAATACAATTTGGCTGATTCAGGGTGATGTGTGGTAGAAACCAACACAATACTGTAAAGCAATTATCCTTCAAATAAAAATAAATTTAAAAAAATAATTTAAAAAGTTAAATAAATATAATTTTAAAAATTCCATTCTGGCTGAAAACTTAGCCAAGTTACTGCCAGGTGAATTCAGGTAAATTCTGATTTAAATTCAATCAAGTTGGAGGCAAAGAAAAGAGAAAATAAAGGCAAGGATAAGTAATAGTTTCCTATTGCTGCTGTACCAAATTATCACAAACTTGCCTTTAAGTAGGACACATTAATTATCTTATGGTTCTGGACATCAGAAGTAAGATGTGAGTTTTCTTCTGTTAACATCAAGGTATCAGCAACTTCCTTCCTTCCAGAAGCTCCAGGGGAGAATTCGCTTCCTTGCCTTTTCCATCTTCAAGAGGCTGCGCGCCTGCTTGGCTGGTGATGTCTTTCTCCCTCTCCACAGCCTTGCAGCATGACATCTCTCCGATCCTTTCCCAGCTAGAAAACTGCCACTGCTCTCAAGGACGTCTGTGATTAGATTAAGCCCTCCTAGAAGATTCAGGAGAATTCTCCCCTTTTCAGAGGGCATAATCTCAATCAATCTGCAAAGTCCCTTTGCCATGTAACCCAGCACATTCACAGATTTTGGAGATGATTTCATAGACATCTTGAGCAGGGGATATAATTCTGCCTACCATAGAAAGTGATGACAGATATTTTCCCAGGACCAAAAGACTTAAAAATGACCTTAAAACATCCATTTGTTGAAAGAAGGCTTATCAAGCACTTACTTTGTGCCATGTCTATTCCATGCCCTGGGCATAGAGCAATCAAGGTGTCAGCAAGCACATCCCCTCTTGACATTTACATTCCAGACGAGGGAGAAAGACAGTATACAAGAGAAGTAATGAACCAGGTAATAACAGGAAGCAATGAGGCTACTGAAGTGTGGCGTGGAAAAAAGTGAGGGGGTCCTCTAAGAGGAGAACATGAAAAGGCCTCTTACAGGAGAAAACATGGGGGATGAGAAAGGAAGAACCATCGGAGGGAAGAGTAGTCAGAAGACAATGGAAAGGCAAAAGCCCCGAGGTTGGTATAAACTTGGAGTTTTCCAGGAATGGGAAATAAAAGACTAGTATGGGGCTGTGGTTGAGTTTTGCAAGCCTGACTGGTGTGATATTTCTGTTATTAGCACACTAGAGGATTTTGTGGAAGGGAGTGGTGTGGTATGACTCACATTTTTAAAAGTCATCTTGTCCATCAATTGACAAAGGGATAAACAAAGTGTGATATATCGAAATATTATTTGGCAATAAAAAGGAATGAAGAATGACAAGCTTTCAAATGGAGGAACCAGGAAAACATCATGCTAAGTAAATGAAGCCAGTACAAAAGTCTATATATTGTAAAATGACATATATATAGAATGACTGTAATAGTCAAATTTGTAGAGACAGAAAGTAGATTAGTGGGTATTTACATCTGGAGGAGGGAAGGTTTAAAGGTGATGGCTAAGGGGATGAGGAAATATCCTAAAATTAGGTTGTGGTGATGGCTGCAGAACTTTGTGAATGTAATAAAAGCCATTGAATTGTACACTTGAAATGAGTAAATTGCTTGGTATGAAATTACATCTTAATAAAGCTGTCTTTTTAAACATTCATTCTAGAGACATCTGGTTGAACTTGTGTTCCGAATTCATACATTCATATCCACAATAGATGCTATGAGACAGTAAAGTGATGACAAATTTCAAAAGCATGTATCCACCAAAAAGAGGGGAATTGGAGAAAAAAATGACTAGCACCAAATTTCAGAAGCTAAAGAAATAGATCTTCAGATTTCTGGTTTGCTGTTGCTGCTGCTGCTAAGTCGCTTCAGTCGTGTCTGACTCTGTGCGACCCCATAGATGGCAGCCCACCAGGCTCCTCCGTCCATGGAATTTTCCATGCAAGAGTACTGGAGTGGGGTGCCATTGCCTTCTCCAATGTGTAAAAGTGAAAAGTGAAAGTGAAGTCACTCAGTCGTGACCGACTCTTGGCGACCCCAAGGGCTGCAGCCCACCAGGCTTCTCCGTCCATGGGATTTTCCAGGCAAAAGTACTGGAGTGGGGTGCCATTGCCTTCTCCAGATTTCTGGTTTAGCAAACCAGAGAAGGCAGAAACCCAAAGCAGGCAATGAGGGAGGTCCAGCAGGACTGATTTGCCAACTAAAATGCTAGAAAGAACCGTTCATCAAAGGTACTGAAGACCACTGGAAGGGGAGTTGCAGCATGGGCTGAACCCAGGAGGACTGGCTTAAAGTCGATAGATAAAGACCACCCCAGATTCTGTTCTGCACCTTGCACAGGAGGTTCTCGTTCTCTGGATGTTCCGTCAGAAAGGCCCCACGCCTGGGCCAGCAGGCACGGTTGAGGTTAGAAGGACCACGCTCCACAATGGTACTGAGTGAAACTTTACATGCCTCATGATGATGCCGCCTGCCTCAAGCCCTTTCCCCCATCAGGTCTGAGAAAGGTCAGCGGCCAACCTTGTTCTTCCCTCTACTCCCATCCCTGAGGCAGAAGATTATACAATTCCTCTCTGAAAGACTAGGGGATTTCTGTTACCTTAAGACTATGTAATAGCCCCATCTTAGTTTATCTGGACTACAACAGAATACCATGGACTGAGTGGCTTATGAACTTGATTTCCGAGGGCTGAGAAGTCCAAGATCAAAGCACCAGCAGACTTGGTGTCTGGTGAGAGCCCACTTCCTGGTTCATAGCTGGCTTTTCATAGACAGCTTCTTCCTGTGTCCCTGCGTGGTGGAAGTGGCAAGGAAGTCCTCTGAAGTCTCCTTTATGAGGACACTAATCCCGTTCATGAGTGTCCCTCTCTCATGTTCTCCCAGAGGCCCTGACTCCTAATACCTCTTACGTTTCAGTGCATGAATTTTGTGCGGACACAAATATACAGTCTACAGAAACCCCCTGCTCTCACTAGATTACAGTCACAAACATTTATTTTTCAAGCTCCTGGGTATGCAGATTAACTAAGGTTCAGCTCATCTCAACAGTTCCCTGAGGTTCCAGGTTGCAGACCGGATCAACACTTTCTCCCTGGATTTGGAGCTAGTGGCTACTAGACTCAGGTCCTTCTTATGGTGGATGGCAGAGAACCAGTGGGCAAAATTAAGCACACACACAGACACATGAAAAATCTCTGCTCCAATCACATCCGCTCACATTCCATTGCCGAAAGCAAGTCACCTGGCCAGTGCAGCTTCAGAAAAGCAGGGCAGTACCCTTCTCCCAGAGAGGGTAGCAAGGGCATGGAGGGAATAAAAATGCATGTACAAATAATACAATATACCATACAACCCCAAAGAAAAGACACAGGAGTGCTGACAACTGGGCTCCTCCAATGAAGCAGGCTATGCAAATCCCACCAGAGTGAACTTTTGTTCTCAAGACTCTTTAATATTCTTAAAAATTACTGGAGACTCCGAAGATATTTTGCTTATGGGGGTCATATCCATTAATATTTAGAAATTAAAATAAGAAATGTTTTCAATATGTGTTAATCCACTTAAAATATTAATTGAAAACTCACTATGTGTACAATAACATATTTTTTATTAAAACTACTTTTCTGAAAACAGCCAAAAATTTAGTGAGAAGAGTAACATTGTTTTATAATCTCCGAGTTCCCTGTGTTATACGCTAGTCCTTGTTGGTTACCTATTTTGTATATAGTAGTATGCATATGTTAACCCCAAATTGCTAGTTTATCCTCCCCACTTTTCCCCCTTTGCTGTTGTTCGATCGCTGTCTGTCTGACTCTTTGTGACCCCGTGGACGGCAGTATACCTTCACTGTCTTCCTGAGTTTGCTTAAACTCATGTCCACTGAGTCAGTGATGTTTTCCAACCACCCCATTCTCTGTCACCACCTTCTCCTCCTGCCCCATGGACTGTAGCCCACCAGGCTCCTCTGTCCATGGAATTCTTCAGGCAAGAATACTGGTGTGGGTAGCCATTCCCTTCTCCATGGAAACTTCCTCACACAGGGATCAAACCCAGGTCTCTTGCATTGCAGGCAGATTCTTTACAGTCTGAGCCACCAGGGAAGCCCTCAGGTCCTCTTAAATCCACCCAAATAGTAATTATCCACGGAAACTCCTTCTAAACTCACCTGGGCCTCTCCATCACCTGCTAGATGGAATAACTTGTGTTTTAGGCACTTAGCTGTTACGTAACAAAGCCACTTTTGAATGCAACCATGTATAGAAGCAGCTGCTGCTGCTAAGTTGCTTCAGTCGTGTCCAATTCTGTGCGAACCCATAGATGGCAGCCCACCAGGCTCCACCGTCCCTGGGATTCTCCAGGCAAGAACACTGGAGTGGGGTGCCATTGCCTTCTTCGATAGAAGCAGCAGCCGAGCCAAACAGAGAGCTCCAGCCTCGATTTTTAAGTTGACACTGTCATTCAAATTCCTTAAAAGGAATGGACCCTGAAACTAATAGTAAGAGCCACATTCAGTGTCAAGACAGCCTCCTCTGAGTATCTAGCAAGACGAGGGAGCAGAGAGTCTGACGAATGTGTTTGGTGATTGCAATTTGGCAAGAACAGAGCTAATTATTTGCAGAGGCAGTTTAGTGAATGCTTTTATATGAGAAACACAACAAGCTTATAATGTCTTCTGGGTCCTCTGGGACACCTCAGGAGAGGATTTTGATGTTTCTTAGTCATGTGACTTCTACTTGGTCAGGAGTTCTTCCCCCTTGTCCCATGACACCGCAACATGGCAAATACAGACGCATGAAAAAATGGGTCTGCACACATGTCCCCATCAATGTCCCGACTGCCTCTCAGCAGACAGTGTCACTGACTTTCCCTGTGACTACCATTCATCCTCAGATACCATTTTCCCAAAAGATCCATGAAAAACTCTGCTTTTCAAAATTCATGCAGGCCTAGGAGCTTTCTAAGGGCTTTCTGGAAGGGGATGGTATTTATCACCAGCCAGCTCTCTCTGCTGCCATGGTTTATCACAGCTGACTCTCCTTGCTTTCACAGGGATGCTTGACTTTTCCAACTATGTCAAGAAAAATTTACTTCATCTAACCCATGATTGTCCTTCCCTGGTGGCTCAGACGGTAAAGAAACACTTTATCTGCAGAAGACCCAGGTTTGATTTCTGGGTTGGGAAGATCCTCTGGAGAAGGGCATGGCAACCTACTCCAGTATTCTGGCCTGGAGAATTCCATGGACAGAGGAGCCTGGTGGGCTACATCCCATTGGATACAACTGAGTGACTGACACTAACTAACTAACCCACCCATTATTGAGCTTCCCTAGTGGCTCAGACAGTAAAGAATCCACCTGCAATGCAGGAGACCTGGGTTTGATTCCTATGTCAGGAAGATCCCCTGGGCAAGTGAATGGCTACCGACTCCAGTATTCTTGCCTGGATAATCCAATGGACAGAGGAGCCTGGCGGGCTACATTCTATGGGGTCACAAAGAGTTGGATATGGTTGAGCAACTAAGCATGCACCCAACCCATGATCATAGAGCAGGAATTCACCCACTGCCCCAAAATTGTGTTCAGTTCAGTCACTCAGTCGTGTCCAACTCTTTACAATCCCATGGATAGCAGCACACCAGGTTTTCTTGTCCATCACCAACTCCTGGAGCTTGCTCAAACTTGTCCATCGAATTGGTGATGCCATCCAACCATCTCATCAGTAAAATTTTTCCTTGATTAAAACTTGCTTTGGCAAGGTCATGTAACAATAAAGACAGTGATACTCACAGCAACGAGAATGAAGATACTAATGGCTACATTTGTTGAGTACTTATAATGTGTCCCCAACATATAACTCCTTTGAGGTGCAAAATAACTTTGCAACATGGGAATGACTATCGTGCAATTTACAGACAAACACATTGAAATTCTTAGAGAGGACGTGGCCTTTCCAGCATTATATAAATATATGTGGCAATGCCAGGATTTAGATCTGCAACTAACTGATCCGACTATGCTTATGTCTCTCTGGTTATTTCTTCCCAGCTGGATTCATACAGGAAGTTGAAAGGAATTTCTGCCTCAGCTTCAAATTCACTAAGGGGGGTCTGAGTATGGCCCTTCCCTCTCTGGGCCTCAGCAGCCTTCAGCTTTAGAGGAAGTTCTGGAACAAGGCTCCTTAACCTCTGCCCCTTCTGGGCCCATGCAGGGAAACTTGGGCATTGCAAACCATCAGTTGAAGGTCTTTTGTAGTCATATAAGTTTTTACCAACCTAAGACTTCTGTGGTTAAATCCAGAGTGAAAATATTAAGAATAAGTATTACAGTTTGGTTAAGAGTTCAGGTTTTGAACTAGATCACCCCAGGTTCCAATTCCAGTCTTTCTACCTGCATCTGTAACCTCAGGGATGCCACTCAACCTCTTTAAGCCTCCATTTCTCTCTGTAGGATGTGGATAAAAACTCTAACCACGTTCAGGTTCAATGAGATGACTTACATCAAGTCTCTGGCACATAAGCAGTGCTCATATTATTATTATTATTTTTAATGCAGTCTATTCACAGAAGTCCAGACCATCTTACCTGCCTCCTGAGAAATCTGTATGCAGGTCAAGAAGCAACAATTAGAACCAGACATGGAACAACAACACACTGGTTCCAAATTGGGAAGGGAGTACGTCAAAACTGTATATTGTTACCCTGCTTATTTAACTTCTATGCAGAGTACACCATGTGAAATGCTGGGCTGGATGAAGCACAAACTGGAATCAAGATTGCTGGGAGAAATATCAATAACCTCAGATACACAGATGACACCACTCTTATGGCAGAAAGTAAAGAGGAACTAAAGAGCCTCTTGATAAAAGTGAACGAGGAGAGTGAAAAATCTGGCTTAAAACTCAACATTCAAAAAATGAAGATCATGGCATCTGGTCCCATCATTTCATGGAAAATAGGTGGGGAAACAATGGAAACAGTGAGAGACTATTTTCTTGGGCTCTAAAATCACTGCAGATGGTGATTGCAGCCATGAAATTAAAAGACGCTTGCTCCTTGGAAGAAAAGTTATGACCAACTTTTTAATATGATAGCATATTAAAAAGCAGAGACATTACTTTGCTGACAAAAGTTCATCTATTCAAAGTTATGGTTTTTGCAGTAGTCATGTATGGATGTGAGAGTTGGACCATAAAGAAAGCTGAATGCCGAAGAATTGATGCTTTTGAACTGTGGTGTTGGAGAAGACTCTTGAGAGTTCCCTGGATTGTAAGGAGATCCAATCAGTCCATCCAAAAGGAAATCAGTCCTGAATAGCCATTGAAAGCATTGATGCTGAAGCTGAAGCTCCAATACTTTGGCCACCTGATGTGAAGAACTGACTCATTGGAAAAGACCCTGATGCTGGGCAAGACTGAAGGCAGGAGGAGAAGGGGATGACAGAGGATGAGATGGTTGGATGGCATCACTGAATTGATGGACATGAGTTTGGACAAGCTCCTGTTGGTGATGCCTTCCCTTCACTCATCACCACTACCTCATTCCTGGGCCATCTGGCACATGTAACTTTCTGTACCCCTGAAATCTGGTTTCACCCCATTTTACCTGGATCAGAAAGTCATCTCTACAGAAGAGAAGTCTCATGCACTGGATGGTGGTGGTGGTGGGGTGCTTCAGAAGTGTTTGCATTTTACTGGGAGGAAAGTCTGTGAGGATACACCCTGTTCTGAGTTGAGTTGTGTCCCTCACAAAAAAAGATATACTGAAGTCCTAATCATCCTCAGAATGTGTCCTTATTCGGAAGTAGGGTCATTGCAAATGTTAGTTAATTTAAGATGAGTTTATACTGAAGTAGGGTGAACCCCTGATCTAATATGATTGGTGCCCTTGCAAGAAGATGGTTGTAGAAAGACAGACGCAGGCGGGGACAACACCATGTGACAATGAAAGCAGAGTTTGGAATTTACAGAACCGCAAGTCATGCCGAAGACTGGCAGCAAAGCATCAGACGTTGGGGAGGGCAAGGAAGGGCTCCACTGCAGGTTGCAAAGGAAGCGTGGGCATGCCTGTGCCTTAATGTCAGACTGCTGGCCTCTACACGGTGAGAGAACGGTTCTGCGTTTGTGAGCCTCCCAGTTTGTGGCACAGTTGATCTTCTGTATCTGTGGGCTCTGCATCTATGGATTCAACCAATGATGGACAGAAAATATTCTTTTTAATTTCAGAAAGTTCCAAAAAGCAAAACTTGAATTTGCAGCCCACTAGCCCGTCTAGTCAAGGCTATGGTTTTTCCCATGGTCATGTATGGATGTGAGAGTTGGACTGTGAAGAAGGCTGAGCACCGAAGAATTGATGCTTTTGAACTGTGGTGTTGGAGAAGACTCTTGAGAGTCCCTTGGACTGCAAGGAGATCCAACCAGTCCATTCTGAAGGAGATCAGCCCTCGGATTTCTTTGGAAGGAATGATGCTAAAGCTGAAACTTCAGTACTTTGGCCTCCTCATGCGAAGAGTTGTCTCATTGGAAAAGACTCTGATGCTGGGAGGGATTGGGGGCAGGAGGAGGAGAGGATGACAGAGGATGAGATGGCTGGATGGCATCACCAACTCGATGGACGTGAGTCTGAGTGAACTCCGGGAGCTGGTGATGGACAGGGAGGCCTGGTGTGCTGCGATTCATGGAGTTGCAAAGAGTCGGACACGACTGAGCGACTGAACTGAACTGAGCAACAATTTGCATATCACTTACATTTGCTTGCTATTTTCATAGCGTTTATATTGTATTAGGTATTATACATAATCTAACTTAAAATATATGGGAAGATATGCATAGGTCATATGCAAATACTACGTCATTTTATACAAGGGACTTCAGCATCCATGTATTTTAGTATCTGTCAGGCTTCCTGGTACCAGTCCCCTGTGGATGTCAATGGACAGCTACACTTTGTTACAGCAGCTCTAGGAAACTAATACAAATAGCAAGTGTTAATTGCTCAGTTGTGCTGATTCTTTGTGACCCTGTGGACTGTAGCCCATCAGGATCCTCTGTCCATGGGATTCTCTAGACAAGAATAATGGAGTGGATTACCATGCCCCTCTACACGGGATCTTTCTGATCCAGGGGTTGAACCCGGGTCTCCTGCATTGCAGGTAGATTCTTTACTGTTTGAGCTATCAGGGAAGCCCAATACATATAGCAACTTTGTTTTCTACTAATTTTTCTAATTATTTACACCCTACCTTCTGCAGTTTTGCAACCAATATATATCAGTTATTTGCATTCAAAAATACACATGGCTGGTTATTTTAAAATTCAAATAATATAGGAGTATATAGAATAAAAATTAATGCCCTCTCATAATCTAACCTCTTGGCAATAATTTGTTTACATATTAAATAACAGTTAATTTATTACCTACTCCATCCTAGGTCTTCCCTCGTGGCTCAGTGGTAAAGAATCTGCCTACCAATGCAGGAGACACAGGTTTGATCCCTGGGTTGGGAAGATCCCCTGGAGGAGGGAATGACTACCTACTCCAGTATTCTTGCCTGGAAAATCCTGTGGACAGAGGAGCTGGTGGGCTACAGTCCATGGGGTCACAAAAGAGTTAGACACTACACAGTGACTAAGCAATAACTCCATTCTAGATTAAGCATTGTGGACACATGCTTTCTCAAAAGAGAAATGTTGTTCTGTACACAAACTCCTGTTTTGCTTTTTTCCAAATGTCTAAGTTTGAGTGAGCGTTCATCACTTTCACAGTCAGAAAAGAATAGAGATAGACAATGTTGTGGAGAAAATTTCAGACGGAAAGAACAAGGAAGAAGTCTTTAGGAAACAAACATACCACATTCTCTTCCCCTTGGCTTGGGTCAGGGGTGCGGGGAGGATAGAAGCCTGACATTTCTCCCAAATGAGACCACCCCAGATTGCGTATCTATCTACCCAGAACCTCAGGGTGCCCTTAGAGATACCGGAGAACTAGGAGCTTGATTTGTGGTGACAGACAAGTCCCTGGGTTCGAGTCCCAGCTCTGCTCTCTCTGCCTCACACTAGCTGCGCAGCTGAAGTGCCTACCCTCAGGTTGCCTCAGGGTGCTGGTCCGTAACAGTGCCAACCAGCACCAGGCTATCTCCAGGATCATTTCCAGCTCTCAAGAGCCTGACTCTCCTCAGTCCTCCTCTCAAAAGGGGGTTTCTCCCTAATCAAAATGAAGGGGAACTTGAATGTTCCTGGCCTTTCAGGGCCAAGAACTTCCAGGGTCAAAGCCGCATTTTTTCTACATGACTCCTCTCAGCTTTTATTTCCTTCAAAAGTGAATTTTCTTTGGCATTTGTTACAAACTGAATACTTGCGTACCACATGACCCTGGCCAAATTCATATGTTGGAATCTAATCCCCAGTGTGATGGTATTTAAAGGTACTTAGGTCATGAAGATGGACCCCTTCATGAATAAGATTAGTGCCCTTATAAGAAAAGGCCAAAATGCTCCCTCACTTTCTTTCCTTCATGGAAGGCCACAGGAAGAAGGCAGCTGTATGTAAACCAAGAAGAGAGCCCTCACCAGATGCCCAAAAAGCCAGCACCTTGATTGTGGACTTAGCCTCCAGGACTTCAACAAACTGTTGCTGATAAACCGTCAAGGTTGCAGCATTTGTTATAAGAACCCAAACGGACCAACACAGGGTTAAACCATCCAAGGGACAGTGGACAGGCTTCTCCCTACGTTTGAAGACAACAAAGCCAGGAAATGTCTTTCAACCTGATAGAATATAGTACTAGAAACAGGAAGTACCTGGAGCAGAAAGTGGGAAGAGTGAGTTCTAAACACTGACTCCTGGTGAGGCCTTTCTGTCTCAGAAGCAAGATCATCATTTTTGCTGAATTTGGTTGCTTAGTACACAAGTCACTGACTACAGCCCTCACTCAAGGGGAAAGAATTAGCACAGACTATAAATACCAGGACAGAGTCATCACTGGGATCATTTTACACACCTGGGACAGTTGGGAAGAGGCCGAGCCCAGCCACCAGGAGATCATTCAGCCCTGTTCTCCAGTTCACAGGGGAAAAAAAAAAAGTGCATATGTAAACATATGTGTGTACATATGTGTACACATGTGTGTATATGCACACACACATATTTTATGCATGTGTGAGTATGTGTATATGTATGCACATATGCTTGTGTGTGTGTGTGAGCTATATATACATACTCATGTATACATACGTGTGTGCTTATATACAGTCATGTGAGTGTATGGGCGTCATTTTTTAATAGAACATATTTTGAAGAAACAGCAAATTAAAGCCTGAATGAAAGGAAAGAATTGACATTAGGAATGGGAGATGGACAGAACCTTATCTGGGGACTTTATACCCTGAATTTTGATCCAAACAGACTGCTTTCCTAGGTCAGTCTCCAGGAGGGTAACCACACCACAGAAGGATGGTAAGTGGGTGAAAGCTGAGATGGGAGCCGAATGGGGGGCTCAAGGAGCAGGGGCAGAGAGGAAAGACCAAGTAAAGTGGAGCTGGAAATTCCTTCCAGACTTAATAATCCCGGGCATCATTAGTAACCAAAGCAAGACTTCAGAACATATGTTTTGTGTTGACAGCGGACCCTTAATTAAAACAGCCCCAGTGAAGAACAGCCTGATTAAAGGAAAAGTGGTGCTTAAAGAACAATTTGACTGTCGACTGGCATGGGTTGGCAGAGGGCGGGGAGTTGTCCCTCTGGTTCTCCAGTCCTTCAAGGGGACCTGGAACTGTGGCCCCTCCCTGTGTGTCAGGCAACGTGCTGGGCCATTTCACAGCCCTTGTCTCACTGACTCCTCGGAATCAATTTCATTTCAATTTCAGAGATTTGATAACTCAGCCGGAGAAGCTAGACAATTTGCTGAAGGCGCCCGCAGCCAGCGTGGTCATGGCTGTAAATTCAGGGGGAGTCCTCGGCATAGCTTTCACTCATGCACAGTTCTGGTCGTTCTAATGAATCAGAATGTCTTGTCAGTTATAAAAACCATATGCCTCCTCTATGCATTCCTTCTTGGAAAACCAGTGGTTTTAGGGACCCCCGAATTGCTCCAGGGCACAGCCAGCCTCACGTCTGCATTCCGTCCACGGTCTAGAAATCACGGGGGCAAGACTGGGATGTTCCATGCAGTTGTCTGCCTGTTTTACCAGGAAGAGAGAGCTGTGGGTATCGGCACTGGGCACAGGGAAAGCCTGGTCTGTGAGACAGCTGCAATCGTCCTCAGATTCAACGAAAGAAAGGACTTCCTGGGAAATTGAAGCCCTTTTCTGAGGAAATGAGGCTGGCTCAGGAAACAAAATCCATTCTAACTGTGGTTTGAGGGTAGAGGTTGCAGGGGAAGAGCAGAGAATCTGATCCTCCCTAGGACACTGCTGCAGCTTCAATTTGGGGGTCCCCCAGAGCTGCACACACACATTAGGAAGATAGACACCCAAACTAGACACCCAGCTCGCTGTTTATAAGAATGACAGCTAGCCTGGCGTGAGTGATTACTAATGTGCCAAGCACTTGTGTTACATCATTTAATTCTCCATTTAATGTATTATTAGCCCCATCTCAAATTAACCTTTCTCAGTATTTTTAGGACAAAGATGGTATTTAACTTTAATAAAGGAGGAATTCACTATACTAAATGACCAGTTTTCACAGGTGAAGTGAAAAGCAGACTTAGGATGGGAGAGACCCATCGGACCATCATTGGCTTCCACGGATGGTTGGGAAGGCCTCTTGTTGGCCTCTCTAGAAATGTCCCCCCTTCCACAGATAACTAGATAGCTCCCCCTGTCACTTTTCTCTCCTACCCTTGGTCTAGCTGATAGTTCCCCGGGTGGTCATTTGGTCCATCTGGACCAATGAACGCCTTCCCTGGGATTTGGGCTTGCGATCAAAAAACACAGCAATCATTCTCTGGGAGCTGAAATTGTGGCATTAAGAACCTGAGACCGCGTCATCATTCATCCTACCTCAGGACAGCCAGTCTCCAGGAGAAGTGAAAAAAGTTGCCTGTGGAGCAAAGGCCAAGAAATGAGGCAGAAACAGTGTTCTGGAACATTCCATGCCCTGGTTCTAATTGTTCCTGGTCCTGCAGAGTAGCTGCCCTTCCTGAGGCTTGCTTCTTTGGTTCCTTGGATTCATGTGCCAGTAAGTTCTCTCTTTATTTAATTGTTGAGTTTCTGACACTTACAATCAAAAGTTCTAACCAACACACATATAAATGAGATTTTCCTGAGGGGCAGATCCAGTCCCACTGAAAGATGTGGAGAGAAAGTTTAAGCAGTCACTCAGTTTCTGTGTGACCATCCAGGGGCCAACCCAAGGTTTGGGAGACAGAGCAAGGACCATCATGAGGAGATGACTTCATAATGGCCACTGTGAGGCCAGAAAGACCGTCTCTATGCTCTAGTCAATTCAAACCATGTTAGAACACCAGCACCCACAAAGGTTCAGCTTTCAGGTGCAAGTCTGAGAAATTCAATGAGCAAGGGAGACCATTTTATCTCCTGATCCCCTCATGAAGCTAAAAAGACTAATCAGTTTAGTGAGGGGGATCCAGCCTAGTGGACTTCCCTGGTGGCTCAGAGGTAAAGAATCTGCTTGCCAAGCAGGAGACATGGGTCGGGAAGCCCCCTGGAGAAGGAAATGGCAACTTATTTCAGTATTCTTGCCTGAGAAATCCCATGGACAGAGGAGACTGGCAGGCTACAGGACCTGGGGTCGCAAAGAGTTGGATAAGGCATAGTAAATAAATAAAAAAAAAAAGAAATAACAAAACAAAACAACAGAGATCTAGTGACTGAACAACAGCAACAGTAACCCAGCCTGGCCCTGGGTTGACACATAGGTGGGAATGCAGGCTTGGGACAGAAAGCATGTTGCGGCATCCTGGAACCACCTCCTGAGGCTGTCTGTCCATCTGGAAAACGCAGAGAATAGTAATCCCTGTTTGCTTGACACATCATGTGGAGAGAAGAGCAATTGCACATGGGCCATCACCCGGTCCCCCAAAGGTTTCCGTGGAGAGAGCCTCACGCGTGTGTCTGGAGATAAGTACCCCACCATGGAGCAAGGCTGTGAAATGCTGTGCACCATGGCCCCCTTAGAAAGCTCATTAGCGTATTAAAGGCTCGGAGAAGTCCTGCATCAGAAACCTGTTTTATATCTATGTTTAGACTGGTGTTTCCCAAATTTATTTGACCACAAAATCTCTCTTTCTCTCTTCCCATGCACACACCTTAAGGATAGCCTAAGGATGCAATATCTTATCTGAGCTAGTGCTGCCTTGGGGCAAAAACAAATAATCTACAAAAAAATCTGCTACAAAATTCCACCCATTCCATCTTCTTAACCTGCTACACTAGCCTGATTTTTCCCTCATGGGGACTTATTCAGCATTCACACCAGAAAACAATGAACAACTGATATACAGTAAGTTCCCTGCATATGAACCTTCAAGTTGGGAACTTTCAAATATTTGAACATGAGGGAGACCCATCAATGTCCAGTGTGAGTGAAATTGCACCTTGCCCACCATCTCCTGCTGCTAACGATCCTTCAGCTCTGCCATCTCTACCATCTCCCAACTCCTCTTCCTTCTCCAGGCAGTAACTCTTCTTGCCTGTTCACTGGATGCCAGCCCCTATATGCCAGCTGCTGTACTTTTCAAGATGCTGCTGTTGTTGTTCAGTTGCTAAGTTGTATCTGTCTCTCTGTGACTTTGTGGACCATAGTGGCTAGGCTCCTCTGTCCTTCATCATCTCCTGAAGTTGGCTTAAACTCTTGTTCATTGAGTCAGTGATGCCATCCAACTATCTCATCCTCTGTCATCTCCTTCTCCTCCTTCCCTCAGTCTTCCCCAGCATCAGGGTCTTTTCAAATGAGTCAGCTCTTCAAATCTGGTGGCCAAAGTATTAGAGTCTGCTTAAGCATCAGTCCTTCCAATGAATATCAAGGTTGGTTTCCTTTAGGATTGACTGGTTTGGTCTCCTTGCAGTCCAAGGGACTCTCAAGAGTCTTCTCCAACACCACAGTTCAAAAGCATCAATTCTTTGGTGCTCAGCCTTATTTATAGTCCAACTGTCACATCTGTACATGACTACTGGAAAACCTATAGTTTTGACTATATGGACCTTTGCCAGCAAAGTGATGTCTCTGCTTTTTAATTTAATTCAAAGTACTACTGTAAGATTAAAAATGTTTTGTTTTTGTTTTTGTTTTTTATGTAATTATTTATGTGAAAAGTATTATAAACAATACAGTACAGTATACTACATAGCCGATTGTGCTAGTTGGGTATTTAGGCTACCTTTTTGGATTTAGGAACAAACCGGATTTACAAACATGTTCTCTGAATGGAACTTGTTCTTATGTAGGGGACTTATTGTATCTGCATTTATGTACTAGGAGGGAAAAATTAAGTCATATTGGTTTGAGGAAATTTCTATTCTATGTCACCATGCTAGGAATCCAAGCAAACAATCAAATCAATTTTTATCTGCCCAGGTTATTAAGGAACTGAACATTTAGAAAAATTAACTGGTAGTAAAATTACCCATAAATGAATTGGCACAGCACACGTTATTCTATACTATATTCTATCTACCCCAACAGATTCACAGCTTGGAGTAGGTAGATGGACGAGAAATGACTGCAGAGCAAAGGACAGGATCATCAGTTTCCGCTCTGACTTTACTGGCTGTGACTTTGGGCCAATCCTATCACCTTTCTTTGCCTCAGGGCGTCTCTTCTCATCCTTGGGAATAATAAGGAAACACTTCCCTCCTGTGGCCATTATGATGTAATCAGGTGAGATTGTGGGATGTGAAGATATTCGTTTGGTCAGCAAGAAAACCCTGTAAACTGTGGCCCAAATAATACTAAATGGGTTCTATGCCATATCAAAATAGTATAAGGTAATCAAAGTTTTGTGGACAATGTGTCTATAACAGAGATGAGCAAGCTTTTTCCAAGAGCAACATAGAAAATATTTTAGGCTCTGTCACAACTGCTCAACTCTGCCACTTTAGAGTGAAAGCAGCCACAGAAAATAATGTAAATGAATGGATATGGCCATGCTCCAATAAAACTTTATTTACAAAAACAGGCAGGAGGCTTGATTTGGCCCATGAGCTGCAGTTTCTCATACACTGATGTGTAAGTTTGTGTAATCCACAAATAACTTGCAAACAGTGAACGCTGAAGTATGCAAGGAATATGTGATTAGCGTGGCACTTAAAGAATGAATTTTCCTTTAATATTATGTGTTATTATGTTTGTTTAATATATATGTTCATTTTACAATGAGTAAAATAGGCATCTTCTACTAAACTAACCATGTTCTAATAAGATTCCAAGGATTGTCATGGGATTTCTACAGGCAGTTAAAATTGTGGATCCTGGGAACAGCTTTCAATTCCCACTTCCTTTGCTTCAAATTCCAACTCTGTAGGGGTCCTGGAGACCTTTCCCACATCATAGCCAGGGCTGTTTTGTGGGGGGAGGGGCTACATGCCATTCCAGAACTGCTGTCTTAGAATTATGCAGCCCCGGCTCCCCTCTTTTGTCTGCTGTAACTTGATGATCTCACAAAAAAGCACCCACTCGATCAGTGATTCTCAACTGGGCCATTTTGTCCACCCCCCTTCCCTGCCCCAGGGAACACTTGTCAATGTTACAACTGGGGGCTTGCCACTGGCATCAAGTAGGTAGAGGCCAGGGATGCTAATAGATACCCTACCAGGCACAGGACAGTCCCCACTGCAACAGAGACCTATCCTGTTCAAGACGTTAGTAGTGCCAAGGCAGAGAAATTCTGCTCTATCTGAATAGATTTTAGTCATTAACATTATAATGCAACCATACTTTATATAAAATATAATGAATAATACTGATTTAATATTATTTATTCATGTTTAACTCAAATAACAATTTGTTTGTGTATTCACATTTTTGTTTCTCCCTTTGTAATGAAAAGGAGTTGTATTTTCTCTAGATGATCTTTATAAGTGGTGGAGCGGTGGTGGGGAGGGGAAGGGAGACTCAATGTGAGCCCAGCCCAGCTTGCAATCACCACCCAGAAAAAACAGAGGGCAGGGAAATGGCATGGTTAATACTGATTCATTTCATATATTATGAGCTTTAATGTGAATTATATGACATAATATACCCCCACCCCACCCCCCACCCCCTGCCATTTCTTCTGAGTCTGAGGTTAAGGGGAAAACAAATGTTCATGGAGCTGAAAATGATTTACTTGTAAGTATGTGTGGTACTGTTTTTTTCCTTCTCTCTCCCTTCCTTGATTTTACAAAACTACTAAGTTTAATATTAGTAATAAGGAATATGAACAGAGGGAGAGGGGAGTGTGTTCTGGAGTCTTTTAAAATGTAACACAAAGGCCACAAGTGATTATAATAGCACTGGTACTACTAATAAAATGAATAGTCAACACTTTTTGAGAACTGTTTGTTCTAAGCACTGTGTCAGGCAGAGACAACTTTTGGATGTCCCCTCTTCGAGCCTTGAAGCATCCCCAGGAGGTCACTACCACCATTATTTTAAAAGGTTAATGACTTGCCCAAAGTCATTCAGTTTTCTCAGTGACAGAAGCGATAACTCAGACAGTCTGGCTCCAATCTTAACTCTTAACCCCATCTTTGTAGCGGTCTGCCCCCATGTATCCCCATCCCCACCCCGAGAGTCCAAGAGTTCTTGTTTATAGTCCCTGAAGGGCCCAGGACCAAGCCTAACTTACAGCCAGACGCGGTAAGCCCCTGACTTAATCGAATGGAATCAAAAACAGATTTTGCTTGGGTTGAAGGGAGACTTCCCGGAGGCAGCCGCCGGGGGGCGCACTGGAGCCAGCAGTCTCGCGCTCCGTTGAGGAAGCGCTGGACCGAGCGAGCAAGCGGGAAGGAAACCTCGGGATGCAAGGGTGAAGGAGGGGTAGGGGCTGGGGAGGACTGCCGACAGGAGGAGAAGCAGAAACAACACATTATCGCGTGTTTTCTGCATTGCAAGGACAACATTATTCCATCAAGGAGATGGCAATAACCACTTAATTAAATCTCTCTTGTTGAAACAGAGTGCTGACTTCAGTAATTGCCCGTTTAAAAAAAATATATGCGATGTCATTAAATGCTTTTAAATCTAAAAAAAAAAAAAGAAATGGCATGGAAATATGTACTCTGCCGGCCCAGACTCTGGGCTGATCCCCGACGTCTCTCCTGCTGTCCCTGTGTGCTGGAACTGACACCAAGGGCTGGTCTTAATTTTGAAGTGAGGAGGGGTGGGGAAGAAGGTTTTTTGGCAGGCCTGTTCATTTCCTTCCAGAGAGTCCTTTCGTTTTCATAAATCCCGGCTTGCAGCCCTCATGCTCCCTGTAGATCAGCCTTCCCTATTGGAATCCGCGGGTATCTAGAATGATTGCCTATTTGTTCACAGCTGTATCTCCAGCACCTAGAGCGCCCCAAATTGTCCTCCATGCCCCTTCTCCTCCCCAAGGGCTCAGCATAAGATCTCACAAAATGCTGAGTAGACACATCAGTATCTCTCGGTTTTATCTGATGACAAAAATCAGCCTGGGCGGCTCACTCAAGCACAGGTTTCTCAGTCTTGGGAAATTCTGATCTTACTGGGTTAGAAAGAGGTGGGGGCTCTACCTTAACAAGCATCTGCAAACTCCCAGTTTGGCAACTGTGGAGACCCTGCCTTTGCAAAGAGCCTCCTGCCTCCCACTTGCCTCACACTAACCCCCTTAGGGTGCAACCTGCCTCCAGCTCCTCACTTGCGAGACCCCACCCTCCAGTCCTTTCTCCGGGCCAGAGGCCACAGTGATTTTTTTAAAAGCAGAAACCCATCCCTGTCATTTTCCCACTGAAGCCATTCAGCAGCCTCTCCTTGCTTGGTCAAGGGAAGCTGTGAGGATAGATAATGGCCACAGGCACAGCTGCGGAAGCTACAACATGGGTTAAAATATTAAGTTCTGGGGCATTGGGGAGCAGCAAGTTAGACTTCGAATCTCTAGAAACCATAGATTAGAAGAATTCCTTATAAGATTATCTCAGGGTTCCTCAATCTCAGAACTCTTGACATTTTGGATAAGATAATTCTTCATTATGAGGGGCTATCCTGGCCATTATGGAATATTCAGCAGCATCTCTGGCTAGATGCTAAACCCACTAGATACCAGCAGCATCTAGTGGGTTGATATCTAGTTGTGTCACAGCTAGATACTAGTTGTGACAACCAAAACTGTCTCCATGGGCGCATGCTTAGTTGCTCAGTTACATCCGACTCTTTGTGACCCAAAGGACTGTAGCCTCCCAGGCTCCTCTGTCCATGGGATTCTCCAGGAAAGAATACTGGAGTGGGTAGCCATTCCCTTCTCCAGGGCATCTTCCCAACCTAGGGACTGAATCCGGGTATCCTGCATTGCAGGAAGATTCTTTACCAGCTGAGCCACCAGGGAAGACCAAAACTGTCTCCAGACATTGCCAAGTGTTTCCCGGGGTCAAATCATTCCTAACTGAGAACCACTGGATTCTTATAAAGAGTAAATTAAAAAAAAAAAGTATGGAAAGCTCTTAGCCCATACCTGGCACTGAATAAGTACCCTTCAAGAATATCCATGATTTACCTCTCACCTGCTGCTGTAGGCTTTCCTCCTGTCCATTTCCCACCTTCACCTTGAACTATGCAGTGTCCCCTGAATATTTTCACTCCGTCTCTACTTGGAGTTGATGCCTTCATTTCTTAACATTTATCCCACTGTGTTTTACTTGTCTTTTTTTTTCCCACACAAAATATTTATATGTATGTTTCACATACATGGCTTAGTATATTTGCACACATCGCCTTGGTCTGTCATCTGAGACTATATGTAACAACTCCCAAATAGCGATCAGCACACCTAGTACCCAGATTTTGGCTTTAATACTATTCTCTAATAACAGGAATCAATGTTTCTTGAATAAATTGGTGATTCTAGGAGTTGTGGAGGAAATAAACTAGATGAGCCTGGACCATCTAGTAGTAAGTATTAAAGAAGTATTTAAAAAACCAAGAATGAGCTTAAACACATACACAAAATGATGGGATCTGTCAGATAGAGGCAAAGGGTAAATTGAAAAAGCTTCCAATGACCAAAGCTGAAACAATTTGAGCAATGAAATAAATAAATACTGTCTTTCTTTTCCATTGCCTTCTTTTCCAGACTATGGACAACCTGAGAACAGAGGTGATATTCCATTCTCCTCTGTATCTCTTGTATCTGTCACTTCATTGGAAATAATAATTGCTCTTATATTACACTAATAATCCTCGATCCCTTATTATGTGTCAAGCACTGCAGAAGTAGCTTGCCTGCAACATCATATTTCATGTTCATGACAACCCTGTGGCACTCCTGCCATTATCATTCCTACTTTACAGATGAGGATCTGAGACACAGAGAGGTAAGCAACTTGCCCAATATCACTCAGGACTCAGCTGAAGCGACTTAGCGGGGTCTAGAAAGACCATAGACCAGGAGGACCATGGACACCAGAAATCCAGGCTCCTGCTTTACCAGCACCAGAAACTAGTGCTACCTCTGTGCTGTCTGTGGCCCCTTTCAAGAGCAGCAGTGTTTACAAACTGTGGAGAGTGTTGGTAGTCCCCACACAGTTGTGGGCAGGTAACGCTGAAGTCTAGCAAGTCCAGAGAGATCCAGCAAGCACCCTTCACTTCTAGATACTGGAAGGGCTTTCTGGCATGACTCAGCATCATCTCTTATCTCAGCAACACAGGACCTCCCACCTTAGGGGACATTCGGCTACAGGAATTTTTGCACGGTCGTTACTCCAATGCCCAGATGCATCTGTGCAAATTATGAAGAGAAACAGAAATGGTCAGGCCAAGAGACAGTACCGTGAAGGAAACTCTGGATGCTCATGGCAGAAAGGTTCTATACTTTAAACACTAAACCTTGGAAAACTTGCAGGTGAAGCCCTGATGATTATGTATGGGCCCTGATATAACATGGGCAAGAGGCTAAAACAGTAGATGGTGGGCTAGGAATGAAATAACAACAGTAATTGAGGTAACATTTATGAAGTGCGGTCTGTGCCACAGCCCCTTTGCTCAGTCATTTCCAACTCTTTGAAACCAAAAGGACTGTAGCCTGGCAGTCTCCTCTGTCCATGGAATTCTCCAGGCAAGAACACTGGAGTGGGTAGCTGTTCCCTTCTCCAGGGGATCTCCCCAACCCAAGGATCGAACCCAGGTCTCTAGCATTGCAGGCAGATTCTTTTCCATTTGAACCACCAGGGAAGCCCCAAAATACGGGAGTAGGTAGCCTATCCCTTCGCTGGGGGATCTTCCTGGCCCAGGAATTGAACTGGGGTCTCCTGCATTGCCTGACAGATTCTTTACCAGCTGAGCTTCCAGGAAAGTCCCCTTTCTATATAGCATTCATTTAATCCTGTGACGCATATATTACCATATCCCATTTTGCACATGTGGAAACTAAGGAACTGAGCCTTAGTGTTACCTGTCCAAGATCAGGTGTTAATATGGAGTGAAGTGGATTTTAAACTCCCTGAGAGGACTTTAGCACTAGCCCACACTGGCTACTTCTTACTACCATGGCATACATGGTCTTTTATATTCTGGCAAGGCTTATCCTTCTAAAGGTAATCTTGTTGCTTTGGTTTTGTCTATTTCCCTGCTATAGTAGAACACAATATGCTTTCTCTTGGGTTTCTGTAGAATGTTGCCCCAATAAGAACCAAGGCATCTTGTAGCCCTGTCTCTTACAACCTCTGTCTTCCAAAGTCACCCGGGTACAGGAACGTCCCTTTACCATTTGTTGCTTCAATCCCCAGCTAGTGGCCAAGCTTCTAAAACTTTGTAAAAGTGAGTTTACAAAGTTTAATTGGGTGGTCTTAAGAAAATAAGGTTTTCTTGCATGTTTTTGTTATGAACTCATTAGTAAAAAGACACAAATGGGTGATACCCATGACTTAGATGAATCTCCAGGGAATTATGCTGAGTGAAAATAACCAATCTTAAAGGGCCATATACCATATCATTCCATTTTTTACAACATTCTTGGAACAACACAGTTATGGAAATTGATTACCTAGAATTCAGTCGTGGGGGATAGTTGTCAATGGGTATGGCTATAAAAGGGCTTCCCATATGGTGCAGTGGTAAAGAATCTGCCTGCCAATGCAAGGAGACATAAGGAGACACTGGTTTCATCCCTGGGTCAGGAAGATTCCCTGGTGTAGGAAATGGGAGGGAAGAGCCTGGTGGGCTTCAGTCCATGGTGTCACAAGGAGCTGGACACAACTGAAGTAACTGAGCATGCCAGGCTTGTCTCTCAATGGAATTTCTAGGCAAGAATCCAGGAGCAGGTTGCCATTTCCTTTTGCAGGGAATCTTCCCGAGCCGGGGATCGAACCCAGGTCTCCTGCATTGCAGGCAGATTCTTTATCATCTGAGCCACCACAGAAGCCCTGAGCACACCAACGTGGCTATAAAAGGGCAACGTAAGGGATGTTAGTCCTGCTGGAACTCTTCTATATCTTGACTGTATCAATGTTAGTATCCTCATTGTGACACTGTACTATAGGTTTGCAGGATAATGTCATTGGGGAAAATTTCATAGTATTTCACAACTGCATGTGAATCGGGAAGGTCCCCTGGAGAAGGGAAGGGCAACCTACTTCAGTATTCTTGCCTTGAGAATCCCATGGACAGAGGAGCCTGGTGGGCCACAGTCCATGGGGTCACAAAGAGTTGGACACAACTGAGGGACTAACACACACACACGTGTGAATCTGCAGTTAACACAGAGAATCTACCATTAAAAGTCATTTGTGTGGTGACATAGTAAAAACTGTCGAATATGGGGGCGCCAAAATTACATCCTTTCAAAGAGCAGCAGTAAACTGGCAAAAACAAAACAAAAAACTGTCAGAATCGACTTTACCAGGACTCTGGAAACTAATCCAAAGTTTATAGCAACAAAGTGAATGCTTACTGAAGACAAATCAGCTAATCTTGGTGAGACAGCTTTGTGGCATTTTAATTTACCAGGGCTCTGTCCTCTCTCCCAACTCAGTAGCAGCTTTGAAGACACAGCCTGTCACAGGTTCTTGGTCCCAGAGCGCCGAATGGACCTGAATGAACACTGACTGTTCGTTTTGACTTTGCTGGTAGCTCCCTGGAGGACTCTTTCAAAGGACTTTCCTTTTCTTCACCTAATTCAGAACTATTTCAGCTGAGGTAATATCAGGGAGGAGAGGAGTGTTTGTCAAAAAAACTTAAAGCATTAGGCATGGCCACCTGGGGTAAGGGATAACAACTGGAGCAAACGATGGACTAGTCAAAACGTTTGGGAAGAAAGGCTGAGGGAAGAAATGCCTTGGGGAGGAAGGACTTAGGAAAGTTATAATACGTTCCTAAGACTCTAGAAAGTCTCGTGCATGCCCAGGCCTGGGCACACGATCAGAAAAGATCTAAGAAGTCCATAAGCTCTCACCTCTGGCTGACCTTCAGACTCTTCATAATTAGGAACTGAAAACTAAGGCAGAATTATAAATTGCCTGGATGAATGTGAAAGATGTTGACCAACATACATACCCGTGTGTAGAGCCCATTAGCAAAGACTGAGAATTTCAGTAGCTTTTGTTTGCTTTTTGAATCCAGTCATTTAAAGAAATCTCTATTTTTCACTAGCTGACTAGGTGGAGCAGAGATTTCAGTGGTCACACATGGAAAAAACTACAGACGTTGCAAAATTAGTTTAGAAGATTTACTTAAAACAACAACAACAACAACAATAGGCAGCAACAACAAACCTTTTGAAAGAGGGGAGAATTTGACTTGCAGAGTTTTCACATTAAAAGTTTCTACAACAACGAAAGATTGTTGGTGACAAAAAATAACAAGGCATGTAAAGAAACAAAAACATGTGGTTCATACAAGAAAAAAACACCCAAATTAATAGACACTTTTTTTAGAAAGCACACACATTGAACTTACTAGACAAAGGCTATAAATCAAGTATTTAAAACATGCTCAAAGAGAAAAATATGTAAAAGAACTGAAGGAAACCATGAATATGGTGTCTTATTAAATAGTTAGGCAGTATAAAAAGGAACCAAATAGGAAATCTTGAGTTGAAAAGTATAACAACTCAAATGAAAAATTAATTTGAGGGATTCAATGGCACATTTGAGCAGGTGAAAGAATTAGCAAACTTGAAGATAATCCATTTGAGATTATTCAGTGGGAGGAACAGAAAGAAAAGAGTGAGGAAAAATACACAGAGTTTAAGAGATTTTAAGAGTTTAAAACACCATCATCCATATCAATATATGTTAATGAGAATCTCAGAATGAGAGGAGAAAAAAAAATTTTTTTTGATAAAAGTAATGGCCAAAATCCTTTCCAAATTTGTTGAAAGAAACTAATCTACATTTCCAAGATTCTCCAAGAATCTTAGGATGGATCAACTCAAACAGAGCCACAGTGAAAAGCATTATAATTGTACTATTGAAAGCCAAAACTGAAGAGAAAAATCCTCAAAACATCAAGAGAAGTGACTCATTGTTTTGCTGTATGAGGGATCCTCAATAAGATTAAAAGCTGATTTCTCATCATAAATCAAGGAAGCCAGAAGACAGTGAAATGTCATACTTAAAGTCTTTTTTAAAAAACTGTCAACCAAGAATTCTTTACCTAGAAAAGTATCCTTCAAAAATGGAGAAATCATTCCCAAGAAATAGAAATTGAGAGTTGTCACTAGTAAACTTGCTGGATAAGAAATGCTAATGCAAGCCCTTTAGGATAAAATGAAAAGACTCTCCCTAGACAAAGAAATAAAGAAAAACTGTAAAGGTAACTATGAAGTGAATATAAAAATTTGTATTAATGAATTTTTGGTTTGTAACTATTTTCTCCTATATGATTTAAAATATAACTACATAAAATGATAATTATAAATCTCTATAAATGGAAACACAATAAAGATGAAATTTGTAACAATCACAATATAAAAGGGAGATGTAGAGCTATACAAGAGTGAACTTTTGTAAACTACTGAAAATATGTTGATATTCAGTTCAGTTCAGTCCCTCAGTTGTGTCTGACTTTTTGTGACTCCATGGACCGCAGCACGCCAGGCTTACCTGTCCATCACCAACTCCTGGAGCTTACTCAAACTCATGTCCATTGAGTCAGTGATGCCGTCCAACCATCTCATCTTCTGTCATCCCCTTCTCCTCCCACTTCAATCTTTCCCAGCATCAGGATCTTTTCAAATGAGTCAGTTCTTTGCATCAGGTGGCCAAAGTATTGGAGTTTCAGCTTCAACATCAGCCCTTCCCATGAATATTCAAGACTGATTTCCTTTAGGATGGACTGGTTGGATCTCTTTGCTTTTGATATTAACTCAAATAAATTGTTATAAATTAAAATATTAATTAATCTTCAGAAAAACCACAAAATATGCTAAAAATATTCTATAGTAATGTAAGTGAGAAGGAAATCAAACTTTTGCATTACAAAATATCTCATACAAAAGAAAACAGTAATGGAGTAATTGAGGGACAAAAAATATGTAATATATAGAAAACAAATAGCAAATGGTAGATGTAAGTTTCTCCTAATCAGTAGTTACTCTAAATGTAAATGAATTAAACTCTCCAATCAAAATGTATAGATTGGCAGAATGGATTTTCTTTTTCATTAAAAAAAAATTTTAATCTATATACCACCTTCAAGACACTCACTTTACATGCAGACACTAATATGTTGAAAGTAAAAGGGTGAAAAAGAAAGATATTCCATGCAAGCATAACTAAGACCTAAAGTGGTTAAACGAATACCAGGCATAATAGACATTAAAAGAAGAATTGTTACAATAGGCCAAAAAGGTCATTATATAATGATAAGAAAATTCAATCCATCAAGTAGATATAGTGATTGTAATCATATAGGCATCTAACAATAGAGCCCCCCAAATATATGAATCAAAACCTTGCAAAACTGAGTGAAGAAATAGACAATTTAACAATAATTTATACTTCAAATCCCCACTTTCAGCAATGAATAGAAATACAGGCAGTTGATGAACAAGAAAACAGATGACTTGAAAAACATTATAAATCAACTACACCTGACAGACGCAGACAAAACATCCACTCAACAGCAGAATACACATTCTTTCAAACACGCATGGAACATTCTCAAGAGGAACAAAGAAATCACATATTAGACCACAAAACAAACCTCACTAATTAAAAAAATAATATTGGCATTATACAAAGTATTTTCTCCAACCACTACAGAATGAAATTAGAAATCAATAACAGAAGGAAATCTGGTACATTCACAAATATGTGGAAATTAACAACACATTCTAAAACCATTAATGGATAAGGAGAGAAATCACAAAAGAAATTAGAAAATATTTTGAGAAGAATGAAAATGAAAACAAAACATATCAAAAATTATGCAATGTGGTGAAAGCAGTGCTAGGGGGAAATTAATTGCTGCAAATTTAAAAAGAGGAAAGATCTCAAATTGATAGCCAACCTTCCAGCTTAAGGAGCTAGTAAAATAAGAGAAAAATAAACCCAGATCAGATGGAAAAAAGTAAATAATAAAGATTATGGTGCACCTGAAACTAACACAAAATTGTAAGTCAACTATACTCTAATATAAAATAAAAATTAAATTTAAAAAGTTTATAGCAGAGATAAATAAAATAGAGAACATAAAAGAAATAATCAATAAAATTGAAGGTTTGTTCTCTGAAAAGATCAACAAATTTATCTAGATGACAAATTTTATACAGTAGTAAGATGAAACATGCAAATTACTGAATTAAGGAATGAGAGTAGTGACATTCTGTTCAGTTCAGTTCAGTCGCTCAGTCGTGTCCAACTCTTTGTGGCCCCATGAATCGCAGCACGCCAGACTGCTGAGTTTTCCAAATTTGCTCAGGAGCGGTGACTCTGCGGGTGCAGGAGGGCCTGGAGGAGCTATTCCACGTTCAAGGTCAGGAGGGGCAGCGGTGAGGAGATACCCCTCATACAAGGTAAGGAGCAGCAGCTGCACTTTGCTGGAGCAGCCGTGAAGAGATACTACACATCCAAAGTAAGAGAAACCCAAGTAAGACGGTAAGTGTTGCAAGAGGGCATCAGAGGGCAGACACACTGAAACCATAATCACAGAATGATCATCAGTTCAGTTCAGTCGCTTGTGTCTGACTCTTTGCGACCCCATGAATTGCAGCACGCCAGGCCTCCCTGTCCATCACCAACTCTCGGAGTTCACTCAGACTCACGTCCATCGAGTCAGTGATGCCGTCCAGCCATCTCATCCTCTGTTGTCCCCTTCTCCTCCTGCCCCCAATCCCTCCCAGCATCAGAGTCTTTTCCAATGAATCAACTCTTCGCATGAGGTGGCCAAAGTACTGATAATATGACCCAGTAATTCCATACCTAGGAATATATAGTGAAAGTGAAGTCACTCAGTCATGTCCGACTCTTTGTGACCCCATGGACTGTAGCCCACCAGGCTTCTCCGTCCATGGGATTTTCCAGGCAAGAGTACTCGAGTGGGTTGCTATTTCCTTCTCCAGGGGATCTTCCTGACCCAGGGATTGAACCCGGGTCTCCCACATTCCAGGTAGACGCTTTAACATCTGAGCCACCAGGGAAGCCCAGGAATATATAAGAGAAGTGGAATCAGGTGTTCAAACAAAACAAATCTTGAACATTGTGTTCATAGAAGTATTATTCTTAATAGCCAGAAAATGGAAACACCCAAATGTCCATCAGCAGACAAATGGATAAGCACACTGTGGTATGCTATACATAAAATGGAATATTACCTAACTGTAACAAGGAATGAGATACTGACATAAGTTACAGCAGTGGCTGAAACTTGAAAACATTATGGTGGATGAAAGAAATCAGACACAAAAGGCCACAAACTATATGATTTCATACGTCTGATATGTCCAGCATAGGCAAGTCCATAGAAACAGAAAATAAATTCCTAGTTACTGAAAGGAGAGGGGTATGGGAGTAACTACTTATCAGGTACAGGATTTCTTTTTAGAGTGAGGAAAATGTTCTGTAGTTAGATAAAGGTGATAGTTACACAAGTTTTTGAATATATGGGAAAAAACAGTGAACTGGACACTTTTAAAAATCTTTAAAGCAATAAGTTTTATGTTGTGTGAATTTTGCCTCTGTTTTTAAAAAATCATACATTCATTGTGAAAAATTTTTTAATATATATTTAAGTGAAAGCATTCTTCTTCCATTATTGAAAGTTAAACTCATTAATATACCAGCAAACTTGGAAAACTCAGCAGTGGCCACAGGACTGGAAAAGGTCAGTTTTCATTCCAATTCCAAAGAAAGGCAATGCCAAAGAATGCTCAAAGTACTGCACAATTGCACTCATCTCACACGCTAGTAAAGTAATGCTCAAAATTCTCCAAGCCAGGCTTCAGCAATACGTGAACTGCAAACTTCCAGATGTTCAAGCTGGTTTTAGAAAAGGCAGAGGAACCAGAGAGCAAATTGCCAACATCCGCTAGATCATCCAAAAAGCAAGAGAGTTCCAGAAAAACATCTATTTCTGCTTTATTGACTATGCCAAAGCCTTTGACTGCGTGGATCACAATAAACTGTGGACAATTCTGAAAGAGATTGGAATACCAGACCACCTGACCTGCCTCTTGAGAAACCTGTATGCAGGTCAGGAAGTAACAGTTAGAACTGGACATGGAACAACAGACTGGTTCCAAATAGGAAAAGGAGTACGTCAAAGCTGTATATTGTCACCCTGCTTATTTAACTTCTATGCAGAGTACATCATGAGAAATGCTGGGCTGGAAGAAGTACAAGCTGGAATCAAGATTGCCGGGAGAAATATCAATAACCTCAGATATGCAGATGACACCACCCTTATGGCAGAAAATAAAGAGGAACTAAAAAGCCTCTTGACGAAAGTAAAATAGGAGAATGAAAAAGTTGGCTTAAAGCTCAACATTCAGAAAACGAAGATCATGGCATCCAGTCCCATCACTTCATGGGAAATAGATGGGGAAACAGAGTCAGACTTTATTTTTGGGGGCTCCAAAATCACTGCAGATGGTGACTGCAGCCATGAAATTAAAAGACGCTTACTCCTTGGAAGGAAAGTTATGACTAACATAGATAGCATATTGAAAAGCAGAGATATTACTTTGCCAACAAAGGTCTGTCTAGTCAAGGCTATGGTTTTTCCAGTGGTCATGTATGGATGTGAGAGTTGGACTGTAAGAAAGCTGAGCGCTGAAGAATTGATGCTTTTGAACCATGGTGTTGGAGAAGACTCTTGAGAATCCCTTGGACTGCAAGATCCACCCAGTCCATCCTGAAGATCAGTCCTGGGTGTTCATTGGAGGGACTGATGCTGAAGCTGAAACTCCAATACTTTGGCCACCTCATGCGAAGAGTTGACTCATTGGAAAAAGACTTTGATGCTGGGAGGGATTGGGGGCAGGAGGAGAAGGGGACGACAGAGAATGAGATGGCTGGATGGCATCACCGACTCGATGGACATGAGTTTGAATGAACTCTGGGAGTTGGTGATGGACAAGGAGGCCTCGTGTGCTGTGATTCATGGGGTTGCAAAGAGTCAGACACGACTGAGCGACTGAACTGAACTGAAATGAACTGAACTGAACTGAAACTCATTAATGGCTCACTTGTATTTTCTAGACCTTTCTTTTACACCAGGCTTCCCTGGTGGCTCAGAGGTTAAAGCGTCTGCCTGCAATGCGGGAGACCTGGGTTCAATCACTGGGTCGGGAAGATCCCCTGGAGAAGGAAATGGCAACCCACTCCAGTATTCTTGCCTGGAGAATCCCATGGACGGGGGAGCCTGGTGGGCTATAGTCCACAGAGTCACAAAGAGTCGGACATGACTGAGCGAGCAACTTAACTACATGCATGGACATGAAGATAAAGGTTGAGGTTTTGTAAAATGGAATCATAATTATAATATACATCTGTAATTTGCTTTATTTATTTAATATGAATACCTAATCTTCAGCACAGCTGCTTTACATTCTGTTTTTAACAGCTGCTTCCATGGTGGCTCAGAGGTTAAAGCACCTGCCTCCAATGCGGGAGACACGGGTTCGATCCCTGGGGCCGGGAAGATCCCCTGGAGAAGGAAATGGTAACCCACTCCAGTATTCTTGCCTGGGAAAATCTCATGGACAGAGAAGCCTGGTGGGCTACAGTCCATGGGGTCGCAAAGAGTCGGATACGACTGAGCGACTTCACTTTCTTTCACTTTAAGTTTTTGTACAATGCAAGTGCTATCATCTTTTGTAACCATTTTCTATAGAGAGACATTGAGGATGCATACACTTTTCACTGTTATTAACACGTCAACAAGTGACAACAGTGTGCTCGTATCCTTGAACACTTGAAGAGGTAACAGTGGATTGATTACGTTTGAATAGCCTTTAGTGTGTGTGTATGTCCTACTAAGGAGTTATCTGGGATCCTGGAAGAACCAGCCACCTCATTCCTTGACTCCCCCACTGGCACAATGGGTAGCTCTGGCAAGAACTTTGTTACTTGGACAATAAGCCAGTCTGAATAGCAGGGAGCCAACTAGAACCAGATCCCATAGAGTCTCAACTCCAAGACATAGACACAAAGACTTACTGGATCCCAGCATGAAATGTCAGCTGATGAACCAAACTAAAACTTGAGCCCTCTGAGAATTCAGTCTTTCCTTATGACTTTTGGGTTTCAGTTGACAATGAGGAAATGCCCAGGTACTGGGAGGGTACATGCCCAGATATTCCAAAGAGACCCTGACTCCTGGAGTCCCATTACCCTTGGTCCTTGTTTTGAGTTTGTCTGTGTTAGCCCACCTCAGGGTCTCTGAACAAGCTCTTCCCTCTGCCAGAAGTGCTCATTTTCCAGATTATCCCCAACTGTCGCCTTCTTGTCACTCAACGCCTTGGCTCACAAGCCACCTCCTCAGAAAGCCCAACTCTGCCCACCAGATCTACATCTATGCCCTACTCCCCAACACTGTCCTGTCCCTCTACCACCTCACCCTTCTTCACCAGAGACCCGAGTCATTTCTGATATGATCTTGTTCATTTATTTGCCTATTTAAATATTGTCTAGCTCCCTGTCAACAGTAGGAATTGAAGGAGACTACCAGAAAAACCTGTTGATCCAGCAAAGCTAAATTTGTTAGAAGCACTGAGATCGGAGCGAGTTCAGCCTTGACGGTCTCAGGAGTGTCTGCAAAGGGGAATTTAGAGCAAGGTGTTTGTAGGGTTTTAGGTCCGTGATGCCTGGTTTTAAGGCAAATCTTGCAAGGGAGAATACTAATTGAGATTGCACAGAGTTTATGACATAATTACTTGGCAGGCATAGCAAGGCTAGGGTTCTTAAGCGTTACTGATGAACAAGCTCTTGTTTTCATCTTTTTGAAAAAATCAATATATCATTGCCATTTAACACTGTATTAGTTTTAAGTTTTAAGTTTATATATAAGTATATGTAAGTTTCCCTGGTGGCTCAGATGGTAAAGTGTCTGCCTGCAATGTGGGAGACCTGGGTTCAAGTCCTGGGTCGGGAAGATCCCTTGGAGAAGGAAATGGCAATCCACTCCAGCACTCTTGCCTGGAAAATCCCATGGACAGAGGAGCCTGATAGGCTACAGTCCATGGGGTCGCAAAGAATTGGACATGACTGAGCGACTTCACTTCACTTCACTTCATATGTAAGTTTATATATACTTAAAACTAATACAGTGTTAAATATATATATTGCAAATTGATCACTATGATAAGTTTTGTTAACATCCATTACCACACATTGTGTAAAAATGTTTTTTCTTGTAATGAGAACTTTTAAGGTCTACTCTGAGCAACTTTCAAATATATAATACAGATTTGTTAACTATAGTCACCATGATGTACTCTATGACTCCACGACTTATTATTAATCTTATGCCTGGAGGTTTGTACCTTTTGACCACCTTCACACATTTAGATCACCTCCACCTTCCACTTTTGGTGACCAATCTGTTCTCTGCCTCTAGAAGTTCAATGTTTTGTTTTTAGATTTTATATGTAAGTGAGGTCACACAGTATTCGTCTTTCTTTGCCTGGCTTATCTCACTTAGCATAATGCCCTCAGCTTCATCTATATTGTCACAAGTGGTAGGATTCTTTCTTTTTATGGTGGAATAATATTCCATTATAGATTTTGTATATATATATATATATTATGGTGGAATAATATTCTATTATGTAATATATTGTAATAATATAATAATTATAATATATGATAATATAACAACATTCCATTATATATATTATATAATGAGATATAATTGACTTTTAACACTGCATTAGTGTTAATATCAGAGAAGGTGATGGCACACCACTCCAGTACTCTTGCTTGGAAAATTCCATGGACAGAGGAGCCTGGTAGGCTGCAGTCCATGGGGTTGCTAAGAGTCGGACATGACTGAGCGACTTCACTTTCACTTTCCACTTTTATGCGTTGAAGGAAATGACAACCCACTCCAGTGTTCTTCCTGAGAATCCCAGGGACAGGGGAGCCTGGTGGGCTGCCGTCTATGGGGTCTCACAGAGTTGGACACGACTGAAGTGACTTAGCAGCAGCAGCAGTAGCAGTGTTAATATATATAATGGAATATTGTTATACTATGTGTATATAAATAAACATATTTCCTTTATTCATTCATTCACTGATGGATACTTAGCTTGTGTCCATGTCTTGACTACTGCAAATAATGTTACAATAAAAATGGGGGTGCAGATACCTTTTTGAGATAGTGATTTCATTTTCTTCAGGTAAGTACCCAGAAGTGGAATTGCTACATCTGTTAGTTTTCATAAATAAGCTGATTAGTTCATTTTCTTAGCTTCCAGAGGCAGGTATATGTTCTGGAACATGCAGCTAACTCAGTTTTGCTGACTCCTAGCATTGCTTAACACAGGGACAGGGAATTATGTTGATTTCAATTTTCTTCCCACGAATAAATTAGAAAATCCTCCTTGAGAGCAGAAACTTCATCCACCTTGTTATTCCTATTTGCTTTTAAGTGCCAAGAGCATAGTAAGGGTAAGGGCCTGTTGTGTAATAGGTATTTAATAAATACTTATTAATAAGTTATTACTATGGCATTAAAAGCTGTTGGAGATCCTAGGTAAGACACGTCACCTTTGCAAAATAAAGATGCATACGTGCTGTCACTTCAGTTGTTTCCAACTCTTTGTGACCCTATGGACTGTGTAGCCCACTAGGCTACTCTGTCCATGGGACTGTGTAGGCAAGAATACTGGAGTGGATTGCCATGCCTTTCTCCAGGGGATCTTCCTGACCCACGGATAGAAGCCACATCTCTTATCTCTTAGGGTCTCCTGTATTGGCAGGCAGGTTCTTTACCTTTAGCGCCACCTGGGAAGTCTGCAAAATAAAGATAAAGCTATATAATTTTCTTGAGGACCTACCATTTGCCAGACAGCTTCCTAAGTGCCAGTGATCCAAGAGTGAATCAAATCTACTTTACATTCTCATGGCGCTGATACCTCAGTGCAGAAAAGACAATGAGAAAGCTAAAAGACGGGAAAATACCATATGTCATCACTTACATATTGAATCTACAATATGGCACAAATGAACTTATCTGTGAAACAGAAATGGAGACACAGATAATGAGAACAGAATTATAGTTGCCCAGGGATAAGGAGATGAGGGGAGGCATGAATTGGGGGTTTGGGATTAGCGATGCAAATAGGGACTAATAGGGATTAACTATTACATTGTTATTGTTCAGTCGCTGAGCCGTGTGTGACTCTTTGCAACCCTGTGGACTGCAACACTTTTATATACAGAATGGATAAACAGGGTCCAATGGCACCTCACTCCAGCACTCTTCCCTGGAAAATCCCATGGACAGAAGAGCCTGGTGGGCCGCAGTCCATGGGGTCACTAAGAGTCGGACACGACTGAACAACTTCACTTTCACTTTTCACTTTCATGCATTGGAGAAGGAAATGGCAACCCACTCCAGTGTTCTTCCCTGGAGAATCCCAGGGATGGGGGAGCCTCATGGGCTGCGGTCTATGGGGTCGCACAGAGTCGGACACGACTGAAGAGACTTAGCAGCAACTATATAGTACAGGGAACTGTATTCAATATCCTGTAATAAACTATAGTGGAAAGAATATGAGAAAGAATATTTATGTGTTTGTATATATGTGAAACTGAACCACTTTGCTGTACATCAGAAATTAACACAACATTGTAAATCAATTATACTTCAATAAAATACATTTTTAAAAAGAAAGCTAACTAACAAAATCATTACAGATTGCAGAAGTCATATTTATGTGTGATTCTTTTTAGGAAGCCAGATAGTCCTTATTGAGAATGAATCTAGAGAAAAGCTACACTCCAGTGAAAATCACAAAAGAAATGGTTTGCTTAAATTATGTTTCCTTATTGTTTTTACTACAAAAGCAATGTAACTTTTTCCCCTCTAGCCATCTGCTGGTCGAGAGCCCTTTCGTGTTGTTCTAGGACTATACAAATATACATAGTGAGTGAATGAAAGTCACTCAGTCGTGTCTGACTCTTTGCAACCCCACTGACTATACAGTCCATGGAATTCTCCAGGCCAGAATACTGGAGTGGGTAACCTTTCCCTTCTCTCGGAGATCTTCCCAACCCAGAGATCAAACACAGGTCTCCTGCACTGAAGAGGGTTCTTTACCAGCTGAACCACAAGGGAAGCCCAAGAATAATGGAGTGGGTAGCCTATCCCTTCTCCAGGGGATCTTCCTGACCCAGAAATCGAACTGGTTTTTTGTGCTGGGTTTTAAAATTTAAATGGTGGTAAAGACTTAATCATTAGAAAGGGATTTTTGTTTGTTCATTTTAAGAAAATTCTGACAGTGTTCCTTTTTCTCAATAATTTGTAATATTCATTTTTTGACCGCATCCTTTCCTAAACTTTTCCGAGGACCCTTCACCTGGTCTCAGTCTGAGAGCTTTTAAAAAGATTTCTGGAAATCTAAAATCTAAAACTTCTTGTTTCCAGGTACTCTTGGTCTCCAGGAATCCCAGGGTGAGGCAGTACTAACATCTTTTCAAATTCCCAGTTGACTCCCATTAGCGGCAAACAATACAGTGTAAGGCTGAAGTATCTTCATTCTGGGTATTGAGTCCAGGCTCACCTCCTGACCCTGCGTCCTCTTAACTGAAACCTTTAGCATTTCTGAACCTCAGTTTCCCCATCAGTAAAACAGAGAGAATGAGGAAGCTGTGGTGGGATGGACACTTTGGGTGTCCAGGGCTTGCAAGGAAAGAATTCCTAGAGTTCCTGACCTCACGCATAACTTGTAGCTGTTCTGATCATGAATCAAACTTAGTCTCTGATCTCCATAACTTACACATTCTAGGGGAGAGAGATTTGGAAACAACGAATACCACAGATGGATGAGAAAAAAAACACATAAGAAACCCACAGAAGCTCATCAGAGGTGCATGGAAGGTGGGTATGTCCAGCTGTGTTGGGATGTGTAGGTAGGAACTCACAAGATGGAGAAGGTGGAAGCAGGGGTTGGGGAGGGGGGCAGTGGGCAGGGAAGGGAAGGAGGTCTGGCATCCCCGGGGGAACTGATTAGGAGAAAGCATGGCACTGTGAATGCATAAGTAGGCTAGGGAAGGGCATCACTTAGGTTGAGGACATTGTGCAAGTGAGACAGGGGATAAATGGGCCCCAGACTGAACAGCGGGACATTGTCCCCCGTGGACAGGTGCTCCAAGATGAAAAGAAGGAGGAGGTAAGCTCTGCCCAGATAAGAGACCACATATTTCTCATGCTCAAGGTCAAGGAGCCCTTCCCAACTACACATGCAGAGAAAAGCTCCTTGGAGGTCAAAAAGAGAGTCATGTCAACTTACCCACAGGCCTCTTTGCTAGAATCTTTCTTGGCTAAGAGATGCATGGGCACACATGGAAGGACCCTGACCTGTACCAAACATGAACTCAGAACCTGGCAGAGCAAGATGACTGGCCAAAGGAAACCCGCGAGAAATAATCCGTATAAGTGATTTAATGCATGTAAGTGATTTAACCCATATAAGTCTAACCGTGGGGGCAAGACTCCGAGTCTGCCAGTGTGTCTATACACATGTCACCCTTTTCCTGCTAGTGAACACTGTATTGTTTCACCACTTTCTATCTCTATGCAGAAATTCATTTCTATACAGCTGTTGGGCCAGGGCCTGGTCACTGCTTTAGTGCCTGGGGTTCAGCACCTCACTGCTGAACCCTGACTTCATTCTCTGGCCAGGAACCAACATCCTGCTCAAGTCACTGCAGGATGAGGCCATCCGAGAGCAGAAGGTGGTAAAAGGCAAGAAGATTCTTTTTCGGGGTCAGACTCGGGTTGGATCTCTGCTAGCCTGTTAAGGCAGAGCTGTGCAGTCTCCCAGACGCGTAGACTGGCATGGCCGCTGCGTGGCCTCAGATCCCGCGGAGAGGCGTTAAGGTAACTGTGAGTGTCCCTCTCCAAGCTTTAAGTCTCTCCCTGACAGAAAGAGGGCCCTGGGCCTGCCTTACCTCTCAAACGTTTGCTCCCAATCCTAAAACACTTCTGACACTGAAGGGAAGCTGTTTCCACTTACAAATCTTAGGAGGGAATCAGGCCTTTCCATGCTGAGGCCGAGGGTGAGACATAATGGTGATTTACACACCATAAACTTTTGTGAGTTTTATTCACCTCAGTGGTCTGATATTAAACAGGCTCATGGGGGAGCCGCAGTGACTGGCTTTTCTGGGCAGGGCAGCACTAGGCTATGAGACAAGGAGAAGAAGGAGACAAACAGCCAGCATACTCTGGTTTCTAGACTCCTGGTTATCCCCTTGATCTGGAGTTAAAGTGTGAAAGTGTTAGTCGCTCAGTCCTGTCTGACTCTTTGCGACCCCATGGACCGTAGCCTGCCAGGCTCCTCTGTCCATGGGATTCACCAGGCAAGAATACTGGAGTGGGTTGCCATGCCCTCCTCCAGGGGCTCTTTCTGACCCAGGGCTCTATCACACATCTCTATGTCTTCTGCATTGACAGGTAGGTTCTTGAGCACTAGCTCCACCTGAGAAGCCCCCTTAGACAGGGGTACCATCTTCCAAAAGCTTGACTGGGGCTGGGGTTGGAGGATCCATTTCTTTTTCTTATTTTAAAAGTGATGTATCTTTTTTTTTTCCTTTTTTTAAAAGAAGTCTTCTTATCTATGGCTTTGTATTTATTTATTTATGGTTGTGTGGCTTGTGAGATCTTAGTTCTCAGACCAGGGATAGAAGCCGTGCTCCCTGCATTGGAAACTCAGAGCCCTGACTACTGGATCACCAGGGAATTCTGAGAGGACCCATTTCTAATGAACAGTCATGCAGATAGCATTGATAGGAGGCCTCAGTCCCTCTCCATGCAAGCCTCTTCACAGCTACGTAAGTGACCTCATAGCATGGTGATGGACATTCTCCAGAGCAAGTGATCCACATGGCCACAATGGAACCTACGAGGCCTTTTCAGTGTATTAGTGGACTCACAACATCTACCCTATCCCCTCCATTATGTACTCTTAGTCACACAGACAGCTCTGGGTTAACGTCAGGAGGAAGTTGCAGAAGAGTGTAAGTGGCAGAGAGCAAGGGTCACTGAGGCGAGGGGCGGGATGCTGTCTTGGAAGCTGGTTACCACAGCCAGCTTATAATCGAAGTTCTTTACTCGCCTATTTATTCCCAGTTTACCTCTGGCTTTGCCTCCATCCCTTCCAGTTTTGGGAGCTTCATCCATTAGCTCCCATAGCTCCTGACAGTTTCTGCTCTTTCGCTGCCCTGATTTAAGGTTCATCTTTTCCTTCCTCTGACAGTTAAAAATAAATGATACCCTTGGCAATAATAAATGGGGATTTCACACCCACCTCCATATAACTGTTGTGTAATAAATGTATCTAAAGTGCCTAGTGCAGCACCTGGCTCATATTAGGCGTGTAATAAATGCTAATGACTCTTTTTATGATTGTTATTATTATTATTTCTATCACCAGTATTAGCTCCATCATAATCAATACAATTATGCCATTATGAACTGCCTTGTGGAAAGTCTAGTGCAGAACCTCACTCCTGTAATAGGTAAGGAGATGGTCATTTTGATGAAAATCTGCCTTTCCTTTTTTCACCCATCTTACTGCCTTTCAACACCCAGTGTTGCAGTCAAAGGAAACTATTATCAGACCCCAAAAGCCTCAGAAAATAGCCTTTATTTTTACTGAAGTCTTTTGAAGAGCAAGCAAAGAAGGATGGAATTACATGCCAGAGCCCAAACCACATCTTCTAAAACCTCTCTCCAGACGTCCCTCCTTTCCAAGCCTCAGCCTCCAGGCAGACGCTTCTGAAAGCCTTTGGTCGCCACTCTCCTCCAAAACTCTCCTGTCCTTTCTCCCCCAAAAGTCTCCCCTGTCTTCATACCTTCTTCCACCTAAGCCTTCAACTTGCCTGATCTCTTTTCTACTCAAAGATTTCAAAGGAGAAAAATGGAGAGGCATGTTTAAAACATTTCCAGCAATTCAACATCACTGCAACATCCAAGCACTTCCCAGAAATCACTTTACAATTGCTTTCCTAGAAATTCATTTTTATTGTAGTTTAGAGAATGGATTAGAAAAGAAGAACCAAAAACACAACAACTGATCCTTCACCAAAAATAACTTAAGATAACTCTGGAGTTCCTAAGGAATACTTGAGTTTTATTTCAAAACCCAATTGTCTGCTGCCTCTAGCATCTGACTGTAAGTAATCCCCAGTGCACTCCTGCATAGAGGCAGGCAGCCCATGAACCTGGGTTTGAGTTCCAGTCCAAAGCTTACTTTTATTTACTCTCACTTTCCTTATTAGTAAACTGGAAGTCATAATGCCTACCTCCACATAATCTGAAGATGGAGGAGGCAGTGTTCTTTAAGCACAAACACAGTGTCAGATGCTGAGAACTTGCTCAATAAATAGTAGCTCTTAGCATCCTTGGAAATGTTTTTCATGGACTGGCAGAGGAAAATAACCTCGTTAAATGGCTTCTGTTCCTAAGACACGTCCAATAGAGCTGTCTCATTTACAAATAAGGCTCAGGACTTGGCTGAAGAGTAATATATATATATATATATATATTTTTTTTTTTTTTTTCCAGAGAGACGAAGAAGGCAATGGCACCCCACTCCAGTACTCTTGCCTGGAAAATTCCATGGACAGAGGAGCCTGGTGGGCTGCAGTCCATGGGGTCGTTAAGTGTCGGACACGACTAAACGACTTCATTTTCACTTTTCACTTTCATGCACTGGAGAAGGAAATGGCAACCCACTCCAGCGTTCTTTCCTGGAGAATCCCAGGACGGGGGAGCCTGGTGGGCTGCCGTCTATAGGATCGCACAGAGTTGGACACGACTGAAGCGACTTAGCAGCAGCAGCAGCATTCAGAGAGAAGGAAAAAAAGGAGTTCTTGGGTTATTTGGGGAGCTAGAAGGGTCAGTTTAAAGTCTGATGTCACCGCTTGGGCAGTACTTCAATTTTCAGCCTTTCAATGTCTTAATCTTTAAGAAGATTATAATCATACCATCTATTTCACAGAGTGGTGGTGGAGAATTCAGTTAGTGAATAGATGTAAGGCTCTTGGCAAGCAATGGAGTGTGAGTTATTTCTTTATGCCTATATGATCAGGCATAAAGGAGCTGTCATTTTAAGGAATAAATTAAATGATAGGTACTCTTCCTCTGAATCCCCAAAGCACCCTATTGCCATGTCGGGGCATCCTCACAGCAAGTTCATTATCAGAGACCCTTTGGTATGAGCTTGTGGAAGGAAGTGTAACCACTGGAAAGTGGAAATATTCACTCAAGAACCTGCCACTTAAAAATCTGAGTCTTGCTCGGATGTGGCTTCCCACATAGCACAAGCTCCCTGGGTGCCCAGAGGGTCAACTCTGACACCTGTTGCATTTTCACCCAGTGATACAATGCAGAAAAGACACAGGGCTGCAGGAAGCCAGAGAGAGGGACGTTGGCAACAGCTCCAACCATTCATCAAGGCTTTGACAAATGGGAATGTGGTGGTGTTGGAACAACTTGCAATGAATGAAAAGATCTTTCTAAATGATAATGTTTCAAAAGGGAATAAATGTGAATAGCAGCTGATTAAAAATGATGCTTAGACAGATGAAACCCTCAACTTTCCTAACAAAACTGATGTTCTCTGTAATATCCTTTGACAGTCAGATGTGACCTGAAGAATGCTAAAATACAACGTCATTCTTCAGTGTATAGAATGTGTGCTTCACTGCAGTTATAACTGATGTATTGTTGAACATAAGATTTTTAAAATTCTGTTATGAATTTTCATTTCATTTTCTAAGGTAAAGTCCCAGTCACACTCTTTGTTTCACTATAATTGCTATGAAATTCATGTTCCCTATTTTAATACATCTACATAAGTGGCCTTCTTCTGTTGCAGTTTGTCCAGGAAAAATGAGAATCTTTCTTTTTAAAAAATTTTATTGGAGTATAGTTGCTTTACCGTGTTGTGTTAGCTTTTACTGTACAGCAAAGTGAATCAGCTAAACATAAACCTACATGCCCTCTTTTTAAAATTTCCTTGGAAGGAAAGTTGTGACCAACCTAGACAGCATATTAAAAAGCAGAGACATTACTTCGTCAACAAAGGTCCATCTAATCAAGGCTATTGTTTTTCCAGTAGTCATGTGAGAGTTGGACTGTAAAGAAAGCTGAGCATGGAAGAATTGATGCTTTTGAACTGTGGTATTGGAGAAGACTCTTAAGAGTCCCTTGGATTGCAAGGAGACCCAACCAGTCCATCCTAAAGGAAATCGGTCCTGAATATTCATTGGAAGGACTTATGTTGAAACTAAAACGCCAATACTTTGGCCACCTGATGCAAAGAGCTGACTCATTGGAAAAGACCCTGATGCTGGAAAAGATTGAAGGTGGGAGGAGAAGGGGACGACAGAGGACCAGATGGTTGGATGGCATCACCGACTCAATGAACATGAGTTTGGGTAAACTCCCGGAGTTGGTGATGGACAGGGCGGCCTGGCGTGCTGCAGTTCATGGAGTTGCAAAGAATCGGACAAGACTGAGCGACTGAACTGAGCTGAACTAGGTCATCACAGAGCACTGGGTAGAGTTCCCTGTGCTATCCAGTAGGTTCTCATTAGTCATCTATTTTACACATAGTATCAATAGTGTTGGAAAGGGAAATGGCAACCCACTCCAGTCCCCTTGCCTGGAGAATTCTGTGGACAGAGGAGCCTGGTGGGATGCTGTCCATGGGGTCGCACAGAGTCAGACATGACTGAAACGACTTAGCATGCTTGCATGCATTGGAGAAGGAAATAGCAACCCACTCCAGTATTCTTCCCTGGGGAATTCCAGGGACAGAGGAGGCTGGTGGGCTGCCGTCGATGGGGTCACACAGAGTTGGACGCGACTGAAGCGCCTTAGCAGCAGCAGCAGCAATAGTGTACATATGTCAATCCCAGTCTCCCAGTTCATCTCATCGCCTCTTCTCCTGTAGGTGTCCATACATTTGTTCTTTATATCTGTGTCTCTATTTCTGCTTTGTAAATAAGATCATCCAGGTGTTTTGGATTCCACATATATGTGTTAACGTATGATGTTTGTTTCTCTGACTTACTGCACTCTTAGAATCTATTTTTCTGTATGCTGGTTTCTGATGTGCCGGCCCCTCTACTTGGGGTGCTCCCTGCCCCCTCACATCCTCAGGATCCTCGCTGCTCCCTTCTTTAGGTCTTTGTCAAGTATCTACTTCTCAGGAGACTTCTAGACCTTCCTTTACAAAAAAGCCTCCTATACACTAAAGCATACATGCCCACTCACCCACAACCACACATGCACTCACATCCCTCACACCTCTACAGTCAGACACTCCTTACACACATATACACCCTTACACATACCCCCACACATACATGCCTGTGCACACACACACAAAACCTTTACTCACTTATCTATTCTTCTCTATCCCTTTATCTTGGTTTTTGTTGGTAACATTTATCACCTCTTGGAATGTTAAGTGTATTTTCCCCAGTTATTTCTTTATTATTTGCTACAAAATCAAGAACTTGATTTGGTTCACTATTTTATCTCCAGTAGTGGGCAGGGAGGAGGTCCTCAGTATTAGTGGGATATACATCCTGAGAAATCCGTATGCATGTCAAGAAGCAACAGTTAGAACTGGACATAGAACAACAGACTTGTTCCAAACTGGGAAAGGAGTATGTCAAGGCTGTATATTGTCACCCTGCTTATTAAACTTATATGCAGAGTACATCATGAGAAATGTTGGACTGGATGAAGCACAAGCTGGAATCAAGATTGCTGGGAGAAATATCAGTAACCTCATACATGCAGTTGACACCACCCTTATGGCAGAACTAAATAGCCTCTTGATGAAAGTGAAAGAGGAGAGTGAAAAAGTTGGCTTAAAACTCAACATTCAGAAAACTAGGATCATGGCATCTGGTCCCATACTTCATGGCAAATAGATAGGGGAACAATGGAAACAGTGAAAGACTTTATTTTAGGGGGTTCCAAAATCACTCCTGATGGTTACTGCAGCCATGAAATTAAAAGATGCTTGCTCCTTGGAAGAAAAGTTATGACCAACCTAGACAGCATATTAAAAAGCAGAGACATTACTTTGCCAACAAATGTCCGACTAGTCACAGCTATGGTTTTTCCAGTAGGCATGTGTGGATGTGAGAGTTGGACTGTGAAGAAAGCTGAGTTCTGAAGAATTGATGCTTTTGAACTGTGGTGTTGGAGAAGACTCTTGAGAGTCCCTTGGACTGCAAGGAGATCCAACCAGTCCATCCTAAAGGAAATCAGTCCTGAATATTCATTGGAAGGACTGAGGCTGATGTTGAAACTCCAATCCTTTGACCACCTGATGCGAAGAACTGACTCATTAGAAAGGACCCTGATGCTGGGAAAGATTGAAGGCAGGAAGAGAAGGGGACGACAGAGGATGAGATGGTTGGATGGCTTCACTGACTCAGTGGACAAGAGTTTGAGTAAACTCCGGGAGTTGGTGATGGATAGAGAGGACTGGTGTGCTGCAGTCCATGGGGTTGCAAAGAGTCGGAAATGACTGAGGGACTGAACTGATATCCTGCCCATGAATGGATGGATGAATGGATGCCTAGATCCCAGAACTCAGGGCATTTTGTTTGAAAAGGTTACTTAACCCCTTCACACTGATGATGCCTTGAGGGCAGGGTCTATGGCTTCGTTGTCCTTTTTCACCAGTTCTTCAGGGAGCCAGGCACCGAGGTTTTCCACAAACACCTGCTGGGCTGCAATAAAATCCTAGCAAAGTCTCCAGGTTCCAACTTCTGAGTGTCTTCAAAGCCCTGGTCCCAAACCCTGACATCAGCAGAGGTACAGCCCCAGGCCTGGGGCTTTTGCCAGAAGCATCTCTTTGTTGTAAAAGCAAAACAAAAGAACACACACCACTGTGGAAATTCCAAAGTAAACGCTCCTCTCTGCAGGCTGGAGCGGGTTGGGTGGGAGTGAAGATGCAGAGGCTACAGGAGCGGCCTGCCTGGAGCCCCAAGTTTGCAATGTCGGAGCTCTGCTCCAGTTTTATTAAAAATGCCAATCTAACGAGCCCGTGTGACCAGCCCATGAAAAGTGGCGTGCTGTGTGTGACCAGACCCGCTCCTGAGGCTCTAAATTGGTTCAAGATGTGGGGGTGGCGGCGAGGGGCAGTCAGCTCTGCGCATCTCCCACCGTCGCTCCTCTGGGGAGAGACTTGGCCACAAGACAGTGGGAAGTTTGGGCAGGCAGGCTGGTAACCAGTTTGCTTACTTCATGTACAAGTATCAGTTCTTCTGGTGGCATCATCCCCATGTGGGCCTTGATGGGGGCTTGTGGCGGGGAGCAGGCCTGCCCCTGCTCTCTGAACACAACCAGGTACTCAGCTCAGAGGCACGGCCTGCCGAGATCCCGACCCACCTGAGGCTCTTCCCCAGCTATCCTTCGGGACTCCTACACCAAGCCTGTGGGTTATCAGGTCACCAGACCTGTTTTAAAACAGAGGAAACCAAGCTCAAAAAGCTAGTGTCTCACCAAAAGCCACGCATCGGAGAGGGACTATAGCAAGATGCGAACGTAGGCTCAAGAGAGATCCTTTAAAACCAAAGTGCAGGTCGAAAGGAGCCATGTGTAGTTTTAAGACTAGGGAAAGAAACTCTTTCTCTCTCGGTGCAGGAGACAGTATGAAGAAATGGTGACATGAGGGGCTTTGGAAACTGTGCCCGTCCTGTCCGTCTGTGTGCAACTCCGGCTGCTTCAGTTTCCTCATCTGTACCCCAAGGGTAACACAAAACCCACCTCACCTGTGTTTATGAAGATCCACTTAGTGCCCGGCACAGAATAAGCTCTCAAATAAATAGTGTGGCTATTATTGCAAATAAAAGTTATTCCACCCTCTGAGAGTTCAGGAGAGATACAGGGAAAGATAACTGGGTATAAGGGGATGAAATGTGAAACGTCAGACAGCCTAGCGTCATGGGCAAATCACCTCCTCTGCCTGTCCCTCGCCTTCTAACGTGTTACAGTCCTAACTGGTCACTTCCATCCTGGCGTCCCTGCAGCTCTTGGCACAAATGTCTATGATGGCACTTAGTATTCCTTCAGTTTATCAGCTCCAGGGCCCAGGAAACTGCACCTTCTCCCATACAGAGAGCAGATTGCCATCATGGGCTTGGTCTCCTTACAAGGGTCTGTGTCAAACCCATTCTCTGAACCATCCCATCTAAGTATCACAGCTCCCTTGTGACCAAGTCCTTCATCAGCCCATTTTAGAGGAGGGGTCTAAGATAACAGACATCCTAAGTCACTTGCTCAAGAACGAATATCCTGTAGGAGGCACAGCTGGGATTAGAACCTAAATCAAGATATCCACCACTCCATGACAGATGCTTAATGAATTGCTGGAAAAACAGGGAAGAAGAGAGAGGAAGAGTTTGACAAAGGAAGGTAGGTTTGGACAGGAGTGGTTCAGATGGTCAAGAATCTGCCTGCAATGCAGGAGACCTGGGTTAGATCTCTGAATCAGGAAGATCCCCTGGAGGAGGACTTGGCAATCCACTCTAGCATTCTTGCCTGAAGAATTCTGTATACAAAGGAGCCTGGTGGCCGTAGTCCATAGGGTGGCAAAAGAGTGCAACTTTTTGGCAGAACTAACACTTTTTGGTGGAACTAATCACTTTGGACAGGATAGTACCAGTGCAAGACTATAAACAGAGACTCACATCTCACTTAGAAACAAGCATGTAAGTGTATGTGTAGGTTTTACTTTCTTGAGTCATACTTAGCAAGTTCACCCTCTACCCTTAATATTTCAGAGAAACCTCTGGAGGAGTGACTATAAATATGAGAGACTGTTGCACACTCCGCCTGATAGTCTCCTGAGTTTCCCATTTTCCATCTTTTATAGTCTGTGGGATCTTCAGCACTGTTTGTCAATTAAACAACTGAGGAACTATAGCTATGTCCCAGGAACCTGATTTCCTGCTTAGAAATATGGGGCTTTGGGGGCATAAATACAAATATACAAACACTTACATGCACCTTGTTTTCAGTCACTAAGTCGTGTCTGACTCTTTGCAACCCCGTGGACTGCAGCATGCCAGTCCTTCTGTGACCTCCACTATTCTCCCGGAGGTTGCTCAAACTCCTGTCCATTGAGTGAGTGATGCTATCTAACAATTTCATCCTCTGCCAACTTCTTCTCCTTTTGCCTTCAGTCTTTTTCAGGAGCAGGATCTATTCCAATGAGTCGATTCCTCCCATCAGGTAGCATCAGAGTATTGGAGCTTCAGCTTAAACATCAGCCTTCCAATGAATATTCAGGGCTGATTTTCTTTAGGATTGACTGGTATGATCTCTTCGCAGTCCATGGGACTCTCAAGAGTCTTCTCCAGCACCACAATTTGAAAGCATCCATTCTTTGGCGCTCAGCTTTCTATATGGTCCAACTTTCACATCCATATATGACAAGGGGAAATAACATTCAGTTCAGTTCAGTTGCTCAGTCATGCCCGACTCTTTATGACCCCATGGACTGCAGCAAGCCTGTCTTCCCTGTTCTTCACCAACTCCCAGAGCAAGCTCAAATTCATCACCAAGTCGGTGATGCCATCCAATCATTTCATCCTCTGTTGTCCCCTTCTGCTCCTGCCTTCAGTCTTTCCCACATCGGGTCTTTTCCAATGAGTCAGTTCTTCACATCAAGTGGCCAAAGTATTGGAGTTTCAGCTTCAGCATCTGTCCTTCCAATGAATATTCAGGACTGATTTCCTTTAGGATGGACTGGTTGGATCTCCTGGCAGTCCAAGAAACTCTGAAGAGTTTTCTCCAACACAACAGTTCAAAAGCATCAATTCTTCAGTGCTCAGCTTTCTTTATAGTCCAACTCTCACATCCATACATGACTACTGGAAAAAACATAGAATTGACTACAAGGACTTTGTCAGCAAAATAATGTCTCTGATTTTTAATATGTTAGGTTGGTTATAGTCTTTTCTTCCACAGAGCAAGCGTCTTTTAATTTCGTGGCTGCAGTCACCATCTACAGTGATTTTGGAGCCGCCCCCCCCAAAAAAGTCTCTCATTGTTTCCACTTCTATTTGCCATGACCTGATGGGATAGGATGTTATGATCTTTGTTTTTTGAATGCTGAGTGAGTTTTAAGCCAATTTTTTCACTCTCCTCTTTCATTTCAGCAAGAGGCTCTTTAGTTCTTCTACCCTTTCTGCCATAAGAGTATGTGTCATCTGCATATCTGAGGTTATGGGTATTTCTCCCGGCAATCCTGACTCCACTTGTACTTCATCCAGCTGAGCATTTTGCATGATGTACTCTGCATATAAGTTAAATAAGCAGGGTGACAATACACAGCCTTGATGTACTCCATTCCCAATTTGGTACCAGCCTGTTTTTCCATGTCCAGTTCTAACTGTTGCTTCTTGACCTGCATACAGATTTCTCAGGAGGGAAGTCAGGTGGTCTGGTGTTCCTATCTCGTGAAGAATTTTCCATAGTTTGTCGTGATCCACACAGTCAAAGGCTTGGCATATTCAATAAAGCAGAAGTAGATGATCCAACTGATGTTGGCAATTTGATCTCTGGTTCCTCTGTCTTTCCTAAATCCAGCTAGAACATGTGGAAGTTTACAGTTCACATACTGTGGAAGCCTGGCTCGGAGAATTTTGAGCATTACTTTGTTAGCATGTGAGATGAGTGCAATTGTGCGGCAGTTTGAGCATTCTTTGGCATTGCCTTTCTTTGGGATTGGAATGAAAACTGGTCTTTTCCAGTCCTGTGGCCTCTTCTGAGTTTTCCAAATTTGCTGGCACATTGATTGCAGCACTTTCCCAGCATCATCTTTCAGGATTTGAAATAGCTCAACTGGAATTCCATCACCTCCAGTAGTGAAGCTTCCTAAGGCCCACTTGGCTTCACATTCCAGGATGTCTGGCTCTAGGTGAGTGATCACACCATTGTGGTTATCTGGGTCATGAAGATCTTTTTTGTACAGTTCTTCCATGTATTCTTGCCACCTCTTCTTAATATCTTCTGCTTCTGTTAGGTCCATACCATTTCTGTCCTTTACTGTGCCCGTCTTTGCATGAAGTGTCCTCTTGGTATCTTTAATTTTCTTGAAGAGATCTCTAGTCTTTCCCATTCTATTGTTTTCCTGTGTTTCTTTGCACTGATCAATGAGGAAGGCTTTCTTATCTCTCCTTGCTATTCTTTGGAACCCTGAATTCAAATGGGCATATCTTCCCTTTTCTCCTTTGCCTTTAGCTTCTCTTCTTTTCTCAGCTATTTGTAAGGCCTCCTCAGACAACCATTTTGCCTTTTTACTTTTGTTTTTCTTGGGGATGGTCTTGATCCCTGCCTCCTGTACAATGTCATGGACTTCCATCCATAGTCCTTCAGGCACTCTATCAGATCTAATCCTTTGAATCTATCTGTCACTTCCCCTATATAATCATAAGCCATTTGATTTAGGTCATACCTGAATGGTCCAGTGGTTTTCCCTACTTTCTTCAATTTAAGTCTCAATTTGGCAATAAGGAGTTCATGATCTGAGCCATAGTCAGCTCCCAGTCTTGTTTTTGCTGACTGTATAGAGCTTCTCCATCTTTGGCTGCAAAGAATCTAATCAATCTGATTTTGGTGTTGACCATCTGGTGATGTCCATGTGTAGAGTCTTTTCTTGTGTTGTTGGAAGAGGGTGTTTGTTATGACCAGTGCGTTCTCTTGGCAAAACTCTGTTAGCCTTTGCCTTGCTTCATTTTGTACTCCAAGGCCAAATTTGCCTGTTACTCCAGGTATCTCTTGACTTCCTACTTTTGCATTCTAGTCCTCTATGATGAAAAGGACATCTTCTTTGGGCATTAGTTCTAGAAGGTCTTGTAGGTCTTCATAAAACCGTTTAAGTTGAGCTTCTTCAGCACTGGTGGTCAAAGCATAGACTTGGATTACTGTGATATAGAATGCCGTGCCTTGGAAATGAACAGAGGTCATTCTGTCATTTTTGAGACTGCATCCAAGTACTGCGTTTTGGACTCTTTTGTTGACTATGATGGCTACTTCATTTCCTCTAAGAGATTTTTGCCCTTAGTAGTAGATATAATGGTCATCTGAGTTAAATTCACCCATTCCAGTCCATTTTAGTTCACTGATTTCTTAAATGTCAATGTTCACTCTTGCCATCTCCTGTTTGACCACTTCCAGTTTGCCTCGATTCATGGACCTAACATTCCAGATTCATATGCAATACTGCACTTTACAGCATCGGACTTTACTTCCATCACCGGTCACATCCACAACTGGGTGTTTTTGCTTTGGCTCCGTCTCTTCATTCTTTCTGGAGTTATTTCTCCACTGATCTCCAGTAGCATATTGGGTACCTGTCAACCTCGGGAGTTCATCTTTCAGTGTCCTATCTTTTTGCCTTTTCATATTCTTCATGGAGTTCTCAAGGTGAGAATACTGAAGTGGTTTGCCATTCCCTTCTTCAGTGGACCATGTTTTGTCAGAACTCTCCACCATGACCCATCCCTCTTGGGTGGCCCTACATGGCATGGCTCATAGTTTCATTGACAAGGTCGTGGTCCATGTGATCAGTTTGGTTAGTCTCTCCCATCAGGAAGCTTCCATAAGCCTCTCATCCTTCTCCATCATAGGGCTGCTGCTGCGGCGGCTAAGTCGCTTCAGTCCTGTCCGACTCTGTGCGACCCCATAGACGGCAGCCTACCAGGCTCCCCTGTCCATGGGATTTTCCAGGCAAGAGTACTGGAGTGGGGTGCCATTGCCTTCTCTGCCATCAGAGGGCAGACAGAATGAAAACCACAATCACAGAAAATTGAGACCAAAACTGTGGTGGATGTAATGAAGATAATGGCAGCCTCTTGCAATAGGTCTTATGGATGCACTGCTGTACTCAATGCCCCTCACCCTGTAGTAGGCTCCTGTCGACTCTGGAGACTCACAGGCAAGTCTGGGTCAGTCTCTTGTGGGGACACTGTTTCTTACTCCTGGCTCCTGGTGTGCATATGGTTTTGTTTGTGTCCTCCAAGAGTCTGTTTCCCAGTCCCCTGGAAGTTCTGTAATCAAATCTCGCTGGCCTCCAAAGTCAAATACCCTGGAGGTTCTCAGTCCCTTTGACAGATCCCAAAGTTGGGAAATCTGCTGTGGGTCCTAAAACTTTCTTAACAGTATGATAATTTATTTGGTATAATTGTTCTGCCGTTTGTGGATTGTCTGCTCAGTGGTTCTATTGTGGGGTTAATGGCAACCTCCTCCATTAGCATAAGAGGGCTTATGCTACAAGCTGTGTGACCCAGGTCTGCTGCACCCAGAGCCCCTGCCCCTGTGGTAGGCCACTGCTGATCCATGCCTCCACAGGAGACACTCAAGCACCAGAGCTTTGACTGTGTAGACCCTTGTAGGCAAAATGATTATCTCTGCTTTTTAATATGCTGTTTAGGTTTCTCATAGCTTTTCTTCCAAGGAGCAAGCACCTCTTTATTTCATGGCTACAGTCACCTTCCACAGTGATTTTGGAGCCCAGGAAAATAAAATCTGTCACTGCTTCCACTTTTTCCCCGTCTGTTTGCGTGAAGTGATGAAACTGGCTGCCATGATCTTAAGTTTTTTGACTGTTGAGTTCCAAGCTGGCTTTTTCACTGTCCTCTTTTCCCCTTATCAAGAGGCTCTTCAGTTTCTCCTAACTCTCTGTCATTAGCATGGTAGCATCTGCATATCTGAGATTGCTGACATTTCTCTGGCAATCTTGATTCCAGCTTGGGATTCATCCAGCCTGGCATTTTGCATAATGTACTCTACATATAAGTTAAATAAGCAGGGTGACAATATCCCGACTTGTCATACTCTTTTCTGGATTTGGAAGCAGTCAGTTGTTCTATGTGTGGTTCTAACTGTTGTCTTCTTGACCTGCATACAGGTTTCACAGGTAAGGTGGTCTGACACTCCCATGCACTTAACTTTTAAAAAAAGATTCCTTTCAGGGATGATTAGCCCCTGTGGTCTTGCAAGTAATGAAAGCAACTCTCCATATTGTTGAGTAAGTGTGGCCAGGGTCACCCTGGAGGGTGAGAGGACAACTGGATACCCTATTAGCCCCTCCCTCATTCTCCCACTTCCCTTGATGAGAGAACCATGGCTTTAATAAATATGGGTCTTTCTCCTCCTTCTGAGGACAGAATAAAAATCATCACTAACTTTGGGATAGAACTTTACAGTTGACAGAGGACTTTCCAATTCCTTGCTTGGGTCAATCCCCGGCTAGCCTGGGTGGTAGGAATCACATGCCCATTTCTCAGATGAGGAATCTAGGGCTCTGAGACAGAATGTGTGGCCAGGACTGCACCTGGAGGAGCCCAAGCTGGACCTTGTGTCTGTCTACTGATTCACAAGCAGTCCCTCCCCAGAGATGGCACCAAGGACACTCCAAGGGCAGCTTTGGCCCAGCAGCAGTCTTGAGGCTCCAGGAAAACCTATGTCATTAAAACCCTTACATCAGAAGCATTTGGCTCCTTCTCTGATGGTCACATTTAGCAACTTCCTGGCAACTAGAAATTCACAGCCAGGTTCTGGTGAGTCAATCAGCTGGAGACAACTTCCAGCCCTGCCCCATGAGGGGTTCACCAGCCCTGTGTCCCCCTCGGGCTAGTGTCCACCCTCTTTTCCCCCTCAGCAGAAACAATCAGGGTGAGTCCACTCTCCCCAACCCCTAGCTCCTTCCTTATCCTTACCCCTCTTCTGGGGTGCCATGGACTCCAGAGCATAAACCTATGTTTTTAAATGCAAAAAAGAAAATATATTGAATTACAAACATAACCAAAATACAGTTGTAAACATATTTTTAATTTGCAATAAGTTAATATATATGCTTTCTTTATTTCATTGTTAAATGATATCTAATATTGAACATAATTTAAAGTAGCAATGAATATAATGGTATTATAAAATATCTGCAGATGTAATATGACAGGAAAATATCTATGATTCTACAAGTATCATAATTATCAAGGCTTAATGGTCTGTGGCTTACATTCATTGTAGAAGGAAACAGTTTTAGTTACAGGTTAGTGAAAATAGAGATTTTACTTTTTCATCATCAGTTCATGAACCCCTGGGTTAGGAGGGGCATGGGGTCTCTAGATCTCTGGTTAAAAAGCCCTGCACACCAATTTTGTACTTGTACATCACTTTAATTCCCTGCTGACAGGTAGGATAGAGTAGTGGCTAGAAGCTCACCATATAGGTAGGCAACATGAGTCTAAACCCCTGCTCTGTCTTCTTAGTAGCTGTGTGACACAAGTAAGTTACTTAGCCTGTCTGTTTCTCTATGTCCCATCCACACAATGGATATTAATAATAATTTCTACCTAATGACACTACTGCTTTGCCCAGAGCCTGGCAAACAACAGTGTTCTATTAAATATTTTTCATTTATGTTGATTTTTTATTTGACCTTTTAGAAAGCCCTACATGGCCATTATTATGTCCATTTTTCCATCTGAAGTAACTAAGACTCAGAAGAGGGAAGTTGTGCCCAGTATAACATAGGTTTTTCTAATCATGATACTGCCAGAGGAAAATTCCAGAAAGGTAGTCTGAAAAAAAAACATAAGTCTGGACAGTGAGGAGATGCTAAGGAAACAGACAAAACTATCCAACCATTTGCAGTTAAGTGATTTGGTGTCCAAATTAAAAAAACACTTTTTTTGCTCCTCAGGAGCTAAAACTGCAGTATTATTGACCATCTATCTGTACGTGTCACTATGAGCAAAGATGGTTCTCTGTGTTCTCAGCAAACTAGAGTCGGCATATGCTAGCACTGCAATAGCTTTTCCTCTTGGGAAACCACCCATCTCTCTCTCTCTTAGTCCATGAGATTCTGGTGTGGCAGCCCTCCCACTCCCACCACCCACCCTACCACAATCCAGATGAGCATCTTTCAAGTATCACACAAGACTCACACCAGAAGAAACAGGGTCAAATTTGTGAATTTAGTCAGAACATGAGGAAAATGGCCCTTTCCTTCTCTGGGGGTTTTTGAGATAGTAGCAGGGAAGCCTAGAACCATTGTTAGCCATATTTATCAGCATGTGGGAAGAGCCTGCTTGAGAAAAAATGACAAAACAAAGGGAATCAGAGCTGAGGATTGATGAGATAACATCCTGGATTAAGCCATGCCTGAAGGCCATGCAAATGCCTCATGTTTAATACCTTTTATTTTCTGTTTAATAGGAGTTGGTTTTCTGCCACTTGCAAACAAATGATCTTAGCTTACAAAATCCCTTTCTTATTTTCTTATCTCTAACCTTCCTAGCTCAGCTCAGCAGGGTCCACTGTGCTCTCCAACTCTCGAGGCCTAAGCCTACTGCAGTTTCTTAGCCCATCATTCTGATGGAAAAGAGAATGTCTCAAATACCGCATCGCTCACCCTCCACCACCACCACCTAGTGGAACCATTTGCAGACTCCGGGTCCCAGAGAAACCCCTGAGGCTGTGTTGGAGTCCTGGAGTCCAGTTCTGGCTCTCTGCCGTGGCAGCAGCGTGTCATGTCTGGAGTCCAGTTCTATATCAAGTTTGCCGGCCCTGATTTGGGGACTTCTGTTCTGTTAGTCCAGTGTCTGAGCACATCATACTGGCTACCCACCAAGCCAATTGCTTTTCTCCTTGCTATTCCAAGGCAGATCATCAACATACCAGCATCTTTCAGCTTAGTCATAGCCTGACTCATATCAAATTTTTGACACTGTTCCTATATCTGGCAAAGAAATGACTTGGAAAGTCAGACTTAGGGTAGACTATTAAACTGAAAATAAATTCCTTATGGGGATCATTTAAACCTAAGCCATTACAAATCCCAGCTATAAGAAGACAGAGGGCTAAGACTTTAATGCCCTGACAGTTAAAACAGTTGTTAAAATTCAGCCTGATTCTCTAAGCCATGATTTTAAAGTCCTATTGGGAAAACACACAAGGACAGAGTGGGTTTATGCAGTGGTGGGACAATTATGGGAGCAGTGAGAGCAAATAGTGAGCTTTCTTCTCCTCCCAGCTTCAGGGAGGTACAGTTGTGCAGCCTGAAGGGTCCTGTAACGGAGAACTGACTGGCTGTGCCTGAACACTTCTTTCAAGATCAGTTCCTGGATGCAATCACACTTGGCTCAGAATAGCTTGAGGAAGAAGACAAACTCCCCTTCCTGTGCACAGAGAAAGATACAAAGTTCGGAGGACAGCGGCCACAGGTCGGTGACAAGTGTGAGGCTCTCTGGGCCAGGAATTTAGCCCTTTGCACTGCCTCGGATGAGGCCCATCTGACAAGGAAAGAGTCAGCCCCCTGGGGGAAATCCGCTGATTAGAAATTACAATGGGCAAAAATGACAATAACCATCATCTGCTGAACGCTTACTCCATGCCAGGCACTCTTCTAAGGCGTTAGGTGCTCCATCTCAGCTAAACCTCATAATAACCCTACAGAATCAAGATAATATTAGCCCCGTTTTACACAGACGAACCTGAGGCTTAAAGAGGTCAGACTCCTGCACTAGTTATTTATTGCTATGCTAAAAGTTTCCCCAAAACGTAACGGCTTAAACCAATTTTATAATATCTCAAAGTCTCTGTGGGTCAGAAATCTGGAACCATCCTAGCTAAGTAGAGGAGGAGGGAAGGGGAGGGAGGGGTCTCTCCAAAGGTGTTGTCAAGATGTTGGCCAGGACTGAGATTAGCTAAAAGCTGGAAGGTCCACTCTCAAGATGGCTCACTCCATGGCTGCTGGCAGGAAGGTCCACTCTCAAGAGGCTCACTCCGTGGCTGCTGGCAGGAAGCCTCAGTTCTTCACCAGATGAGCCTCTCCACAGGGCTGCTTGAGTATCCTCTCAACATGGCAGCCACCATCCCCAGAGTGAGTAATCCAAGAGAGTCTGGGAGGAAGTCATAGTGCCTTTCACATCTTCATCGCGAATGTCACGCAATGACACTCTGCCATATTCTGTTCATTAGAAAGCAGTCACTTAGTTCACATGAACAGAGGAGTCAGCTGTACTTTTTGAAGAATCGAAGTTTGTGAACATATTTCAAAACTCCCAGAGCACCTATCCAAGATCACAGTGTGGCTGAGCCAGTGGATAATCCTCTGCTCTCAACAAGATCATTTTGCCTCTCAGGAAACAATGAAAGAAAAACCTTCCTCCTATGTATGCCTTTTAGAAAAGGCAGAGGAACCAGAGATCAAATTGCCAACATCTGCTGGATCATTCAAAAAGCAAGAGAGTTCCAGAAAAATATCTACTTCTGCTTTATTGATTATGCCAAAGCCTTTGACTGTGAGGATCACAATAAACTCTGTAAAATTCTGAAAGAGATGGGAATACCAGACCACCTGACCTCCCTCTTGAGAAACCTGTATGCAGGTCAGGAAATAACAGTTAGAACTGGACATGGAACAACAGACTGGTTCCAAATAGGAAAAGGAGTACGTCAAGGCTGTATATTGTCACCCTGCTTATTTAACTTCTATGCAGAGTACATCATGAGAAATGCTGGGCTGGAGGAAGCACAAGCTGGAATCAAGATTGCTGGGAGAAATATCAATAACCTCAGATATGCAGATGACACCACCCTTATGGCAGAAAGTGAAGAAGAACTAAAGAGCCTCTTGATGAAAGTAAAGGACGAGAGTGAAAAAGTTGGCTTAGAGCTCAACATTCAGAAAACTAAGGTCATGGCTTCCGGTCCCATCAATTCATGGGAAATAGATGGGGAAATAGTGGAAACAGTGGTTGACTTTATTTTGGGAGGCTCCAAAATCACTGCAGATGGTGATTGCAGCCATGAAATTAAAAGACGCTTACTCCTTGAAAGGAAAGTTATGACCAACCTAGACAGCATATTAAAAAGCAGAGACATTACTTTGTCCACAAAGGTCCATCTAGTCAAGGCTATGGTTTTTCCCATAGTCATGTATGGATGTGAGAGTTGGACTGTAAAGAAAGCTGAGTTCTGAAGAATTGATGCTTTTGAACTGTGGTGTTGGAGAAGAGTCTTCAGAGTCCCTTGGACTGCAAGGAGATCCAACCAGTCCATCCTAAAGGAAATCAGTCCTGGGTGTTCATTGGAAGGACTGATGTTGAAGCTGAAACTCCAGTCCTTTGGCCACCTCATGCGAAGAGCTGACTCATTTGAAAAGACCCTGATGCTGGGAAAGATTGAAGGCAGGAGGAGAAGGGAACGACAAAGGATGAGATGGTTGGATGGCATCACAGACTAAATGGGCATGGATTTGGGTAGACTCCGGCAGTTGGTGATGGACAGGGAGGCCTGGTGTGCTGCGGTTCATGGGGGTCGCAAAGAGTCGGACATGACTGAGTGACTGAACTGAACTCAACTATATATCCAGGAACATAAACTCCAGGTAATCATTTGAACAGATAAAACATGCATCTGGTAAAACATTTATAATTATGCAAAAATGATACATGGTTTCCCTGGTGGCTTTGCTGGTAAAGAATCTGCCTGCAATGTGGGAGACCTGGGTTCAATCTCTGGGTTGGGAAAATCCCCCAGAGAAGGGAATGGCAACCCACTCCAGCACTCTTGCCTGGAGAATTCCATGGACAGGAACCTGGCAACCATGGGTTTGCAAAAAGTCGGACGTGACTAAGCATCTGCCTCTCTCTCTCTCTCTCTCTCACACACACACACAGGATGCATAGTGCAAAGGAAGTCCTTGCATAAATCCTTCCAGAGATGGCCTAAGCCAGTGATTCTCAGTGCAATCCCAACCAACAGCACCAATCATTTGGGAACTCGCTAGAAATATAAATTCTCAGGCCAACCCCAGGCCTAGTGAGTCAGAAACATGGGGACAGGTCCCAGCCATCTGGGTTATAATAAGCTGCCAGGTAAGTTTGATGAACATCAGTGTTTAAGAACCACTAGTTTATGCAACAAAGCATCAAACAACTTAAAGCCCTTAAGTGCTCCCACCATCTAGACTGTGTTAGGAATAAACTTTTGTGTATCTTGAAATTACCTTGTAAACACCACAATGATGGTACATTGTATTATGCCTGAGTGAAAACCACAAAGCAATGATATCTGTTGCCTGGCTTTGGTAAATTTATATATATATATATCATGGGAACTATTCCCAATTGGAAGTATCTATCCCACAGTGCCTTATCTCTTGAAGGCCCTGCAACTTGTCTGCAGAGAAGTCATTTCAAGATGGTTCTATCACAAGTCTTTTTATATGGCAGGGCCCACAGTATTTTCTTTTCAAGCTTAAGATTGTTCATCTCTTGATCTGCAACCATCGTCTTCATGCAGAGGATGTGTGATCTCAGGAAGCCATGGAAAGATCCTATGCCTTTTTGATTGTCATTGGAACTTCTCTTTTATGGCAATCTGATTGTGGCAGATGAACTTTATTTGTTAAAATTATACTAATGGCAATATGAACACAGCAGTTATATCATCTCTAAAGAAAACAAAATATGTTAAATTCTAATTTAGGAAATGACTTTATTTTACCAAATTTATTCCAGGTACAAAAGAGCACACTAGAGACTTCTTTTAGCTAGCAACTCTCAAGACCTTTAAGTATGATTCAACTTACAAAAAGTCATAATTCATTCAAGCAGTGTTCAGGGAAGACACCCACATAATAAAGTGATGCTTGCTGGACAACCAGGGCATGATGACAATGCTGATGTCCTCGGGTTGTGTTAACACAAGAGACACATCTTACCTTATTATGTTTCACATATTGGAAAAGCAGTAATGAAGATAAAATGTCAGACTTCATTCTTCTTTAGGCATTAGATCAATCAGAGAGAATCCAGGACTTCTGGGCATATGTCAAAACAGAGACGCTGTGTGTGTATATATGCGTGTTTCTAGGGTGCATTTCCGTACCTCTAGCTAGTCTATTCACATGTGTTGTATTTGTCATCTACTGCTGTATAACAAATAACTCCCATATTTAGCAGCCTAAATAACAAACATTTATGAGTTCACACAATTTCTGAGAGTCGGGAATATGCAGGGGTTTTCTCTTCCCATCAAAAGTGGTCACTGTTTTATGTTTTAAATCATTAGTCAGCTAAGTTTGTTGTGCCAGTTTCCCAGCCTGGCATCCAACAAGGGGGGGGGAAAAATGAAGCACTGGTAGTGAGAAAAATCAGAATATTTATTTAAATTTGGGGTGGGGGACAACCTAAACACCATAGGGGATTGTTTAACAAGTTATGCCTCATTCCAATGATAGACTACTGGACTTTCATTAAAAATGATCAAGTGTAGGAGGGGTGGGAGAGGGGAAGGAGGTTCCAGAGGAAGGGGACATATGTATACTTATGGCTGATTCACATTGTTATGTGTGCAGAAACCAGTACAACAATATAAAGCAATTATCTTCCAATTAAAAATGAATTTTAAAAAATGATCATATCATCAAAGAATATATGGTGCTATGCAAAGAAGTTCATGTGTGTGCGTGCTTGGTTGCTTCAGTCGTGTCCGACTCTTTGCAACCCTATGGACTATAGCCCATCAGGCTCCTCTGTTTATGAGGATTCTCCAGGCAAGAATACTGGAATGGGTTGCCATACCCTCCTCCAGGGGATCTTCCTGACCCAGGGATCAAACCCACATCTCTTTTGTCTCCTGCATTGGCAGGCAGATTCTTTAAGTGCCTTCTGGGAAGCTCACGAAGAAGTTCATAGTATGATCTTAAATCAAAGACTATGATCCCAATTTATATAAAAATGATGCATATGTATTCATAACAAGTAACATTTCTTGAGCACTTAAACATGCCAGGGATTGTGCTATTGCTGTAAATCAATCTTTTTATTTAATCCTCACAATGTCCATATTTGAAGATATATCTATCGTTTAGGTGAGGGAATTGAATCACAGCAAGATTAAGAATCTGCTCAAGAATGGGAGAACATATTTGCAGATCACATATCTGTCATAGGTCCACTATCCAGACTGTATAAAGAATTCTTACAACTCAATGACTGAAATATTATTCAGTCATAAAAGTGACTGAACATCTAATATATGCTTCATTGTAGATGAACCTTGAAAATGTGATGCTAAGTGAAACACAGACACAAAAATCACATATTATATAATTCCATTTATATGAAATATCCAGAATAAGTAAATTCATAGAGACAGGAAGCAGACTAGGGTCATGGGGATTAAAGCATGACTGTGTAATGTGTACAGGGTTCCCTTCTTGGGGTGATGAAAATGTTTTTAAACTAGGTAGAGGTGATAGTTGCACAGTATTGTGAATGTAATAAATGTCATTGAATTGTAGGCTTTAAAATGACAATTGCTTCTTTTGTCAATTTCACCTCAATTTAACAAAGGAAGGGAAGAAAAGGGAGGGGAGGGGAGGGGACAGAAAAGAGGGACTTTCCTGGTGGTCCAGTGGCTATAGCTCCACTCTCCCAATGCAGGGGGTCTGGGTTCGATCCCTCGTCAGAGAACTAGATCCCACGTGCCACAACTAAGGTTGAGGATCCTGCATGCTGCAACTAAGACCCAGAGCAGCCAAATACATACATAAATAAATATTTTAAGGAAAGGACTTTTCCCAAGGTCACATAGCTGACATATTGCAGGATTCGCACCTGGATGGTCTGGCTTCCTGACATCTTCCTCAGATCAGGAGGAAACATACCACACAATTAACAGAGGTTTCCTGGATGATGGGACTGAAAATATTTCGTATGTTCTTAAAAATGTTCTGAACTTCCCAGCTTTTCCAGATAATTATAATAAATACATGCAATTTAATGATGAGGATCTGTGAGTATCCCATGTGTCAACATATAAACCAAAGGCTGGCCTTACTTACTAGATGTCACTAAGCTGGGTCATTTACACCTGGGACCCTTAATTTATCTGTTAAATGGGGACAAAAGAAATGAGAAAAGAATCTATCTCAGAGGATTTTGTGGGGCTCACAGGACAGAAAGTGTGTGATCGGTCCAGCCTAGCTAATAGGGGATAAAGTAGAGGTCATGGGACTTCCTTGGTGGTCCAATGGCTAAGGCTCTGAACTCCCAGGACAGGGGCCAGGTTTGATTCCTGGTCAGGGAACTAGATCCCACATGCTGCAAGTAAAAATCACGCATGCCTCAACTAAGACACAGTGCAGCCAAATAAATGAATAAATAAATGAAGAGGAGGTCATGTGCCTGATTAGAAACAACTTGCAATCATTCCCACTGGGATTCAAATCCACTTTGATTTACTGACTATGATTTTTAGCAAGATCCTGTACATCTTTCAGGCTCAATAATACCTACCTTCTGTTTTTTTTTTTTTTTTTTAAGAATTAAAGGATAACCCCTGCTAAGTGCCTAGCGAAAGGCAAAATACACAACAGGTACTCAACAAAAAATAGCAAGTGTCACCAAGTGTTTACTCCCTTTTTCCAGGGAGAGGGACAGGTGTTGAGTGGGAGTCACTGAGGATGGGTGCACCTCTGCCCTTGACCTTCTGATTCCAAGCTACACATGGTGTGTTCCATTCTCTGCAGCTATAAAGGAAACAGTCACAACCCCAGATGGCTCCACGGCCATTCTCTTCTGCGCCCTGCTTTGCCAAGTGAAAAGGGCCACAAGCAGAGAATGGAGAAAGTTTCTGTTCTAGGTTGGCAACCAGGCGCCTGCTAAGTCAGCCAGGCTTTACAAGGCTGGAATTTGAGAGTCAGGATAGTTATACAGAATGACCAGGACACTTAAACTGGGGCTATAAAGGAGGGACTCAGAAAATATGGTCTCAAGATCCACTGTACTCTTAAGATATTCTCCCTGAATAAGATTACACAGTTGCAAAGATATGAAGAATGTGGTTCATCACTCAACTTCAAATCTAGGTCCTATTTGTAAATTTATATATATATATATTATTCTAAATCTTGTAGCCATCCTGTGATTCATATAGATTGTGTTTGTATTTTTTTTTTTAAAGCACAGACTTCTAAAAACAAGATCAAACTTTCAATGCCAGCACTTTAAATATAGTTTAACATAGCTTATTTGGTTCTAGCATTTTTTCTAGTTTCAATTATTGCGGGAGCCTGGCAAACTGGGTGTGGCTAGGTCCCTGGAGATGCCCGAGGGACAGCTCCTGGCGTCTTAGGAATGGACCCAGGCCTTCGGGGGAACGGACGAGCCGAGGCGACAGCGGGCCTCCGCACCTGACGGCCCCGACACCCTGGCCAGGGAGAGCCCAACAAAGGGCCCGTGAAATGCAGCGGCAGAAAGAGCTGCAGCCAGCCCCCGCCGGATGGGAAACCCTGCTGCCAACCAGCCCCCGGGCCGTGCGCCCTTGTCCCCGGAGTGAACTCTCCTTCTCTGCGCCCAGCTAATGGCGGGGCGCGCGGCCGCGGCCCCTCTTCTCCCTCCCTTTAAAGAGAAGGGCGCGATTGTGTGGATTTCACAGTCTGAGCACAGCTGAAAGGAAGAGAATGAAGTCTCCCTCACGGCTCTTTTCAAGGAGGCCGAGGCTGCGATTCGCCTTCATTCAGAATATATGAAGCTTTTGTGCGTCGGGGCCCGGCAGCCGCGGCGGCCCCGCTCCCCGGCTGACTCTCTTTACAGTGGAAACGTACAGTAATTAACACGGGTTCCGCTCCCGCCAGCGCCCGGAGTTGAAGGGGGCCGCCGCCTCCGCGCGCCTGGGAACCCGGGCCCGCCGCAGAGGCCCGCATTTGTCCACCTGAGAACGCCGCGGCGCATTTGTAAACCTTGGCCCCGCGGCCCGAGAGCCATCCATTTTGGCTCCGAGATGCCGGGCTGTCTGGGCGCGCGGTGGCCCCCGCATGTGTTGCTAATAAAAGTCAAGCGCGCTCCTTTACCCCGCGAGCTCGCGGCAGGGGGCACCACCCGGGCCGGGGGAGGAAGCCCCGGGGCCAGCCCAGGTGACCCTTGGGGGCTTCTCCATCTCTGACTGCGGGAAGTCTTCTGATTCTGAGGAGGCGGGAGGGCTGTAGACAAAATACTTTAGCCTTCTTCCATGGGAATTGTCACCATGAGATTAAATTTTAATTTAATTTATTTTTAAATTTTATTTATTTATTTTTAGTCTAAAGCAGTTGAAATCTGAAATCTGGCTCGAGTGGCCGAGGCCTGCCAGTATTTTGGCTGTACATAGTTTTCAAGCTTCTTTTTTGTCACTCTACTCGGATGATTCATGCTGGAAAGCATGTTGTATCATTTATCCAGTAATGCAGCCTAATAACCCCTGTCCCCCCCCCCACCCCTTCAAATAGGTTCCTTAAAGAGCCAGAAGAATTTGTTCCTGGGGACTCAAACCTATGTTCTTAATAAAGGTTGATTGAAGAAATGGAGCTGGGGGAGTGGGTGGTAGAGAAGGGAGCTAAGCTTGTTGATGAAACTCCAACACTGACCTTGTCCCCTTCCTTTCCATTCTGGCCTGGTGGGATTAAAACACGTGGTTTGACACAAAGTTTTGAATGCAAAGTTAATTTTTAAAAACCATCCTTCTCCCAGTGTCAGCACTAGAGGGATGCAATGTTCAGTTTTGAGCTCTGTAAGAAGGAAAACAGTGTATTAGGCCAGTAATCACTGAAGTAAATCAGCTCCTGCCTGTGTTTGAGCGTCATGGTGAGCAAGGTGTCTGGTATGGAGTTCAGAATGCTCCTTGGGAGGTAAGTCACCTGTTTCGATGTACAATGGGCCTCTTAGAGCAGTACCCTTGCTTCCTTTCAGCAAGGTGGGAATAAGTGACAAGGCCTCCAGGCAGAAATGACAGCCCCCTCCCTGCTGAAGGAGACTCATTATTCAGGCAGCAGAGCTTAGTGCTCTGTCTGGGTTCAGATGCTGGAGCTGCTGTTTACTCTGTGTGGCCTTAGACCTGGGAAATCCCCTGTTGTGTCTCAGTGTCCTCACCTGTAAAATGGGTATTATGATCTACCTACCTTTTTAGGTGTAGTGGCCATCAAATGATAAAATACATGTTACCTATTGGTTCATTATTTTTAATAACTACCATTGATTGAGACTTACTGTCACTAACCAATATCTCATCATTCTATCATCAGTGGAGATTATCATCCCCATTTCACAGACAAGGAAAAACGGAGAGGTGAAGGAATTAGCACCATGTCACACAGTGGTACTAAGGGCCATGATGTAATTTCAAGTCATCTTGGGAATAGCGAACAAGGGAGAAATCTGATCGAGTGAGACGGTATGATCAAGGCTCTCTGCTGGTTGAGAAATGATTTTTAACACTTTGAAAAGGGGCCTTAAAATCTGTATGTGAATACAGTTTGGGTGGTAGGGCAGAGCAAAGTGACTAAGAAGCTTATCTCCAGCATCTCTGTCATCAGAAAGTCCTGAGTTCAAATTTCAGTTCCACTAATTACTAACTGGGTCACCTTTAGCAAATTCCTTAATCTCACATTGACCTCAGACTCTTTGTCTCTTAAGTGGGCATCACAGTACTCCTTGCTTCAAGCAGTTTTTCTGTAGATTGTATCAGACTACGCACATCTGATTAGCTGTTGCTATTATGAACAATCATCCCAACTTGATTTGGACAGTGCTAATACTTGTTTCACCTGTAACAAACTCTTTCCTCCAGTCTGGGCATTTTTAATTCCAGCAGGAGAGGTCTATTGCCTAGTATGTTACATTTTATGTATCAGTTTCACTTGCCTAATTTAACCCTCTCTCTGAAGTTCAACATCTCCTTCCACACTGAGCAGGAAGTATTTCTCCCTCCAGTCTCAATCCTCTTCCCTTCCTCTTTCCCCATAAATCCTAGACTGGGACCTGGACTAGGACATCACACGACACCCTGAACTTGCCCTTCGCTTAACACGTGTTCCACTATAGTCTCCCAAGTCTGATTAGGGGGCTATGAAGACAGGCCCCGTAGCAATCTCGTTCATGTCTGTATAAGCTCAATGCCTAGAAATGAGCATCTCTAATGCCCAGACTGTGGCCTTGAATTTTATTTCCCACTAAAAGGGACCAGTATTCCTTTGTAGAAATATCTAAGGAAGGAAATGTACAAAATGAGGCTTGATCATCTTTTACCAGAAAGCAAGGAGACTTTCAAAGGTGATTGAAGTTGTATTAAGAAGAGATGAGTCAATTTTCACACTCCAGTCAGAATGGCTGCCATCAAAAAGTCTACAAACAATAAATGCTGGAGAAAGTGTAGAGAAAAGGGAACCCTCTTACACTATTGATGGGAATGCAAGCTAGTACAACCATTATGGAGAACAGTGTGGCGATTCCTTAAAAAACTGGAAATAAAACTACCATATGACCCAGAAATCCCACTGCTTGAGCATGCTGCTGCTGCTAAGTCACTTCAGTCGTGTCCAACTCTGTGTGACCCCATAGACGGCAGCCCACCAGGCTTCCCCGTCCCTGGGATTCTCAGGGCAAGAACACTGGAGTGGGTTGCCATTTCCTTCTCCAATGCAGGAAAGTGAAAAGTGAAAGTGAAGTTGCTCAGTCATGTCTGACTTGTAGCGACCCCATGGACTGTGGCCTTCCAGGCTCCTCCGTCCATGGGATTTTCCAGGCAAGAGTACTGGAGTGGGGTGCCACTGCCTTCTCCAACTGCTGAGCATACACACTGAGAAAACCAGAATTGAGACACGTGTACCCCAATGTTTATTGCAGCACTGTTTACAATAGCCAGGACATGGAAGCAACCTAGATGTCCATTGGCAAACAAATGGATAAGGAAGTTGTGGTACACATGCACGATGGCATATTACTCAGCTATAAAAAAGAACACATTTGAATCAGTTCTGATGAGATGGATGAAACTGGAGCCTGTTATACAGAGTGACATAAGTCAGAAAGAGAAATACCAATACAGTATATTAACGCATATATATGGAATTTAGAAAGATGGTAACAATGACCCTGTATGCAAGGCAGCAAAGAGACACAGATGTAAAGAACAGACTTTTGGACCCTGTGGGAGAAGGCGAGGGTGGGATGATTTGAGAGAATAGCACTGAAACATATATGTTACCATATGTAAAACAGATGCCAGTGCAAGTTTGATGTGTGAAGCAGGGCACTCAAAGCCGGGTGCTCTGGGACAACCCAGAGGGATGGGGTGGGGAGGAAGGTGGGAGTTGGGAGGGGGTTCTGGACTGAGGGGACACGTGTATCAGTGGCTGATTCATGTCAATGTATGGCAAAAACCGCCACAATATTGTAAAATAATTAACCTCTAAATTAAAATAAATAAATAAATTTTTTTAAAAGACACGAGTAGATTTAAAAAAGCTCAGGTTGGCTAAAGAGAGATCATCTGTGCATCCAGAAAATAAATAGATTGATATACATATAATATGTTTAAAAGACATGAGCTGACTGACCTTTGGAGAAGGCTACATGATCAACTCATTCTGAAAATTGGGAGCTAAAGAGAAAGAATGGAACATTGCTCTTGCTTTTACATACTAACTGTTCCTTGGGGCACCCAAATAGTAGACGGAGAGAATTTCTCTTTATGGAAGTAGTATGGCTAATAAATGAACAGGGAATGATAGAATTAGGATGTCACCATTTCACAACCTTAAGAGTCGGGCACGACTGCGCGACTTCACTTTCATTTTCACTTTTATGCATTGGAGAAGGAAACGGGCAACCCACTCCAGTGTTCTTGCCTAGAGAATCCCAGGGATAGAGGAGCCTAGTGGGCTGCTGTCTATGGGGTCGCACAGAGTCGAACACGACTGAAGCGACTTAGCAGCAGCAGCAGCAGCAGCAGCATTGAAGTAAAGGATCTAGGAATGGATCATTAACAGCTTTAAATATCACCAAAAGCAAGACAACCAGCCGTTAAGTGCCCTGAGAGGGAAGAATATAATGTCATCTAGAAAACAGTCTTTCTAAAAATAGAACTTCAATCTGATTGAGCCTCTAGATCTAACTAACCATTTGTAAGAATCCAGGAGACAGAGGAACCTGTCAAATCTGCCATGGGACTTCAGGAAACATCTGTGTATGTCCGGGGGAAAATGCAGAAAAAGGCCTGCTTTTTTTTTTTTTTTTAAACAAATATATTAGAAGAAAAAAAGGAGTGAGAAACCTATAAGTTAAAAGAAACTTTCAGAGATATATCAACAGATTGCAATATATGAACCTTATTTCCATGCTAATTGAATAAAGTGTAATTTTAAAAAATAACAAGACAGGTTTAAACACTTCCTGGATGTAAATGATAGTAAAGAATTATTGTTAATCTAGTTGGGATAATGTCATTGTGCTTACGTTTCTTGAATAATTTTTTTTCTTTTAGAGACATATTTTAATGTTTATAAATTAAATATAAATGTCTGAGATTTGTTTCAAAATAGTCCTGAAAAAGAGAAATATTAAGTATTATCTTAAGGTGTAACAAGTATTAACTTATAACAACATTGAGCATGAGTTAACAATTGGTAAAGTGAGTGGTAGTAAGTATAATTCTTTATCCTATTCTCTCTTATATATGTTTGAAATTTTTCAGAATAAAAATGAAAAAAGAAAAAAACAAACATTGCAGGAGTAAGCTTCTGCCAGAGTCAGGGAACTCTTAGGAAAAAGAAGGCCCATCTTCTCCATGTATCTTTTGGTGGATTTCACATAACAAAAGAACGTGTTCATTCATCTGTTCCTGTTTATTTACTGTCTGTTTTTCTCTGCTAGAATAGGAGCCCCACAGGGGTGGGCTCTTTGTTTTGTTCACTGGTTATCCAAAGCGCTGCCGTTGAGCTTGGCACCAAGTGAGTCATCTATAATGTACTGTTATGTGAATGTTCTTCACGTAGGAGGCCAGGATGTGTATTTCCATTTCACAGATGAGAACACTGAGGCATTCAGAGCTGATGTTCCTGCCCAGGACCACATAGCCAGTTAGTGGTGGGATGGGGACACACATTCTGGCAAGTCCCTTGTAGATATGGTATCCCAGCCTGGTGCAGTAAGCTAAAAAGAGATGTAAAGGTTCTGGCATTTGTAAGTACATAGTGGTTATCCTTTCTCCATGAAAAAGATGGAGAATGGGAGAGGTGGGTGGCTCACATTCTTTGGGGCTGGTCCCCACTGTGAGCACTTGACCGACCACAAGGAACTCATTTAATGCTTACAACTGGGGAGTTGGGTTCTGCTATTATCCCCAGGAGACCAAGACTCAGAAGTACATGCATTCTAATCCTGGAGCCCAAAACCTTCAACCTGAAATTAAACCCTTACCTCCTTCATTAAAGGTCACTGAAAAATAAAACTATTGTCGAGTTGGACTAGGGGCTGGTGTTTTTGCTATCTGCTAAAGTCAGCACACGTGTGAGCCTGAAGATTGGACGCTGAGGACAGACAGACGGAACGCCTATCTGACAGTAGCCCCTGGACAGCAGGGGGACAGGTTAGCATCAGAGAACTGGAGGACCACACTGCTCTTGACGGTCTAGTCTTCTTCAGAGTTAGAAATCCCACAGAAAATTTCTAGTCAGGGCAGGTCTCTTTCCCTCTCTGGGCCTCTGTGTCTCCATGTTTCAAACTGAGAGATTTGGACTAGACAGATATTCCCAAAGGACACTGCACACTCTGACATCCTTTCATTCACCCTGCAATTCTATGATCCCACCACGGGAGCCGTGGTGTGTCTGGGACGTCTCCACATCAAGCAGTCAGAGGCTCATTTTTAACCCCTCATAGATGTCTCTTACAAATTATCCAGGGTCATGGATTAGTTTAAATACAAAAGCTTCATTTCCTCTGCTTGGCTACTGTTATAAGGAATGATCAAAAGGAGTCAAGGAACAAACACAGTAGGCTGGAGAGAGAATGGCCGGGATGAACTGAGGGAGGTTCTCTGCCTGGACCCCTCCGGGTTTGGAAGTCTCTGGGGCCTGTAATTCACTGCTGCATTAGGCAGTGCTGAGATGAATCATAATATTTTGAGCCCTCAAAGAAAGGGAGAAGAAAAAAAGACAGAGGCCAGGGAGGGGGAAGGCTCAGAGTTTTCTCAGTTAAATACATGTTTTCATTGCAGTGTGATGGGTCGAGAGGAATGAATGGCCATGATTTAGTTATCTTTTGGATGGATGATTTTAAATGCACGTTGGAAACGCTTTCATGAGGCTGACTTTTAAAGCCGAGACAGAGTGGAAGTCTTTGGTGAAGGAGCTGCTGCTTGTTGTTCAAAGGTTGTAAAGGCCCAGGACCTTGAGCTTCCTGATGCAGGCATTTTGTTTGTTTTCCCCTGGCACCCGTTCCCTTCCACTCCAGAATCCTTCAGACTGTCATCAGACACCTTGTCAAGTGGGAAGCTGCTGTATAGCACAGGGAGAGCTCAGCTCAGTGTCTGTGATGACTGAGGGGTGGGATGGTGGAGGGAGGCCAAGGAGGCTTCAAGAGGAAGGGGACATTGTATACATCTTCACTTCTTGTACAGTAAAAACAAAAATAACATCCTAAGGCAATTATACTCCAGTTTAAAAAAAAAAAAAACAAGAGCAGGGAAAACAGCAAGGTGGATGTTAAAAGGGCAGGGAGGAAGGATGGGAGGGGGGAAGGTGACTGTGGGGTTCTTGAAATCCCTGCAATGTTTATGTGGGGCGTTGAAGCGCCCCTTACTACGGGTGGGCACTGTGAGGGTGGAGGAGGGACACTGAGGAGTACCAGAGCTAGACAGATTATTAAAACGTCTACTCTAGGTGACTCCAAAATGGCTCAGTTTAGGAAGTCTTGCTCAGTCATGGGCACCTGCCTCAACACTGCAAAGTTTAGGGTATTCGCCCATATTATCCAAAATGGCACCAGGGCAACCAGCTCAGTCATTCCTTTGTCTGCATCGCACTCCTCCTGCCATGATGTCCTACCAGGCCCTGTCACGACTGGCTTATAAACCTTGAGTAGCTGCTCAACTCCCAAGATAAGGACCAGAGTCCTCACCAAGAGGTACTAGGTTTGCTGGCACTTCCCGAAGGGATTTCTCCAGGTCAGATGTCAAGGGTAGCATTTTATCCTCACAGCATCATCCAAGATCAGTGATGTTGTCATCCACAGGTGACATACAAAGAAATCGAGTTCCAGAGAGGTTGCGTGCCTGGCCCCAGGGTTGGCGGAGTGAAGACTTGAACGCAGCAGCGCTGACCTGGAGTCCCTGTACGTCTGGACCCCCTCGGAAGCCCTTTGGCTCCTTTGGAGTGTTCAATAGCCTGCAGGATTCTGTGCCACACTTTTCCATTTGTTTCAAGAGTTCTTCCTTCACACTTCCCTCTACCTGCAAAGGAAGACTAATGCTGAATAGTCCTCTTTCCTATCCCATTCTCTTCAATGTGAATATAGGAGAACCGAAAAGAACGTTGTAAAACAAACAGTTGGCAGCTCCGGGGTGTGGTGTTTTTTTTCTTGCTTTATCCCATCTGCTTGTTTTGCCTGGGGAGTTTATGAATCAGTTGGACACCTGTGAAGCCAGTCTTTGTGGAAGAGGTGAAATCGTAGTCAGTACTCACCCACCACCATCACCACCACTCCCCACCTGCCAGGATTCACCTCTAAAGGCTGCACAAATACTATCCTCTCCTGACCTCCAATCTGCCAGCTACAGTGACTGACTTAATCCCTAACTCCTTTAAAAAATAAATTGTGTGTGCTTTATTTGAATTTTCTGTCTGAGGCGGAAGTCTCAACCCTTCTGAGAAGCTTGGGCCCCAACCCCTGTGTATAAGCCTCTCCTTCACCTTCCACGTAATGCCACCTGACTCGAAGAAAGAGCTTAGGTGACAGAACATTGTAAAGTGGTACCTAAATGTCACTCCTGACTCAATGGTTGTGGAATGGGCTCCAGGCAAGCTTTGCAGTAACAGTACCCCATGTCTGCCATGCAGCCTACCATCTGTGTAGAGTAGAGGGGTTACTTGGCCTCTTGAAATCCTCTACAAACCCAAATAAATGAACCAACACAATCGACCTGGGGCGCTCTCCATCACAGAGTGCTCTTTGTCCATTTATTTTATGTGAGTCATTTACTTTTCATTTATGATCATATTTCATAACCTACCAGCAAATGGCCTACAGTTCGTGAGATGTGATGAAGGCTCAGTCACGTGCAACCTCGTTCTGGCCCAGAGTTTAGAAATCTGGGCTCTGATAAGTGCAGGGTGACTATCAGGCTTTGAGCTAGATTTTTACACTCTATGAATTAGCAACACATGAAATTGTTAGGGTTTTCTACAATAAGCTCAAAAATCAAGATATGTTTCACAAAGGGTTATTGCAGCCTCAGATATGGGTCCTGTGACCTGTGTTATTATGTCCTTCAGAAAGTCATGGAACCTCCTCACCCCCTAAAGAGATTTTGAGTCGAGCACAGTTCAGGATAGCAGGGATGACAATTTTTTCTTTTGTCTGCACTGCACAGCACATGGGATCTTAGTTCCCCAACCAGGGATTGAAGCCTGCATTGGAAGCTCGGAGTCTCACCACTGGATTACCAGAGAAATCCCATGGATGACACTTTTTATTCTGAAATGACTACTTTTTAATTTCCCACATGATCCCTTGAAGTGCCATTTTGCTTTAAAACCCTATCATGTGTCTCAAGGGCGCTGGAAAATGTTAATTATGTCTCTGAGGGGTTTCCCTGGTAGGGCAGCTGGCAAAGAATCTGTTTGCAATGCAGAAGACCCTGGTTCAATTCCTGGGTTGGGAAGATCCCTTGGAGAAGGGATAGGCTACCCCCTCCAGTATTCTTGGGCTGCCCTAGTGGCTCAGATGGTAAAGAATTGGCCTGCAATGAAGGAGACCTGGGTTTGATCTCTGGGTTGGGAAGATCCCCTGGAAGAGGGCATGGCAACCTGCTCCAGTGTTCTTGCTTGGAGAATCCCATGGACAGAGGAGCCTGGTGGGCTACAGTCCATGGGGTCGAAAAGACTCCAACATGACTGAGCATCTAAGTACAGTACAGCATGCCTCTGAGAAGTACATCTCAGGGCTGCAGAAGCAGGGACCCCAAGTCCTGCATTACAGAAGAGAAAACTGGGGCTCTGAAGACAATAAAAGAGAGATTGTCATCCTGAGTGAAGTAAAGCAGAAAGAGAAAAATATATATCATATGATATCGCTTATAAGTGAACTTATTAAAAATGGTGCAAAAGAACTCATTTACAAACAGAAATAGAGGCACAGATGGTTATGATTACCCAGGGGGAAATAATGGAGGGGAGGGATAAACTGGGAGATTGGGACTGATATATACACACTATACACACTGACATATGTAAAATAGATAGCCAATAAGGACCTATGGTATAGCACAGGGAACTCTTCTCAATATTCTGCAACAACCTATATGAGGAAAGAATGTAAAAAAAAGAGTGGATATTTGTATATGTGTAACTGATTCACTCTGCTGTACTCTTGAAACTGACACGACATTGTAAACGAACCATACTCCAAAAAAAATTTTTTTTAAAGAAAATTTTCTGGAGATTCTCCTTCCAAAGTTGTTCTCATTAGAGTCAGAACTCACCCCCTCCCACTCCTGTGAGTGAGTCCATTAATTAACCTCTGGACCACCCTGTAAAACAAACTCTAAAGAAGTGTCCTACATCCACTTAGACAATTTTATAACTCAGGAGAGTTTCATTTAACGCAATGCTTTAAATATTTTTTGCCCATGAAATATAAGGACAAGCAGAATTGACTCTACAGAGTCTGGCTAACATACCAGTCAGGGTCATGAAAGTTTCTTTAATATTCATCTGTGACCAGTCATAGCAGACTTGAACCAAATCAAAATTTTTTATAACTGCCTTGATAGCACTACCTGGCCCATCTTGCCAAATGCAAATCATTTTTATTGTCTTGGTGAACCGAACCAACTTTTTAAAAGCTTGAACTCATGGCAAACCTACATATTTTCTAAAATTTTAAAAATCAGCAGAACCCAGAGCTCCAAAAAGTGTTCCCAGAACCATTACGTCATTTAGTAAAACATTCGCCTTCATTCATTCAATTCGCCTGTGCTTACTGAGCACCTTCTAAAGGCCATGCACCATTCAGAGCAGTGGGGATACAGTTCAGAACCAGGTGGAACAAAACTTTGCCCTCTGGGCTTCCTGTCTCTTGCATGCATGCAAGCTAAGTTGCTTCAGTCCTGTCTGACTCTTTGTGACCTCATGGACTGTAGCCCACCAGGCTCCTCTGTCCATGGGATTCTCCAGGCAAGGATACTGGAGTGGGTTGTCATGCCCTCCTCCAGGGGATCTTTCCCAACCCAAGAATCAAACCCATGGATCAAACCCATGTCTCTTCTGTCTCTGGCATTGGCAGGCAGATTCTTTACCAGTACTGCCACCTGGGAAGCCCGTATCCCACTGCTAATCCCTGCCTTGATTTGCACGTAAAGTGAGACTGTCCGGAGCCATCAGCGGCTGGTTTGGACTTGAACTCAGTAACTCAGGTATCTCGTTTGATTGTCTTTGGTCGAAGCCTCGAAATATCAATAAAAAGAGGGGCATAGCCAGAGCAATCTTTTTGGAAGAGAGTATGATGGCATTGGAGACTTGTTGCCTAGCAGGCATGCTATTTTTACCAAGATGGCATGTTACAAGATGAATAAAAATAGCAAAAGTTTTCTGGAAAAAAAAAATTGCTTTTACTCACACTTTCTCTGAGCTTGGGAAAATATTATTTGTTCAGATCAAATAATAGATGCAGATGGTTTTAATTTGAACTGACTGCAGGACATAGATGGATATTATTGGGGACCAGAATCCATCCCCTCATTCTGGTGTTCTTGATCTGACTGTCTCTTTAAGTGAGCTAAAAGCATTTACGGTAGAGGAGACCTGGATTTCAAGTCGCTCAGAAATCAACTTGTCAATGTCTATTTGAGCTCAGATCAGCTGAACTGAACTGAGATATAACTATTCCCCCCACTTTTTTCCCCAGTATTATTCTTCCACATAGCTCCTATGTGACTTTGAGCAAGTCACTCCACTCTGAACCTCTTGCACAATATGATCACAAAATTCCCTTCTACTCTAAGACTTCTTATTATTCTTGAACCTGCCTGGTTCAAGATACTACCCTGAAATGTCTTTTGCTTCAGATGACAATTTCTTATTTTAAATCAATTCAGAAAACTATGGGCCCAAGGACAGTCTCTTTCACCTGGTTTCTGTTCCTGTAAGTGACACAAACCCCAGATTCTTAATGAAACAGTGAACATTCCACAGCAGTGGTTTCTGGACCATGATCCTTGGACTCCAAGGATCTGCCATCCACCAGTTGGGAGACCACTGGCAAATCACATAAACTCTTAGGGTATCAGTTTCTTTATCTATAAAATGGGATGACATAGATTGGGCTGCTATTCAGATTAGGATAAAATTAAGGATCCACTTCCTGGCCCATAGAAAGTGCTCATTTAATTCAGCTATTCTCCAAGGAGATGAACAACATCATCTTTTCCCTCTTAGCTGTAGTGTATTTTAATAATTCTGTTTGGAGAATTTCAGGAAGGTCTTGGGGCATGTTGGGATCTATGTTCAGGATCAATGGTGTGTGCTGAGATCCAGACAAAAAGGTCTTAACTTGCTGTTGGTTAAGGAGAAGGGAGGCTTAGTTTCCCGTGCTGTCAGTGTTGCAATTTTGAATCCCAAAGAGTCATTACAAATTTATTTTATTTATCTTGCTCTAAAAAGCATATGATTTCCCCCTTTCTACACTTAGCCAGGGATGGCATGTAGAGGTAAATTTGGGCATTATTGCCTTTGAAAGAGACATTTGAATCTGGCTCAGCTTTCATCAGAGTCGGGAAATCTGCCTTCCCTCTAATTGCTTCCTTCCTTCCAAGACCTAAAATTTCCTTGGCACTCTCCTGCTACTTGCAAGGGAAAAATCAGTTTTACCTTCTCTTCAAAGTGGGCTATGCCTTAGTGGACCTGTCTACACAGGACAGAGAAGTCCCTAACCCTAGGAATCATTTAGATCTGCAAGTCCAGCCCCAAAGGCGAAGGAAGTCACCTCACACTGCCCTCTGCCCCCTCCCGGGAAGGCACTGACGTGGCAGACACGTTGCCCCACCCCCACCCCACACCCATTTGGGATGACTTCACTGCCCAGTTGCTTTCCTGGAATTCTCAAGCCCGAGATCATATTCCCCACATCCACCCCTGGGATCTTTTACATTGTCTTTTGGCTCCTCTCTGTTCCCCTTGCTAAACAAAGAGAAATCCAACCGGAAAGACTAGAAGGGGTAAGTGGCTGATGTGGTGGAAAGGAGCGGGCAAGGGACACTTTGCAGCCCTCTGACTTTCCCTAAATTGGCCAATTTCACATCAGTAAGTGCCTCATCCATCACCACCACCTTTCAGGTGATTTTCTGTGATGGAATTTCGGGAGGGGAGGCACTTAGCATCTTATACACAATTCCTTTACAAAGTCAGTTTTTCCATCATCAGGCATTCTCAGCGCTCAAATAAAAACAGGCAGAGCTTGCTACTAAAATAGCTCTTTTTACATAAGGCCCAGCAACCCAGAAACTCCTTTCAGGGACTTATATACTTTTTTGAGTCAAAAAGAAAAAAAGCAAGCTAGACGGACTTCTAGTCCAGTGAGGACTTAACCTCCCCCATGAGGCAGGAAACTATACAATTAGCTGTCAAGCCTGACTCTGCTTCCTTGCTGTTTGACCTTAGGGAAGTGACCTCACCTCTCTGAGCACCCTTTTTATTTTCTCTGACATGGTAATAATAATAATACCCCATCTATTGCCTCAAGGGCCAAATGAGGATGAGAGTATTTTGGACACTGTCATATACTTTATAACAAAATACAAGGGATTAAGAAAGGGTATGGTATAAATGAAGTTAATCACTGACTTTAGATGACTCCTGCCCCTCTCATCTTCTTTTTTAAATTACAGTTGACTTACAATGTTATTAGTTTCAGGTGTACAACATCTCTTTTTTTTAATATAGAAGAGCTCTTAATAAGAACTAATAATAAGTATAAAATTCTAGGTAATTAAATATTACATCATAATTTGCAATTTTTTATTTTAAAGTGGAATATAAAATGCATATTATAGTTGATGGCATCTTTGTTTAGTTGAAATACATTACATATATTTAACACAACTCTTTCTCTCTATATATATATAATATTACATCATGATTTGCAATTTTTTATTTTAAAGTAGAATATAAAATGCATATTATAGTTAATGGCATCTTTGTTTAGTTGAAATACATTGCATATATTTAACACAACTCTTTCTTTCTCTCTCTCTCTCTCTCTATATATATATATATATATATATGCTATAACTTGCTCTTTTCACTTAACCTTTTATGTCAGTATTACTGCAAATCAACCCAAGCCAATCTGGCCACTTGGCCTCACACAGCAAGTCAGTGTCACCTGCTTCATCCTTGTTTAGGTGTGTAATTGTTACCTCTCAACAAGTGGGAAACTACATAAAACATAAACATAATGCACTTGTTTTAAATCAAATGCTCCTGATATTGATAGAAGGGGCAGAGTGCAATGGAAATTGCTGGAACTAACATGGCTTGCTGGGCTCTGAGCTCCCCAGCTGTGTGATTCAGCCTTGTCTTGCCTCCGCTCTGGGAATTTCGCTGTCCAAGCTTTGTTTTTCTGCTCTGTGAAAACGAGAGAGGCCACAGTTCCTGAGTTGCAGGGATTGCTCTGAAGGTAGAGTGCAAAAGGGAGTGAAGGATGGCATTCAGGCAGGAGACAGGTCAGGACCTCAGCTTGAGGGCAACCTCCTCACAGCTCACACCGGGGCTCCGGCCCCAGTGTCCTCATCTGGAAAACAGAAATACTTCCCAGAGTAGGTGGGAGGAATAAACAAGCTCCTGTAGGTAGTACCTGTTCCGCACACCTTAATGCCAGGGCTCCAGGTAAATCCTTGGCCTCTGGGAGGCACTATTGTCTCGTACTTCTACCTATGGGCTGTGGAATTGCCGGGTCGCAAGGTCGCGTCCCAGAAGGGCCAAGGCACCTGGGGAACATTAAAGAATAAACCTAAATTCCCTTAATTCAAATGGAGATGGTAACACCTCCCAGACAGACGGTGGTGAGACTTCAAGGAGTGTGTAAATCGCTGAGTACCAGTGTCTGGCACTTGGGATGCTCTCAATAAAAGGGCACTGTTATTATCTGCTTGGCTTGCTCCTCTGGGCGTCGAGGTGTAAGTTTAATGACCGGGAGCGGGGTGGGAGCGGGATGCGGGGCGCCTGGTCTGCTGAGATGTCCTGGGCCAGAGCGGGCTGGGCCGGTGTCAGCGCGCATTTATTGATGGCAGGTATTTGGGGAGTAATTGAGCGCGGCGGCCGGCCCGGGGCGAGAGTGGGCCTCCACGAGCAATTAAATGTGATTAGGCCGAGACCTTCGGGATCCAGCTGGGTGATTGATAACCCGGCCGCATTCCTGCCGGGCCCGCGACATCAAACGGGCGGCTGGCGGCGGGCGGGGCGGAGGGGCTGAGCGCGGGGACCTGGCCCTTCTCGGCCTGGCGCTGCCCTTCTCGCCCGCGACGCCCACGGTTCCAGGGAGAAGCTCAGCGACTTGCCCTCCCCGCTGCTCAGGGGTCTCTTTCTTGCTGGCTTGCCAGGTGCAGCAGGGGCGGGAAAGGCACCGAGGGGAGGTGGTGACCGGGAGCCCCCCGAGCGAGGGCGCGGCGTCCGCAGGAGCGGGGCCAGCGGGTGCTGGCGGGGTTCCTGCGATCAATCGGGCACAGAATCGCTGGAACCGGGGAGGAAAGAAGAAAAACAGAGAACGAGAAGGGGGCAAGGAGGTAGGAATAAGAATAAATAGAAAAGGAAAAACTGTTGAGAGACACGTGGAGGAACAAAATGACAGCAAAGTGAAGACAAGAGGGAGAAAAGAGGAAGTTAAGAATGAGACCCTGAAGGGGAATTGTATGGACTGAAGATAAAGGGGAAAAAAAATAAAAAGAGAGTGGGACAGACCTGAAAAAGGTTGAAAGCAGGTAAATAAAAGAGAGCAAAAGAATTTTAAAAAAATAAATAAGAAAGTGAGGAGTGGGCTTAAGATGGGGCATGAAAGACAAAAGAAATGGGGGAAATAAGGGAGATAAAGCTAACCATGAATTTGAGCAAACTCAAATAGTGAGATAGTGAAGGAAGGGGAGGCCTGCTGTCCTGAAGTCCTTGGGGTCATCAAGAGTTGGACACGACTGAGTCACTGAACAACAGCAACAAAGGCAACTGATAGCCCAGAGGAGGCAGCGCTGGCCGGGGGCCTCCCTCGCTGTACCTTCACCCCCACCCCAGCCCTGCCTCAAGCTCAGCCAGTTCTCTGCCCGGCGCTCCGTGCTGCCAGGTGCCTGGGAGACCTGGCATGTGCCCCCAGCAGCCTGAGTCTGGCCCAACCCTAGCCCCAGGCCAGCTCCTTGCCCCTCCAGGCTGGACGAGGGACAGCCCCCCCCCCACCGCAGGCCCAGCGTGAGCAGAGGGCTCCCTGCACCCCAAGTCGGGCCCCACACACCATAAATCACAAGTGGAGGTGCTGGGGGGTTCCCGGGGCTGTTGTCATCGTTGTCTCCGGAGCCAGGGCACAGTTTCTGTCTGTGCTGACTCCACAGACAGGATCAAAACAGCATGAAAGAAATCAGAGCGAGAACGTCGGCGGCAGGAGCTGGACTTCTAAAACCCCCTTCCGCCCCCATAGGCTTCAATATTAAAAAACCCCCTAGGAGCCTCAGACACTGTATTAATTAGTGCAACCACCCATGAAAAGTTGGGTTTGGAGCGGCATTCTTTGCCCTGTGTGAAAAACCAAGTCTAATAAACAATTGTTAAGTTGGCCTGTTGCCGCTGGTAAATTACATAGCATTAAAAAAATAATGCTTTTCATATTAGGCACTAATTAAAGGTTGGGACAGCTTTAAAACAAGAGAGGGAGGGGGGAAATCAAAGAAAATATAAAAATGTTCTTTCAAGAGTTATGGGAGGTTAATAAAGTAGGTCTGTTAGAGTGAGCCTACTTTGCCCCTAGCTACAGCCAAACTGGAGCCACCACAATTGGGTCTCAATAAGATAATGATATTCCTTTCTCTGCTATTAAAAGCCTCCCAGTGCAAACTTAAAATGATTTATTTAATTTAGGAAATTATGAGGTGTAACTTCAAAGCCTGAGCCGTTAGTAATGGAAAATACCAGGTTGTTTAAAATTATAATAATAATTGTTTGGAGGACTCAGGACATCAAAGTGTTTTCATCAACAAATGCAGAGGGGTCCGGAGGAGGTTGGAAAGAGTCAGAGGAGGTGGATGGAGTTTGGATTTGATTATTATGAACCTTATCAGGGCAGGATTCAGGATTCCCGCAGCCTGGTACTCTGTTCTGCTTTGAAGCAGGCTATTTTGGAAAGTAATTTTACTGCTTTTTATTTAGTTCCTAGCAGGGAGGGAGGTGAGAGGGTTGTTGAGGGTGGGAGAGGAATGGAGGGGTCCAGGAGTTGACAGCAGACTTTTCCTCATTGCTCTCTGGCCGATTTCACTGATTTCATTAAGGAGGCCTACAGCATCACCAATCTTGAGATTTCTTTTTTTAGCTTACATTGAAGGGGAAAACAGGCACAATCAACTTCACCAACTGGGCCCTGTGACTTCAGGGAGGGGTGTGTGTGTGTGTGTGTGTGTGTGACGTGGGTTCTTTTATAAATGAGGTTTATGTTTATTCCAAACCCAGCAGTGGAGAGGGATTGGGGGTGGGGAGGTGGCCTCTCCAACCCGTGGCAAATGAGCCGCTTTTATAGCAAAGAATGGCCGTGGGAGTTTTCATTCGGTCAGACAAGGTTCTGCTCAAAGGCAGGGATCCTCTTTTCAGTCGGGTCAGGCAGACGTTTCACCAGTGCCTGCTCTCAGCCAGCCAGGCCTTCGCCGCTTACCTCCTGCCGGCCCTGCTCCTCCCCAGGGCTGCAAGGGGGAGGAGGCTGGTCAGGCTGAGCCTCAGGTCTCCTGTGATGGAGAAGCTGGCACCCTGGGTGGGGAGCCCCTTACAGCAATGAGGGGTGGGGAAGGGGATGCAGAGAGGGACTCCAGAGCAGGGCTGTGCTGGGGTCTGGGCTGGGGGGCCTGGAGGGCTCCCTAGGGTCCTTCATCCCTCAACTCCTCTGAGACAGGTCCTTCAGGGCCCCCTTTGCCAGACTTCACCCCCTATCTCCAGGCTCACACTTTAGCCTGAGTTCTGCTGTTGCCCTTTATGGACTCTGGGACCTTAGTGAGCCCCTGAGCCTCAGTTTCCTCACCTATAAAATGGAATCAATAATACCTGCCCAGGGGGGGTGTGCAATGACTGGATGAGATGAGACAGAAGATCCCTAGTTCCATACTTAGTAGGAGCTCAATACATACGATTCCCTCTCCTTCCCGTCCTCTCTGCTTCCTGAGAGCAGAGCCGTCTTGCTGGGAAGTTTTAGATAAAAGCCTTAAGAATTACAGGAGGGCGGGTGGAGCTGTGTGCCAGTCTCCCGACAGCGCAGGCGACTATGGCCAAAGCCGGCACGCGGACATGTTCGGTTTTCATTTCCAAGGCGCGCTGCTCGGGTCCTTGGTGACTCAGGGCCCTCTGTCACCGCAGGTTGTTGGTCTGGTCCCTGAGACGCCTTGCATACCAAGCCCGACATACGCAGGGACTCTGGCGACTGCCAAACCTAAGGCGGGGCCGGCAGTTCGGAGGGAGCCCCAGAGCACGGCGCACCGGCGGCCCCGCGGACCTCTGGCCGTGGTCTGGGCCCCCTTAACCCGGCCACGTCCTCGACGGGGGTAACCCCATCCACCCAGGAGCTCCGGGGTGCGTGTACTGGAGCCTGAAAGACTCTTTTCCCCTCTCCCGGCCTCAGGTTTTCGCTGGGATTTAGGGCGATTGAGGAAATGCGCGGGCGCTTAGACGGTTTTCAATCCACCCCGCTGACCACGCAGGACGCAGCCCGGATTCTCCGAAAACCACTCTGGCCCGTGACCCCCTCCTCTTCTTCGAGGCAAGCTGACTCTTAACCCAAAGGCGGCAGTGTCTCCGGATCCCCCATCCTGGGCTGAGATCGCCGGAGGCTAGGGTCTGAGAGACCCCGGGGAAAGAAGCTCGATGGGCTGGTTCATTAGGGACCCAGCTTGGCGGCTGATGACGAAACCGGGAAGGGCTTCAGCCTTCGGAAAGCGCATCCCTTAAATGAGATGGGCCAGCGGGATGGCAAGGGCACACGTTCGGCGAGGTTTGAGACGCTCCTTCAGATGACTCCAGCTCCGGAGTGCAGTGGCAGAGCTAGAAGTCGGTCGGACCCCAGCTTCGGAGGCGATCCCTGGGTTTGGATCACACTTCGCAGGAGAAACTCACCGCCCGACCTTGGGAGCCTCTGCCCGAGGGGAAAATGGAGTTTCCTGAGCCCACCTGTAAACCGGGCGCGGGCACAAAGGAAACTGGGAAGAAAGCGCTGGTCCTAGCAGGTGTCAAGCTCCAGTCTCCCCACCGCACAGTCTCCGCACCACCGGTTTCCGCTCCCTTCCGACTTGTTCCCAGGGTCGCCGGAGCCCCAAATCCGAAAACTGCCCTCGGAAAGGTATCATCAATGGCCACTTGATTTCTTTGTGCAACAGAAAGCAGAGTTTGATTCTTCCCCGCTTCCTCTACCCATTACCAATTTATTTTCATGGTGATGCCTCAAAACCCAAGCCTGACCCCCGTTCCGTAGCTAGTGGAAAGGCAGACTGCAAAGCAAAGGGCACTTGAATGGACTACCTTCCCGCTACAAACCGAAAAGAGCGTTTGTTCGAGATCGATCTCCTTGGAAGGGAGATAGGAATGGTAAATGGAATGTGATTTGACACAGTCCTGAAAGGGCAACAGGCATCCATCTATCCTGCACCCCACCCCCCAACTGAATGCATCCAGTTACCATCTCCATTTGCAAAGAACTATATAGGTCCGTTCCCTCAGCTTGTTTTGTTTAGCTGAGAGATTTCAAGTTCAAGATTTTTCCCTTGAAAAACCCCTCAGATTCTGGCATATCCCTGGGCCCTGCCACTTCTAAGCTCATCTTTCACTGATTTGAAAAACTAATAGCAATTTTCCGTGAGTAACACAAGCTGCCAAAGGAAGCAGTTCAAAGTCTTTTGCTGTTTTCAATGGACTTCCCTACCCCGGGCTGAATCTGGCCACAGCTCTTGATTGATTCACATTAAAATCATCATAAAAATCACCAGGCCCCCTCCCCCATCTGGGTGGCATTTCTGGGTTAAGTTCAGCTAAAGAACACAGAGCGCCTCTTAAAAATAATTGTAACTTTGGACAGACTTTACTGCAATAAAACAAACGTTTAATTTAATTCAGAATAAGAGATAAGAAATAACTCTTCAATAAAATATATAAAATTATACAAGGCACCCTTTCAAAGGGATAAAAGTATACTTGGGGCAGGGAGGGGGTGCTGGATAGAAAGATTAAATACCAAGGAGCTATATGGGCTGTCAGACAACACCATTTTTTACCAAGTCAAAACATGGCTTTACCCTCTGCCCCCAACATGTTAAAAAGTATATAAATTTTTCTAATAAGTTTAGCACATACAATAGGTACACACAGAGAAAGCATGATTTTCTTCTTTTTGGATCTATTCATTGTTCAAGAATATTTAGCATACAGACAATGGTTACAAGATACTAATTTTTTTTTTAAAGCAGAGAATTAACTACACCCCTCCCCCAAACTGCCTTTGAGGACTGACATACCTAGTGGTTCACAGAAACCATCAATTCCTCCCAACGTGCTTTAACTTTTCACTCCCCAATTATCTGAAATGAAGTTAAGCAACAGCCTTGAGAGGAATTAGGAAGGACCTCCATTTTCCACCTTACCCGGGAGGACTCTCAGGAGTCTAATCTTTTATTGATCTTACAAAAACTTTTAATAATGTGTAATAAACAAGGTGGAGAGGGGGGAAAATATAGGGCCAAATAGGGTCATGTCTAGTGAACTTTCAATCTATGTGAGTTTTTAATGCACATGAAAAATGCAAAAACATGGTGTGTCCCTTCCCTGGGAGGAATCTCTCCATATCTACTCCTTATGCAAGTAATGTCTAATTCTAACGTTTGTTTTCCATAAGCTAAAGTCAGCTATTCCATCCAAATCACCAGATTTCAGCAATTTTAGCAAATGATTTGTCTCCCCCATAAGGAAAAAAACAACAGGTAGACTTAAGCAGTCTCTTTTAGGAAGGTGAAATATAGAGAAAAAAAGATATATATATATATATATATATATATAAATTTTGCCTTTCAAAATAATTTGATTTTTATGTCTGCTGTATAAAAATGTATTATATTTTATTATATATATATTTATATATAAAAACTGTCAGAGCCAATCTTTATGAAAGGGGGGAGGTGCATCTGGCAGATTAACCAAGAAAACAGGGCTTGGGTGTCTCCAGTCAAAAGAAGCAATTCGAACTATGTCTGTGGCCCTGTAGACCTAGCCACTGAGGCTGAGGGTGGTGCATGCAAGGTTTGCAGAGTGGGACTGTCTTCTTGGAGAGGGAGGGGGGAGGCTTTTAAACAAACATCCGTCCCGGAGTCTATTGAGCTGGTCTTCCTTAGGATAGGTGGTACATGCCATATCCCACTGGCGTCGCATAGAGTCCGACGGGCGGGATGGGGAGCACAGGTCTATGGAAAGGGTAAGATGCACCGTATAGAGAAGCTGCTTGCAGGGGAGAGTTGATGGGGAAAGGGAGGCTGAAGCCGGAGGGCAGCATAGGTTTTGCAGCCATTTTCAGCTTTTCCAGTTCTGCCTCCTGCAGTCTTTTCGCCTTGGCTCTTCGGTTCTGGAACCAGATTTTGACCTGGGTCTCTGTGAGGTTCAGAGAGCTGGAGAACTCTGCCCGCTCTGCGATGGAGAGGTACTGTTTCTGGCGGAACTTGCGCTCCAGAGCGAGGAGCTGGGACGTGGTAAAGGGTGTGCGCGGCTTCCGATTGGTCTTGTGTTTCCGCAGGGTACAGGTGGTGGGGCTCATGTGTCCTAGGGAACAGAAATGGAGAGTGAGTTAGCAAAAGAAAGTGGCTTTGTCACCAGGTATGTCCAAGTGGGCGGGAGGGAAGGGCTCCTCTTCATCGTTCAAAAAGGAACTTTGGTGAAAACCACGTAAGGTTGATGTGTTTTTTGGTGGGGGGGGGGGTGTCGAGAAGGACCAAACTTAAATGAATTTGCTGTTTTGTTTTAAAAAATTGAATCTTTTTACAAAAAGTTGGGCAGTTAAATGGTGTCACAGAATTTTCTATATGGCAAACAAACAGCATTAGAGATCATGAAACAGGAACACATCCCTGATATGCCAAGAGAGCTGAGGGTTCTCTGAAAAACAAAACCCCATCTCTTCCTGATGACTCATCTTAAGGTGGGGAGGGGGGTTTCATGATAATCCTCACATCCCTAGGATGCTGAAATAAATATGAGAAGGAAAACAAACAGGATCTTATAAACTGAGTTGGTCCCCTCTCTGTACCAGGAAATGTTGGGATTGCATCAGCATATTTATGAAGGATAATTGTGCCGATAAGGTCTGCGGTAAATTAATAGCGTCTTTGGATTGGGGAGCAGCCTCATGCAATAAACAGCCACAGAGCTGTCATTCCCTCCAGTCTACAGATTATAAAACCTGAACATCATTTCACAGATCTGGATGTGGGGTAACTTTCTTGGCTGGGTGCTTCTGTAATATAAACTTTACAGAAGAAGGGAAAAATTAGCTTGCCCATAAATGTAAATGTCAGGGGAAATCATGCTGCCTCCTGAATTGAGAGCATGTGATGACATCTTAGTCATCTCTCCTACCCATTCTTATGGTTTAGAGCAAACGTGTAAATGATTAGCTTGTTGCTGGAATTTAGAAAGAAAGAATAACAAGCAAAATAAAGGTATGCCAACAATGGCATCCAGACTCTACATTTAAAATGGATTCAATTATAGGAAGTCACAGGACTGAGCATCCTTGTGATTCCATAGAATCAACTAACTTTGGGATTTTCCTTAAACGGAATGGGGCCAGGGTCGGGGGAGCTAAGGGACAGATGCTAAAGAGTTCATTTTCTGCATCTGGCTTTTATGAGCTATGCTAATTTTCCAAATGCAGTCACAGTAGTAAGTACTCCAAAGGGAGAATGTCGCATTTCTTGTTTAGTTACTTTGGTGGCCCAAGAAAGTTTACACTTCATAGTTGAGGGTGACACAGCACAAGTACCAACCCAGCCTCCCTTTCCAACAAGAAATGGGTTTGCCCTAATGTGACATTATTAACCATCACTTTAAGTGATTAAAAAGAAAGGTAGTGGGTTCTGCACTCAGTCAAAAACCAGAAGTCTGGGCAACGGATGGAATAGCAACTACCACAGGAGTGCAGACTTTTGCATATGCTAATCCCTAAGTAAGCCAGAGAGCTAGGGGTGCCTACTTCTTACTTTGCAAATAAAATAACAACAGAGACTCAGAGATCTGTGAAATTCTCACCCTTCAAAGACTTGACCAGGCTGCTTGGAAGAACCCAGTGGTCACAGCACAGACACCAAGCTTCTAGAGTCTACACTTGCCCCTGTTGAAAGGAACTCCGTGCCTGGGCACAGTCATTCCGCTGATCCTAGGGGCTGCATTTGAATTATGAAGTCCAGGAGGTGGGTATCTTGCAGTATATCAAAGCTATAAGGCTATGAGGCTTCCTACCCAGCATACCACTCCTCACCCTCCCATCCCCACTCCATTTTAAATCTGAGGAAGGATGAGATTATACAAAGCAAAACAGCATCGGTCCTACTGCCTATGAATAACAAAACCCGGCCTGGGTAAGTGGCTCCCTCCTGCCCCAGGCTCTGTCCCTAGGCTCCCGGAACCCACTGCTTTCTACCACAGGGCTCCCGAGGCCATCTCCAGGCCTAAACCACGACTGACCTACTTTTTGTTTTAAAGTTAAAACAAACTTTAAAGCTAAAGTTTAAAGTTTATTTTAAAGTTAAATCCTTTCTCATAATCTCCGATTTTTCTCATGAGAAGGCCACATCCAGGGCTGCCTTACCTTGGGCCCTGGCAGACATATTTACAGAACCCCAAGAACCTAAGTAAGTGGAAATCTCTGACCTCTGGACACTACTCCCTGTAAGGTCTGCATCATTGATGTGAGGCTGGGAATTGACCCAGGCCTATGAATACACAGACACTCAATATTTGTCAAAACAAATTAAGTTCTTTGAAGTTTCTGAGCCTCTATTTCACCATCAATAAAATGGGTAACTAATACTGATCCTGCAGTTCAGAGTACCAAATTTTAGAACGCCCAGAGTCCTGGGCTGCCACCAGATAGGGGATCATTAAATGTCCCCAAGCCTTTCTTGTCAAGCCCAAACTCGATGTGTGCAGATTCCTCTGAACTCTGCTGAAATGTCCTCATCTGTTACTGGGAGGCTGGCTTCAGCCACACAGAGATCAGATAAGATAATATGGTGAAAAGTGCTATAAAGCACTGTGCAAACTTGAGTTTAAATTCTTTGAGTCCTTAATCTCCACGCCCTTTGAATCTTTTGGAGTTTCTAACAGGGTGGAGAAAGACACCAAAGGGGACCGCCACTGATGGCTGGTTATATGGCCTTGTTCTGTTCACAAAATACTTTGTTTCTGAGTTTTCTCAGCTGATGGAAATAGGGTAAAATGTGATGCTCCTAGCTTTGGGGAAAAAAAATCACTCCGCAGGCCCCTTCTCTCTCACTTTTCCTAGAGGTACAGTGCGGGCAGAGATATCTTAAAGGTCAGGAGATATAAGTAAAAGGAGCTATAAGAAATGAATGGTTTGTCCAAATTGCAAAAAATACCCAAGGCCCCAAAATAGATGTAAATGCTGGAAGAGAAATCAGCTCTCCTGGGCCTCTCTGTTCTTCGTTATTGGCAGGAAGCGGGGTGCAGGTGTTTCAGCCTCTCCTTGGTCTCTCTGGGTAGAAGGATCAAAGGCGGCCAGGGCTAGGACACCAGGGCCCCTTGCCCAATTCTGCCACTGTTGGTGACCTGGCTCAAGCAAGTTCAATCCTCAAAGTCTGGGTGTCTGAAAACTGAGATAACCACAGGTCCCGGGCTTCTCCCCACACTTCGAGGTTCCAGCGATGACCGGGATCTGGTGAACTAATAAGTATCACTTTGTAAACTCAAGCGCTGCTGGAATGCTGTTAATTATTACTCTGAGCCAAGCGGAGCCCCATGCCGCTGACTGCAGCCCGCTCCCAGCGAAGCGACGTGCCGGCCGTCGGGAGATACTTCCTCGCCGCATAGGTCTCTGCCGCCATCCCTCCGAGGGATCGTGCTTCGATGCCCCAGGGACCAACGGAAGATGATCACTGCTACCCCAAAGTCTGATTAGATTTTAACGAGCTCATCTTTAAAATGAGGGCACACCTCGCAGGGTTGTGAACTTTGAAAAACAGTAAGGCACTCCGCTTCTGCCTGGCATATATTCGGGTGCACATTAAACGAGAATCCTTCTTCACTCCCTAGACAGAAACCTCGATGGACAGTGAGAAAAAGCGAAGTGGCCTGAGCGCAGGGCTGTGGGCTAGAGAAAACGACAACCGAGCGACCCCAGCCAACCCAGCTAGGTTCGCCCTTCAAAGACCAGGGAGTTGGCAATCGTATAGAACACTTTGTGTAGCTGGGGGATCCCGAACACGCGCTGCGCGGCTATCACCCAGAAGGTGTCTTGGATGCCGCTGGACTCGGGATATTAAGGGGCCAAGACCTTGCAACATTTGCTTTAGGGGGCGCATAGTACAGAGGGGCCTCCGTACCCATAGCTTGGAATACTGGCCTCTAGTTCCCTCCGGTACCCCGCGCACCCCACCTACTCCGGGACCCGGCTCCCGCAGGCACTCACTTGGCGGCGGCGAGTATCTGCCCGGTTCCTGCATCCACGCCGCTCCGTCTTCTGAATTTTCCGACTTGACCGAGGCGGTCTCGAAGGGTTTGACCAGCGGCCCGGGGCTGTGAGCTTCCCGGACGCCGTGGCCAGGCAGCAGAAGCGGCCGCAGGGTGGCCCCGGCGGAGGCGCTTTCGGCTGGCCGCGGGGAAGTCTCCTTGGGCGGCTTCTTGTCCGACATGAGCGCCTCCACACTGAAGGGCAGGCTGGAGACCTTGACGCGGCGTTCCTCCGCTGCCCCTTCGGCGCCCCCAGGCCCCGGGCCCGGTCCGGCCACCATCGCTGGGCCCTCCTCATCAGACGAAAACAGGTCATTGCCTTTGGACGGAGAAGCCATGACTTCTCTGCCCTACGTAGCTCCGGGCGCGCGACTCCGCTGGCAACCCGGCAGCTGCGACTCAAACTTTTTTGGGGGGGAGACAGGAGGGGCGCGCCTGGAGCCGTGCCTTTCCTCCAAGGGGAAGTGAGAGACTGGGCTCAGCCAATCCGCGCTCGCCCTGGCGCTGACGCCACGGATGCTAGCCTCCGATTGGTTCTTCCGGAAGAGGCTGGGACTTTTTTTTTTTTTTTTTCTGTTTGAAATAAATTAGGAGTTAATTACAGGAGCAGTCAGCAGAGTTGTTATTAGGCGATCCCTCAAGGGTTATAATCACGCCAAAACTGAAAAGTCTAAGGCGTAATTAAGGCCGATTATTTAAAGAGGAAGTTCGCCGAGTCCCATTTCTTCTTTTGACCCCTCTTTTAAAAAGGTTCTCCGCTCCAGAACGCATTTAAAATCTGCAACTGACATTGCAAAAACCTTTGATGAAGCTCCTACTATGGGCCGAAACTGGGCTACCTAACAGTTTTCGGGGTCAGCACTGAAAGCAAGGGCCAGCATCCCTGTTAAAGGAAATACTACATGCATGGCGCTTATAAGAGTAGATATTTCGCTATTAGCAAGTGCCCATCAGCGTTTGCTATTACTGTAACTCCCCTAGGAGAGGGGCCGGAGGGAGTCAGAGAGGTAGGTGGTCACGACAACCCTCTCCCAAGTAGCTGGAAAATTTTAAAGCATAGCTTTCCATCTCTTACACTCAAAACTAGCGCACTCTTAGAAACTCGAAATCCTGGAGTTTTCCTTTCCCTGAATCTCCTCACTGGACGAAATCCGGATCCGACCTTTTTCTCAAGACTGCGTGCATTGTGTGTTTATGAGTTTGTTTGAGCCTGTGCTTGTCATGTGTGTTTAGGTGCCAGTGTTTGCCTTCAAGGAGGAGGAGGGAGGAAAAGGCATAGATAATATCGAGTGCTTCCCAACCACCCCCACCCCCCGCAAATCTCATAAATATTGGGTGCCAAGTTTGCACACCCCAGCCTGTGTATCTTTTAGGGAAGCACATTTTTATTCATTGCACCTAGTTAAAAAAAAAAAAAAAGTATAGATATCCCCACCCTACTTGAAATTATACCCTGGGTAATTACATCTCAAAGCCTTAGTGATGACTGTCTCAGTATGGGAAAGGGGAGAGCACAGAAGCTTCTAAAGTGCAGAGACCAGTCTTGCTGCAGGCCACTGGGTCAACACCTATTGCTTCAAATGATGCCTGCCAAGTTATGGTTGCCTTTTCCTATATCTGAGTGATTTCCTATATCCCAAAGATGATGAGATGAATAGAAGTATCCCAGCTCAGGGACTTGCACACAGCAGATGCTTGTTAAATAGTTCCCAAAACTTTGGAAGGAAGGGACATTGATTTTAACTAGTGAAATGACCAGACCTTGGAGCTACCTCGATATTCAAGAGAAACTTGACCCCTAGATCCACTTCCTAGAGCACTTTCCTTCACCCCAAACCTCTGTCTGGACTGAAACTGTGCTGGCCTAGGATAACCAGAATAAGTGTTACTGACACTTAGAGGATAAAAACACTGCACTGTCCACTTAACTCAGTTTGATGAAAAATGGTCCTGAATAAAAGCTCAAAAGTAAATAAGTCTTAACCACAGCCTTCTAAAACCTCCCTCTCCCACCACTATCAAGAAACTGAAAGTTTAGAGAAAGTTATTTAAAAATTCACACACACAATTATGAGAGCTATCTGGAGATACATGCCTTATGCATTTTCCCTTTGAGTCATACTTGATAGTTGACTTGATATGCATCTCGAATACCGTACGGTAAATCCACATTAAGTTCCGTGCCTTCTAGAGATAGCTAAGCAAGGTGCAGGGTATATATTTTGGAAGCAAACCTGAAATTCGTTTAGTACTCAGCTGCCAAAATGTACAAATGGTAAAGTTTTCAGTTGGGTGGTACCCAGCCACTGTTTGATAACTGTTCTTGAAACCTCCTTGTTAATATTTGTCAGTTAGGGGACATGCAGACTCATTCCTGGGATTTTTTTCTTTTTCTTAAATCAGTGCTACTAGAGCTCTTTTGATGAATTTTTCTAGGAGAGGATATGTTAAGTTCCTCTCCCCTACTCTCTGGTCCTGATGTCCAGGCAAACGATGAAAAGTATGAAGCTGGAAATGACAAAATAGAAGAAATTTAAAAAAACACACAAAACTGGTGTTCTAAGCCAGGATACTAAGTTTTGGCCATGAATAGATGTCCAGGGAGAAACCAGCCTGACCGTCTTGTTTTCTGCCCGCTCTCTCCCCAGCACCCTGCTGGGGTTGGACAATTCTGGAAAGGGTCTCTCTTCTGCTGTGAAAAGAGTGGAAGCGCAACATAATTCTAACCTTTTATGGAAAGCCCCGTCTGTTCATTTGCTCCTGAGTTGGCTGCGTTTTTTTAGAATATTGTATTCACCTCTTCCTGGCCGTGTGACCCTGGTCTTTTTACTTCTTCCTTACACACACCCCATTCTGTCCTTTTTTTTTTTTTTAATCTCTAGAATGAGAGAACCCCTAACCAGAATGACTCTAGTGGCAATTGAGTTCAAGGGGCCAAATAAAATAACTAGCAGGTGTAGGCGGTCCAAACAAACGCCACCACATTATTGTATATCAAAAGCAGCAACAAGTTATTGCTTTCTCTGCCAGATATCCAAAATGAGGCATGTCGCTCCCTTTCACAGAGTTCATGATGGGTTCTTTGTAAAATCTTCGGGACTGAGAAATTGGCTTGCCCTGAAAAGCGTACGGTCCCTTAGCAGAGGCCTGGCTTTGGCATGTAGGGAGCATTCAGTTAAGGTGAGTTCGGTGACATATTCGCAAGCAAAAACGTGAGGTTCCAACAGGAACTCAGTCACCACCGAGCGTCACCTCTGCTTTAGTATCTGAACCTGTCTTCCAGGGTCTCATTTGTTTCTTTCAACACATCGCTAAGGGCAGAAACTATTTTCCCTGTTTTACAGATGAAAAGCCTAAAGCCAAGAAGCGCTAATTCTGCGGCGAGTCACGCAGGTAGGAGCGGAGGACCGGGGCATCCCCCTTGCAGCACCGGCTGGTGCGCGCAGACCCGCCGCTCTCCACGTTGGCACGCGCCCCAGCCCCGCGTGGAGAGGCCGCGCACGCGTACCGCAAGTATGGAGGCGAAAACCGTGAAGGAGTGCGCGCGGACCGCCGCCTCTGCAACTCCAGGACCGGTCGCTGGATCCCGGCGGGTCGGAGGAGGCGGGGGAGGGGCGGGGGAGGGGGCTGTAGACGGGCCAGGGCTGCGGGCAGGCGCCAGGCGCGGGGAGATGAAAGGCGGGCTCCGGGGGAAGGGGCTGCGCCGGGTGACCGGCTCCAGCCGCGCCGGGCGCCCCGCCCCCGCTGCCCGGGGCAGAGGCGGCTGCCCGAGCCGGAGCCGCGTTAATTGCTCTCGGCCCCGGCACTCAGCCTGCGCGGAGCCGGGACAACCTCGCTCCAGGAGGAATGACAATTCGCCCTAATGGGACAACCTCGCTCCCAGAGGAGTGACAATTCCTCCTAATGGGCCGCTCGTTAGCGGCCTATTCTCCCGAACCCGGGTATCAGAAGCGGGCAGACAAGCGGGCGCCAACGTCCGCCTGGAATTCCACAACACCGCTCCCCCATCATTCCCCTCCCCACCTCCAGTCCTTCGCTGTGTGACCTCGGGCAAAAGGCTGCTCCTCTCTGAGCTCATTTTTCTTACCTGTGCAGTGCGGAGTAGGTACGCGGAACATCAGACCTCACTAGGGCGGGCATATTTCCAGGCATTTGAGTGATCACTTTGAGTTAGAGCACGAAGGCGAGTAGACAGGGCTTGGGGGTCGCTGCTTGAGGTTCTTTGGGCGGGGTGGGGGGGGTGGGGTGGGCAAATTCCTTGCTTATGAAGTTCTGGACGTTCCAATCGGTTTGCTATGGCCCCTTGCTCACTGAGGTCTTTCACTGGAGAGAAGGAGCCTTTGCCAAAGCGCTACACGGATTACGCAAGCTACCGGAAGCCTGAGCGTTCATGCCTCCCCATTTCACAGATGAAGAAGTGGAGGCCCACACAAGAGAGAGGCCAGCCTAAGATTTGCTGGGCTAGAGTCCGATTCTACACAGTCCGCCTGGAAGAAGCCCACTACAGGGACATCCTCGGAGGAGAACAGAAGAAATGGAGACATTGTTCCTCTCTCTGAGCCCCACAGCCTTGGAGAAGAGAGGGCCAGTTCATGGAGACACAGTTGTTCCTGGTCACAGCAGGCGTGAGGGTTGCTAAAGGAGAAAGAGAGTTGTGAGTCTGCTCCTGTGGTTAGTTCCCTGTTCAAACCCAGGCCCTACTTACCATTTGCCACCTGCACTGAACTGGGGGCCTCAGTAACCTCTGTTACAAAAGATACCCAGTCCGATAGGGTTGCTGGTGAGGACTAGGTGAGAAGCCTCATAAAAAGCCGGTAACAGAGAATATGGCAGCCTCAGGCACCCCATCCAGGAGTGGCTGTAAAGGTTCTGCTTCCATCCTCCTGGAGGGTTTAAACAGCATTCAGTGTAAATCAGGCACTTCACCTCTCTGCACCATGGTTTCCTCATCTGTAACAGGGCAGTATCTGGCTGTTAGTAAATGTTGGCTGTTATTATTTCTTAAGGCATTGTTGATAGTATTTTTTTTTTAACCATCCTTTTCAATAAGTCTGCCTGACATCACACACATCTGTGATCCAGTGATCCAAAGCTGGGTAACTTGAGGCATGAGAAAGTAACTTTTCTGAGCCTTTTTGGCCCCTCTCTGCAGAATGGGTGTAACTACCCACTTCTTGAGAAGGAAGCAGACTGACAACTCTGTCAAGCAAGGGTTGGGGATCAAGAGAAGAAACGGTCTAGACAAACAGCACAGGGTATCTCCCATTTCCCAGCCCCTGGGCACAGCTCGCTGGCACCTTCCCAATTCTTGCCTGCACTGGAGAAAGGTTCCCACGAACAGAGCCCAAGCCCCCATTTGTCTGCACAGAAAGACCCAGAAGGCTCCCTGGAAAAGGTGACTCCAGGAAGCTGGGTGGCTGAGGTTCTACGGAATCAGTCCAGCCCTCCAGGGCATCTTGCCCAGCCATTCACAAATATCTGTCCTCCATCTCACTCCTTCTCAGTTTGCCCATCTGTAAAAGCAGGAAAAATACCCATACTGAACTGGGCTGAGATGAGTTTTAAACCACAATTCAGTAACTGTCAGCTCCCTCCTATACCTTAAGCAACCTGTGATGGAAAGGCCCTCATTCCTGCTTAAGGAGGAGAAAATTGAAGCTTAAGGCTAGATAAGAGTTTCTCACAACTAGTAAATACCTGGCAGAGATGCACATCAGGGTTTGGCTGATTCTAAAAATGTCTGTATTTTGCCTGAGGCAGAAGTTGCTATAAAGGTGGGAGGAAAGGCATCTGGAATTGCTCACAGCCATGAAGTATCTACTGTTCCCATTTTCTTCCAATTAGACAGATGGAACTGTTGAGTCTGGGAGGGGCTTAATTAGTAGGGAGAACACACAGAGAAAGTGTCTCCTGTTTTATGGATTCCCAAATAGTTCAGCAGGAATCTGAAATCTCTCTAATTTAGTGGCACAAATTGGTTTAGCTTCAAAATGCAGCCACTCCACTTGGGAAGGGGAAAAGGAAATTTGAGGAGTTACTTAATAGATATAATTGTATTTTTTAATTAAGAAAAATGAATCTCACCCAGTTGCCCCACCCCCAGTTGCCTGGTAGGGAATAAGAAAGGTTTGCTTTACCTTAAGGATGAAGACAATTAGAAGCAGTTATTCAGAACTCTGTTAATCATTTCAGGAGGAGGGGCTGGGGCATTGGAACTGAACCCAGAACTTGTGCCCGCCTTGGGAGGGGGCTGCAGGCCACCACTGGCAGCAAAAACAGCATACCTTGAGCTGTAGGCTTTGAAAAAGCGCTTTTACATCCAGGACTTGACTCACTCCTCAGGACCACCCCTGGGCGTGAGATACCCTGCTCCCTTCTACACCCTCCAGGCCTCATTCTAGTCCATCACCTCATTTTACCGAAGTGGTAACAGCAGCTCAGAGAGGTGTAACCACATGTCCGGAGTCACAGAACGAGTCTGGTGGGTAAGCACATTGGTTCTGTTTGAGTGGCACCTTTCGGGGACCCTCTGAGGCAGAGACCCATCCTCTCCAGGTCAGGTCCAGAGAGGTCTGATATCAGGGTCCCTGAGATCTGTCCTGCCCCCTCGGATCTGTCTCAGGTGCCCTGCAGAGCCCCTGACACAGTGAGGGGCTCAGTAAATATTGAGTAAATGTATAAATTCCGGTATAGAAACAGCAGCTAGCTGAGGCTGCAGGTACCTCTTACCCTTCCCAGTGACAAGGAATGAACCGTGAGTTGTGAGGGGGAAACTCACCATGCCTTAACAATTGCTGCTGGATCCATGCTGGGAGGGGTCAGATTTTCAAATCGTCCCTAAAGAAAAACTGAAAGCTCACTTTACCCCAGACCCTTAACTTGCTAGACTTTCAATTAATCTCCACCTTCCCCCTCCCCCTTCTGTCCTTTCACAGATGGAGAAAGAGTTGGGGAGGTTGTTGCCTGCCCAAGGTCATGCAGAACTAAGTGACCCAGTCAGCATTTGACCCCAGGTGAATCTGACTCCAAACCCCAAACGGATTTCTCTTTATCATCCTCCTGATCACATTTCTCCTGACATGACTTGAGAGCAGCCAGAGAAACTCAGCATCACACTGCTCTCTTCCTGGCCCACTTTAGCAATATCTTGACTTTGTGGCATGTCCCAGAGTTCCTAAAACAGGAGCCTGTTTATTCGCTAGGAGAAAAAAGAAGAAAAAGACGGAGGTGTATTCAGAAAAACATATAGTTTGAATTTCTCCTCCTCCCAATAATAGCCGGCAGTGCTTACCAAGCACTTAGTACACATCAGACTCTGTCCAAAGCACTGATGTGTACTCATTCATTCAGTCCTCACAACCCTATTTGGTCAATGCTATTTTACCTTCATTTCACTGAAGGGCAATCTGATTCTCAGATGTGGAAAATCTGGATAAATATAATTTCTGTTTTGAACTCTGCCTGTGCAAAGTGCATTCTCTCCCTCCCCATCCTCTACCCACCTTTCAACACTAGAAAATAAAACTCACCATCATTTAAACAGAAAAATCAATTTTATTAGATCCACAAACTAAATACAGTTAGGCCTTCCTCATAACACTAATATTGTTCGTAACTTAAAGTGTTTATGTGTATGGTAGCGGTGGTGGATTAGTCGCTAGGTTGTGACCGACTCTTATGACCCCATGGACTGCAGACTGCTGGGCTCCTCTGTCCATGGAATTTCCCAGGTAAGAATACTGGAGTGGGTTGCCATTTCCTTCTCCAGGGGATCTTTCCAACCCAGGGATTGAACTCAGGTCTCCTGCATTGGCAGGCAGATTCTGTACCACTGAGTTACCTGACACCTATGTCCATGGTAGCTTATTAAAACTGGCAGATTTTTTTCTTTTCCACGTCTCTGAAGCACATGACTTTTTGCAAATGGATGCAGTCTTTGTGGGGAGGGTGGGAGAGTGAAGAGAAAGGTCCTAGGCCTCAGCCAAGAACAAAGGTCCTGAACTCCACCTATCATTCACTGGCCGGATGACTTGAAGCAGGTCCTCCCCCTTCTAAGGTCCCTTGTTCACCTCCCTGGCAAATGAGGGGAGTAAAGTTGCCTTTCTGGTTCTGTAGTTCTCTGATAAAGGAGTGAGTGAACGAAAAATTCATCCTGTTCCTTGTCCTGTCTCTCACCAGGGAGGTGGAGGCAGAGAGTGGACCAATCCCAGGCAGTAGGGGGCACTGGTGGGAACCCCCACTTTATACTGGGTCAGCTGTGGATCCTGGGGCAAATCTCCCCTTCTCTGAACTGAGCCTCTTCCTTCCCACCCCCATCTCCCCATAAGCAGCTAGGCATCCTTATTTCAGGGTGACAGGAGGATCAATAGGTTCATGGATATAAAACCCTAGGAGCGGTTAGTCCGCTCCCGTCCCCTGGTCCAGTCTCCTGTGTGAAAAAGGAAGAAAGTCTCCGACTCAGCAGATGAGAAGCCTGGGAGGAAACCTTGTGGATAATTGTTAATGATACAATTAGAGCTGACACTGTTGATGTGGACAAGTGCAAAGAGGCTTATGAAAATGCTGCTTGCTAAGAATCCTCGGGGCATTTGGGCACCCTAAGAAAGCTTTTGCCCCATGGTGGCACAGCCCTTCCCAGAGAAAGAATTTTAGAGAGTCCGTGGACCGAGCATGAAGTAACATCTAAGCACGTGACAAGAAGTTATTCTCTTTTCAGTGATCTGATAATCCTCCCATTATACTCAGGAGACTGTCTTGGTACAACTCTAATACCTCAGTAATGATTGCTAACCTCCTGTGGACAAAGCACCAGGCTTCAGTCTCAGGAGACAATAGCATCTGGTGAGATAAGGACAGGCTTCCTTCCCATTCTACTAATTTTCAGAGTGAACCCATCCCCGGCTGATAAATAATACTGTGGCATTAATTTCCTTTTACAAATCATTTCTGTTGTTTTAAAACAAGAGTTTAGTTAAATGTTAATTAAATAATACTATTGTGGGTATTGGGATAAGGCCAACAGTCATAATGATTGTTCTTTGACAAGGGAACAGTCATGTAGGTGGATGCCTGAAATTCAGGTTAGCACTGATTTACAGGACAGAACCTTGCATTTTCAACAGCCCCAGATCTGGCTGGAATCCTGCTCCGCCTCCTCCTAGCTGGGTGGCCGTGGGCAAGTTACTTCCCTTCTCTGGATCTTGAATTCCTTATCTGTGAAGCTAGGGGGATGGTGATTATTCTGATCTTCTGGGTTTGCAGGGAGAATCTACTTGTGAGATAACAGATGACCATACCATGTTGGTGATATGGGGTCGTTTGTATTATTAGTAAACAATGAATGGGAGAATTTGGTCAAAACACTAGCTTATTTACCCTGGACCTTGTTATCTGCTAGCTTAGTAGTAATTGTAAAAGAAGGGAAGAATTTTTTGAAAGCTGAAGATTCCACTTAAAAATCACTTATGCTTGTTTAACTTTGCCCATCTTCAATGTCTGGATATTCAGACTGTTTAACAAACACTTTCACGATATTCAGAGGACTTCACTGTACTGTGTAGGCAAAATTTAGATGCCTCTAAGTTGCAAATAAGGTGGAAAATGTTTTCTTTTGTTCTTTTTTGTAAATGATTAAATGCATTGCTGGATCTGTCCTTTTTTCCCCCTTCCTTTCATTATTCCTCACTATTTCCCTCCCTTCCTGTCTCCTTTGCTCAGGCATCTGTGTGCTGAGTTAGTGCCATGTCTGGGAAACAGACATCATCCAGATGGGTTTCTGCCCTCAAGAGTCTCCCACTCCAGAGGCAAGACCACCTCATCAGCTACTCTATGTATTTGTCAAAAGGACTGTCGCAAAGTCAGATTCATCTTGTAGAATTCTTTCATGCTCATGGTGTCGTCCTGAAGACAGTTTATTAAATATCTGAATGTGTTTCCATGTTTAAAAATCAAGAAATTTTCCCTAGAAACCTGGCATTCTGGCTTCTCTGTATCATCTGCAGGTGAGTGACCCCAGGTGTGTGCTCAAGTGCTGAGTCTTTGAGATGGGACGTGCCTTCTTCAGGCCTCACCAGCCAGAGTATCAACTCTATGATGGAATATGATGGGATGGGGCTCCTGAAGGTACAGGGGAAGTGTGGGATGGTGAGGAGGACTGACCTTGAGTGTCAGGGTTAGACTACTGGAGGAAGTGGCATTTGGGCTGAGCCATGAAGGGTGTTGCCAGGTGGAGAAGGGGAGAGTTGCTGACAAAGGGGTCAGCTTGTGAGGAGGGATGAGAATTGAAATGACCTGTAACCTGTGTGTTTGAGTGTCAAGAGGCTCCAGGAGCAGCAGGTGAGGGGGTGGGAGTGAGGGGCACGGGGGTGAGAGGAGGGTGTGCAAACAGGCTTGGGAGAAGCAGGGTGATGGTGGTGGAGGGGAAGCTGAGGGCGATGGTGAAGGGTCTTCTTTCCCTTTCCTTTGCATTCTGTCATCTTTTACTAAATTCTTCTTTTACAATTTCAAAAGCAGTAGATATTCATGTAACCAATGAAACAAATCAAAGATATGCAAACAATGAATAATCTCATTTTTTTCCATCAATGTGAGTCAGATACACAATCTCTTGTGTATCCTTAGACACTCCTCACCATATACAAACACAAAACAGAGTACAGAAACGTGGAAATTGGTGGTATTTTGTGTGTCCGTATATGTGTCTACAAGTGTAGCTCCATCTGTGTAAATCTGTATAACTTGCTTTGTCTAGGTCATATCGCAGACATCTCACCATTCATGCTTTTTGTTTCATAGTAGGGCGATATTAGAATTTATTTCACCATTTCCTTATTGATGGAGATTTCCACCCGCCCCCGTCTGCCAAAAATTCTTGAAAAAGAAAGCTTTGCAAGCTTTTCATACTCATGCTCTTATTTTTAAAGGTTTAATTTCTGAAGCTGAGATTGCTGAAGCCAAGTGAGCTATTTTTCATCTGAACAGATATTGCCAAATTATTAAAAAAAAAAACAACACCCCTATTCCACGGCACATTTCCACTGGCAGCATGCATTCATTTCTCCCCCAGCTCACCCAGAACTGGACAGCATTGCTCTGGTTTAATTTCTGCCGTGGAGCATTTTTGAGCAAGAGAGTAATAGTGTCCCATATCCCTTTGAGAAACTCCCTGGGGAACATTATGCAAAACAAGGAGGTGGGATGGAGATGCTGAATATAATAAGACCAATGAGGAGGCTGTGGCAGGCTTCTGAGAAGAGAAGAGCAGCAGTGAGGATGGGAAGATGAGGAAATCAAGAGGTAAATCATGAAGAATAGAGATGCTGTTTAGAGCATCCCAGGGCCAAGGGTGCCCTGCTGGCATCTCAGGTCTGACTGCACAGTAAGGAGCTGGAGTTTAACCCCTTGCTGTTTCTTCTGTTCCTCAGTGGCCAGCCACCCCGAATTTCCTGTCCTCCAAGTTCAATTTCAATAGCCTCACATGTCTGGAACCCAGGACCAAGGCTGTAGGGCACTTAGAAGTGCCAGCTCTCTCCATCCGCTCAGGGACTGGGTGGGCAGGCAGGACAGGGCAGATAGACATGCTTCCATGCAGGGTGAGCCTAGGAACCAGCCTTGCCAATGAAGTCACTGGTGACGTCACAATGCAGCTTGATAATTAGCAGTGTTGTTTCACCTAATCCTCACTGATCTGCTTTTTAACCTATGCAGCACTGGGCGACAGGTGTGTTAGAAGCTACAGCAACAACATGCAAAGGTTTGGATTCATAAAAAGGGCTAGACAGGTCCAGGCTGCTGAAGGGAGCTGGGACTCCTGCTAATGTTCCTGGGACGCTCTTAAAAGTTTTCCTTCAGTCCCATGCTCCTGTCTCTCTTTTGCTCTGGTGCTCTCTCTCCTGTAATGCATGTTGTTTCATCACTATGTTGTGTCCAACTCTTTATCACCCCATGGACTGTAGCCCACCAGGCTCCTCGGTCCATGGGATGCCCCAGGCAAGAATACTGGAGTGGGCTGCTGTTTTTTTCTCCAGGGGATCTTCCCAGCCCAGGGACTGAACCCGCAACCGCATTGGCAGGCAGATTCTTTACCACTGAGGCACCTGAGAAGTCTGTAAGGCCCTAGAAAGCCCTAGAACCCAGGGATGGGACCATCTTCTCAAGAGTTTCCCCAACCCTGTGGGAAGCTGGAGCAGTGATTCAGGGCCTAAGGAGAAACAGACTGTCATCAGGACAGGGTGACCTGTCCAGATAGTGCATTTACTCAGCCCTTAAATGATCTAAGAAAGTGTGGTAAATTTCCCTTGACAATGGGTCCATCTGACCTCATGATTAGCTCTGTTCTCCATGGAGCAGAATGTGGGGAGCTCAGGACTAATCCCTGAGATTTCTACCCTTGGCTGTGTGTGTATGTGTCTCTGATTCTCTGAGGATGCACAAATTAATTATCCATCTAGCCTTAATGGTGGGTCCTCAAACCAACACTCTGGCTCCCTCTTGGAAGAAGCAGATCCCATGTTCTGGTTCATCACCTCTGACCTAGCCGTGCTGCATGGCACCAGAAGAGTCACTCAGACTGAAATGTGGGGTGTGTGACCTCTGGCAAGTTACTTAACCTCTCCAAACCTCAGTTTCTTCATCTGTAGAATAGGATGGTAACAATACTGACTTCCAAAAGCTGTTGGGATTATTGGATTATTGGAGCTGAAGGAGAGCAAGCACCTGTCATAGCAGGCAGTTATCTTGTGTTGATACTTTTTGTAAACCAAGTTAAAATGACAGAGACCAACTGACTCTTTTAGAAGGAGGAGGACAGGTGATGGGAATTTTTTTTTTTTTTTTCCATTACCTCACTCCAATTTTGAGGCTGGCTGTTGGTCACCTTGGCCATGGAAGCCAAACTTGCCTAGAATGCGTGACCCTGCAGAGGCTCTGGGCGCCCTGCTCCCACCCTCTATGAGATTTGTATTGTTCAAGTATTTTCCTTGAGTCCAGAGGGGAAACTGAGGCCAAGACCCTTGCTGACACCTCCGTGTCAGTTCTTGCTATTGGCAGCGATTGTTGGGACTTGGGACTTACCTCCCATGGTGAAAGTGAGCTCAAAACTAGTTGGAGTCACATTAAAACAGAAAAGAAAGAAATCATTTTTAAATTAAAAATTAAGTTAACAAAACAGCAAAACTCAAAACCAGTTGGTGTCAAGGGGAAGGGAGGTCCTCAGTTTGTTTATAAACAGAGCTAAGTAACTAAATAAAGCGGGAAAGATCAGGGAGAAGCAGCGGAGTGTTTGAGGGGCTGACTTCTGTTTTTCATGGAGTATGTTTCCCATTACAAGGGGGAAAGGCAGGCCACACATGGACAGAAGGAAAAATGCAGACAGGAGAGTAATTGGGGGTGTCAGGGTCGTGGGATAATCTGTGAGTTTGTTTTCAAAATCTTCTTGAATGTTTCGTTACTTTTACAGTTAAAAAAAAATGTTTAAAAAGTTGACTTGAATTTGGCTGGAACAAACTTACTCTGTTGGTGTGATTTCCCATAGGATATATCCTTCCTTTTACTCGAGGAAAAAACTACGGTGGTTTTTCTTTGTATTTCTCTGTTTCTCTAAAATCCTTTTCATATCTCTCCTGCATGATCAAGTTTAGTTAGAATCCAGGTACCCATTCAGAAAGGGTTCCCTTGCCTGTCGGTTGAAGCATGTGTAGTGGGAAGGCCTGGAGATCGCAGGCTGCCACTAATAACTTTGACTTTATCTTTGCCGTTTACAGGTGTGAACCCTGAGGTTAGGAGGGAGCATGCCATTTGCTCAAGCTTAACCAACTGTTATCGAGTTATAGTAGTTTTCAAACTTCTGAGTTCTCTTATAAGAGAACTTACCTATAACCCTAGTTTATAAGTAAGTTCTCTTACAGCCCAAAATACATCCCTTTCTAGGAAGGTGTCTCCTTCCAGAGTCTCCCAGGCAGTATAGGAATCAAGACAGTGATATTTACCCCACTGCCTCTAACAGAAATCTGGGGGAAACACTAAGAGCTTGCAAAGTGGGCAAATGTATAAAAATCTCTCTGTTTCTTTCAATCTCTCTCACACTAGCAGTCAACCAAGGATTTTCATTGTTGAGGAAAACCCAAGTGTCATAAAACCAATCTGGATAGAAAACAAAAACTCTAGTTTGGGAAGGAAAGCAAATATTCCTCATTACCAAAGACAATGCCTCTTTGGATAAACATTCACCTAATCCAGTTCTTCTTCCTTTCTCCCTGTTCCTCTGACTTTCTCAGGAGCTACAGCGGCTCTGTTAGAACAGACGGCATTCAGCGTTTCCATCATAAGGCGTGTTTTTCTGGGGTTTATTACTCAGCTGTAAAAATGCGCTCTAGGCAAAAAGTTGGCATTAAGTCTCATCTCTGGGGTAATTGGTGGGGATTTAAAAAAAATTTTTTTTTTTTCTTTTTACAGACAGTCTTTGAAAGGGCAACAACAACAACAAATCAAGAATTTACTGTTGGAAACTATGAGGTTTCGCCCCCATGGGTTTTCCTCTTTAGTTTGGTTTATTCTGTACTAATTTTGTTCTCCTCTAACCAGATACTTGAGGGCAAAGTTATAAAGGCTATAACCTCAGACATTCATCTTTCTGCAAATATTTACCCAGTGCCTCCTATAGCCCAGACACTGTTCTAGACTCAAGACACAAAATATCCGTGCAGTCTAGGCAATCATGGGGCTGCTGTGCACGCACATTCATGCACAAACCTCACATGTTTCCAGAGTGGGAAAAAAAATTTTGATTTGCAGTAAATGGTTGGTGTGGAGGAAGAACAGGGAAAGGGGTGTCGGGGAGGGCCCTCACCTGAGAGAGGCTGGCTATAGGAAGGCCCTCCAAAGTGCTGATATTTTCTCTAAGACTTTGAAGTTAACAGGAGCTTCACGCCAAGTTGGACGAGAAGCCGGGAGAGAGGAAAAGGTGTGAAGGCTGGGAAGAGCCTGGTGTGTTTGAAGAACACAGAGAAGGCCTCCCTTCTAGACCGCATTGAATGAGGGGTGCGGTGGGAGATAATAGCGGATACCTGTGGGGGCCGGGAGGCATGGGTGGATCAGGCAGAGGGATTTCAGCTTTATCCAGGTGAAAGGGGAAGCCCAGGAAAGATGCTCAGTAGACCACGAAACAGTTGAACCCTACTTCTGGAGGAGCTTCCTGGCCTCTGTGTGGAGGACAGAGCGCAGAGGGGCACCAGGGCAGCAGGGCCTGTGGGGGCCGGGAGGCATGGGTGGATCAGGCAGAGGGAGGCTGCTGCATGTGGGCTGGTTGGAGAAAGCTGTGGCAGAGGGGAGAGTGTGTCTTGGAGGGTGGTTGAAAGGGGACTTGGACACTCCCAGCCGAAGTTGAGCATGCTGCTGTGATCCCAGGGAGGGAAGGAGCAGGAAAGGGCAAGTTAGGGGGAGGGGCCTTTGGGAAAAACTCCCTGGCTTCTGGTCCAGCCCTGGGTGGTTCTAATATTAAATCCTGTGAGGAGAAACAGTGTGAAGAGCTGTGCAGTCTCATGGTTCAGACTCCACCATCACCCAACCTGGGGCCTGTCCTGGCTTTTAACACTTGCCAGCGGCGCAACCTGGGGCAGGTTACTGTCCCTCACTGTGCCTCAGTTTCTTCCTTGAAAAAATGGAACTAATATTATCCTCTGGTTCATGGGATAGTTGTGAGGTGAGGTGAGTTCAGCACCTGCACGTGTATCAACAAATAGAATTCCATTTCACGTGGGCTGATGGGCTCATGAATTCCGCTAGCCCTTCTGGGCCACCAGCCCTCATGGGGCTTGCTGTCTGCTGGGGGAACCAGACACTCAACAAATGGATATAACGTGCTGTGACAAGGGCTTCGGAGGGGGTCCGGTCAGGAGGTTACCACTGGGAAAGTCACAGACCATCTGAATAGGCTTTAGCAAGGAGGAGAGTTTGGGGAAGGGGTGTCCATTCCAGATCCAGAGAGCAGCAGAGGGTCCTGAAGTCTGATAGGTCCAATTGTACTAAGCCTGTACAATGCACTGTGAGGTGTATGCAGTTACCTACATTTTACAGATGGCCAAACTAAGATCCAGAGCTGCTTTCTGGGTTTGAGAAAGGCGCTGAGGTCCAATAGGATGTGCTTGAGAAACTGAATGTGAGAGAGTGTGTTTGGAGCAGACCAAGCAAGGGGGAGCACTGTGGGAGAGGCAGCAGGCCCAGATGGCCCCAGGGCCTGCCAGTCATGTTCAAGGGCTGCGGTTTTATTCTAAATGGGATAAGGACTTGATTGAAATATTTCAGGCAGGAAGAGAGAAATTCTGACATATTTTTTAAATGATCACTTTGGCTGTGTGTGAACTGGGTGTAATTTGGGAGGCAGGAGTGGAGCACCAGTAATAGAGAAATTGGAGGAAAGTGGCTGAGACTATGATTGTCCAAGAAATGATGGTGGCTCGGACGATGGTGGTTATCATGCCGGTGGAGAGACGTGGATGTGCCGAGGAACATTTCTAAGACAAAACAAATTTTCTTTGTCTACAGAGCTTCCCTGCTCAGAGCCCATCAATGGCTCCCCAGTGCTTTTAGGGTAATGCCCACATCTCTTTTGGTATCACCAAACCCCCTTCTCCCTGTAACATCTGGCGCTCCTCTGCCCTTTGCATCCGTGTCCTCCTCTTAGCTCTCAGAATGCACCTGGCCCTTTCCTCTCTGAGGGGCCTGGCTCCAGCTGCTCTTCTCTCCTGGAATCTTGTCATCCCTCTCCAAGCCCCAAACCCGCCCTCCCTCTTTCTGGAGTCAGTCTAGCTCCTCCCTTATTAGCTAGAGATCTAAATATGTCCACTGCAGTTATTCAAGGAAAAATTGGACAAGACCTTCAAGGGCCAAATTAAATAGGTCAAAAAGCTACAGTTTATTTACCAGATGCAGTCATCTGAAAGCCCTCTGGGATTGATCCCTATTCTCCCAGTGCATGCTTGGTGCCTTTAGCTGTTTGGACTGGGAGAAGGGACATCTAAGGTGATGCAGGAGGAATTTGAGGGTTGTGTTTCCTCTGTCTTATCTTCCTCATTGTCCTAACAAGCCTGGGAGGGAGACAGAGCAGATGAGGATGCTGTTTTTGAATTCTCACTGCTATTCCATAGATTTTTATGCCAGTACAAATTCTCTTGACTACTGTAGATTTTTAGTAAGTTTTGAAGTCAGAAAATGTTGATCTCAAACTATTATTTGTCAAAAAAAAAAGTTTTTTGGGGTTGTTCTGGGTTCCTTGTATTTCCGTATGAATTTTGGGAACAGCTTGTCAATTTCTGAAATGAAAAAGAAAAGCTGGAATTTTGGTAGGGTTTGCATGAAACTGTAGGTCAGCTTGGAGAGTGTTTCAATCTGAATAACATTACATCTTCTAATTCATGGGCATGAATGTCTTTCAATTTGCTTAGATATTCTTTAATTTCTTTTAGTGATTCTTTGTGGTTTTTAATGTGCGAGTCTTGTCCTGCTTTTGTCAAATGTATCCCTTAGAATATCGTTTTTTGATTGTTTGTAAATGGGATCGTTTACTTAATTTTCCAATCGGTCATTGCTAGTGTATAGAAATGAGTCAGACACGACTGAGCGACTTCACTTTCACTTTTCACTTTCATGCATTGGAGAAGGAAATGGCAACCCACTCCAGTGTTCTTGCCTGGAGAATCCCAGGGACGGGGGAGCCTGGTGGGCTGCTGTCTCTGGGGTCGCACAGGGTCAGACACGACTGAAGGTACTTAGCAGCAGTGTATAGAAATAAGGTTGACTTTTTCATATTGGGAAAAAACCCACTAAGTCCCCATTCCCCGTCCCCACCCCCTCACTTCCCGCACAGCCCCTGGCAACTGCCAATGTACTTTCTGACTATGAATTTGACTATGTTAGGTAGGAAAATGGCATCTTTCTGATTGCCAAAAATGAGGCCCAGATTCAGACTCTGGAACCCTTTGGAACACTCCACCCAGAGTGGAGGCCTGGCCACCAGCAGGGTCCCAGGACAACCAGACTCACTCTGGAGTCAGTGTGCATGACCCATCCCTTTCGACTGAGGAACCCCAAGCACCTTATAAATAATAATTTAAAAACACAGCATCCCAGATAGGCTGGCCTTGCAACTGAAGGGGAAAAGGGTTCATTTGCTGATGTGGTGAGTTCTTGCAAGAGCTGTGCTTGGGCCAGGGGAGAATAGTAACTCCCTCTGGGTCCAGGCCGAATAGGTACTAAGCCTGTACAATGTACCATGAGGTGTATGCAATTAATACCCACATTTTTACAGATGGCCAAACCAAGATCCAGAGCTTCTTTCTGGGCTGTGTAGTCCAGGAGGGACTCAGACTTTCTGGATTGCAAGCCAGTAGTATTTTAACTGCTCCTGTGCTGCCTCCAATAATTACTCATTATGTCTGCAAAGCATTTCATAGTTTGCAAAGCATTTCATAGTTTACAAAGCATTTAATGTTACAGAGCATTTAAACGTGCATCACTTTATTCATTCCTTACAATAACTCAGCTAGGCAGGAAGTGCAGAGGTGACTAGCTCCATTTCATAGATGAGGAAATGGAGGCTGAGCAAGGAGGAAGTAATTGCATATGTTCTTACAGCAGCAATAGTAAATCACACGTATATAGTTTATATAGTCCCCATGAACTGTAGCCCGCCAGGCTCCTCTGTTCATGGACTTCTCCAGGCAAGAATCCTGGAGCAGATAGCCATTCCCTTCTCTAGGGAATCTTCCCAACCCAGGGATAGAACCTATGTCTCATGTCCCCTGCACTGTAGGTGGATTCTTCACCCTTTGAGCCATCAGGGAAACTCCTAACACTTATAGCTGCAATAGTAAGTCACATCTATATAATGATTTATAGCTTGCAGAATGCTTTCTGGTTTTGGACATCACAATATCTCCTTGAAGTAAGTAGGCCTGGTGTTATTATTATTATCCTCATTATTAGTAGTAGTGATGAAGTAGTGGTGAAGTAGTAGTATTCCCATATCACAGATGAATGAACTAAGATTCAGAGAAGTTAAGAAAGATGAGAAATGAACCTTTATATATCAGCCCCAAGCTAGGTACTTTAGCTATGTTATCTCATGGAATCCTAGTAGCCCTCGGAAAATATTTGCAGAGGCTTGTCTTTCATTCACGCATTTTATTCATTCATTTGCTAAATGTTTACAGAGTGCCTACCGTGGATTGGTGGTGGTTTTAGGCACAGGGAGCGCAGTAGTGAACAAAAGAAAATCCTTGTCTTCACTGAGCATATATTCTTTTGGGTATGGGTGGAACAGACCATAAATAAACAAATAAATATATCCAATACGGGATGGCACTTGTAGAAGGAAAATAAAGCAGGGAAAAGACAGCAGAGAGGCGTGTGGTGTCAGTGAGGCAAAAGTGCTCAGGAATGACAGGGAGGTCTGATTTAGTGGCACAAATAGAGATGTGAGTGAAGGGAGCAGAGAGGGGTGTCAGTGGGTTCTTGAAGAATAAGTACGCGCTGAAACGTTTTAGTGGGAAGCAGAGGAGAAACTCTAGTGTGATGATCACCCCACAAGAGCAGCTAATCTCTTGAGGCTTTGAAATGGGCTCAGACGGCTATAGTGTCGCTTCCTTGTCTTTACAACCGTGGGATGTGGGTGTTGAGGGAAATTGAGGCTGGAAGGTGAAGTTCAGTTTCATAGCTAATGTTACAAATTCAAGGCAGGTGCCTGGCACCAAGCTGGTGCTCTTGTCCGTACCACATCCTCTGTGCAAAGGCTCGGAAGGAAGTGCAGGGAGCAAGCGGAAGACGGATGGGAGGGCAACCAGTGTGTGGGGAGGACCTCACACTTCCGGACACAGAGGTCAGGTTAAGAATTAGGGTGCCGTCCTGAAGGTGGTGGGAAACCTGGCAGGCAGGTGGGTCAAGTAGGGGCAAGATGGAAATAGGTTTATGTTTCATTGAGAGCTCTCTGTCTAGAGAGAAAAAGGGGAGAATCTAGGGGTTCTGGGGGCAGCTGGAGGGATGGGGTATCGTTTACTGACATAGGGAGGAGAGAGCCTCCTCTCTGCCAATCTTCCTGTTGAAAAAATCCCATCTAATGTCAAAATTCTTCAGCTGCAGTCCAGGACTACCTTGGGGGTGAGGAGGAAGGGAGAATGTCTGCGCTGCTGGGTGGGAAAACATTACATGTATTTCGGTTATCTTCTGAAATGCATCATGTCTTTTCATTATAAGTGCAGCAATCCAGAGCAGCACCACCAGTAACTGACTCTGTCACCGTGGACACCATATGTTTTCAGGTCACATTACAGTTGTTCCAGATATCTTGAAGCTTTGTTTCCAGTCATCACTACTTCAAAACTATGAAAGTCAAAGTCTCAGCACCAGATGGGGTTGATGGATATTAATACATTAACAAAGAAACAACAGGAATAACACGTTCCAACATTTTGATAACCATATTTAAGTACAATTAGGTGGCTTGGACATTTGGTTTCATTCATTTCAAAACATTATTTTGAGATGACATCTGTAGGCTTCAGCAGCTGCCAGGGGCATCCACCACACAAAAAAAGGCTTAGAACTCCAGAATGGGAGCAGCGTGTTTCTTGTGCATTTTTTGCCTTCCATTCTCTGCATTGGCTCTGTAAGAGACAGTACTGTCCCTGGCGTAGGGGCTCCTGGAGGCTGAGGTCTGGTCTTGCGCAATTCCTCAGCCTCAAGATTCATGGATAAAGCTCAGGAAATGTTATTTTAATTTGGAATTGATGTTAGCCAAAGGTTTTCCTGGATATCTGGATTCCTCACTTCTCTTACAGAATCAGAAGGACTGATGACTCTGGACCCTTCCACCTCCCATGGCGCAATGACAGGGGTTCTGGAGCAGCCAGCCCTGTGGACAGAGCACCCTCCCCCAGCTTGCCATAGCCCCTGGGCACTGAAGGGTATGCTCCTGGATGAGCCCCAAGGCCTTTGAAATTTTAGTCCCCGAGTTGGGGACAGGTGTGACTTGGGGATACCTCCGAGCCACACTCCCAACTCCAGGAACAAACTTAAGGGCAAATGGTGATTTGCTGAACCACTTCCAGTTGCCCCATTGAAAGAAAGAACAGCTGAAGCTTTACGGGGCCAGCTTCACAGATCAGAACCCAGGCAAACAGGAGCCACGACCAACTCCCTGTCTGCCTGCCCCTAGAGTTCTCCTTGCTTCGCTGAGCTCACTCCCTGAAAACCTTCCCATTGCTTCTCATCATGCTAGGAATATTATCCAGACTCTGCAGAAGGTCCCAAACCTCTGGGATCTCACTGCCCTGCCAGCTTCTCCAAGTTCCCCTCTTTCTCAGCTTCGGGACAAGTGTCAGCTCCTGGGAAGGGAGGAGATCCTGCCCACTCTCCAAAATTGTGCCCCCAGCCTCACCTCCCACTCCAACACTCTCTTGCCACCCTGCTTCCTTTTCCTCAAAGCTCTTACCATCATCCAAAAATGATATTCCTAACTTACTCCTTTGCTCTTAGCCTCCTACTGGCATGCAGACTTCACGGTGGCTGAGTCCGGCATGCTGGTCCATCACGAGCATTTGTTAAATACAGATGAATCAATAGACAGCAGATGGAGGCCTTATGCCATCCTGGTCTTACACCTCATCTCTCTTCTCCCGCCAGCTCTCACCCAGGGATCAGAGTCAGGCTCAGAGACTGGGCAGAGATGAGTGTTTACTAACTTGGTGATATTAAAAAGCTGACTTTTAAAATGTTAAAATATTCTTGCAGTTAAATATTGTGCCTCTCTGCCACCTACCCACTGCCTTCCTGAGGGTCACTGGGAAAATCACTGAACTTTTCTGCCCGTTTTCTTCATGCATGCAGCAGGGATAAATAACATTTTTCTCTTGGGGCCCACTGTTTGTGACCCTGAAATGCAGGCACAAGAAGTTCCCACCAGCACCCGAGCACATAGTAGGTGCTTGACTTAGTACCTTGACCTCTTCACCATTCCTCGCCCCACCCCCACCTTTCCCCTTTCAGTTGGAGCTGGAAGAAAGCGCGTCAATCACGGAGTAATTTATGCAGCATGATATGCCTTTATTATTCCACGCTGAGCTGGGGCTCCTACTGTCCAATGAAGGTCAAAAGGAGGGATGGCTTTTATCTCTCCAGCAACTCTGGAAACACAGGGGGGAGGGGGCAAACTCCCAGAGGTTTCCTCTTGAAAACAAACAGATCCTCTCCCCTGCCCTGAATAGCTTTCCTCAATCAAAGCTGTAAAAGTCTGTGAGCAGCAGGACTTTGCCCTAAGCCTGGAGGGGGCTAATAAAGCATTGAATGGAGAGAGTGACCCCGAACTGGCAGAGGGGTCCCCGCTGGGCCCAGGCCTGTGCCTGCTGCCTCGTGGAGAATCCAAAGGTCACGTGTCATTAGTCAGTGTCTTACAGCGACCCTTTCAAAATTATCGATAAAGGGGGAAGGAGACCCTTTCTCTTGCGAATCCCCCTAAGGATTTTCTTCTCTCTTTTCTTTTTTTTTTTTTTCCTCACTGTTGGAAGAGGTAGGCTGCGACATCTTTTTCTTATTTGCTTTCAGAGGCAAAAAGAACCAGTTTGAAATCAGGAGTTTCATGCTTTGGGAGACATAAAAGTCAGGACCTGGTACTTTTCTTTTTGATGCAGTTTTTTTCTGGGAAGCCTTGGGTCTGAGAAGCCACTTGATTTGGGTTCCCATGAAAACTTGTCTCATTTCGTCCTTGTCTTCAATTTCTTCTCAACAGCTCTAAACACTCCTGAGGCGTATCTTTCTTCCTTCCTGACCTCAGTTTGGCCCAAGACTTGGGACCTCCGTTAAGAACGTGAGGGACGCACATGGTACTCAGCCAGCTGTGAACCTCTGGCCGTCTCCTCGTCTCTCCGTAACTCAGCTTCCTTGCTGGGCGCAGCGTCCCAGGCCGAGGGGGAAGTGACCTGGATGATCTCAGTAGGACCTGAGGAGCACTTGAAAGAGATGCTCAGCCCTTCGTCCAATGGGAATAATGACAGTGATCTTATTTTCTTTATTATTTCCTTAGCTCGGGCAGGTCCAGCTGAGGCCAATGTGTGGTTGTGGTGGGTTAATCCTTTAGCCACGGATTGATTCGATGACATTCCTGAGTTTATAGGTAGTTGTTATGTTGCTTTTTATTTGTTGTGCATATTGTGAAGTAATTAAGGGCCACATCATACCTCCTCTGCATTGCCTGCTGCGAAGGCAGTTCATGATGCACAAGTGTGTGTGCTTCCACAGGCGTGTGTGTGTGCTTCCACAGGCGTGTGTGGTGTGGGCAGTATGGGTGTGTTACATCCCACCCTTAGCAGAGAAGGTAGAAATCACCTGGGGTCAAAAGATCCTCTGGGTAATTACTTAAATCATTCACGAAGCACTGTCTCTGCGATTATGTGTCTATAAATAATGCTGTATGGTAATAAACACATACACAACAGAGACAGGAGGAGCTGTGCTGGGACAAATTCCTCCTGGTTTGGACATCAGATGAAGCACTTGGCTGGTATTTGGAGAACAGGTTACGTGAATACTTTTGAAATACTCTTGCTCCTCAGGGCAGCAAGCACAGAGGCTCCTCACTCAATTTAAATCCTTCGTATGAAAATTGAATTTGAGTACATTAAATGCCCTGATCATGTGACCTCCACAATAACTATTTTTTTCCCCTTGCCATCTGTGGGTATTGGGTTACTTTAACTCCAAATAAATTAATATTCCGACATCTCATTCATCTCGCTAGAGGGGAGCTGCCCTGGTGCAGGCCAGCACAGGTCACGGGTAAGCTGTGTGGTTTCATAAGCGTAGTGACGCTGAACCTAAGCAGTACCTGTGAATGGGGGGCGGGATCCCCCTGCCACCAGCTGGCAGTTGCCTGATGGGGAACTCAAGGCAGGGGCTCTGGGGGTGCCTGCCTTTCCCCCCAGCAGAAGAATTCCAGAGAAGTGACAGGGCCTGTGTCATCGTCCTGCCCCCGGCCATTTTCAGATCAGGATCCAGCACAGGGCAGGCACCCACGAACAGTAACTGAATAAGAGCCTCTGAAAAAGGAGCCTGGCCAGAGGCCGGGGGCAGGGTGGGGTGAGGGGTAGGCAACTGGGAGATGAGGGAATAGAGGTATGAGAGAGGGAAATTAGAAGGAAGAAAACGGGGAGACGGGACTATGAAGGCACAGGCTGTTATGTGGAAGAAACAGCTAAGCACACTGAGTTTATGGTTGAATGAATGATCTGCGGTCAGAACCTGTGCAGTCCCAGGACTCTCCGACTAGCATGCTGGCTTCTGCTCTCTTTCCTGACCCACTTCTCTCTACCCCCACTGCTTGCTGCTTCTAGTCTCTGCCTGGACGGTTGCGGGAGGATGCAGGCACCTCTGGGATGAAAAGGAAGATCCATTTGCCTCCTGTTCCTCTGGGCTGGACCAGGGCCTGGCCAGAGCAGTCCATCCATTGCTTAGTGTTTGGTGGACAGCTTCTAAGTCCCACTGGACTCCCTGCTCACAAGCATCAAACAGCACACCAGAGACTGGCTGGGTTGACATCAGGGCCCCTCGTGTTTTCTAGTTGTCTCTAGAGGATGTCCCAGACCAAGTTCCTAGCCAAGCTGTAGGGACTCAGCCTTTGTTCCTTCCTGGGCTTCTCCCTATCTGAGAAGTAGGGTCTGATGGGGTTTGCCCTGCTAAAAAACAAGACTCTAGGATTTCTGGATGCCTCAGTTCTCCAGTCTATGAAACAGGACTTTGTGATATCTCTTCTGTCATGGAACCATTTTAAAGATTCAATGGACAAATGCATGAAGAGACACAGACGTAGCTGCTATTATTATTGCTAATGATGATTAGATAGCAAAAGAGTCTGAAATGCAGTACTTGGGTGCAATCTCAATGAGAGAATGATCTTTGTTTGTTTCTAAAGCAAAGAATTCAATATCACAGTAATTCAAGTCTATGCCCTGAACAAAAATGTCAAAGAAGCTGAAGTTGAATGGTTCTATGAAGACCTACAAGACCTTCTAGAACTAACACCAAAAAAAAAAAAAAAAATCCTTTACATCATAGGGGACTGGAATGCAAAAATAGGAAGTCAAGAGATACCTAGAATAACAGGCAAGTTTGGCCTTAGAGTACAAAATGAAACAGGGCAAGTCTAACAGAGTTTTGCCAAAAGAACACACTGATTATAGCAAACACCCTCTTCCAACAAGACAAGAGAAGAGTCTACACATGGACATCACCAGATGGCCAGTACTGAAATCAGACTGATTATATTTTTTGCAGCCAAAGATAGAGAAGCTCTATACAGTCAGCAAAAACAAGACTGGGAGCTGACTGTGACTCAGATCATGAACTCCTTATTGCCAAATTCAGACTTAAGTTGAAAAAGTAGGGAAAACCACTAGACCATTCAGTTATGACCCAAATAAAATCTCTTAAGGTTATACAGTGGAAGTGACAAATAGACTCTAAGGTATCAGATCTTATAGACAGAGTGTTTGAAGAACTATGGATGGAGGTTTGTGATATTGTGTAGGAGGCAGTGATCAAGACCATCCCCAAGAAAAAGAAATGCAAAAAGCCAAAATGGTTGTCTGAGGAGGCCTTGCAAATAGCTGAGAAAACAAGAGCCGTGAAAGGCAAAGGAGAAAAGGAAAGATATACCCACCTGAATGCAGAGTTTCAAAGACTAGCAAGGAGAGATAAGAAAGCCTTCCTAAGCGATTAATACAGAAAAATAGAGGAAAATAATAGAATGGGAAAGACTAGAGATCTCTTCAAGAAAATCAGAGATACCAAGGGAACACTTCATGCAAAGATGGGCTCAATAAAGAACAGAATGGTATGGACCTAACAGAAGCAAAAGATATTAAGAAGAGGTGGCAAGAATACACAGAACAACTGTGCAAAAATGATCTTCATGACCTAGATAACCACGATGGTGTGATCACTCACCTAGAGCCAGACATCCTGGACTGTGAAGTCAAGTGGGTCTTAGGAAGCATCACTACGAACAAAGCTAGTGGGGCGAAGGAATTCCTGTTGAGCTATTTCAAATCCTAAAAGATGATGCTGTAAAAGTGCTGCACTCAATATGCCACAAATCTGGAAAACTCAGCAGTTGCCACAGGACTGGAAAAGGTCAGTTTTCACCCCAGTCCCAAAGAAAGGCAATGCCAAAGAATGTTCAAACTACTGCACAATTACACTCATCTCACACACTAGCAAAGTAATGCTCAAAATCCTCCAAGCCAGGCTTCAACAGTATGTGAACTGTAAACTTCCAAATGTTCAAGCTGGATTTAGAAAAGGCAGAGGAAGCAGAGATCAAATTGCCAACATCTGTTGGATCATCGAAAAAGCAAGAGAGTTCCAGAAAAACATCTACTTCTGCTTTATTGACTATGCCAAAGCCTTTGACTATGTGGATCACAACAAAGTGTGGAAAATTCTTAGAGATGAGAATACCAGACCACCTTAACTGCCTCCTGAGAAATCTGTATGCAGGTCAAGAAGCAACAGTTAGAACCGGACATGGAACAATAGACTTGTTCCAGATTGGGAAAGGAGTATGTCAAGGCTGTATATTATCACCCTGCTTATTTAACTTCTATGCAGAGTACATCTTGTGAAATGCCAGGCTGGATGAAACACAGTTTGGAATCAAGAATACCGGCAGAAATATCAATAACCTCAGATATGCAGATGACACCACCCTTATGGCAGAAAATGAAGAGGAACTAAAAAGCCTCTTGATGAAGTGAAAGAGGAGAGTGAAAAAGCTTGCTTAAAGCTCAACATTCAAAAAACGAAGATCATGGCATCTGGTCCCATCACTTCATGGGAAATAGATGGGGAAACAGTGGAAACAGTGTCAGACTTTATTTTCTTGGACTCCAAAATCACTGCAGATGGTGACTCCAGTCATGGTATTAAAAGACGCTTGCTCCTTGGAAGATAAGCTATGACCAACCTAGACAGCGTATTCAAAAGCAGAGACATTACTTTGCCGACAAAGCTCTGTCTAGTCAAAGCTATGGTTTTTCCAGTGGTCACGTATGGATGTGAAAGTTGGACCATAAAGAAAGCTGAGCGCCGAAGAATTGATGCTTTTGAACTGTGGTTTTGGAGAAGACTCTTGAGAGTCTCTTGGACAACAAGGAGATCCAACCAGTCCATCGTAAAGGAAATCAGTCCTGAATATTCACTGGAAGGACTGATGCTGAAGCTGAAGCTCCAGCTCCAATACTTTGGCCACCTGATGTGAAGAACTTACTCATTAGGAAAGAGTGTGATGCTGGGAAAGGTTGAAGGCATGAGGAGAAGGGGATGATAGAGGTTGAGATGGTTGGATGGCATCACTGACTTAATGGACATGAGTTTGAGCGAGCTTCCTGAGTTGGTGAAGGATAGGGAAGACTGGCATACTGCAGTCCATTGGGTCTCAAAGAGTTGGACATGACTGAGCAACTGAACTGAACTGAACTGATCTGAATGATGATTTTCAGTTTGTTTTAAAATTGTTATTTTATTTTCATCATTAGTTTGTTATTTTTATTTTATGTATTACTATTTGTTATTTCACTTTTATACTTATTTATCTATTTTTATTAATTTTTTAAAAAACCTTTTGGCCACACTGCATGGCATGTGGGATCTTATTTCCCAGACCAGAAATTGCTGGTCTGGGAAATGCCCTCATTCATTGGAAGCATGAAGCCCTAACCCCTGGACCACCAGGGAAGTACTCTATGATTACATTTTACCAGTCAGAATTTTTTTTACTGTTGGACAGGAGTGTGACATGTGGCAGTGTTAAAAGCAGTGTTATTATTTACTCTTCCCAACAGTGTATGCAACAATTTCTAATGGTCATGATGGTCACATCTGATGTTTAAATATCTTATTTTTCCCTATTCATCTGTGGTGAAGAATTTATGCTTTGTTTATTCTTTTATCTAAATTTTTATTGAAATATAGTTCATTTACAATGTTGTGCAGTGTACATTAAAGTGATTTAGCTGTACCTACGTATACAAGGCCTTCCCAGGTGGCACAGTGGTAAAAAAGAAATCCGTCTGCCAGTGCAGGAGATGCCAGAGACTTGGGTCCGTTCCCTGGGTCAGAAGGATCCCCTGGTGTAGGAAATGACAACCCTCTCCAGTATTCTTGCCTGGAAAATTCCATGGATAGAGGATCCTGGTGGGTTACAGTCCATGGGGTCATAAAGAGTCGAACACGACTGAACACACACACACACACACTCACGCACATACATACACATATAAAAATATATATACATTCTTTTTCAGATTGTTTCCATCACAGGTTATGACAAGGTATTGAGGATAGTTCCTGTGCTATACAGTAGATTCTTGTTGTTTACCTATTCTATATATTGTAGTGAATATCTGTTTGCCCCCAGGCCCAACTCTGGTAATTATAAGTTTGTTTCCTGTCTGTGAGTCTGTTTCTGTTTTGTAAATAAGTTCAGGATTTTTTTTTTCTTTTAAGTCACAAAACAAGAGGCTTCAGAGTGGCATACCTCATTTGACTCTGTTTAGACTTTTTAAAAGGACACAGTTTCCAAGAGTAGGGGCACAGCGTCTCCCATTCTGTGCCTTGGCCTTTTTTCCATGTAGAATGTGCACGATTACAGCGTCTACTTCACGGACCTGTTATGAGGCATAAATGAGACTACATAAAACTGTTGGCATAGATGACAGCATCGTTAGATGAGAGATGGTTCTTGGGGCCTCCATTTCTCCCCCAATAAATGGATGTGCTGCGTCCCTGTGCCTGGGTCTCCGGATCCGGGCTACCCAGCAGGGGGAAAGTGCTGCACCATTGCCAATTTCCCTCCCCCTCCCCCTTGCTCACCCTCGAATCCCTGAGAGTCCTTGTGAAAGAAAAAAGAGAAGTTACACAGCATAGCCTTGCCCGTTGCAGAGGCTCATTCCCACGGGGAAACGTGAAGTCTCAGCCTTCGGGACAGAGCAGTGAAGTGAGACAGTAAAGGGGTGCCCATCCCCTCAGGAGCTCAGGAGACAGCAGGGTTCTTTCTTAGTTTTCTCTTGGGGATTGACATTTTATTAGCATAGAGATAAATAAGGGCAGATAAGAGCCCTCTGGTTTTACATCTGGGGCTGTAGGAACTTGGGCTGGGAGAAAAAACATGACGTTTCTCGCTGGGGCGAATCCAGCCTGGGAGGAGGGGCACAGGGGCCCACCAGGGTTGTGCCGCCAGAGGCTTCCCAGCTCGGTGGGAAGTGAGTTTTGACAACAGCAATGCTAATTGATTAAATGTTCTCATCAGAGATTACAGTGCAGAGAGTGATCACATTTTTATTTCTTTTGGAAGAGAGCGGCCTTCCCTTCCTTTAATAATTCTATTTATTCCCTGTATATTCTATTCCAAACTACAAAGAGGCCCCAATTAGGTGAGTTTATTCCTGGACCCTGGGGCTCAGTAACTCTTCATCCTAAATAATGTTTACTACAAACTACCTTGTGCAATTGCCTTCTGGGTTTGATTGAAATTTGAGTCTGTAGCTGGATAGGATGCTGGACTTTGGGTTGTAGAATGGAACCCTAGTTCTGCTCTATACTGGCATTGGGGAAGGGATTTGCACTCTGGTGGGCTTGACTTTTTTTATGTGTAAAATGGGGATTTAATATATCCATTTCTTTAGAAAAAATACTGTACAGGAGTAGGTGGGGGAAGTTTTTTTCTTTACAAAAACAAACAAAAAAACAAATAAAAACCCTTGGTGAAAGATACTGTTAATACGAAAGGGTAGCCAGAGACTGGAACAAGACATTCATGATACAGATATTTGACCTACGACGTATGATCAGAATATATAAAGAAGTCTTTCAACTCAAAAGTAAGAAGACAAATAAACCAATTTAAAAAATGAGCAAATGATTTGGACTCTTCACCAAAGGAGTTATGCAAATAGTCAGTAAGCCTGTGAAAAGATACTCAATGTGGTTAATCATCAGAGAATTGCAAATTAAAACCACAATGAAATGACACTACACACTCATTAGAATGGTTAAAATTAGAAAGACTAACAATACTCCTATTGGCTAGGGCATGAAGCAATGGGAACTCACACACTGCGGTTGAAAATGTAGAATGGTAAAACCACTTAGATAAACATTTTGGTAGTGTTTAAAATAAAATTAATATGTTCCCATTATATGCCCTAAATTTCTATTCCTAAGTATCTACCCAGGGAAACAGAAAACTTGCACATGAATATTGACAGCAGCTTTATTAATAAACAAAGACTGGAACAGCCCAGCCATCCATGAAAAGGGAATGGAAAACTGTATATCCATTCAATGGAATACGACTCAACGAAAGGAACAGATTAGTGATACACACAAAAACATGGATGAATCTTAAAACCTTATGGTAAGCAAAAGAAGCGACACACAAAGCAGTATGTTTTGTTTCTGTAAAGTTGTAGAAGAGGCAAAATGAAGGTGCAAGGAAAGAAATAAAACCAATAGTTATCTGTTGGAGGGTGGTGGGAATAGTCTAGAAAGGAGCATAAAGGAACTTTTGGGATGGCGTTCTCTGTATCTGTTTGGATGGTGACTTCATGATTTGTACAAGGTAAATGAAAAGTTCATTGATGTACACAAGATTTGTGGATTTTTAGGTACATAAATTATACCTTAATACATTTAAAAACATAACAGACATAATATCCACATTATTGAAAAGAGAAAAGCAGACCAATTACAATCCAACTCAATCTGGCTGCCTAGGAAATTCTCTCTCCTAAACTGACCCATTGCAAAGTCAGTTCTATTTTATTAAAAACATGCATATTTAATACAAAATAAAAAGTTTAAGCAAACAAAACAGACAAAAACGCATATTTTAACCAGAATGGCTACACACACAAAAAACAGACAATAATAAATACTGGTGAGAATAAGAAGTAACTGGAGCTCTTCACACATTGCTAGTGGGAGTATTAACTGGTAAAACCACTCTTTTTTTTCCTTTTCTGATTATTATTTTAATTTCTTATTTATTTATTTTTTTACTTTACAATATTGTATTGGTTTTGCCATACATCGACATGAATCCACCATGGGTGTACATGTGTTCCCCATCTTGAACTCCCTCCTACCTCCCTCCCTATCCTATCCCTCTGAGTCATCCCAGTGCACCAGCCCTGAGCGCCCTGTATCATGCATAGAACCTGGACTGGCAATTCATTTTACATATGATAATTTACATGTTTCAATGCCATTTTCCCATATCATCCCACCTTCACCCTCTCCCACAGAGTCCAAAAGACTGTTCTATACATCTGTGTCTCTTTTGCTGTTTCACACACAGGGTTATCATTACCATCTTTCTAAATTCCATATATATGCATTAGTATACTATATTGGTGTATTTCTTTCTGGCTTACTTTATTCTGTATAATAGGCTCCAGTTTCATCCACCTCATTAGAACTGATTCAAATGTATTCTTTTTAATGGCTAAGTAATATTCCATTGCATATATGTACCACAGCTTTCTTATCTGTTCATCTGTTGATGTACATCTAGGTTGCTTCCATGTCCTGGCTATTGTAAACAGTGCTGCGATGAACATTGGGGTACACGTGTCTCTTTCAATTCTGGTTTCCTCGGTGTGTATGCCCAGCAGTGGGATTGCTGGGTCATATGGTAGTTCTATTTCCAGTTCTTTAAGGAATCTCCACACTGTTCTCCATAGTGGCTGTACTATTTTGCATTCCTACCAACAGTGTAAGAGGGTTCCCTTTTCTCCACACCCTCTCCAGCACTTACTGCTTGTAGACTTTTGGATAGCGCCCATTCTGACTGGTATGAAATGGTACCTCATTGTGGTAAAACCACTCTTGAAAGTTGTTTAAGATCTGATCAGGCTAAATATTTGTATACCTTAGGGCCCAATAATTCTATCTTGCATACATGTCCATATGTCTACCAAAAGACAGAGGCAAGAATGTGTACAGCACCACTCTTTGTAGTGGCTCCAAAGTTGACACTACCCAAATGGAAGTTGCAGTGGAATGCCTAAACGGACTGCAGTATATTCATATGCTGGAAAACTACATAGCAAATAGAGATGAACCAAATGCAACTATACACAACAACGTCATATTGAGTAAAGGAACCAGCCTCAAAAGAAAACGCACTGCAGAATCTCACATATAAAAAGTTCAAAACCAGCTCCCCACCCTCCCATGCAAAAAAAAAAAAAAAAAAAAGCTATAGCAAAAGAAATCTGAACAGTGGTTGCTTTTGAGGTGGGAGGTGGCAGTAACTGGCTGGGAAGAGGGACCCAGAATCATGTGGGAGAAGGGAACTGTTGTATATCTTGATTGTGCTGATGGTCCCACTGGTCTGTACATTTGCCAAATTCATCAAACCATACTTTTAAAATGGTTGCCTTTTATTGTGTGTAATTTGTACTCCTCTAAAGCTGATTTTTAAAAATACCTATTTCACAGGTCAGCTGGAAACTAACTAACACATCATAGCTTCTGAATAAATGTTATTTCTGTCATCACTGAGAAGCATTTTGAGGGACTGAATGGGTGTTAGTTGATGAATTGATAAATCCTTGTCCCCCAAATTAGAGATGTAGAGATGAATTGGATCCTGAGCCTGGAAACAGTAAAAGGAGTCAGCCTTGGAGGCATAGTGGGGAGAGGTTTAAATAGGGTCCGTATGAAGGGGATCAGTTACTCTACCTCTCAAATCAGGCTTACCTTTCCTCTTGGGGATACACAGTAACTACTGTATTTTGAGATTGGGGTTCAAACAACCATCATTGCTATCAGGCCTTATTTTGCTTTTCATCCTTTTAAAAACACATTTGGTTGTATGTTTTTGTTGTTTGATAGTTAAAAACAAATTATTGTAAAAATGGTATATGCTCTTTCACAAGCATTTGGTAAACAGAGAAGTAGAAAGAAGAAATTCATCGCAATCCCTACTCTCTAAAAATAACAACAGTTAAAGTTGGGTGGGCTTCTTTCTAATCTTATCTGGGAGTAGATTCTTTCTTGCTGTGGTTGGGATCATACTCTAACATAAGCAGTTTCCACACCTTCATAAGCTTTCTGCCAATGCCATATTAAGGTATGGAGCATTTCCACGGTCTTATTAACTAACTATTCCTTCCTGTGGTCCGTTTTTTCATCATTATAGCTAACTTTGTAATGGTTATCATCATTTAGAAAGCTCTGCCCCCCACCACTCTGGCCCCGTGGCTCCATGATCATTTCCTCTGGAAAGAATGTAAAAAGAGAATTACTGCGGTAGAGGAATTGGAGAAGGCCATGGCAACCCAGTCCAGTACTCTTGCCTAGAAAATCCTGTGGATGGAGGAGCCTGGTGGGCTGCAGTCCATGGGGTCACTAACAGTTGGGCATGACTGAGCGAATTCACTTTCACGTTTCACTTTCATGCATTGGAGAAGGAAATGGCAACCCACTCCAGTGTTCTTGCCTGGAGAATCCCAGGGTCGGGGGAGCCTGGTTGGATACCGTCTATAGGGTCGCACAGAGTTGGACACGACTGAAGCGACTTAGCAGCAGCAGCAGCAGCATGCTATAGGAATATTTTTAAGGACTTTGATAGATAATGCCAACTTGTTCTCCAAAAAGTTAGCATCACTGTTGGTCACCAGCAGCAGTGCATGAGTTCTAATTTCATCACATTGGTAGTGCTAGGTTTTATTTTTTTAAATCATTGGTATTTGGATAGGTAAATAACCTTTCCTTTCTAGTGCTATTCTGTGATTCCTTATGACATTGATTGTTTTCCCATATATCAATCAATCAGTTGTCTTTCTTCTTTTGGTAGTCAGCAATCATTGATCAGTTAGGATCTCAGATTGTCCTTTTTGTGGGAAGATCACTGAGCCCCAAAGTGAGTGCGTTACTGTTCTGAATTCTTGACTTCTCTGTGCTTACTAAGATGAATTAGGAGTTCTGCCCCAGGCCCCAAAGTGCTGACTCTCAAACTTCATTGTGCATGGGATTCATTCGGTAGGGAGCTGATATAACCGAGAGATGCCTGCATCCACCCCCTGAGATTGTGAGTTAGTAGGACTGCGGTGGGCTCTAGGAAGCTGCATTTTTAATGAGTGTTTCGAAGATGATGCTGATGCTGGTGGTCCATAGAGTAAGCGACAAAGTAAAAAACACTGCCTCAAAGAGAGGGTTGATTGTTATTATCATGATTTGCATGTGGCAAAGTAAGTTTGGGCCATGAGGAATTAAAGGACCCTGTGTTACTAGAGATTGCCCAGTGTAGAGTAAGCACTCAATGCAAGCTTATTTCATTGGTTGATAGATCTTCCAGGCATTCCAGTAGGTACTCATTTGCTGTTATTTCTGCTTAGCTGTTAGGGGCTAGGCATGCAGCAGACGCACAGTAAAGGCAACTCACATCAGGTAAATTGAAGTGCTCGGTAGACAATAAGTGCTCAGTAAATGTCTGTGACAAGCAGCACTGTGGCCAGCAGGTAGCAGCAACCCGTCTTAACACAACCCAAACATTATCTCAGGAAGAATGGAGTCGCTGGAAGGTTTCTTGGGTCCCTGATCTGGGAAGCCAAAGCAAGAGGTTAAAAGATCAACATACTTACATTCCAGACTCAACCAGAAGGACTGGCAGATCCTGTGAGCAGGGCTGTTTCCCCAGACCCTCAGGCTTGTGTTTCTCATCATGTGATTTGCCTTTTTCTCTTGTTTTGATGTTAAAACTTGAGCTCTTTTAGAAACGCATTTGCCTGTGGCAGCAGGCTTAGAAGAGCTCATCTGCTGGCCATTCCTAGCCAAATGCCTACCCCTGCGTACTCCCTTTTATTTTTTCTGGACTCCATTCTTCCATTTTTTTGGAGATGAGGTCTTCCCTAAGCCTCAAAGAGAAACATAACTCTCTTGCCCAGTGGAGCCCTCCAAAGATGTTGAGATCTCTTTTGAAAAATGGAACCCCTCTTCTAGCAGGAGTGATTCTCTGATTTTTTGCTAATTGAATGCCATTTGGTGTTTTCGGGATACTCCTTGTGTTTGTCTGTTAAACACTCTTCACAAGCCTTGTGGTCCAGTCAGTCTGCAAAATTCCATCCTCAGCCCTGTGGAACTCCTGAAACACAATACTTCATAAGAATTTACCACAGTGTTTCCTTATGAAACAGGGGGAGTACTGTCTGTTCATGAAGTGTTTGCAAACTTGTGTCCAAGCAAGCACATAAGGTATATTTTTCTGACTAAAAATAGCATACATGTGTATCAGCCTACTGTACTCCCTGCAGCTAAACTCAAGAGATTGTTACAGATACTGGAAGGAATAAAGGCTGGAAGTACAGAGGGAGGGAAAGAGGAGGGTAGAAAGAAACTATGAAATTCTTAGCAGCCAACAAAGATGCCAAGAATACACAGTGACATAAGATGTCCACAAGCCATTTGTAAATGAAAAATGCAAGTTTTGCTCTAGCAGTGCAAGTTCATTATCTGAGAAAAACACATAAACCCAGAAAAACAGTCTGAAAAGATATTTATCAAACTATTAACAATGGCAATCACGAATGGAATTCTAGGAGATATTTATTATCATTAAAATTTTTTTGATGTTTTCAGAAGTTAATACAATAAGTATATTGTGCTTTCCCTGTATATTAAAAGTACATACCCAAAGAGTGATAAATGAAAAATAAAGTTTTCCTTTCTTCACAACCATTATTCCTATTTTTCACAGCTAAATATGTTTGCCAGCTTTATTGTGTGTAATCTCAAGCAATTCAAAACATAATAAAAATGTATATATCAGATGTGTGTTTGTGTGTATGTGTGTATTTAACACAATAGTATCATCCTGTATACACTTATGGGGAACTCCCTGCTGCCTTATTCTTTTTCATAGCAACATTGTGTTCCATAGTATGGATATGTTACAATTTACACATATAGTCTCCTTTTAGTGCTCATTTAGGCCATTGATTGTATTTTTTCTTATTTTTAAGTATCATATTGTAATTTTTAAAAAGAAGGAAGGTAGGAAAGCAGGATGTCAGGGAAATAATGAGATACTGAGCAAAGGATTACAAAAGGCACATACAGCCAACAGAGTGAGTAAAACAAAACTCAACAAATCAAAAATTCTCCAGTAAATTTCTTCCTGGCCTTGTCTCTTATCTCTCTGAGCGCCCATTCTAAGAGAATGGGGATATTCTTAATAACCCACTGACACCACAAGTATCTAGAAAAAACAGTTCAGTGACAATTCAGCCATTTCTTCTTTAAATCCAGTACACAGAACTCTTTATCTCTTGGCTTGCAGATATATACCATCCTCTGGTAGAAGTGTTGAACATATGGGTTTTACAGTTTAGGAGAGAGACCAGTGTTCCACTGGATATCTGAGTGTGCTGTGCTGTGCTTAGTTGCTCAGTCGTGTATGATTCTTTGCATGATTCTTTGTATGATATATGGACTGTAACCTGCCAGGCTCCTCTGTCCACAGGGATTCTCCAGGCAAGAATACTGGAGTGGGTTGACTTGCCCTTCTCCAAGGGATCTTCCCCACCCAGGAATCAAACCCAGGTCTCCCACATTGCAGGCATATTCTTTACCAGCTGACCTACCAGGGAAGCTTGAGTATCGGATTATGTACATCTAAAACCTAATGTAGTGTCATCTCTTGAACACAGAGTTACATACAGAAGGGAGTGTGTCTGGCTCTACCTGGAAGACGCAGAGCACTTTCACAGAAGAGGGCACAGTGGAGTTGGATCTTGAAGGATGAATAGGAGTTTTCTAGCTACAGACTAGAGGAAGAACACATTAAGAAGATGAAATAGCCTTTGCAAAGACAGAAACATTTTAAGTAAGGTTTGTTTAAGTAATGGTGAGTCAACTGGTATGGCTGAAATAGGGGGTAGTTACTAGAATAGCCTAGAAAGACAGGTTGGGCCAGATTGTGAAAGTTTTTCAAGGCTAGGTTAAGGAGATTTGATTTTTCATTGTGAGGGCACTAGGGAGCTATGGAAAGTTCCAAGCAGGGAGTAACACAATAGAGATGATCACTCTGGCAGGCAGAGTGCCTGGACATGGAGAGAGTTGGAAGCAGAAAGATAAAGGCAAGACAAAGAGCATACTGGGAGTTTGTTTGTTCTGGTAATCCAAGGTTTTCATCAGGAGAGCTATTAACACTAAGTATCGCACTAAAGATGTTTCACTTTTAGGCATTTTTCTTATAACCAGACTCCCATATGGGATAATACACTTGAGCAATCCTTGTAATTGTACCTGTATTAGATGGAATCATATAAAATTGTTTTTTTTTTTAGGTTTAAAAATGGTCAAATATTGATAATTTCGTGTGGTTCAATTTAATATTCCAAAAGATCGGTCAAGACCTCAGTGCTGATCAATAAGAAATTGATAAGTTTTGGCATCTATGTGGATGGACCAGCTTTATGTAAGTGCATGTGCCCTAGAATTATCTTTAATATCTATTAAGGACTTACTGTTTTTTAAGATACTTCAAAAAGTATCTTTATCTTTTAGATAGACAACCTGAACTATTTATGTTTAAAATAATATGATGTTTGATATATGCTTCAAAATACTCTGGGGTAGGGTGGGGTGGCTGGGAGGTGGGTGGAGATAGAGAATAAACAAGATTGGCCAAGAACAAATGCTGACTGAAGTTGACTGATGGACACATGAGAATTTGTATTACTCTTCTGTCTACTTTTGTGTAGGTCTGGCAAGTTTCCATAATAACTTGTTTTTGAAAAAGCATGAGGTGGAACAACTTTAAAAAAATACAACCATTTGTGTACAAGGAGGGGATATATGCAAGTGTGCATACATATGGGCCATATGCTGGTATAGGCATAAAATATTTTTGGAAGGAAGCTCAGGAGAAGGAGTTGTACTGTTTTGTACTTAAAAAAAACCTTATGCATGTATTATTTTAATCCAGCAACCCCACTTCTGGGCATATATCCTGAGAAAACTATAATTAGAAAAGATTCATGCACCCCAGTGTTCCTTGCAGCATTGGCTATTCATTGGCTATTGGCTATTCAAAATTCACTGGCTATTCAAAATATTCATAATAGCCAAAGCACAGAAGCAACCTAAATGTCCATTGACAGAGGAATGAATAAAGATGTGGTATGTATATCTATGCAATGAAATATTACTCAGCCATAAGAAGAACGCAATAATGCCATTTGTAGCAACATGGATAGATCTAAAGATTAACATACTAAATGAAGTAAGTCAGACAAAGATATATATCATATGGTAATACTCTAATTAAATAATGATACTTATGAGCTTATTTACAAAATAGAAACAGACTTCCAAATCCTGAAACATTGGAGGGAGGGATAAATCAGGAATTTGGGATTAATATACACACACTACTGTATATAAAATAGAAAACCAACGAAGACCTATTGTATAGCACAAGGGATGCTACTCAATATTTTATAATTGCTTATGTGAGAAAAGAATCTGAAAAAGAATGAATATATACATATTTGTGTGTATATATACACATATGCATAAGTGAATCACTTTATTATACACCAGAAACTAATACAACGTTGTTTAACTTTAAAAAAAAAATTTTTTTATTGTATCATGAGGCATATTAGATCTTAGTACCCTGACCAGGGATTGAACTTGTGTTCCCTGCAGTGGAAGGATGAAGACTTAACCATTGAACTGCCAAGGAAGTCCCCTGAAACTAACACAACATTGTAAATCAACTATAATCCAATAAAATTTAAAAATAAATAAGATAAACAGGAAATTAAAAATAAATTAAAAAATAAACAGTAAAATAAAAGCACAATGTAAAGACAAACCAAAGCACAGACCTGTGTTCTGTGTACAGCTCTGCACTAATCCATAGCGTGTCAGCTGCCTTCAGTGCTGATCCACAGACTGTAGCCAGCAGTGGCTGCCCACCTGGTGTGGTTGGAATTGAACTAGAAATAAGGTGTGCAGGTTGCCTAGCCCAGGGCCTGGGATGGGGACGTTCTCAGGAATAGCCGTGGTGAAGGATACAACGTGAATGGGAAACAGTCTTCTGGGGCCTGTGGGAGGACCGCGCTGTGCTGGGTGTCCAGGGGTGCCCGTGTCCCACTCCCCGTGTCCTCACTCCTTATCAGGAACAGAGGCAGTTTTCTGCCTCCACTTGTCTCCATTCCCAGATTCTCCAGACCATGGCTCCACTGTACCCATCACTTCCCACATGTGGACTCTACTCACATCCCAGGCTCCTTCCCTGGGGGATGAACATGAAAGCTGACTCAGCCATTTTCCTGTGAGTTCATTTCTAGGGTGAGCTAGGGGCAGACTTCTGCAAGGGCAAGAGAGGACTTTGCCAGCTCACATTTCATCAGACTCCTCCATGGTGATGCTGGGGAGGAACACAAAGGGCGCACTCGTGAATTCCAGGCTGGGGGAGTGTAGACCACCCCTCGGCAGACTGTTGAGGGTGGCTTGGGGGTCCTCTGGGGGTGTCTGTCTAGCATCTGACACATATGAAGCCTGAATTTTGGCCCCCGTCCTCACCAATCACTCTATCCCCTCTAGGATTCCCATCTTCTCACTCACACCACGAGGTCTCTCCAGGACCCAGAAGGTCAAGGAGGATCAAATTAGGAAAGTGATTTTGAATCTGACAAGTCGATGCCTCTGGAAACTAATAGTGAGGGTTAGATGCCTTCGGCAGCTCCTAGTGAAAGATTATTTCCTCCACGTTCTTCCACTTTCTTTTTTATTACAAAGGGCATTGTAAAAATTCTTTTGTTTGCCTCCATAACTAACCCCATGGATTAGAAATGGGGTGCCCCTGGGTGGAAAGGGGAATCTGAAATGGGAGTCTGAAGAGAAGTATCGTTTGGAAGAGGAACGTGATCTTAGGGCCCTGGGATCTCAGGAGCAGAACTGTCAAAGGCAGCAAAGGTAATGGATACTTTGCTCACTCACCAGCTGATTGTCACAATCAACAGCTGGGGAAGGTGGGAGGAATATCAATTGAATGAGCTGTTTGGCTTTGGGGACACAGAGAAAGAGATGGGCTCACCCCGCTCAAATGGGTCTAACAAGAGCCACTGTGACAGGTTCCAAGGACCCCAGGCTTTCAGGCCAAACAGCTTAATTTCTCACTCTTCATAATTATACAAATAATATATGTTATATATGAAAAAAAGTGAAAGTCACTCAGTCATGTCCAACTCTTTGTGACCCTATGGACTGTAGCCCACCAGGCTCCTCTGTTCATGGGATTCTCCAGACAAGAATACTGGAGTGGGTTGCCATTCCCTTCTGCAGGGTATCTTCCCGACCCAGGGATCGAACCTGAGACTCCTGCATTGCAGGCAGATTCTTTACCGTCTGCACCACCTAAGTGCCAACATATACAAAGTATTTACCATGTGCAAGAAACTATGCTAAATGCATTTCACGTGTGTTTATGTATTTAACACACACAACAACCTTTGAAGGAGATGTGATTTTATTCCCATTTACTGATGAAGCAGTAGAGGTACCCAGAGGTTAAGTTCCCCAGGGTTACATGGCTGATGGATAGTAGATTTAAAGCCAGGTTGGCAGGTTTGACTCACAAAACTGTGCTTAATCTGAAAAAGGAATGGAAAAGACAGGAACACTTTCCAAATGAGCACTTTCTTAGGGCACTCACAGATGCCTTACCTGGCTCACAACCCCTCCAGCACCTGTGGGCTAGGTATGCTCACTTTTAGGTTTCTTGTGATTATAACCACAGAAACCCAATTCAAACTGGATTGGGAAAAATAAATGGGAACTTACTGGTGCCCATTACTAAAACTATAGACCAAGTTCTGGCTTCAGGCATAGCTGTTCCCAGGACGTGGCTCCCCTCAGCTGCCTTGAGTCCATTGCTGAACTAACCTCCTGGACAGGGGAAGGAGATTTTCTGATTTGATGGGCTGGGTCACTCCTGAGACCCAAACCCCGTGTACTGCAGGGACACAAGAGAGTGTCCCAAAGGAAAAATCAAGGTGCTGTACCAGAAGGGAGAGCAAGGCTGAGTGTACCCAAATGGATGATATCCATGACTGTATGTTCCTCGGGGAGGAAGTAGAGAGTCACAGACAGGAAGTGATGGCCCCAGACTCTTTTGGCTATACCAGTTTGTCTCCAGCAATAGTAATAGTAATAATGGTGATGATGATAAAGATAACCAATACGGTCCTCAAGGTGTTATGAGGAATGTATCGTAGTGCTTGGCACATAATGTGTGCATTCTAAGTCGTTTCGGTCATGTCCAACTCTTTGCGACCCCATGGACTGTAGCCCACAAGGCTCCCCTGTCCATGGGCTTCTCCAGGCAAGAATACTGGAGTGGGTTGCCATGCCCTCCTGTAGGGGATCTTCCCAACCCAGGGATCAAACCCAGGTCTCCATTTGTAGGCAGGTTCTCTGCTTCCCTGGTGGCTCAGACGGTAAAGTGTCTGCTGGCAATGCCGGGAGACTCAGGTTTGCTTCCTGGGTTGGGAAGATCCCCTGGAGAAGGAAATGGCACCCCACTCCAGTACTCTTGCCTGGAAAATTCCGTGGACTGAGGAGCCTGGTAGGCTATAGTCCATGGGGTCGCAAAGAGTCGGACATGACTGAGCGACTTCACTTCACTTCACTTCTCTACCCCTAGCACCACCTGGGAAGCCCCTGGCACATAGTAGGTTCTCATTAAAAGTTGTATTGAACTTAGTTTTCTTGGACAAAGGTGTCATGCGGCATTACTACCAAATTCTGCTCTTGCAAATCTAACATAATAGGATATTCTTTCCTCTTTTGGCATTAAAACAGAAAACCAATCTGTTTTTCTCTTTCAAGATTCAGAGTAACAGAAGAGGCCAATGGGTGAGGTGGGAGGGAGAGGGAGGAAAATCTATCCTCACAAGTTCTTCCAGGTATTTTTACAGTGAAAGTCATGCCTCCAGCAAAGACTCTCACATTGCCCAGTGGAAAGCTGCCCATTCATTTCTGAGTGGCGGCGGCAGCACAAACAAATTTCTCAAAAATGATTTCTTTACTAGCTCCAAGTAGAGCTCAAACACTTTGCCCAGATGAAACTTATCTTTGATCCAGATTTAACGGCAGCACAGACATATTCCATTGGGATCTGAGACACACTCAGGGAAGTGTCAGCAGAGCAATTTGCTAAGACTAATGAATGGCTTTTGGCAAAAGAGTTGTGAGCTGGGGTCAGAATGAGCTCTGTGAGAGGAAGGGGTGAGCCTGACTGTGAAGGGTCTATGCGAGGTTTCTATGCTACATTCACATATCAGCCTGTCTCCATCACCAGACAAGGGGTGTGGGTGATAAGGGCTAGATGGAAGCCCACATAGGATGCAGGCACTGTGTGGACACACAGGAGGGGCTGAGGGTCAGCTGGGTGTGAGGGAAACATCACAGCGGGGCAGATAAATGGGGGTGGCTCAAAAGGAGGCTTAGGTGTCCTGGCAAAGAAAGTGCCAGATAGATGGTCTCAGAACAGCGGCTGCCTGGGGGCCAGGGGTGGAGAAAGACCTCCTCATCGCTCTTTACACCCTTTTGCAACTTAAATTCTGGATGCTCTGCAGGCACGTGACTTCATAAATGTACACTGTGTTGTGTGTTTAATCACTCAGTCATGTCCCACTCTTTGGGACCCCATGGACTGCAGCACACTAGGCTTCCCTATCCTTCACCATCTCCCAGAGTTTGCTCAAACTCATGTCCACTGAGTCGGTGATGGCATCCAACCGTCTCATGCTCCGCCACCCTTTCTCCTCCTGCCTTCAATCTTTGCCGGCATCAGGGTCTTTTCCAATGAGTCAGCTCTTCGCATCAGGTAGCCAAAGTATTGGAGCTTCAGCTTCAGCATCAGTCCTTCCAGTGAATATTCAGGGTTGATTTCCTTTGGGATTGACTCTTTGATCTCTTACAAATACATAAATTATGCAATATATGTGTATGTGTGTGTGTGTGTGATAATAGATTCTATTTGTACTCGCATATTTGTGAAATTTTAAGAAATGAGCTGGAAGGTTGGTTTTTGCTTCTGAAAAGGAAGGAAGAGATCGAAATGGGTGGTAGATGGTTAAGGAGAATTTAGTTTTATCTGTAAAGATTTATTTCTTTTAAGAAAAACACTAGAAGCAAACATAAAAGCTTATGGGGTACAGGATGTTTCCCTATTATTCTTGATGGTTTTACCATATTTGTAAACATTTTCCAAAATAAAGCAAGACCTATCTGAGCAGAGGCCTGGCACATCTGAGGAAATGCGAGAGAATATTAAGTGTGACATTCAGGTTCCAGTGGTGAGAGAGGAGGGGTTGGAGAAACACAGGACCCAGGCCAGACACGTGGCAGGGGGTCTCAGTGTAGCTTCAGTGCCCAAGGACTCCCATCTCGCAGGCCTTACTCCTCTTCTGGGCTTGAATAGATGGATGCACTAGGAAGGAGCCTGGTCTTTAACAGGGGGATGTGGTCCTCCTGGGGGCTTCCCAGGTGGTGCTAGTGGTAAAGAACCTGTCTGCTGATACAGGAGATGTAAGGGATGCAGGTTTGATCCCTGGGTCAAGAAGATCCTCTGGAGAAGAGAATGGCTACCCACTGAAGTCTGCTTGCCTGAGAATCCCATGGGCAGAGAAGCCTGGTGGGCTACAGTCCATGGGGTTGCACAGAGTTGGACATGACTGAAGTGAATTAGCACAGTAGTCTTCCTGGGCAGGGGAGGATTGAAACAGGCAGAGTGGAGGCTGAGATGAGAAATGGAATGCAATGATCTGGGTCTGAGATGAAGGGCTAGGAGTTGTGGCAGCCGCAAGAACAGAAGTGGGTGATCCCTTCTCAACTTTCCAAAGGCCTCCATGTACTCAGTGGTGTTGGAGGGAGGGAGGGAAGAAGGCAGATTAGCAGAGGTCTGAGAGCCAGTGGGGATGCAATCACTATAAGCAAAAAAGCCAGAGTACCTCTGAGTAGGGAGCATACCCATCACCTAGACCTCACTCCAACAGACCTTGGGCCTCTGCACCCAAATCAGATCCAGAGCAGGTGAGAGGAGAGGCGGGTGGAGGGGCAGACTCTGGATTTTCCCTTGTAATTCCTTCTCAGCAAGGAGCCTTTGTCTCTGGCCCTGGGATGGCATTCCAGGCTCGAGTAAATGGAACACTTCACACCCGCTCGGCCAAGTCCATTTATTTTGATTATTCTCATACCCTTGTCAAAAATGGTGCCAAGGTGTATAAACAGACCAATTTCTGGGATTGTTTCAATCTAATCACATTAAATTATTTGCTCTCTTGGCCTTGAGGGGGTTCCAAGGGAAAGTGATTGAAGTCAGCTCCAAAAATAGCTACCTTTGATTTCCAATCCTGGTGCTAATGTGGGTGAACTTCTTAGAGCTTCTGGTGTTGATGTCGGTGATCCAGGGATGGTCTGAGTCAGGGACTGGGAGCCCAGGGTTAGAGGTGGGGGTGGTGGAGGGGAGGGGTAAGGGGGGTGAAGTAGATACCCCTTCTGCTTATTTTTCTCCCAAAGCCCCATGAACAAGAAGAGACATTTTAAGGAAGGCTTTTGGCAGTGATGGCTTCAAATGCCAGGTGCCCCCACAAAGAGAGCATAAATCAATGTCAGGACTATGCGTTGATTGGGAAGAAAGGAATTATGACCAAGTTTAATAGGGGAGAAAGAGACCAGAGAGGAGAAAGAATGCCTGAAATTTGCTTTGGCCACAGACCCCCAAAGGCAAATAAGCCTCAGTGAGAAGATGCGGTGAAAGAGAGGAAACGAAGTGTGGAGGAAAGCAGGCTTTGGGATAAAGCAGATGTGGGTTTGAATCCTGGTAGTTTTCTGTCTATGTGACCTTCGATAAGTTTCTGAGTCTACCTAAGGCTCAGCTCTCTTCCCTGGAAAACACACACAGTAGGAATCAAGGAGGGTTGGGGTTCTTTAAGAACTTCTGTAAAGCCTCTAGCTCTGGGTACAGCTTGCAGGAGGCAGGCGTCTAAGTCAGTGTGCTCCCATCCTGGTCATTACAGCACAGCTGCCTTGTACTTTGGGCCCTGGGGTCTTTCACAGTGTTTGGTACATTGTAGGTGCTCATTAAATGTTTACAGATTGATTAGAGGGCAATTCATCCTGTGTTTATATAGTTCTGGTCTTTAGGGAATATCAGTCAAGGCAAGACAATGTGCCTCAAACACTGGTTCTAAGTAGGAGATATAAGAACTACATTGAGTTAAGTCCATTGGAGCAGAAGCTATATTAGTCAGAGGGGTCTGATGGAGATGCTGATATGCTTGGTATGCTTGGCCTGGGAGCTCCAACCTGATGCTGCCAACATTGCATGGCCTGTGTCTTCACCAGGGCCCAGAGAAGAAAGAGCCCAGGTCATATTCCTGCCTGGTAGCCCCCGAGGTCCAGGAAGATGATTTCACACATGATCTTGAGATTCGAAGGCAAATATTCAGTCAGATCTGATCTCTCTTCGGATTTTTCCAGCTGTCTCCAGCTGCTGAGTTCATCATCGTCTCTCTCCAGCATTCCCCATCTGAACAACTGGCATTACCATCCATCTGCCACGAGGAAAAAAAATCCTTCATGAAACTGGCAAACAGTTATGGAGGACCCATGTCTAGGTCCTGTGGAGTCAGCAGAGAACAAAGGCAGATCAAGGATTTATCCTCATGGAACTCATAATCTAAGAGGAAAAATACAACTTCTGCTCATTCTGCCTCCTAAATATGCCTCATAGTAGCTCTCTTCTTTCCGTTTCTAGTGCTGTTATCAGAGTTCTGCTTTCATGCTCTAGACAGTCATCATGATTTCTCACTGGTCTCTGGGCTCTTCTTCAACTTTCTTTTTCCAATCTATCCTCCACACTTCTCTAAAGTGATCTTCCTAATATTCAAATCTGATCCTGTCACTACCAAGTATAAAATGGCCAATGGTTGCCTATTTACTGATGGAATGAAGTATAAACTATTAGTCCTTTATAATGAATAGAGAGGTTGCAAACAAGTGGGGCCTAAGGCCTGCATCTTCCAAAAGACAGAACTGTTTGACATACACAATGTTACCCTAGAAAGTATTTAAAATATAAATTACTACTATTTATGTTTTGGGAGATGTTGCCCAAAAGTTCAGATTTCCAGCTTCTCTTGAAACATTCTAAGACCCGGCAACACTGAACCAGCATTCCTATATGGTGTTAACTCTCTGGAGCTGATTAGCCTCGTCCATGTAACAGTGAGTTGGAAATAGACGCTGATGATCATTTGACACCTGGTCCTCTTGATTCATTTTGCTGGATCCTTGTAGATATTGGAATTTGTGACCCGAACCTAACTCAGAGATATATTCTCCTCTGGAACCTCCAATAAAGCAGTTCTGCTTACAAATTTTGGATTTCTGGCCTCCAAAACTCTAATATTAGTGTTGTTTTAAGCCAATCAGTTTGTGATAAGTTGTTACAGCATCAATAGAAAAACAAAACAATATAGATTTTAGTACTAAAAGTGGGGTACTACTGTAACTGCTGCCGCTGCTAAATTGCTTCAGTCGTGTCCGACTCTGTGCAACCCCATAGATGACAGCCCACCAGGCTCCCCCGTCCCTGGGATTCTCCAGGCAAGAACACTGGAGTGGGTTGCCATTTCCTTCTCCAATGCATGAAAGGGAAAAGGGAAAGTGAAATAGCTCAGTTGTGTCCGACTCTTAGCGACCCCACGGACTGTAGCCTATCAGGCTCCTCCATCCATGGGATTTTCCAGGCAAGAATACTGGAGTGGATTGCCAGTGCCTTCTCCACTACTGTAAAAAATACCTTAAAATGTAGAGGTGGCTTTGGGATTGGATAGTTGCAGAAGATGGAAGAATTTTTAGAGCGTGATGGAGAAAGCTTAAATTGACTTGAAGAGACTGGGAGTAGAAATGTGGGCATAAATGAGGACTCAGAGGGAAGTGAGGAGCATGGTAGAGAAAAGCTGTACGTAGAGAGTATCTAGACCACCTGGTAGACAGCTGGTAGAAATACAGATGTTGAAGGCACTCTGGCAAGAGGTCAGAAAGAAATGAGCCAAGGTTATTGGAAACTTGAAGGAAAGGGGATTCTAGTCACACAGTGGTAGAAAGCTCAGTTCAGCTGCATTCTACATTCCTCTGGGAAGCAGAACTTGTAAGTGATGAGCTTGGGTATTTAGCTGAGGAGATCTCCTTGCGAAGTGCTGAAGGTATGTCTTGGTTGCTCTTGCTGCTTATAACAAAATATGAATGGAAATAGGCTGAGGGAAGAACTGGTAAGCCCAAAGGGAACAAGGACTACACATGGGAGATCCTCAGCTTATTCCTATGCTAAACACGCTGTCAAAAGACGCTAAAACTAGGTTTGCTTTCAGGAAAATGTGCCCTGTTGAGAAAGTGAGGGATGTTTGTGTATACATATATATATGAGTATACAGACATACAAAGGATCTTTGAAAAGATTAAATATGTGACTCATGGATCTCCTTAGCCATCAGCAGAAACCAAAAATAAAGAGAGAATTATCCAAGAAGAATTTGTGGAGGAGTCTCTTGTCTAATGGAGTGAATTCTCCTAGCATACACAGGAGACTCACAAGGTTCTTGAGAATTTTCTATCAGCAGAAACACTGCTTGCTTCAACTGGCTGTCCAAAGATGAAATTAAAGAAGGCTGGCAGACTCCCCAAATTCAAAGACAGGAAACAGTCTAATAGAGCTATTCAGTTATAAATACCAGCTATCCTTTAAGAAAAAGAAAGAAATTCTTAGAGGAGGATTATAAACTCAGAGGGCAGAGCCATGAACTACAGGAGATTATTTCCAGGCCTTGACACCTATAGTATTCTTAGATGGATTTCAGAATTGCTTGGGACGGGTGACTCTTTTTTTCTCTTCTATTTTCTCCCATTTTGAACAGGAATGTCTATAACTGGTTATACTATACCTGTCCCACTATTGCATTTTGGGAATAGATATCTTGTTTTCTAGTTTCACTGGCCCAAGATGGAAAAGAATTTTGCCCTAGGATAGATCATAGCTCTGGTCTTACCCATATCTGGTTTAGATGATGCAATTTGGGACTTTTGAGTTGATAAGATTTAGATGAGATTTTTGAACTTTGAGTTGACTCTATGATTGTGTTGAGCCATTTGAAGATGTTGGGATGGGTTGAATGAATGCATGAGAGATGGAAGTGAACCTTTGGTGGCCAGAGGACGGACAGTCCACTGACAAAGTTCCAGGTATTGTGTAAGTTCATCATTGAAGAAAATGCTAAATTACATTAGAAGTTTGTGAAACTAATGATGTAATTTTTTTCTTCGACTAACTTCATGTTAATAATCTCTGACTAGGAGGAGGTAATCCTTAGAAGGCACTTGGTTCTTTATGTTACCCTATCTTTGGTGAGTGGAAAAACTTTTTCCTCATGTCACAAGATGGTTGCTTGCAACTCTAATACATCAGTCACTCAAGCTGGAAAGAGAGAAGGAAGGGAGGAGGGAAATAGGATGTAAAAAACTCTTTCTGTGAGTTGCTTTTACCTGTTGTAAGAGGAGCAATTTTTCCTAAAAGTACCCAGCAGACCTTCTCTTGTCTCAGTCATCCCATGATCACCCTGGGATGTGACTACATGCAAAAAGAATTAAGTTACCCTGATTGGCTTAGACCAGTGACCCACAAACCTTTTCTCTAAAGGGCCAGATAGTAAATTTTTTAGGCTTTGTGAGCCATATCATCTATGTTGTAATTGTGTACTCTACTATAATAGCAAGAAAGCAGCTGTAGATAATACGTGTGCTGTGCCTATCAGATTAAGGAAACAAAAATATAGGCTGCTCAATAAGATTTAAGCCTCATATAAACAATGAATGCTTTTTTAGTGTATGTCCCATGCTAAAAAAAATATTTGTTGTTTATCCAAAATTCAAATTAAGCTAAATAGTCTGAATATTTTCTGACAACCATAGGGGTGGCTATTACAGTGAACAGCTCATGTTGATTTGCTGGAAACATTCCTGTTTTTAACACCAAATCCAGAGTTTAGGGAACCCATTCTCTGGCCGACCAGGATAGTTGGTCACCCTGTCAATAGATATTTGTGCACTTTGCAATTTGAATTTTGTATACTTTTCAGATTTGTTTCACAGTTCTTCTTCTTTTGATTTTTTCAACCAGGTCAAAACATTAAAAACATTTTAGTTCACAGGATGTACAAAAACAGGCAGTGGGCTGAATTTGACCTGTGGTCAGTAGTTTGCTGACCCTGGGCTTAGACCATTCATGATTCATTCCCCGGGGATGGACATATTGCTGCTCAAAATGAGGGTACTGTTGACAGAGAATGGCTGTTAGGAGGTAACTAAGGGTGTCTGCCAAGTTTGGACATCTTCTTTTCTGAAGACCTGCCTATTAAATTCTCTGAGGCCACCACAGGCAGTGGATTACTTACCCTTCATCTCTGCTGCCTCCCAAGCTTGTGTGTTTCCCTTAGAGGCTTATCAGACAAACCAAGGGTATTCTAGACCAGGAGAAAAAAAAAAATCTGCCCCTTTTCCCCTTTCGTGTAAACTGTGGTCTGAAACAAGTCTGTTCCTCTCTCTTGGGCTATGGTTCTCTGAGCTTCCGTGGCTCAGCCTGACTGAAGGAGACAAGATGTCTCAGATCTTAAAGGGCTTGGGTTTTCATGACTCAAAGTGTACATGCTTATGGTGGTGATCTCATTGAATCTCTGGAAAATCATCTAGCAGAGTATCAGCCTCCATTTTTAGAGGAGGATATTGAAACTCAAGCACCCTCTTTATTCCCTGCATCCCGTCTGCCCCGCTTCATTTCTCATCCCCCGTTTGGAGAACCAAGAAGGAAGAAAGTCCTCTACTCCAAAATAGTGTTAATCCTACCGTCCCATCCCGTAAACTCCAAAAGGAACAGAACTCCAGATGGTGCCTGTTTATCTGTGGTTCTAACCCAATTAGGACAAATTATCATTTCTTTGGTTTGATGCGTCTCCTGGGCATCCTTAAAGAGTCAACAAAAACCACACGGAGTTTGCATTGTTTCAGCTTTTCCATCAGCAACTTTTATGATCAGGTTTAGAAATTGGTGGTAAAAAAAACCAAAAACTGGCTTCAGACCTCAACTTGGCAATAGTGGACAATTTAATTCTTTCCTGTCCAAAATTTAGAAGAATTCCCCCCTGGGAAGCCTAAAGAGAGAAAGAGAACGAACGACGCAAGTCTCTTGTCCTTTGAAAGGCCTTTCTCTTCTAAATGAGGATGCGGTCATTCCACTGGTACTGAGAGGAGGCAAATAAATGAACAGAAGGAAAAAATAAAGCAGTTCTCACCAACTTACTTTCTGGCTTTTTAAATTTTAAGATGAATGATCCCATGCTTATGAAGTCAAAATCCTGAGAAGAAAGCTCTTGTGCATCTAGAGAATAAAGGGAATGTGTGTTAATGAACCCAGTGGTTACATTGAACAAAGTGGAGTGTTTATTATCCTGTTTGGAACAGCTGATCCCTACCAACTGCACATGGGCTTTGAGCAAATGCCACGGCACTGGCAACATCTCCTGCCTGCCCACAGATGGCTGCCCACATCTCTCCTGCTTGCTCATTTCCAAAGACACTGCGGTCTCTTTTTCTCTTCCACTGGGTCCTGGAGAGGGGGAGCGGCCTGGGGGACCGTGACAGACATGGTCAACATCCATGCTTCTGAGGATTCCTGAGCATTCAGAATTTACTGGGTTCTTTCCTGCTGACCCATCACTCCTTCCCAGGACACACTTGAAGAGAAACAAAAGAAGGGTCCTGTGAGGTGTCAAGACTTGTTCTTTGCCAGAGAGAACCTTTTCCAGCAACAATTACTGCATCGTCATAAACACTCAGGAGAGACATGATGTAAAAATGAAATTACTGAAAACATTTTTGGACTAACACTTGGCTTTATATAAACTCACAGACAATCCTATAAGGCACTCAAGCAGATTATGGGTTTGAGCAAAGCTGGAAAATTGCTGCCATTATATTGTTATTATTAACACCTTGTAATTAGCCCTAAGGAATCCCAAAGTTCTCTTTCTTGATTTGGCTTTAATGAAGGAAAATTGCTACCTTTGCAAGTTGGATGGCGCCCGTTCTGATTAACCTTAAGTATATAGGACTATTATTTTGAAAATGTTTGCTTGTCATGTGAATATTAGTATTACATACTACTGGGAGGGGGCTGGGGCGGGGAAGGTGGAGAGGAAATGTCTTCTCTTTTCCTTTCTTGTCCCCGCCTCCCGCCACCCCAAGGAAGGTGAATCATGGCTTACTTCAGCTGTGGTCTTTGCTTGGAAGATCAAGAATGAAAGCCTGTGAAGGCCATGACCGCAATTCCTTGGTCTTTGCCAAGCTCCACTGGCAAGACTGTTGGCTGCCAGCTTCTCAATCTGTTGATTGCAGAGGCTGGTGGGGTAATTGTACGAGGTGGTTTTACCATTGCCTTCAGAGTGACCCTATGGGGATGAGCTCATAGGGGAGTTAGCACCTAGTGCAATAAAGCAGGTTTTATTTGCATGTCCCAGAACTCCCTAGAGGCCCCTTCCGCAGCCTTCACAGGCACTGTGTCTCCAACGAAATGCCGCCAACATTCATAAAGATCCCTCTGTACGTCCCTCCTCTCCTCTCCCACAGACATGACTTGATTTTCATTACCTTCTCTGGGAAAACCGTACATTAAAGAGAACTCGTTTGATCTTATCTATAATTAATTTGTATTTTGATAATACAGAGGAGGAATTTTTACATGTGATGACTTACCTGTTCATTATTTTTCTCTTTTGAACTCCTGTGACCGCTTAATAACTCAAACTGAAGCCTGGTCGATTATGACATTTTCCCCGCCCACCTTGCAGGGAAGGGAAGGTGTTGCCTCTCACACGGAGACAAATTGCTTCAAATAATGACTTTGTGCAAAATTAGTCATACATAATTGAAAAATTCTATAGATGAATACCAAAGTAACTGGAGATGATCAGTTTACATAGGGCTCCTGCTGGAAGCTGCTCTCACTAACCCAGGGGCTTGGCAGTTGGTAAGGTTTTTTTTAAATTTTTTTCCTCCTTCTCATTTCTGCATCGGAAGGTGAAAACACTTATTTGCAGGGATGGTGCAATGCTCTTCATGCGTAAGCCTCATCACCATCCTCATAACAGTAATAATAATGATAGTATTAGTGGTTCTGCTCAAGATGCTGATACTCCCATAGTATGAGAAGAAGGAATAAGATCTTAGAGCTAGACATTTCATTATGCCCATCATCATGACTAACAAGCCACAGCAATTGGGACTTCCCTGGCAGTCCAGTGGTTAAGACTCCGCACTTCCAATGCAGGAGGCATGGGTTTGATTCCTGGTCAAGGAACCAAAATCACACAGATTGCAGGGCCAGAAAAAATTTTTAAACAATTAAAAAAAAATAAAGTGTATAATTTGAAAAGTTTTGAACAGATTAAAAAAGAAGAAGAAGCAGAAACCATCTCACTTGTTCTAGCAGCCAAAATCTAGCTGCCCCTCTGCCAACTTGACATCTTGTCTACCTCCCCAAGTGGGATTTTTGACCCCAAACAGTCACCTCTTTGTTAAATAGAGTTAGCTCCTCTGTGTTCAAAATACAAGCCTGAGACAGTGGTCTGGCACCACTTAGACACACCTGGAGTTGAATTCCACATTTGCCTCTGACTTGGTGGACCAGTTTGGGCAAATCACTTAAACAGCCCAGTTCTCAGTGATTTTTGTAAACCTAAGAGAGGATGTGAAAAGGATTACACGTGGATGAATGTAAGCCAGTGCCTGACACATAGTAGGGGTCTCCCAGACTTCCTTTCCTTCCCCTTTTCTAGCAGGGGCTCGCCTACTCGAGCAAGGTGAGCTGGACCAAGTTAAGGTAGAGTGAGCTCCATCAAGTCAGGGTAAAACTTTGTTCTTGCCACTCCCTCCTGCAGAGAGAAGCGTTTAATCTCCTGGTCTCAGTTTCTCTTGTGTGTAATGGGATAATAAGACATGACAGCTGCCCATCTCTCCGGGAAAGAGGAGGATTAATGAGTTAATGTTTACAAAGAGCTTTGAGATCTCTCTCTGAAAGCCTCTTCAGATGTATTTTATTGGCATATTAAGTCTTCCATCATCTGTGGGAAAAACATCTAAATAGGAAAACATAATCATAACTCAAAGGAGCTAATGAGGATATTATGAGTGTAAATTCGCCACCTCAATTGCTTGTTTATAGAGTAGTCTCAAATGAAAAGGAGCATGCCTGTCCCATCCTGAGTGAGTTGGACCTCATTCAAACACCATGGTATGCTCCAGGGGAAGAGCTGTTTCTGGAGCATGGGAGGGAAAAACAGAGATGGCCCACAGAGTGCGGACGTGTTGAGGGAAGGGATTATACCTTTTATGTCTTCTGAGTGTTGTCTCATGAAGAATAGTTTAATCCTTTATCATTAAATGGTGAGAAAAATTACGCATCACGTACCCTGTCAAGAATTTGCCTCTTCTGGACTGGCATTTGGAGGCTAAAAATCATGGATCAGCAGGAAATAATACAGTTACTCAGAAGTAGAATAGGTTAGGCTTGAGTGAACTTTAACAGCCTCATTTCTCGACTTTGTCTTTCCTGTTTTTTGCTTACTTTGCAGGATTCCATTTTATGTAATTTGTTTTTTAATTTCTGTTTTAACTGCTGTATAGTTGCTTTACAATGTTCTGTTAGTTTCTGCTGTACAACAAAGTGAATCAGCTATATGTTTACAGGTAACCCCTTGGTTTTGGATTCCCTTCTCACTGAGGTCACCGGAGAGGATTAGGCAGAGTTCCCTGTGGTATCCAAGAGGTTCTCGTTAGTTATCTGTCTTATACATAGCAATGCATATGTGTCAACCCCAGTCTCCCGGTTCATCCCACCTCCCCTCCCTACTTGGTATCCATGTGTTTGTTCTCCATGTCTGTATCTCTATTTCTGCTTCGCAAATAAGATCATCAATGCCATTTTTCTAGATTCCACATATGTGTGTTAACATATGATATTTATTTTTCTCTTTTCGACTTACTTTACTCTGTATGACTGTGTCTAGGTTTATCTACCTCTCTGCAAATGGCACAATTTCATTTTTTTTTTTTTCTGGGTGTGCTCTGCAGTATATGGGATCTTAGTTCCCTGATCAGGGATCAAATCTGTACTGCCTGCAGGAGAAACATGCAGTCTTAACCACTGGACCACCAGGGAAGTTCCTCAACTTTTATATTCGTTATTGTCCCCCAAGGAGACTTTTAGGTACTTTTTTCCTAATCTCCACCCTTTCCTCACAAAATTGTAATATCATAGTACATACTGTATATCTATCTTATGGACTGTCTGCATATTTGTGCTTTATATGTTAAAAGAGTAAGATTTTGTTCACTCTCTCAACTGCAAGAACCACTTTTCACATCTTTGGGGCCAATATCCACCTGGTTGAGAAGATGTGATTTTGAAGGAAATGGGAGGACAAACATTTTAGTTGTTAACAGGAGTCAAAGTCCTAACTTGGCCTCAACTTTCTTCTCATGCTCAGCTTCTCAGATAGGGATGCTTTATCATAGGAAAGAGCTTAATGACACAAAGTTAAGGATCGGTTAAATAAATTTTGGTGTATTCTTAATATGAAACACTTTATGGCGAACGCACACAATATTTACCTATATATTGGCTTATGTAGAGAGCGACACCGAGGACAGCTGTTGAGGGAGACAGGAGGCTACCCCGCGGTCGGTATGCAGATACGTTTGAAAAAGCTTGGGGTCGAATCTGCCGATGTTACTGCTGGGCTTGGGGAATTGCAAGGGTCTCTTCCCCGCTCTTGCCTTTCCTTCATTTTTCTTTCTTTCCTTCCTTCCTCCCTCCTTCCCTATCTCCCCCCCGCCCCCACTCCCTTTCTTTCTCTTTTTAGTTTAAGCTGTCAGTTCAGTTCAGTTCAGTCACTCAGTCGTGTCCGACTCTTTGCGACCCCATGAATCACAGCACGCCAGGCCTCCCTGTTCATCACCATCTCCCGGAGTTCACTCAGACTCACGTCCATCGAGTCCATGATGCCATCCAGCCATCTCATCCTCGGTCGTCCCCTTCTCCTCCTGCCCCCAACCCCCCCCCACCCCGCCCCCAGCATCAGAGTTTTTTCCAGTGAGTCAACTCTTGGCATGAGGTGGCCAAAGTACTGGAGTTTCAGCTTTAGCATCATTCCTTCCAAAGAAATCCCAGGGCTGATCTCCTTCAGAATGGACTGGTTGGATCCCCTTGCATTCCAAGGGACTCTCAAGAGTCTTCTCCAACACCACAGTTCAAAAGCATCAATTCTTCAGCGCTCAGCTGTATTTTCTAGTTTTTCTATAAGGAACATATATAATTGTGTAGTTAAAATGAGGAAACAAGTTACCAAAAGTGCTCATATCATAGATTTCTAAGAGACAGCTGCATTTATGGTGGTATGAGGGCTCCACATGGTGGTCCAGGCCCTCCATCTGACGAGGGCCCAAGTGACCTCCTGGGTCCTCAGTGAGGACAACTCTCTATCTGTCTATCCTCCCAGATAGTAAATCCTCTGGATCCTCTTGGAGCAGCATCTCAGGATTCCCCACCTCCAGCCCTGGGTCCCAGAAAGTACTCTCAGACCACCTGCTATGGAGGTTCTCTGAAAAGTTTGCTTGAGGCAAAAACAGTGCGTGGAGGCAAATGTCAGAGAGTCTGGTTCGTCCTTCTGTATTCTCTCCTGGCCCTGCTTGGAACCAGTGAGGCCACTGGAAGGCTAAGAACGTAGCCCCAGAAGAACGGCACCTCCCGAGGAGATTTTTATTGTTTCTTCTTCACCCTCGGTTCGGACATTACACCATCTGCTATTAGGTTGCTATGACCGTCTGATTCTCTGTCGAATCTGTTTAGCACTCGGGGCAGCATTGGGCATGTAGCAAAAATAAATGTTTACTAATGAAGAAATGAAAATATTTGGTCTTGGGTCGATTAGTTCCTTTGTAGAAAGTTCTACAAAGTAGAACAAGGTATAACCTCAGGGCTTGCCAGAGTTAGCTCTGAATATAAATAATTTTCTTGAAGAATTTCACAAGTAGGAAACATATCCTTTAAAATTAGCTTTCCTATGATCAGAGACGGAGAATTATGGGGCCCATCGCGTTTCCTTTCTGGACCCTGATGTCTCCCCACGTTAGGGCTTTCCTACCTGCTGTAGATTTCACCTGGAACCAGGCCCCCAGGCTGTTTCCTGCCCTAATGTGTCCTCACTTCCAGTGTGGCTCTTCTAGTTGGTCCCTCCTGACCCTCTCTGTGGGATCAGTTCTCCTATTAACTCTTCTCAGAGTTCTCTGTATCCCCCTCCCCTGGCACTTATCACAATCATAATTACACAGTTATATGTGCAATTGTCTAATGATATTAATAGCCAGCATCTAATGAGTACTTATTATGCAGCCAGCACTATGCTAAATGCCTTAATCCTGAATCCATCATCATTTAATCCTCATGACAATATAATGAAGGACTATTATTACTGCCATTTGACAGAAGAGGAAACTGAGTCTCAGAGGGTTTACCCAGTTACTCCAAAGTTGCATGACCGGTTAATAGCAGAGTCAAGATTAATATCCAAACCACCTGGCCCTCCCCCAAAGCCTACACAGGGAGCTCTTGTAGTAACAGAACCTTCCAAGGCATGTTCCCTGTGGCCAAATCCAGGCGTTAAGAAATTAGGAGTTTCTATATGAAAATATAAATGTCTAGTTTCTCTTGAAAAATTGAAAGTTGCAGCCATGCTTGGCGCATTCCTGCATGACAACAATCAGCTGAAACTGGGTGGCTGCTTCCCCACTGAAAGGGACGTGCCCTTGCCAGTGGCCACTCAGCCCTCTTTCTGCTGTGGGCTCTCTGCTACTTCCATCATTTATTTAAAATGTATCCTCCCTAAGCCAGGTTCCAGGTCATGCTCGGGGCAGGGGGTGAGGGGGTGGGAGACAGGTCTATAAAGTTGTTTACAGGGCAGGAGATAAATTCAACCGTATGAATGATATGACCAGAGCTATGGGAGTCCAGAACTCATTCCAGGGACATGGTGGGTTTGAGGAGTCACACTGGGCTTCCCAGATTCGGCTCTTCTTGAGTGGAGTCTTGAGGTGTTGGGCTTCCCTGGTGGCTCAGACAATAAAGAATCTGCCTGCAATACAGGAGACCTGGGTTCGATCCCTGGGTGTGGAAGATCCCCTGAAGAAGGGTATGGCGACCCACTCCACTATTCTTGCCTGGAGAATTCCATGGGTGGAGGAGCCTGGTGGGCTACAGTCCATGGGGTCACGGATTCTGACATGACTAATGCGACTAACACACACACACACACACACACTTGAGAGATTTTAAGAGTTTTCCTGCAGAACTGGGGGACAATTCTCCAAGCAGACAGACTAGCATATGAGAAAGACATGGAAATAACACATATGGAAGTTCTTAAAAACGTCCGGAAGTTTCATATGTCTGAGGCTGGGGAAAGGGAGAGAAGATGATCACTGAGGCTAGGGGCAAAGGGCAGAGTCAGATGACCACAGGCCTGTGGGCCAAGGTCGTCTTTAGGGATTTCCATAATGGAAAATCCCCAGTCAATCCTAAAGGAAATCAGTCCTGAATATTCACTGAAAGGACTGGTGCTGAAGCTGAAGCTCCAATACTTTGGCCACCTGATGTGAAGAGCCGACTCATTGGAAAAGACCCTGATGCTGGGAAACATTGAGGGCAAAAGGAGAAGGGGGCAGCAGAGGACGAGCTGGTTAGATAGCATCACCGACTCAACGGATATGAATCTGAGCAAACTCCAAGAGACAGCAAAGGACAGGGTAGCCTGGCGTGCTGCAATCCATAGGGTCACAAAGAGCTGGACACGACCTTAGCGACTGAAAAACAACAACAACCTTCCCCATCCACGATCTTGAGAGGCTCCTTCTTCTCTGCCCCTTTTGACATACAAGTGGCCCCAGGACTCTCTTAGGCACTGAAGTGTCAGTGGAAGCAGCACGTGTTGCTCCCAAGCGAAAGTCGGGAATCAGCGCTCAGTTCACTGCATTCACCGCACCCCCTTTTCCTTGGTACAATGTGGGCACATGTGGAGATGAGCTTTGTCAGCCTTGAATGACTCTGATGAGAAGAGCCCCCCACCCCTACCGTCAAGTTACAATGCACGTGCAAGAATAAGCCTGTTGGGGTCACTGAGATCTGGGGATTGTTTGTTATCACAGCAGGGTGGGGCTCATCCTAACTAATACATCTGCTGACCTCAGGAATTTAGAGTTGGCTTTCAGTCAGTTCTCTGCAGATGACATACCGAGTAAAGAGGCAGGATGGAGTACTATGAACAAAAGAGTGGTAACCCACCCACCAGCAGTGTTCTCCTGACTCCAGGTAGGCGGGACTGGTGGCTTCTTTCTATTGCTGAAGAAGGCCACATCCTTTCACATCTCCATGCCTTTCCTCACGTCGCTGTCTCTTCCTCTGACTCCAGCTGGAAAATTCCTTGAGGTGTCTCCTTGAGGTGAAACTTAAATGCCATTCTTTTTTTTTTCTTTAACAACTCAAAATAACGATTTTAATTTTCAAAGCAAAATAGATACATACTTTCATAAGAAATAAAATGGCACTTTAGTGCGTGTGATAACATGGAACAGAGAGAAATATCCCCAAATGAAATGAAATATTGAAGAGTAATCATAGAACTGTCAATGCTTTCATCCCATTCTTTGGACTTAACTAGTGGTCCAGTGGTTAAGAATCCACCTTCCAATGCAGGGGTTCGATCCCTGATCAAGGACCTAAGATCTCATATGCTGTGGAGCAACTAAGCCCACCTATTACAACTACTGAAGCTTGTGCTATAGAGCTCAGGCTCTGCAACAAGAGGAGCTGGAGTATTACAACTAAAACTTGATGCAGACAGAGGAATAAATAACAAAATGACATTCTTGAATATAAAGGATCTCTTAACCTGCACCCACCACACCAAGATATTTTGCTACAATGGCTGTCACTACTGCCAGGAGAGATGGCACATGAAAACTTCCCCCTGGGGCTGAGCAGGTAATGGAGTAAGTGAAGTGAGCAGGTGAAATCCACAGCAACGGAGGATCACGGGCCCAGCTTCATCAGCAGACATGTGGCTCAGTGCTAGCTGTTCATGATCAGGTAGGAATACAGGCCCTACCTTATCCCATCTTCTGATTGTTCAAGAGAATCAAGAAATCTGCAGTTGTATGGGAAATCTCCAGATTTACAATGGTTGGAAACTATTTTCAATTTCAAACCACTGTGAAAGCCAAAACTTTTATTTTTGCTGCCCAGCCCTTAGGCATCTAGTTTTCTGGATTGTGGGGTGGGGGAGCAATGAATGGGTTTGTAAGGAGAGGAGGAGTTGGTCCAGTTGATAACAATCCCTTGGAGAGCTCTCTGGGGAGGTACGGAGGCAAAGAGATGAATGAGGAATGAAAGGAGATGGACACTAGGGGTATTTGATGCAGGAGGGGAATCACGCACCAACTCAGGGTCTACATGGCAGACAGCATGTTCCAAAGGGGAGATGAAAAGGTCAGCTTCAGGCCGTGGGTGGGACATTGTCTGGATGCTTCCTGAGGACCCCTCTAGCTCTGTATTTCTATCCCTACTTGAGCCCCAATTGCAGGGCAGGCACTGGGCTAGAATATGGGTTGCTGCTGCTGCCAAGTCACTTCAGTTGTGTCCGACTTTGTGCGACCCCATAGATGGCAGCCCACTAGGCTCCCCCATCCCTGGGATTCTCCAGGCAAGAACACTGGAGTGGGTTGCCATTTCCTTCTCCAATGCATGAAAGTGAAAAGTGAAAGTGAAGTCGCTCAGTCATGTCTGACTCTTCACGACCCCATGGACTGTAGCCCATCAGGCTCCTCCAACCATGGGATTCTCCAGGCGAGAGAACTGGAATACTGGGGTAGAAGGTGCTAAATAACAGGACCCTGCCCTCCAGGAGTTCTTGACACAAGATCATTTATCAGTTTATCATTTATCAGCTATAGATGTAGAAAATCCCAATCACAGTACTTTTCTCTTGCATTACGGCAGTCTGGAGGCAGGCAAATGGTCCAGAATTGTCGGGCAACTCCACGACACAACTATCAGAGACCTAAGCTCTTGCTGTCTTTGCCGTCCTCACCAGGTAGCTTCTATCTCATGACTCACGATGGCTTCCAGGGTGACTGCCATCACTTCTTCATCCTACCCAGTAGGGGAGGAAAAATAAATCAACAAAATAAAGGGAAGAGCACTTCTTTTGTGCCATTAGCCATAACTTAGTGATATGGTCCCACCGAGCTGTGAGGGTGGTGAGAATTATCTTTATTCCATGTGCCCAGGTACAATCAGAGCTTCTGGCACCAAAGGAGAAGGGGTGAATAAACCTCCTGTACCAAAGGAGAAGCGATGAATAACTACCATAGGGCTACAAGAAGCCCTGGCCTCAGATGGGGGAGAATATAGTCTGGTTGCAGGTATTTGGGGGACTGAGTGTCCTTTGTAGCCCCAGGCCTCTGAGATTGAATCATCGAATGAGAGGACCAAGTGCAGTTCTGAACTCTAGCAAATTTATCAAACAAAGCCTTTATCACAATGAGCCCACAGAGCAATGGAGGGGAGAGTGTGACGATTTCAGACAACTCTGGCTCCAGAAGCCACATCAGTCGGGGGCCAGTGGGAAATAGTGCATTTAGGAAGCCTGCATAAGCACACTCGTACACACAAACACACTCACATACACACATGTTCATGTACTACCCCCCCTTCGCCTGCCACTCCAACAAGTCAGCGGGTGGAACAAAGGAGTCAGCTTGGACTGGCTCGCAGCTTTTGGCTAAGTCACTTTACCATCTCAGAGGCTCAGTTTCCTCGTCCATGCAATGAAGCAAGGAAGACCCTCACTGCAGGCCTGTGGTATTGATTACATAAACATATCAGAAGCAACTACTACAACTCCCTGGAGCTGGCAGTTGGAGGCATGCTGGTTTCCTTTTGACTTTCACATCAGTTTCACAAAAACATAATAGCCTGTGGATTTTTCATAGAAGAGAAAGCTTTGCTTATGACCTAGGTATTAGAAATGATCGACCATTTGACTGGGAACCCAAAGGATACAGGGCCAGTTAGTTTAACCATATTAACATACACTTGCCAACCTCGGTAATATGGGTTACTCACTTTGGCTGATATTTATTGTCCTGAGTTGGGCTTTGTGTGAGAAACACTCAGCAGAGGTTCCAATAAATGGCCGGCTATATTTGGAAAGTGGCTGTCATGATTTCTGCAAGGAAGGACATGAGCACCCTTTGTGACTAAAAGGGAGAGCCCTAGAAACCTTATTTAGAAAAACAAAGCCATCAGCCACCCTCTGCTCTCCATTGCCCTTGGTGTGGAGGTTATTGTGTAGTCTCCAACCTAAGGGGCCAGCCAAAGAGCTGGAAGCTGCCATGTCACTCTGAGGTCTTGACAGAGAAAGTTTCTCCTTAAAGTCAAAGGTCTGCATGGCCCAGGCGTGGAGCTGTGGGGTTTATTTGGAGCTAAGTTGTGGACACGCTGGCAACTGGGAAGGGTGACTTGGATTGAAGGCATTGCCTTGCCTTGGGCATCACCGCACTGGGAAGTAACTATAGTCAATTCAGGGAGGCAGCCTGGGTGTCACCCGAGGAAAGGGCTGGGTGTCTGTCACCTGTTGGCAGTTTGTAAAACTATGTGGAGAGGACAGCTACTCTGTAAGAGATACTGGTGTGACTCCTAAGTCAGAGGGTCCTCCCTGGCAGCCCGGACACCCTCGGTCTCCTTGGAGCCTTCTCCCGTGGCCCAGGAGGACCAGTTATCATCTCACGGGCTGCCCCTTTCTTCCGCAGGTGAGAGCATGTGTCAGATAGACGGACAACTCAGGAAGAAGAGCAGCATCTTCCAAGATCTCCCGGAAGTAGAGACCATTCACTCCTCTCCTGTGGACCCTCACTCACCCGCCCTAATCTCATGGCTCAGTGAATGGCCACATCGCCTACTCCACTGTGCAGGATTTATAAACCCTGGCATCAGCCTCCATAATTCAACAAACTTGTTCCTGTCTTCCTCTTAACATGAACTGCGTGTTGATTGAATTCATCTTCTCTTCTCCTCTCGATTTTTCTAACCTGGCCTCCCTCCATCCTCTGGACAGCTGGGGACCCTGACTGCCCTCCCTGCCTCTGGTCTTGGTCATGTAAGACCTGTTAATTTCCACACACAGTCCCTAAAGAATTTCTGAGAATTGTGTCGGCTTATTGCCCTTTGCTTTTATCCAATTTATTTTAAGCCAAAGTTTTTTTGGCTCTTATCGATTATACATATGAGATGTGGTGGCCATAGCCTTCTTCAAGAAAAATGTCAAAAAGTTCAGATGTGAACAGGGTCAAAATTGATCATTCCTTTTAATTCCTTTATCTGAATCTTTTCTCCTAGATCTGCTGTCATTCATTTTCATGTATTCTTACTGAATTTTTCTCTCTGTATTTGCATGCAACCTCACATAATTTGGGGGTTCTAGAAATCTAAGTGGTATCCCACTTTGCATTTTTTTCCATAGCTTGCTATTTCTCTTGAACAACATCCCTTGGGAGCTCAGGGCTCCTCTTTATTGCTTTTGTGAGCTGCCTGCTACCCTATAGTATGGGCAAATCATGATTTATTGAACCAAAGCCATTGAGAACAATCAGATTGTTTAAATTTTAGTTATTCAGCAACACTCCAGTGAAGATCCTTAATGACATATCTCTCTTCATGTGTATTTTTGTCAGGGTGATTCTTGTGAATGAGATTTCCTAGTCAGAAGGTGAATAACTGTTTTCTTTTTAATTTTTATTTTATATTAGAGTATAGCTGATTTACAATGTTGTATTAGTTTCGGGTGTACAACAAAGTGATTCAATGCTGCATATAGTCACCTCTTTTCAGATTCTTTTCCCATATAGGTTATTACAGAGTACTGAGTAGAGTTCCCTGTAGTATACAGTAGGTCCTTGTTGATTATCAATGAACTAGCTCTTTAAGATGCAGCTGTGGGGACTGTTTGCCTAGATCACTCACAGCTACGGTGCAGCTACGGCAATGAAGGCCGGGCTCTGTATTCAGGTCTGGCCAGGCCTCCTACAGTATATGCATCCCTCCCATGCCTTGACTGAGTCAGACTTGTCTCCATGGTCTCTCACCTTTGTGACCAGGGCACAACGAAATGTCCCCTTCTCCTCCTCTGCCTTTCTGGCTCCCACTTATCAATTAAGACCCAATTTCATTATCTCTGAACTGTCTTCAAAATAACCCAGTCTGAACTCTCACAGTGCTTTGCTCACAAACCTTTACTTTGGCACAGGGCACGTTGCAATTACAGTGGTTTGAGCATCACCCCTTCTCCGTCCTGAGCCATTCAAGGGCAAGGTCTGGGTCTTGTTCTTGTTTACATCCCTGGTGCCCAGCACTGAGCCTGATCAAGCAAATACCCAGCAGATGATTGCTGCGAGAAGGAAGAAGTGGATGAAGGTGTGAGCTTATGTTCCTAGAGACTTCCTGGGCACAAAGGAAATTCTGGTCCTGACCAGTTTCTAGGCGAGAAATGGCCAATTTTGTCCCCTATTTCCAAGGTATGGCAACAAAGGTCCATCTAGTCAAAGCTATGGTTTTTCCAATAGTCACGTATGCATGTGAGAGTTGGACTATAAAGAAAGCTGAGCACTGAAGAATTGATAGTTTTGAACTGTGGTGTTGGAGAAGACTCTTGAGAGTCCCTTGGACTGCAAGGAGATCCAGCCAGCCCATCCTAAAGGAAATCAGTCCTGAATATTCATTGGAAGGAATGATGCTGAAGCTGAAACTCCAATACTTTTGCCACCTGATGTGAACTGACTCATTTGAAAAGACCCTGATGCAGGGAAAGATTGAAGGTGGGAGAAGGGGACGGCAGAGAATGAGATGGTTGGACTCAAGGAACATTGTGTCCATCACCAACTCAATGGACATGAGTTTGAGTAAACTCCAGGAGGTGGTAACAGATAGGGAGGCCTGGTGTGCTGCAGTCCATGGGGTCGCAGAGTCGGACACTACTGAGCGACTGAACTGACTGCCTGTCCAAGGTATGTAGTGTGGTAGACAGAACAATGCTGCCCAGGTGGCGCTAGTAGTAAAGAATCTGCCTGCCAGTGCGGGAGATGCAAGAGACACAGGTTCGATACCTGGATCGGGAAGAGCTCCTGGAGGAGGAAATGGCAACCCATGCCACTACTCTTGCCTGGAGAATCCCACAGTCAAAGGAGCCTGGCGGGATGTAGACCACGGGGTTGCAAAGAGTTGGACCCAACTGAGCATCTAAGCTACACCTGGCTGGGGGTGGGGTGAGGCAGACAGAACAATGCTCCCTCACCCAAAAGCTCATATCCAGAACTGTGAATGTTGCAGGTTATAGGGTTTATTTTTTTCTTTTATTTTGCAGTTTAACTTTTTCTTTTAATAGAATCAGAATATGCATAGCACATGCAATGCTACATCTAAAGTATACAATCAGCAATACTAACGTTACAGTCACTGGAGTTCCTACTTTACATTTAGCAAGCTTAAATCCCCTCTCACCTGATCTTTTAGAAATTGAGATATAATTGACATATAACATTGTATTAATTTTAGATGTATAACAAAATGATTATAATGATTCAGTGCAAGTATATACTGCCAAATAATCACCACAATAAGTCTAGTTAATAGTTAATATCCATTGCCACACAGTTACAGAATTTTTTCTCTTGTGTTCCCCTAGCAACTTTCAAATACAGAAAATAATATTGTCAACCTTACATGATGTTTAAAACTTTATTTATTAACTGAAAGTGTTGCTTGCTGATAAAACTTGCCCAAATGCTACCACTGAAAAGTCACTGATTATGCCAATACAACAAAGGTAACCACATGTGTTTGAGGAGGGCAATATGCCATATACTCACTGAAAAAAAGAAATATACAAACTAAACAAAACCCGTGCAATAAACATCTGAGAATCTGAACGCTTCATCTCACTGTTTTGATGTGTTACATTTGTATCTTATGACAAGTGTATCAAAACCTTGGCATGATTTAATTTCAAGTTTCCAATTTTGTTTTTACTACCATCAGAAAGTTATGCTACACAGACAATGCTAGGTCTGCTTGCTATCATCAAAGGAGCTTTGCAGATATGACTACAGTACAGATCTTAAGAAGGAGAAGTTATCGTGGACTGTCTGAATGGGTCCTAAATGACATCAGACGTGTCCTTAGAAGAGGGAGGCAGAGGGAAATTTGTCACAGAAGAGGACAGGTGCTGTGACCATACAGGCAGAGCCTGAGTGATGTGCCCACAAGCCAAGGCATGCTAGCAGCTACCAGGAGCTGCAAAAACCTAGGGAGGAGGCATGGGTAGGCCTACTCCTTGATTTCAGCTTACTGAAACTGCTCTCTGATGTCTGGCTTCCCGAACTGAGAAAGAATACATTTCTGTGTCTTTTAAATCATGTTATCTTATTTGCGCGTCTGTTTTTGGCTGTGCTGGGTCTTCATCGCTGTGCGGGCTTTTCTCTGGTTGTGTAGAGTGGGGGCTGCCCTTTGTTCCTGTGTGGGGGGCTCTCACTCTGGTGGCTTATCTCGTTGTGGAGCACCGGCTGTAGGGCATGTGGACTTCAGTAGCTGTAGTGAGTGGGCTCCAGAGCACAGGCTTGAGAGCGTGACACACAGGCTTAGTTGCTGCACAGTATGTGGGATCTTCCCAGATGCCAATTTGTGTCACAGATCACAGGACACTAATACATGAAATGTGTTCCTAATGGCTGAGACGATGCCAGATGCTGTGCAGGCTTCTCACATATAGGGACACAACTCTTTTATCAGAGCTTTTGGGGTCCCTTCACAAACTAGAGTGAGGCAATACGAAAACTGTGCAGTGAAATGGCATCTAGCTAGGATTTTTTGCTTAGAAACTGAAGCTGTAAAAGTGAGAAAGTGGGGGTGGGAGACTCAGGCAGAGAGCAAATTTAGCTGTGGGAAACATGGGGAGAGTTACGAATGCATGAAGACTGACCTGTAAGTGGCGGTCTGCGGTTGTCCGTACTCGGCTGGGGATGTCGAGTGATTCCCTAACTCTTCTATATTTGGGATTGTTGGACTAGATTGTCTTAATGCTGAAGTTATGTCTTGGCAGTTAACTTGGTAAATTTGGAAGGAATATTGACTTACTGGCCTCTTTTATATTACTACTTTTATTATTATAGCAGTCAGTGGTCCCACAGTGATCATTCAAAGAGTTAATGTAGCTTTCCAGAAGTTCTTAACGTATTTTTAGCACTGTAGGAATGTGGCCCAATACAAATCACAGGGCTATCATTTTTATGAGGGTGATTTTTTTTCTTGCACAAATGTTGCATCTTGAGTGACATCAAAAATGGGTCACAGTCCCACTACCCAAGCAATTCTTGCCCATATTCCTTTCCTGTCTCCATTCATTCACAGACAAATTTCTTATCATCTCAATTATAGCTTAGGTGCAATTTTGTAAAATTCTCTCTCTTTTCTTTTTGATATTCTAGCAAAAGCATTTTTCCAAAATGCTAGAAAAAGACTGGGTCAAAGCCTTTTGAATGGAGGCCCCACACTAACGTGACAGTTACTCTACTGTTGAGCATTTTGATGGTTTCTGATTTTTTCATTGGTACACATAAATCTTCAAGATAGAATGGTCTTATTTTTGGATTATTTACCTAGGTAAATTTCCAAGCCTGGAATTACTCAGTCAAATCATATGAAAATTAGGAGTTTAGTTTTTAACAGATACATACTACTGTACATAAAATAAACAACAAAGCAAGACCTACTGTATGGCATAGGGAAATATATTCAATATCTTATAATACTCTACCATGGAAAAAAATTCTGAAAAAGTATATATATATATATATATCAAATTGAATCACTTCCCTGCACACCAGAAAATAACATAAGGTTGGAAATCAACTATGCTGCTGCGGCTGCTTAGTCGCTTCTGTTGTGTCCCTTGGTGTGGGACGCTATGGACTGCAGCCTGCCAGGCTCCTCTGTCCATGGGATTCTCTAGGCAGGAATGCTAGTGTGGGTTGCCATGCTCTCCTCCAGAGGATCTTCCCCACCCAGGGATCGAACCCAGGTCTCCTGCATTGCAGGCAGAATCTTTACAGCTGAGCCACAAGGGAAACCCTGAAAATCAACCACATATCAATTTAAGAAAATCATATGAAAATGTGTATGTGTGAAATACAGTGCCAAATTATTTTTCAACAAGCCTGAATGAATTAAACCTGACCAATACTTATGCTGGTGTGTTTCAGTTTCTCCCTCATCATGAGCATGAGCTGTTACCATTATTTTCCACTGAATTTGTTTAATATTAAATACCAAATTTATGTTGTTCCCACTTGCATTTCTTTGAGTGTTCTCAAAGGCTGAATAGTTTTTCATGTTTGGCCCTTAATTGTACACATTATGGCTGTTCTTAGCCAACTTAAAAATTCGGGTCTGAACTTCTTTTTCCAATCAAGTTAAACTCACTTTTAATATCCAAATATGTATCGATTTTGTCTAATATTTACTACAATGTTTTGAACTTTTCAGTCTTCTCTTTTCTTTGTTAATCAAATTAGAGTCATTTAGGAAGTGATAGCTCATGCTTTGAAGTCAAACAGATAAGAATTCAAATCCCACCTCCACCATCACTTTAACCTAGGCAAGCACTTAACATTCCTGAGCCTCAGTTTTCTTATCTGCAAAATGGAGACACCACTGTCTCCTCTGCTTGGGGTTGGCTTTCTTTTCCAGACTGCTTGTGCCCCTTTTTTTTTTTTTTTTAATGTTACTTCTCCCTCTGCCCCCACCCCTCACACAGAAGTTTCACATGTTTACATAGTTGACTCTGTCTTTTTTGGTTTTTCTTTAAAGTTCCCAGTGAACTGTCTCTGGTGCATGTTCTCAGGATCACAAATGATTACAGCTCTTTGGTGCTCAAATGTGTTCCAGATGGGCCACGCTCACATAGTAGCGTTGGTTCTGGGCCGGCTTTTCAGCACGCAGGCTCCTACTGTCATCCAAGGGATGGTGTCTAGACTCGGAAGGTAGAGGTTTTCCAGTGCAAAAGGGAAAATGAAAGGCGGTTACGCGAACCCTGATGGAATTGCCCATCAATGCCCTCAAATGAAAGTTAATATTGTTCCAGGCATGGACAAGAATGCCAAGAATGCTTTGTAAAGTTTTATCTCTTTGTAACTCTCCATTTTAATTATTGTCAGGAGGTGACCTACATGTTTGCCAAGGAACTTTCACCCTCTACCCCCATGCTGGTGAGAGCTGTGATCCACTGGGGTACCGAGCCCCTGCTCCCCACTTTTCTGCCTTTCCCTCCACTGTCTGATGATGAGAGAGCTGGCCTTTGGGCCCAGCTGCACTGAAGCTGGTGCAGTTTGATTCTGTCTCTGCCATCCTCTAGTGATAGCGAAGTCTCTTGTGCCCTCAGAGCCTTAGTTTCTTCAGCTATAAAATGGGAATAAGGCTACCAATCTCAGTGTGTTGGTCATGGTGTTTAAATGAGTTCATAGGTGTGGTTGGAGGCTGAGATGAGGGTAAATATCATCTCTCTGCCCAGTTCATGGCAAATTTGACCACGATTCTTGCCTAAAATCTTTGAATGACTGATTCTCGAGACTGTACACCATCCGACTCATGCTGCTCTCTCCAATTCTATTTTTAGCTCTGCTGCTTCTCAGCCATGTGGTCAGAGTCCGGTTATTTAATCTTTTTGTGTTCACATTCCCCATCTGTAAAATGGGATAATAATCCTATCTCATCGGGTTTTTGTAAGGCCTTAATCAGCTGCTGTGTGCAGAGTTCTGGGGAGTAGCTGGTATCCACTAGGTATTCAATAACAGCTCTTAGATCATGACTATTTTCATCTGCATCACCCCCAAGGCACACTGTTCCCTGTGGCCCCATATCTTTGCAGGTCCTGGGCTCTTTGCCTTGAAGCCCATTCTCTCCCTTTTTGCTGCCTGCTCATCCCTACGGATCCTTTAAGACTCAGGCCATCTGGGTCTCATCCAAGACACCTGCCCAGCTGAATGAGGTGCCCTCTATGAGGGCCACACAGCTTGCCATGCTCATTTCTATGGCAGCCTGGTCAAGAGGACTGAACACTGGGTCTGGAATCAGGCTTCGGTCTCAGCTCTGCCGTTTGGTGACTTCACCAGCTGGGAAAGGTCCCATAACATCTCTGTGCCCCAAATGGATGCAACAGTGACTAAATCTCTTGATATTAAAAAGGTAAGATGGAGGGAAAGAGCTTACAACAGTGTCTGGCATATGAAAAGCACACAATACAAGAAACTATAATTTTGGCATCATTTATTACACTGTACACTAATTATCTGTATACGTTTTGTGTCTTCATAGCAGAAATTGTCTTACTCATCTCCATTCCCAATATCTGGCACATGGCAGGTGTTTAACTGAGATGACCCAGAGGGATGGTACGGGGAGGGAGGAGAGAGGGGGTTCAGGATGGGGAACATGTGTATACCTGTGGCGGATACATGTTGATGTATGGCAAAACCAATACAATATTGTAAAGTAATTAACCTCCAATTAAAATAAATAAATTTATATTAAAAATAAATAAATAAAAGTTTGCTAAATGTAATTCATCCCAACATGTCTTTTTAAAAATATTTATTGAAGTATATAGCTAATTTATAAAAACTGTGTTAATTTTTGAATATATATATTCACACACATTCTTTTCAGACTCTTTTTCATTATAGGTTGTTACAAAGATGCTGAATATAGTTTCTGTGCTGCACAGTAGATCCTTTTTACTTATTTATTTTATACATAGTAGTTTGCATCTGCTAATCCCAAACTCCCAAATTACTATTTAATATTATTAATATATTTTAAAATTTACTCACTTTCTGCTTAAGAGAAGCATTTAAGCTGCTGGAGGAACAGAGGGCTGGCATCTCAGATGTATTTCAGATGTGACTTTAGACAGGCTGATAACTGCTTGAGCCTCACGAGTTTCTTCATTTGTAAAATGAGAATAAATTTATCAACTTTACGGGATTTTTTGAGCATGAGGAACAAGGTATCTGAGAGACATACCACGTTCCTCGGTGGAAAAGCCGAACACAGTGAAGAGGATGATTCTTTCAAATTGTTGTTGTTTAGTTGCTTAGTCGTGTCTGATTCTTTGTGACCCCATGGACTGCAGCACGTCAGGCTTCCCTGTCCTTCACCAACTCCGGGAGCTTGCTCAGACTCATGTCCATTGAGTTGCTAATGCCCTCCAACCATCTCATCCTCTGTCATCTCTTTCTCCTCCTGCCTTCAATCTTTGCCAGCATCAGGGTCTTTTCTAATCAGTCAGTTCATTGCATCAGGTGGCCAAAGTATTGGAGTTTCAGCTTCAGCCTCAGTCCTTCCAATGAATATACAGGACTGATTTCCTTTAGGATGGACTGGTTTGATCTCTTTGTAGCCCAAGAGACTCTCAAGAGTCTTCTCCAACATCACAGTTCAAAAGCATCAGTTCTTCAATGTTCAGCCTTCTTTTATGGTCCAACCTGCATATCCATACATGACTACTAGAAAAACAATAGCTGTGACTGTACAGATTTTGTTGGTAATGAAATGTCTCTGCATTTTACTATGCTGTCTACGTTGGTCATAGCTTTTCTTCCAAGGAGCAAGCATCTTTTAAATTCATGGCTGCAGTCACCATCTGCAGTGATTTTGGAGCCCAAATTAGTTCAGTCAAAAAAAATCTCAGTGGCTTTTTCTTTGAAGTCGACAGAGTGATTCTAAGTTTATTTGGAAGAATGAAGAGGTTGTAACAGAAGAATAGAGTGAGAATTCTCATTAGATTTTAAAACGCATTTTAAGTTTCAGTCATTAAAATGGTGTAGTGTTTGAATAGGGATGGGTGCATAGCTTATTGGACTAGAATACATTGTCTGAAACCAGCTGAGCATGACACTTGCCTCTGTGATGAAGAAGTGCCACAGAAGACTTGGATTTGACCAATAAAAGGTGTTGGGAAAATTAAGTATTTGAGAAACAAAGATCATCACCTCACACCATACTTCCAAATAAATTGTAGGTGGATTATAGAATTCAATGTAGCAAACAACATACACACAAGTTTAAAAAAAAAAAGCTAGCTAGAAGAGACTATATGTTTTTCATATTTAACATTATAGTCCATCTGGATTATATTTCCCTCAGAAGAGGAAATAACTTTAAGACAATGACAATGGGAGCATCTACACATACAAATATAACAATGTGATTACGTACAATTCAGAGCGAATTTTTTACTTTAAAAATTATACAATTTTTAAAAAGACAAACGAGGAACATGATAAAAAATAAGGGATGAAAATCCTTCCATGTCTACAGTTATTACATGTCAATATGAAGAAACAACAACAAAAAAAATAATTCAAATGGGACACATGGAAAACCAGTTCAGCCTCCTTAGTAACCAAATAAAAGCAAAATTAAGTCATTATCAGTCAGGTGATTCCCTTGATCAAAATCCCTCAAGGATTCCTCATTATTTTAGAGATAAAATTCAGAATCAGTAGCCCAGCACACAAGGCATCTTACAGCTGGGGGCCTGCTTACCTCTCTTCCTGGCCAGTTTGCTCAGCATCAGGCCGGAGGCTTGCATCTCACGTTAATCTCTCCATTTTCCTGCACACAATGCTGCCTGAGATTTGCACATACTGTTCCCTTTGTCTGGAATGGCCTTCCCAACCCTCTCCTTGATAAAGCCCCATCTTGTTTTTTCTTTCCTTTGGCTGCACCGAACGGCTTGCAGGATCTTAGTTCCTTGACTAGGGACTGAACCCACATCCCAGGTAGTGAAAGCACTGCATCCTAATCACTGGACGGCCAGGGAAGTCTCTATCCAGCTTTCTAATAATTGGCTGAGCCTAGATTCTGCTTCAGTTTGTTCTGTGCCCCTGCCCTTGGGGGGAAAAAGTGCTTGCAGTGCCTGGTAATTTATGATTCCTCTTAGAGCGGAGCAAAGCTGAGAAAAGGTTGACTTCTCTCAAACTGTGTAACCACATCCATTTTTTTTCTGGGAAGTAGGTGTGAGCCTCATGTTGACCCTCAGAGCTGGGATTATGAGGTTAGCAGTGAAGGTGAAATCCCTGGCAGGCTTAGATAGAGATCCCCAGAGACAGATTCCACAATATCCTCTCTGTGATGTACTGTGCTCAGTCACTTGAATCGTGTCCGACTCTTTACGACCCCATAGACCTCAGGCAACGGCACCCCACTCCAGTACTCTTGCCTGGAAAATCCCATGGACAGAGGAGCCTGGTAGGCTGCAGTCCATGGGGTCTCGAAGAGTCCAACACGACTGAGAGACTTGTCTTTTTTCACTTTCATGCATTGGAGAAGGAAATGGCAACCCACTCCAGTGTTCTTGCCTGGCGAATCCCAGGGACGGGGGAGCCTGGTGGGCTGCCGTCTATGGGGTCGCATAGAGTCGGACACGACTTAAGCGATTTAGCAGCAGCAGCAGCAGCAGTAGCAGCAGCAGCAGACCTCAGGCTGTCAGGCTCCTCTGTCCATGGGATTCTCTAGGCAAGAATACTGGAGTGGGTTGCCATGCCCTTCTCCAGGGGATCTTCCTGACCCAGGGATCAAACTCGAGTCTCCTGCATTGCAGGTGGGCTTCTTTAACACTGAGTCACCATGCTGCTGCTGCTGCTGCTAACTCACTTCAGTCGTGTCTGACTCTATGCGACCCCATAGACGGCAGCCCACCAGGCTCCCCTGTCCCTGGGATTCTCCAGGCAAGAACACTGGAGTGGGTTGCCATTTCTTTCTCCAGTGCATGAAAGTGAAAAGTGAAAGTGAAATAGCTCAGTCGTGTCCGACTCTTAGCGACCCCATGGACTGCAGCCTACCAGGCTCCTCCATCCATGGAATTTTCCAGGCAAGAATACTGGAGTGGGGTGCCATTGCTTTCTCCGTGAGTCACCATGGAAGCCCCGATATCCTCCCTACTCTGCCTTAACCCAGCTCAATGCAGGGTCAGCTCAGAGTCAGTTTGTCCCCAGACCTAGGACACACACAAATTCTTTTTCTTTTCACCTAAAATTCAAACTGAACTGGGCATCTGATATTTTTATTTACTAACTCTGACCACCCAACCTTAGTCAGAAGTGAAAGAGTGATGCCAATTTTCACGACTTTGGGAGGAACCGTTGCTGGGGATGGGCCTGAGAAGGACAGAGGACTCACTGCTTGGATCCTGAGTGGTGACTGAGGTCCCAGCTGGGAGACTGCTCCACACACAGTGGCTGCTGCATGCCCTCTGTGCCAGTGGCAACCTGGAGATGGAGGGATTTGTTTCTTTTTAAGCGTCAGAAAGCACATGCTTGACACCTGTGGAGTGTCAGGGCTCTACAGGCGCAAGTGCATGGTCTTTTGAACCAGATGGATTTGGGTCTAATCCCAACTGAGCTGTGTTGCCTGGGGTTAGCTCTGTAACCACTCAAAGCCACTGTTCCACCATCTGCAAAACAGGGATCATAAACCACTGCCAAGGGCTGCTGTAAGGATTAACTAAGAAAGCATGGGAATTCATTGAGTATAGCGCTTGGCGTAGAGTAGCCACAGGTGTTTTCCTTGGAATATCTAGGGGAAGGAGAGTACCAAAAGAGTTCTACCCCGCACGATCAAAAGGAACATAGCTTCTGTCATTTTGTTTTCCTATAATGAGAGGCATTGCATTGTGCCATGTACGTACTGTTTATCCCTACATCAAATATTGTCATTATTCAAAACACCTCTCCAAACATCTTTTCTGTATTAAAAGTTGTTAGATCTTACTGTTACCACTTTAGAGTTCAGGGCATGGAGGTGCAGAGTGGTCACAGACACACGGTTGTCAAAATGAAACAGCAGCAGCAGCAGCAGCAGCAGCAGCTGGATCCCTACTGTGGGCCTTTCTGGCACTAATGTCTTCCCAGACCTCACCTCAGTTCACCCATGCCTGGTCAGGAGACTCAGGATGGCTGTTCTCTTGCTCTTTCTACATCCTGTGGCTGCCCAGGCCCTGCTCCCCTCACATGACTGTCTAATCCTCTTAATTAATTGCCACTGATGAGCTCATCCGATGCCATGATGTCATCTCACCTATACATGGCCGCCTCCTTTCCCCAGTAGCAATGACTGCTGCCCTGCCCAGCCCCCCACCTGCTGCACGTGGTAAACCACTGATGTCTCTGTTGCTGTCTGGGCTCTTTCTTTGGTCTTGAGGCCAGGCAACTGCAAGGCTAGTTGGTCTGTGGGGTGAGCCCAACTTCATAACCACTTTTTGAGGTGAGAATGGGAATGGTTTTCTCCATGAAGAGAGGGCATAAAGCTCAGAGAGGGAAAGGGTGGGTTCCAAGTTCACTTTTGCAAGCGGTGAAAGTAGAATTCAAACCTGGATCTCTTTGGGCACAAAGCCTACATAGCTGGGGTTGAAACCTGGCCCTCAAATCCTGCCTCTTGCAATGCCCCAGCATCTGGAATGTACAGTCACAGCACAGGCACCTTATCTCCTTTCTGCCTGAGACTGCCCTCCCAGCCCTGCCCACAGTGTAGACAGTGCTCACCCAGTGGGCACTGACTGAGTGAGGGTACGGATCATCGGAGATGTAGAGGAATGCCTTCCATGTGCAAAGGAAGGGTTTTCTGACCCTTTGCAAAGGCATTCCAAGGTGAAAATCAACATGAAAGAAATGTCTATTTTACCAAAGGTGTTATTTTAAATGTTTGACACTAAAGCAGGTATCTTTAAGCACTAGGTGTCAGGGAGCTGGACTTGGGCATACATGCAGCTAAACCCTGCTTTGCTGCAGAGCAAACATCAGGCTAAGTAACTCCTTCTTTGTCTATGGACCCTGGCTCAAGCTTACAGGATGCTAGCATTAATTCAGAATGCCCTGACAGACACCCCCTGCATGGTGTTTGCGACCTGCAGCAGGAGCCCCATGGCTAGATGCCTCTGCAAGGTGCAGGATTAGGGCCAGAGTGGCTGGTTGAGGTGATAGGGGTTGTGAAACCTTAGAACAGCCTGTTCCAGTGACACGTCGTGATTAGCCAGTCTGTCAGGATTCCTCCACTTCCTGCAAAGAATAAACACCACCAAGAAAGCCTGGGCATGCAGACAAGAGGGTGGCAGGGCCACCCAATTGTACCTCTTCTCCCCTCGAGGAGCCCCAGGTCTGGCTTCCTGTCCTGGGCTCCCTTGTGCAGCCCTGGATATGGTCTTGCCCGCATGAGCCAAAGTGTGGCCATGTTGGGGAGAAATTTTGGAGCAGTTGCTCCTGAATATATCAAGCTCAGACCTTTTCGGCCGCAGGAAACCCCTCAGAGGAAAGGAAAGGAGGAGGGAACTGGCACTTAATGAGCACTAGCTATGTGTCAGGGGATGTAATCTCTGGCAGTCTCTGGATGTCCTCACCATCCTTCAAGGGTCAGCTGTCCTCAGCTTGGGGCCACCTGCATGGGTGGGGAGGAGTCAGAGCTAGGAGTAGTCTCTCCTCCCCAGTGGGAGAAATGCAGGTGCCAGAGAGACTACTTCTCCTGAGGTCCTGCCTGACTCCTGGCCTCCTCATCTAGTTTTCAGATGATAGATTTAAAGTGTTCGGAGGAGACAGAGCAACCTTGGGCCTGCCCCTCCAGGCTGGAGTCAGCCCTCTGCCTGGCACACAGGCTTTTGTGTCCCCTTCTCCTGGTCCCCTTCACTACCCATCCCCCCCCACCACTCATGTCCCCCCCATTGTTGAAGGGGCTCCTGAACTGTCCCCATCATCTGGATACAATGGGTGCCACCAGCACCATCTCAAAGGCTCTGCTCACCACTGTGGGGAAATTCTCCCCAGTGCCCAGCTCGGCTCCCCCGAATTTTCCAAGACAGTCTTCTTCTCATTGATGACTTCATTGTTCCCCCCAAAAGAAGATTTTTTTTTTTTGATGAGTTAACATATTGTTGATATTATCATCCAAAAAAAGATAAATTTTCTTGTTAAACCCGGTTTTCCCAGGAACACGCCCCAGCCTCCAGCAAGCAGGTCAGGCATATTGGAGCCGTGATTGAGGACTGCCCCAGTTTTGACCTTGGCTCCTTGGGGCTGGGCCATAGCAGGTGCACTCTGCATCTCAGACTCTCCCGTGATCAGCATAGAAGTGGCCCCGGGGCTATGCCCAGTGCGTACTAGTGCAACAAACCAAGAAACAGGGAGTGACTGGAGTGATCAGATGTGATCTCTGCGAAGTGACAGGCATGAGGGCTTGTGCCTGGGTGTCCTGATTCCTGACCCAGCACAAGTCATCTTCAATAGCCCTGCCTGGCTTCCAAGGGGGCTCTTCTTTCCATAGGTGTGTTCTGTTAGATGTCAGTCTCCTCTAGTTTCCAGTGTACTTCTGAACTGATTTGCTAGTGGGGGTGATGAGTGGTTCTGGCCCATTCAAGCCAGCGCCCTCCTTCAAGTTCTTTCTTCTTTCTCTGTTGCTCCTTCGATGTAATTTTACTATTTTCAATAGCAGCTCACATTATACACTAAGATTAAATGCATGTAAATGAAAACATACACTACATCACATTATGGCATTACCATAAAGCCATAAAGATCTTTTTTTTTTTTTTTTTTTTGAGATTGGAATTGCTTTTATTGGGATGAGTATGGTAGGCCCACATGGTCTGGTAAGATCTTTGAAGACAGACAAATTAGTTTGCTAGTTTCAGAAACTGAAATTTCACTTCTGGAAATCTCTGTGTATTTGAAGAAGAAAAAGGTTTTAGAACCAGTAGAGATGTTATTATAAGCCTAGTAGTAGCTATGGCAACCCACTCCAGTACTCTTGCCTGGAAAATCCCATGGACGGAGGAGCCTGGTAGGCTGCAGTCCATGGGATCGCTAAGAGTCGGGCACGACTGAGCGACTTCACTTTCACTTTTCACTTTCACTTTTCACTTTCATGCATTGGAGAAGGAAATGGCAACCCACTCCAGTGTTCTTGCCTGGAGAATCCCAGGGATGGGGGAGCCTGATGGGCTGCCGTCTATGGGGCTGCACAGAGTCGGACACGACTGAAGCAATTCAGCAGCAGCAGCAGCAGCAGCTCTCCCTTGCTAGTAACTAATGTTCTAAGGAAGAGAGGGATCGGGGGACTCGATGGTTTTTGAGGCCCTACTGTGTGTCGTGTTTGTTACACCTCATGGTGTGGCGAAGACAAAGGCCCAGAAGCAGACAACCAGGCTGGTTTGGGCTCACATTCTTCATCTGCCACTTCCCAGTCAGCCAGGTAACCTTGTATTATGACCTTATGCCTCATTTCCATCAGATGGGGAGGATCATCCTGACTTCGCTTAGTTGCTCTCAGGAGGATTAATTACAGTCGAGTCTGTAATGGGTCTAGTACACACAAATTCAAAGCAAAATAAGTGTAGTCATTTATAATAATAGTATTATTAATCCTTAGATGATTCAGCCATAAAGCTATTTGGCCAAAGCGAATTTGAACTAATGAGCAATTTGATCAAAACACTTTGTAAGAAAGCTGAGTGGTTAACAGAGCAACTTGGCCCAAAGAAAAATTTGTTGGAAAATGAATATCCCCAAGAGTTGACATTTGAAATATCAATAGCAAATCCATCTGCCTGTATGCAATTTCCCCCTAGGATTTTCTATTGTCTTTGTGTTTTGTTTCCGTTTTATTGTCAATAATTTATTCTTTCCCTCTGTTGTAAAGAGGGAAAAGTTGGGACACAATGCATATTCAGTGTTAAGTGAACAACTTACATGGCCAAGGAAAGAGGAAATAGTTGAGATAAACTCGTCTACCAAGGTGATTTAAATGAATTATGGAATGTCGCAAAATGATGTGCCTGGCTAGAGCTCATTTTTGTAGAAAAATATTGTATTTGTATAAAAGGCCACTACTATATCTGTATCAAGGATTGAAAGTAGTTGGGGAGGGAGGTGAGACTATGGCTTTTATTTTGCTTCTGTCTATATATTTTACTATTTCTGAGTTGAGGATGCTTCACAATAAGTAAGAAACTATAAGAAACAGGTCAAAACTTTTTCAGTCTTTGCAACAATCTTTTTTTTTTTTTAATTAAAAAAAAATCTCATCGGCTTCGAGCCAATTCTACCCTTACTGATGTTTTGATGTTTTACAATTTTTGACACATTGAGTTTGAGATTATTCTCCAATCTATGAAATGGGGATAATAATATTTGCTTTCAATGATGAGTAGAAGCATTGAAGTGAAAGTTACTCAGCCACGTCTGACTCCTCGTTCATGGAATTCTCCAGGCCAGAATACTGGATTATTCTCTCCCTTCTCCAGGGGATCTTCCGAACCCCGGGACCAAACCCAGGTCTCCCACATTGCAGGCAGATTCTTTACCAGCTGAGCCACAAGGAAAGCCCAAGAATACTAGAGTGGGTAGCCTATCCCTTCTCCAGGGGATCTTCCTGACCCAGGAATCGAACTGGGGTCTCCTGCATTGCAGGCCGATTCTTTACCAACTGAGCTATCAGGGAAGCCCCAGAAGGATTGGGTGTGCTGTTTTATATAAAAGTTCGTTCACAGTCCGGGACACATAGTAGGTCCTAAACAAGTGATAATCAACCATTTCCATCTCGTGGAAATGTGTTCTAACAATTCTTCATTGTCACATATTTGGTCTTTCTCTTTTACCTGTGGGCTGCTTTGGTGGATTCCTCTGGGTGGATGTGAAGAGTGTTCTCCCACCACCTTTACTTAAGTGATTATGATATCTTCCTAGCTGGTCCCCTTCTACTTAGCCCCTTCTGCGTTCCACGCTGTTCTGCTCATAGCAGCCAGAGCTACTCCTTTAAAAATTTGAATGGGATTACATTGATTCTTAGATTCCCAACATTCCCAACATTTTTAAGTTGAAAGCGAGGCCTGATGGTGGCCTGCAAGGCTGTGTGCTACCAGGCCCTTCTTCAGGCTCATTATCTGCCTTCTTCTTGCTGGTTCACTGCAGACCACCCATCCATTTTGGCCTTCTTGCTGTTCTCAGTGCATGAAGGCCACTCTGCCTCGGGGCCTTTGCATGTCTCATCCACCCCCTTTGCTGAGACGATCCTGTCCTGCATGTGTACCTGCTTCCCTCTCTCAGTGCCTCGGGATTTCTGCTCAGTTGTCACCTCCTCAGCTATGCCTTCCTGAGCCTTTTGCCTCTCTTTCTTCATGGCATTATTTGCATTCAGTATTTAATATTCATATGTCTGTTTATACGATACCTCTCTCCCACCAAAATATGAGCTTCTCAAAAGGATGGCGTTTGTGAACTTTGCTCACATTTGTGTCCATCCAGAGAAGGCGATGGCACCCACTCCAGTACTCTTGCCTGGAAAACCCCATGGATGGAGGAGCTTGGTAGACTGCAGTCCATGGGGTCGCTGAGTCGGACACGACTGAGCGACTTCACTTTCACTTTTCACTTTCATGCATTGGAGAAGGAAATGGCAACCCACTCCAGTGTTCTTGCCCGGAGAATCCCAGGGACAGGGGAGCCTGGTGGGCTGCCGTCTATGAGGTCGCACAGAGTCGGACACGACTAAAGCAACTTAGCAGCAGCAGCAGCAGGCCTTACAAGGACACCGTCATAATGGACTCCCAGTGAGCATCTGTGGAATTGATGAGTAAAATAAAGAAATGAGTTAAATCTGACCTTAATATTCATCACAAAGTTTAAATGCAAGTGACATCTTGAATATAGATTAGAAATAAACACCCACTTCCTTCCTCCAAAAGAAGAGAACACAATCCCTGAAGCATGGTTGAAATTCTTGAAAGAATCACAACCACTGGCCAAGCCACCCAGTGATGTACCAAAATGAATACTCCTTGACAAATAAGGAAAGAAGAGATTCATTTTCAACTAGTCGGTGTCTGCCCAGGTATCAGCTGGACCTGCTTGTGGCCAGTTGTTTCTCAGCCATGTCACCTGGGCTCAGTGTGGTGGGAGAAAGGGGACAGACAGCCTGGGGTCCCTGGGAGTGTCTAAGCCTGCTCACTCCCCATGGAGGAGGACAAACCCCACTTCTCTAGTTCTGGGTGCTGGGCTGCCCACTTCCACCCCACCAGAGCTGTCCCAGCCCAGAGCGGCCCCTCCTCTCCTACAGGCACTTGAAGCATCTGCACTCACCCATCTGGGAACATGTCCTTTTATTCCCAGGAAGCTGTAAGGAGTCAGCTTGGAGAACAGCAAGGAAAATACTTTTAGAAGAAGGAAGAAGAGAGTGAGGTGGGTAAGCACTGTGGAATGCTAGTGGTGTTGGGAGGGTCTTCTGGTTCAGTTTCCATCATGTATTTTGAAAGTGTGTGTGTGTGAGAGAGAGAGACATACAGACAGACAGATATACAGAAAAGGAGACCAAAGAAAGAGATAGAGAAACAGAAAGAGGGAGAAAGCCAAGCAGACAGAGACATACAGAGACAGAGATACAGACAGATAGAGATGGGGTGGGGGACTGGCCTGGTGTTTATGTTTGAGGGTGGTGTGTGTTTGTGTTTCTGGAGTTGTGGCGTGTTCTTCCATGTATCTAGTGCTTGTCTGTTTATTATCTCAGTACCTCTGTGTGTGGCTGGGAGTTTGTGTCTGTCTGTCCGCTGTGTCTATGTCCCTTTGCTTAGCTCTGCCACTCCTTGCGGGGACCAAGTGCGATTCCCCACCGGTGCTGTGTAGGGGTCACACAGACACGCAGGCATGATGCTGGCCTTGTCCTCCCCTTGCCGGGACCCTTTGGGTAACTTGTGCCCTGTTTGGAGGCAGCTGTGAGGATGAAGGTATCCCAGGACATTCACCCACGAGGAAGAAAAAGGCCGGTTGGGGGGTGGGGCAGAGTCACACTTGGTAAAGCTGCACGAAGTGAAATTTCTGAACCCTTAGTCAGGTCCGGTCAGGGAACCGCATGTAAGAATGCAGTTTTCCAAGGGGCCTCTCGATTGGCCTCGCTGATCTCTGACTACCACTGGCCTGTGTTGCCCATTATTTCCCAAGCATCCCCTGCTCCTTCTGCCTCAGACCTTGTTCCAGTCTTTCCTTCTCTCTTCAGAGCAGTTCTGGAACCCCTCCCCCAGGAAGCATCCCCTGACCATCACAGAACAGCTAGCCTCCCCCTCCTGGGTCCCCATGGGACCTGGACGCACCTCCGTTGGAACATTTCCATCCTTGGGATGTATACTTGCCTAGTGCCTCCCCTCTCACCCCCAAGGAACCCCGGAGCTCCTTGAGCTCAGGAACCTGGCTTCTCTGATTTTGTACAATCAGAGCCCAGCACGGGACATGGGGCCTAATGTGCAGAAGGGAGAAAGGCCACCACCAGGCCCCATCCTCTCAGGGGCTGACCTGGCCTGCTGGGCACCCACCCCGCCCCGCCCCCACACGCCTCCTGTCATGGGGGGAAGGAGATGGGAGCACACGGGGAGCACCGCATGGCCCACACAGGGCCTCAGCTAGTGCTCCTCACTACTGAACACACTTAAAGACACACGTTGTCTCCTGTCCTCCAAAGTCACTCCTTAGACAGAGTGAGTTCCTTCTTGCGTTGAGCTTTTACCAAGCCTCTCTCTGGATGCGGAACTCTCTCAATTGCTTAATTTTCAACAACAAAGGACTGTTTGGGGAAGGTACATTAGCCTAAAACCACCTCAAACAACATGGGTTTAGAATTCTTAAAGAGATAATCTGACAGAATCTGTGAGAGAGGGAGTCAGAGACACTTTACACAGATTAGCAATTCTTCCTTGGGGTATGACCTTCAATTACAAGCGCTGGATGTCATGGCAAATAAGCCTTTTAAAGCTCGGCTTGAAAAAGCAGTGCTGAGCGGTTCTTTTGTGCAGAGCATGCACTGACACACACCCAGGGACAGAATCAAAATCCCGACAGGGCTCCTGTCAGGCTTGTGGGGGGCAGAGGGTATTCCCCGCCTGCCGGTCGCAGATGTGGAGCTAGAAGTGAGGAGAAAGATCTGGAAAACAGGGCTGGATGGTGCAAAATGGAGCCTCCGGGAGGCAGACACTTGTGGAAGCGCATGGTGAGCATCAGAGTCAAGCCATTCAGGCAAGGCGGATGTGGAGAAAAGCAATGTTTCTCAACGAAGATTATTCATTATGAAGAACCGTCACGAGACAGCCCAACTGTTACTTCCAATGGGATCATCTTGGCTGCCATCTATTGGATATTCACCATGAAGCAAAAGTTTTCTAAGCAGATTACTTATTTTTTTCCCCCTCCATCTACTTGTGGAGTGGGCATTGTCATTTTTTTTTTCAATCGCTTGACTGATGTGGAGAATGAGGTTTGAAAACTTAATCTGAATCTCACCACAAGGACTGGGAGCCGGGATGAAAATCCAGACCTGACCTCTTCACCGCCGTCTTGTTCCAGCTCTCATAAACATTTCCTACTGTTTGTCCAAAATGATCTTATCAGAATGGTGGGAGAGTGTTCTAGCAAGGAACTGTAACTTAATTCCTGTGGTTACTCCTCACTTGCTGGGCTCTGTGAACCCTATTTATGTAATTAATGGAGAAATGGGGCTCTCCAAGCCAAATATGCATGGAGAAGCTGAGAATGTAATGAAAGGACTGAAGGGCCCAGGGGGAAGCAATAGGGAGACGTGGAGACTGTGGAAAACTAGAAAACCCATGCTTATCAAAGAGGGCAGACCTATTGCCCCAACCCATTGTTGCTATTATAATCACAGCTCCACTATTACTAGATGTTCAAATGTTTTCAGAAGCTAGAGAGCTGGATTTTGAAGTGAATTCTTATTTTTAAGAGTTGATTACTAGCTCAAATTAATTTTCAAAACCCATGTAGACCAAGCAAGGCACACTTGGGATCTAGAGTTGTAACCTCTTTGTGTGAACACTACTGCAGCTTGGGGTCAGCTGGCATAATGCTGGTTTTAGCATACTAAAACATGAATTCACATCCGAGTTCTGCCCCTTACTAGCTGGGTAGTCTTCCAAAGCCTCAGTTTTTCTGTCTGTAAAGTGGGAATACTAATAACCCTTCCCTTACAAACCCATTGAGAAGAGCATGAAAATGTTTGAGAATCTGCCTGACGCTGCAAATCCATGGTATCCAGCATGGCCCTCCTGTCTCCCAGGCCCTGCACCTTTGCTGTCCCCACTGTTTCTCATGTCAGGGCACCATGAGCTTCTGGCTGTTCCCTCCAATAGAAACGGTCTTCTTTCAGCCTTGTAACCAAAAGGGCTCTGCTTTCAGAACTTGCCATTGGCTGGCTCCCTCTTGACATTCAGGTCTCTATCATATGTCATCTCTTCAGAAACCCTCCCTGTCCTTTCTAGTTTTGCAGCTTGCTTCCTGTATCAAGTCAACAGCATACTGCCATTATGTTGCTTTCTTTTATTGATCTCATGTGTTTACTCACTTCAGAGCCCACTGCCTGTCTTCTCAAGTAGAGCAAGGCTTTCCTTGTTCACTGTTGCCTTTTCAGTATCTAATACAAGGTTTGGCACCTATCTGACCCAGGTGGCAAAGTGGTAAAGGATCTTCCTGCCAGTGCCGGAGACTCAAGAGAGGCAGGTTCGATTCCTGCATTGGGAAGATCCCCTAGGGTAGGAAATGACAACCCACTCCAGTATTCTTGCCTGGAAAATCCCAAGGACAGAGGAACCTGCAAAGAGTTGGACACGACTGAGCCTGTACATACATAGGTACTCAGTAGATATCCCTAGAATGAATGAAGATTGCTGGATGAGACCGAGATACAATAGAAGTCAATGATTCTTAGGAACTGGTCCCCCAGAGAGCAGAATGGAGGGAGGCTGTTGTCTGGGCTTCCTGAAGAGGGCTTGAGGTTTGTTTGGAATTTTGCTATGAATCAGCACGAGGTCCTGCCCATTCCTTGCTCTCTTACCTAGTAAAATGTTATTGCTTGAGAAGCTATTAGAGAGATAGAGATAAAGCCTCGTGGAGCACAGATAGAATCAGAAACACAGAATTAACCCCTATGAAGGCTAAACAGCTCGCAGAATCAGGCAAGCCAGACTGAGAAAGGTGGGAAGGCTAATCTCGCTTTTTACCAAATGCGCATGGGCTCAGAGTCTGCAGGGGCTCTCGAGACTTAAACATTGTTTACTTTGACAATTATCTATACCTGTGGCAGGTAAATTTCTACTTTCATTAGTGATAAAATTGTCCCTTTAGGATAGGGGCCTGTTCGTTTCTTTTTAAAGGAGAGGTATATGTTAAAGAAAAATGTCAAGTAAATGATTGCACAGATGGTGTGTGGCTATTACAGTCTCATGGGGGTGATGGAGCCCCAATGGCTTAAGTTCAGCAGGTCCTAATCTGGGCTATTAAATGCAACCCCCTTGGAATGGACTCAAAGATTTCTGTAAAGTGGCCCTGGTCCAATTTGCTAACTGTTCCCATTTACTCTCTTTCATTTAGAAAATTGCTCCAAACTTAACTGCTTTACCCATGCCCTTGCTTCTGGACTCGGCTCACTCTTTTTCCTCCCGGCACACTCTTCATTCACATACCTATCCTCTAAGATACAACCCACTTCTACCACCAGCCTCTTCTCATCCACTCTGTCCCTCAGCTGAGCACTGAAGAATTGCTGCTTTTGAACTGTGGTGTTGGAGAAGACTCTTGAGAGTCCCTTGGACTGCAAGGAGATCCAACCAGTCCATCCTAAAGGAAATCAGCCCTAAATATTTATTGGAAGGACTGATGCTGAAGCTGGAACTCCAATACTTTGGCCACCTGATGCAAAGGACTGACTCCTTGGGAAAGACCCTGATGCTGGGAAAGACTGAAGGCAGGAGAAGGAGATGATAGAGGATGAGATGGTTGGATGGCATCACCAACTTGATGGACATGAGTCTGAGCAAGCTCTGGGAGTTGATGATGTACAGGAAGCCTGGCATGCTGCAGTCCATGGGGTCACAAAGAGTCAGACATGACTGAGCGACTGAACTGAACTGAACTGAATAATAACTGCTACAATTTAAGCACTTTCTGTGGACCAGATCCTACAGGTACACTCGTATTTAAGGCTCCATCAATTCTGGGAGGTTTGTCCTCCCCATCTCCATGTCACTGAGGGGTGAAGTGCTCTGGTCAAGATTCCTCAGCTGGAAGGAGCCAGGACATACTCTCACCTAGAAGTCATGATCCCAGAACCCAGGTGCTTAACATCCTCACTCCTAGTCACCTTGGGCACTGTCTATGCAACCATAGCATGACCCAGGTCTGTGTCTTCTCCCTCTAGGGCTTGTGAGCTGAATCAGCCTCCTACTTTGGAGGGTTTGGCGCCTGCTGAAGATTCTGCAAACATTGCACAAACCATGAGCTAGGTTAAGTTGACATCTTGATGGGGTTTCAGGCTGGGCAGGGCTGTCAACTTTGGGAATCTGAACAGAGCAGCTAGAAGAATGAGGGAAAGTCACTAATCACTTCAAGGGAGAAGGCTGTACCTTTTGGATCCTCATAAAAAATGGGGTCCCCTTTGAGCTAGTGTCTTAGCATCATGGAACACAGTGTGAGTCTGAAAGTGAAAGTCGCTCAGTCATGAGTTGTGTCCTACCCTTTGCCATCTCATCCAACTCATACAGTCCATGGAATTCTCCACTACAGAATACTGGAGTGGGTACCCATTCCCTTCTCCGGGGGATCTTCCCAACCCAGGGCTGGAACCCAGGTCTCCCACATTGCAGGCAGATTCGTTACCAGCTGAGCCACCAGGGAAGCCCAAGAATACTGGAGTGGGTAGCCTATCCCTTCTCCAGTGGATCTTCCCAACCCAGGGATCAAACCGGGGTTCTCCTGCATTGCAGGTGGATTCTTTACCAACTGAGCTATCAGGGAAGCCAGCATGAGTTTGGGTCCATGCAATTCCTTACTGTATGACTGTAAAATACTGTTTCCTGATCTGTAAAATACAGTTGTTGGAAGGTTTATGTGAAATAAACAAGATACAACATCTAACACTTGGGCCCGGCACATAGTAGGTCCCCCTTACATTGCTGTTGGCTTTCTGCATGTGTTGTCTCATCACCCCTGTCCCCCTGCCCTCCCTACTTGCATTAAACAGGCTTGCATACAAGAACTGTTGGGGTTTGTAACTCTTCCACTAGCAAAAACATCCTTGGGCAATTTACTCTTGAATCCTTAGTCTCCTAATCTGTGAAATGGGAATGATAATCTATTTGCCTCAGAGCTTGTTGTGAGGGTTAATGAGATAATTTGGAGCTCTTGGAAATAACCATTACCTAGCATGTAGAAAATGCAAACTTATGAGAGATGCCTCTTTATGGCCTCATTTCTCAAGCAAATCTGAACCATCTAATCCCTTCTTACTTGATTGCCTCTTTTTACTTTCTTGTTGCAGTCACAGAAACATTTCAAATTCCACAGTAAGTACCTGGTAGGGAGATGCAGAGATAGGAAAGTTGAGTACCCAGCATGCACAAAGTTGAGTACTCCTGAAGCAATGTAGCTTTTGATACCAAACTTGGGGGAAAGACAAGGAAAATATGAGTAAAATTTAGGATCCATCTGAAGATCTCTTCAAAGTCTTTTTTTTTTTTTTTTCACTTTTCTCTAAATATCATCAAGATAAATAGATGTTCCTGAACTGGAAAAAGGCCAGGTTACAGTGAAATGAAAGAAATATTCAAGTTGTATGCTCCTATTCTGTATTCACTGAGGGCTGGGGGACCCAAAGATGATGGAAATCATCCAGGTTTTGAGTCTTAATGAAAGAGACAGATAGGGAAGTAAAAACATGAGGCTGCCTGATACTGTATGAGGTGAGATAGAAAGGTGACTATTCAGGGCAGCTCCAGAAGAGGCAGCAACAGCGAAGACAATGGATGAGGCAAATTTCTATCAGAGCCTCAGTGGCTGGCACTGAAAATCACACCCTGGGGCATCATTTAGAATCCCTTCTTAGAAAGGCCAGAAACAGAAATTCACTGACTAAATGAGGTAAAGAAGGAATATACTGGAAGGATGCTGAGCAGCTCACAAAATGGACAGGGAGCTAGACTTGGATAAGAATAGAACTGGGGTTGCCCTAGGGGTCCTGAAAGCAGAGCTAGTGGACAGCCTTATCCGCAATGGGAAAGAATATGCTCTGACTCTTTCTTTGTTTTCCTTTTGTCTGTATCACTTGGCTTAGAAGTCCAGGGAGAGAGAATTTGATTGTACTGACCAGGATCAAATGTGTACCTGAGACTACAAGGAGAGGCCGAGACCTTGGGTGATAGCCACTCCACGACCACACCTGGAGAGGGAGCGGTGATTCCCCAAGTAGAAGTGAAAGGGATGTGATGAAGGACTATGACACGATCTTGTCTACTCCAGGGAGTGATGGAGTTACAGGGAATGGCACTCCAACCCCATTCAGTCCTGGATGTATTAGCATCCAGTCTATGCCAGGCCCCGCATTAGGCGCTAGGAGAAGAGGTGAGTAAGATGGATTTGGAAGTAACTGAGCCCACGTTGTGAACACAGATTCTCTGATGCCAAACCCATGCCTCTCTAGGAGTGAAGGGTCTAGAGGCACAGGAGGCATAACAGCTGGAGGACCAGAGTGACTACCAGGTGCCTTGATGAGGGGATGGGGAGAGAATAGGTCTTCACTGGTGTTCACCGGAAGTCAGAGTTACAGGGACAAGGAGAGCCTTGCTCAGCACCTGAAACCTCAAGAAGTGGCCCCCTCCTGCTCAAGCTATTTTGATGCCCACCCCGAGTCAGTCTCAAAGCCCGTTTGACCAAGCAGATTACCCAACCGTGGAATTTGGGCCAACACTGGAACGACCAAAGGAAGGAAGCACAGGAGCCACATCTGGGGTTGGTCACAGGCGAGGTGGCCTCCTATCTCCTTTCCCAGAGACCCCACTTGGGGAGCCCCACGACCCAATGGCTTGGTGGCCAGGCATATAACCGGTGTTCAACAAATAGTATGGGAGGAAAGAAGAGACAGGAGGGACGAGGGGATAGAAGGAATGCATAAAAAGGGAGGAAGTATTTTTAAATGAACAAGTTAATGAGATCAAAACTGAATGAATCAATGAGTGACTTCTATAGGGATAGGGGAAAAAATGAAGAAAGAGTGCATGAAATTTTAAGATAATCCAAACTTTGCCACTGCCTAGCTGTGGGATCCTACTTAAGTTTTGGGGACCTCAGTTTCCTCATCTGTAAAATGGGGCTAATTTGGACACCTCTCCCTGAGAGTCACTGTAAGGATAAAATGAGAGGATATAGGCAAAGCCTGTGGCTCTGAGTGAGAGCTCCACGCACATCAGCTATAATGACTGATGGGCTAAAGGTCACAAGTGAATGAATGAATGAGTGAATGAACAAAGGAAATGAAGAGAGAGAAGAAGAGAAGACAGCCAAGGTCCTTCATTGGGGCCTCTCCATCCTTGGTGGTCAGAGAGCACTGGGGACTGTCTGCCTGGCAGACAGGGTCACTCCCTCCCTCCATGCGCAGGCCCAGCCTGTTTGATTTCAGGAGGAAGATAAGATGCCGGGGCTGCTTTTTCATCTTCTCTAGGCCCTCCCCCCTGCTCACAGCCCCCTTGGCAGTTGGGGCCTTCAAAGTCCCTGCTGGCTCCAGATCTACAGATAATCGTTTACTGTAATCCTACCCAGGAAAGGAGCTGATAAAGTCCAGATGGAGTGTGAGGTCTTCAAACTCACTTTCTCTGCCCAGATAACACTGGGGCCTCTCAGGAGACCCCTTTCTCTTGGGAAGAGAGGCAAAATGGGCTGTGTTCACATAGCACACACATTGTAGGAATGGACTATCATTTGTTGGGGACACTCCTTGCTTTCCTAGGGTGCGAGGGGGGACGAGCGGAGAGGAAGCACTGGATTTGGAGTCGGATCAGCCTGGACACCTAATGTAGCTTTATGTGTCATTAAAATGGAGGCATAAATTCCTATTTTCCAGGGGGCTGTAAATGTTCAGGGATGCACTGGGTGTGGAAAGACCTGGGCTAGGGGAAGATTGAGGTCTTGCCTTGATCAGACTTCCCCATGTGGCCCAAGAAGGCTCCAGCACCTGAACCTCAGCTGGCTTCCTGGACTGACCCTCAGCTGGCTTCTCAGCCATAGGTCCAGGAGTCAAATAGGCCCCAGTGTGAACTTAGGTCTCTCACTTGCTGGCTGTTGACCTTTGGTAAATTGCCAAGCCTCTCTGGGCTTCAGTTTCCTTATCTGTAGAGTGTGCAAATAGTCTGTACCTTGTTGACTGGTTGCAAAGGGTTGAATTAAATAGCAAACAAGAAAGCATGTTGTGATTAGAAAAATAGACAAAGTGAAGGGCTACTGTTCTTGGCAACTCAGGCCCACGAACCCTCACAGTGGAGAGGCCACGTTGTTAGACATGATCAGGGAACGCTGGGAAGACCCACTCCAGTACCACATTCAGGAGCGGTGATGTGGGTGCCTCAGGACCTGGGGCGCCACTCAGTCCGATCCATGAGTGTTGGGGTCAGAGGAGGTCCTGAGGCCTGACTGTTCAGAATGGGGTGCGGCCCGGGGCATGGGGTGGATGCATGGGGCAGCAGCAGCCCCGGACACGCCTCACAAAGGGCAAAGGATCAGGGATGGTCTGGGGCCCTGTGGGAGGAGCCTCTGACATCCTGCAATCTTCCATTTGGACTTGCTTTCGTATCCCTTTCATTGACCCATTACGTAAATCCAAACAGATTTAAGATCTGACCCTACCTACTTCTAAGAGGATTTAGGCTATTTTAAGATGAAAACCTACGGCAAGAGGAGACTTTAAAGAGACTGTCTGCTGCTCCATCTTATAATGACAAAAATGCAGTGGAAACCACAGGAGATAGCCTCTGCACTGATTAGATGGGTAGAGATTTGAAGCTCGATGATACTCTGTGTGGGTGGGTGTGTGGGGAAACAGGCATGCTCTTTGAAGAACAAAAACATGTGTACCATCTCTTAGGAAAGCCTTTCGTTTTTAGTTGTGAAAATTAAAACGGACTTGTCCTTTGACCCAGCAATTCTAGGAATGTATCCCTTACTTAAACTTTCAACCATGAGCAAAGGCAATACAAGAATATTGATTGTAGGATTCTATGTTGAGACAAACATGGGAACTCTCTAAATGCCCATTAATAGGGAACAGGTTAAATAAATTATGTTGTAGTTATTCAAAGACAGCACCATCTAGGGCGACAGTGTATAATGTATGTCCCTGTGGGTGTGTATGTAGGATATACACAGATTTGTATATGCACAAACTTGGAACCGGTCATGTTCCTCTGGGGAGGGGGATTGGGTGACTGGGGCACAGAGGTGGGAGAAAAATTTACTCATAACTATTCTTTAAAGCTGTTTGAGTTTTGTTTTTTTTTTTTTTTAATCTTAGTTTGGCTCTGCTGTGAGGCACATAGAACCTTAGTTCCCTAACAAAGGATTGACCTCATGCCCCCTACTGTGGAAGCATGGAGTCTTAACCACTGGACCGCCTTGTTTGAATTTTTCCTTATACGTCTATATGAATTGTAAAAAAACCCCCCAAACCCAAAGATCTAAAGATCCCCCCACAATAGAAAATAAACAAGAAAACATCAACAACCACATGCACACAACCCGCAGAGAACCCATCTGAGGCGCATCCTAGACCCAGCACAACAATTTGCCCAGGCAGGCCCTCAGTAAACATTAAAATAAATAAATAGATTGGGATCATCGCAGGAAGGAAGCTGAGTAAATGCTTTCTGTACTTGAGCCAAACTGCTTTATAATACTCATGCAATATATTTAGCTGTCGGCTTGCTGATGCAAAGGCAAAATGGCAAGCAGGTTGCACAACATAGTTTGCATTTTGTAACATCAGAAAGGCCTGACATTAGTCTACTGAGATAACATTTCTCCTGAACAAACAAGCAATTAGCAGCTTGCCCCTTGCTCTCTGGGACCCTCCCTGAGGACCTAAAATGCCTTGGACTAGCGCACCGTGTTTACTCTGCTCTAGACGGCAGGGTGGCCTGCTGTGCGCGTGGGCGATTGCCTCCTCGGGGTGAATTTGGCCCAAGTGCTCTATTACTACCTTTCAGAAGGGAGAAAGGGACTTTTTGGTGGGGGATTGGGCACTAGAATAAGAGACCAAGGTTCAAACCCCTCTTGGTTGAACCTGCCTCTATAGAGGTAGGCAGTTTGGAAAAGGTAACATTTCTGAGCCTCCAACATCCAGTCTGGGAAAGGCAGCTCATGACAGCTGGAGGGTTAAGACACCTGGACATGATTTCTGAACTTTAATGATTTTTATTCCAGAAGACTCAGGTTACCCTGGCCATCGGTACGGTAGAATTCTCTTGCTCTACCTCAGATCTTGGAAATGCTAACTAGAGTAAACTAGTTTGGGCTAGCCATGTCCTAAAACAGAGCAACAACTTCTGAAAGAACAAAGAAGTTCTGATAAATGACAGCAGCCACCAGTGTGTGTATCACTCTCAGCTCCCTCATCAGCAGAAAAGAAGAAATAGGACTTCCCTGGTGGTCTTGTGGTTAAGAATCCACCTGCCAATGTAGGGGACATGGGTTCGATTCCTGGTCTGGGAAGATTCCACATGCCGCGAAGCAACTTAGTCTGTGGACCACAACTACGCAGTCTGCACTAGAGTAAGAGAAGCCCCTGTAATGAGAAGCATGTACACCGCAACTAGAGAAAGCCTGTGCACAGCAACAGAGACCCAGCTCAGTCAAAAAGAAACAAATAACCAAATAAATATTAATTAAAAAAATTTTAAAAGAATAGACGAAATTTATGCAGTGTTGTCAGGATTAATTGAAAGTGTATCTAAGGATTCTAGTACCGAGTAGGTGCTTTGTGGTCATTCAATAAACATTAGTTTCACTTCCCTGGGTGGCTCAGATAGTAAAAAATCTGCCTGAAATGTGGGAGACTTGGGTTCCATCCCTGAGTCAAGAAGATCCCCTGGAGAAGGAAATGGATACCCACTCCAATAATTTGCCTGGAGACTTCCCTAGACAGAGGAGCCTGGTATGCTGTAGTCCATGGGGCTGCAAAACGTTGGGCACGACTGAGCAACTAACACACTGTCACTGTCTCTCCCTTCCTCTTAAGAATTGAGAAAAGATCAATTATTTTGGGGACTCTCCTGTGACTATCCTGCCTCTGGATGATGGAGAATGACCAGCTCCATTCAGACAAGAGAGTGCATTCTCCCTGCAAACAGTTGGCCAAGTCTGATTACATGCAGTAGCTATGAATTATATATATCATAGAATAGTGACATTATTTTCCAGTTCCTGTCTATAAAATATCTAATAAAAACTCAGCCAGATTGACCTATATTTCTCTGATGGAATTGAGAGTTTTCCATTTAAATGGTGCCATGCTTCATATGTTGTTTTGCTCTGGGGCAGTCATGCTGTACTATGGTGCATTGGTCTGCAAGTAACAGCAAACCTAACTCAAGGTTTAACAAATACAGAGTGGGCTTTACAGATGCTTGAATCAGCACCTAAATGGTGACATCAGAAACACAGTTTTTTCTATCTTTCTAGCTCATCATCCTTAGACTTTGCTTCACCCTCAAACTGGTAGCAAGAGGGTTGCTGTAGATCCAAGGTTCCCTCTAAATGCTGAAATATCCCAAGGAAGAAAAGAGAGACCATAACTTTCCCTAGTTGCATCTTGGGAGTAAGGAAATTCTGTGCAGAAGTTATCAGTAGGCTTCTCATATCACTGTAGACAGAGTTGGGTCATAAGTCTTCCCAAATAAATTACAGCAAAGGCTTATCTTTGGACAAATCAGACTCACCCCTGGAGCTGGGGGCTGGAATAGATGCTGGGGAATGACCAATGGCATCTTGGTCATGTGCAGACAGACCTTAAGTTGGCTTTCCATGGCCCCTTCCTCACATCTTTGTGTAATCCCCTCTCCCTGAATTTGAGCAGGACCTGAGACTTACTTCTAACCAAAGGAATATGACAAAGGTGATGGAACACCACTCCTGTGATGATATCACACTATGGAAGATTCCATCTTGCTAGCGTATTCTCCCTAGAGACTTCTTTGATGGCTTGATGAGGTAAGAAACCATTCTGGACAGCCCAGGTGGCCAGGAACTGCAGTCACCCCCTAGTAGCTGAGAGCAGCCCCCCAGCTGACAGCCAAGAGCCACCAAGCAGCTAGGACCCTCTGTCTTCTAACCACAAGGAAATGAGTTCTGCCAACAGCCCAAGTGGGTTTGGAAGCAGATGTTTCCTCAGTCAGTCTGCAAATGAGAATACAGCCTGGCCAACACTTTGATTATGATCTTGTGAGACCCTGAGCAGAGGACCCAGCTAAAATACACACTGGTGGTACTCTAAGCTGCTAAGTTTGTGGTTATTTGTTATGCAACAATGGAAGATTAAAATGGTCAGTCTCTATCTTATTTTCATGAGACGGAAAAAGGTTTAATTTTCCCAATAGTTTTCTCCAATGAGAGAGAGAATAGCTTTGCCTGCAAAAATATTTTCCGCTCGCTGCTTTGTGATGACCTAGCTGGGTGGGATGGGGTGGGAGGGTTGAAAAGTAGGGTCAAAAGGAAGGAAATATAAGTATATATAGAGCTGATTCACTTTGTTGTACAGTAGAAACTAACACAACATTTAAAGCAATTATGCTGCAATAAAAGTTAGTTTATATATATATATATATTTGTGTATGTGTGTGTAGAAGATCTTGGGAAGAGGAGACATTACCAAACACCTTAGCGGCATCAGGTGCCAAGTCTTCAGACAATGTGGAAAGCTGTTCTGCATTAAGTGAGAAAAACAACTTGGGGACTTCCAGGGCCCTTGGGAAGCTGAGAGGGTGAAGGAGGAGGGTGCCTGGGGCTAGAGGGTATTGGAGAACAAGAGTTCCTGCACCTCTTCCTTGCAGAGATGTAGTGGTGTCTGCTAGGGTTGTCATCATAAAGTACCACAAACCAAGTGGCTAAAACAACAAAAGGTATTGTGTCATGATTCTGGAGATAGATGTCTGAAATCAAGGGGTCAGCAGAATTGGTTCCTTGTGAGAGCTGTGAAGGAGAACCTGTTCCACACCCCTCTCCTAGCTCCTGGACGTTTGCTGGCAATCTTTGGCATCCCTTGGCTTATGGGAGCATCACCCGAATCTGGCTGCATCACCGCGATCTCTGGCTCTGTCTTCACATGGCATTCTCCTATCTGTGTGTATCTGTCTCCAAAGTTCCCCTTTTAATAAGAACATAAGTTATATCGGATTATCATATTAGATTAGGGGTCTACCCTACTCCAACGTGGCCTAATTACCTTTGGAAATCCCTATTCTAAAGTAACATCACTTTCTGAATTACTGAGGATTGGGATTGCAATAAATGAATTTGCTGGGGTAAATCTGTGCAACGGAAAGTTGGGACAGAGCGGTGAAGTAACTCTTCATGATCTGCTTGAAACTGCACAGGCACGACATGCCATATTCCTAAGAGAGATTGCTTCCTCCAAAACATTCTGCAAAATTCCCAATACCCATTTCCCTGAGAATGCTGTCTCCTGATATTTCAAGGCCCTGCAATAACACAATTTGACTGCGTCTCTTCTATCCAGTGGCAAGGAGAAAGGCAACTGAACTTTGCCCCTTTTGGTGGGGAAAGAATCTTGCAGACTAGGTCAGGGCTGAACATGCCAGCTTTGCTGGAGAGAAAGCTGGATGCTGTGCCATTTCTGGGGTGTCACTGTCAAAGGCTTTCTTCTCAGAGATGAGGAGTCTGCCCGAGTGTCCTCATTCTTCCTCTATCTGGAAATCCGGCCACAAAGCTATCAGCTCTAATTGACTGCAATTAATAGTCTACATGTTCTTGTAAAAAGCGCTCTTGTTAAGGTCCCCTAATTGACTCATTTTCTTCTGTGACAACACAGGCTACAAAGTGGTATTTCAATGGGAGAATGAGGCAGGGCTTATTAAATAATCAACATTTTAATTCAGAGCAGATCCTGATTAGAGAGAAAGGGGAACAGTGGAAAATACACTCATTCTTGTCTCTGTGAAAGATAACTTCTTCCTAGATTGATTTCTTCCTCCTTTCCTCCCTATTTGTATCCTTCCCTCTCCTTCCCTTCTTTCATTTTAGCGTATATCAAGTGTTGGATTTACAGAATATTTGAGCAATAAAATGGCCTTAGAGACTATTCAACGTGATTTCCAGATAGAGAACCTGAGGCTCAGAGAAGTGAAGCAGCCCATCCAAAGGAGCACAGCTTTGCAAATAACACAGCTGACTCAATTCCAGGTCTTGGGGTTACTTCGAGGCTGTCTTTTGTTAGCCTGCATATTTGGGGATGAGATAACTCATTCTGGTTTTTGCTATCAAGGAAAACTATGAAAGCTGTTCTCTGTGCATCCCCACCCCACAGCCCCCCTAAATGATGATCTTGTTCATAAATTGCCTCCTTTGTCAAATTTTGAAGACTCTAGCTTTGTCTGTTTGTTGCCTGTTTATCTCATTGTTATTATCCTAAGGCGCAATCAAGTTATTTTCCTAAGGTGCAGCCACCTAAGGTGGTTCACACGGTGTAGAACCAGAATAAAGGCAAAGAAAGGGTCAGTGGTGAGGAGATTCATTAAGCAACAACAACAAGAAACAACCAAACCAAAAAAAACAACACCACCAACAAACAAAGGCTTTGAGTTGGGTGACAAAAACTGATGGCTCTCAGATTTTCTGGATTCTCTGGACAAGTGGTTCTGGCTCTGTGGATCTGGAGAAAAGCTGCCAAAATCCACCCACAGACCACAGAGGAGGGCTCAGCTACTACAATCATACTACAAATTACTTTGCCAAAACTTAATGTCACATGGCGTTGAACAATAATCCGCAGAGCCACATGTCCGTGGCTGGCTGCAAGAGACAGGCTTAGTGGAGACAATTCCAAATGCCAGCGTGTTCTACATTCACCACTCTGTCCCAGTTTTCTGTTGCACAAATCTACCTTGAATTCAGTGCAGAGAGGGCGCACCTCCCCTGGAAAGGAGAGAGAGGAGCAGCTGTGTTCTTATGCATTAACTTTGGAGTCAGGTCCAGGTGTGAATTTCAGCTCGTCAGGTCGCTGTGTGACCTGACCCACATGTTGTGATTTCCTGGTCTTCAGTTTCCCTACCACTTAAACGGTGGCGATGATGGTACAGGGTTGTTGTGCGAACACATGGAATGATGGATGGAAAGGGCTCAGCTCAGTGTCTGGAAGAAGTGGGCGGTTCGTAAATGATTCCCATCCTTGAGGCCCCAGTGAATGCACTGGATTCGTGGTCTCACAGCTGCAAATCACCATGGAGTCTCTTTTCCACCAGTGCTTCAGAAGCTTTCATGTGGCTAAGAGGTCCCCCTGGGGAGTTTGCTAAAAATGGTGATTTCCGGATTCCACCTCCAGACCATCTGAGTTAGCAGATTTGGGTCGGGACTCAGGCATTTCTGCATTTTAACCAGCATCACCACGTGATCCTGGACATTCTTGAAACACGCTTTGAGAAACTTCTTCGTACAGTTAAGAGAGGTGGGAACAAGCCCTCTCTGCCTGCTTCCCTTTGTCTTCCCAGGGGAGCTTGTGGCACAGGGTAAGGGCTCCTGTGGCTCCTCTCTTTAAATAAAATGGAACATTCTAGTCCAGGGGCCCTGAATTCAAGTGGTCACATGACATGACATAAAAGCCACGAGGCAGGGCTGGCCTGTCAGCCCTGGAAGTTAGGTTTCTTGCAAAGGCAGCAGCTATTATCCCATCTGCCAGTGTCTGCCGTTTGGGGGCTCAGAGACCTGGCATGGCTGCATTTTCCATTTTTTGTTACGGATTCCCCAAATGTAGGAATTATCACATCTCTTCATTTTTAAAAGTTGGAAATCATATACTATTATTTTATTTTTACATGCATGTGGGCCAAACAGAGCATGTTGATGGGTCTGCAGTGGCCCTTGGGGTGCCAGGTGGTCATCTTGGGGCTGCTCCTGCTTCTCATTTGACAGCTGAAGAAAATAGGGGAGGAGAAGGTAGGGGAGATAGCAGAGGCTATGCAGGCTGGCTGTGCTGGGAGGCTGGAGTGGGCTCTGCTTCTGCAGAGAGATTGGGGGTAATCAGCACCCTTTTCCAGGAGCAGAGATATAGGGCAACACCCCAGAGCATCCGCAGCCTTCCTCTCTGCTCCGACTTCAGGACTGGTGGGGAGGCCAGGAGCGGGCGAAGCTGGAGCTGCGCTTACTCATCCCTCCGCTGCCACCTTCTGCTTTGATGTCTTGATGTTCCAGTTCTGGCAGCCAGAGAGGCAGCGGCAGCAGGCTGCCTGCCCCAGCAGCCGCCTCACACCAGAACAGCTCTTGGCACGACTCTCTGGGGACTTCAAAGGTGGAAAATTGCCCTGGGATAGCTTCTCGAAGGCGCCTTCCTAGTGTGAACAGCGCGAATGGAGCAGGAGATCAAAGTGGGGCCAACCTTTGGTTACAGGGAGAGTGACGGGCAGGGTCTGCTCAGGGCTGAGCAGAGGGTGTGACTGGGCCTTGGGGGCGAGCCTGACCTTGAAGGCTCTCCAGAATCCAGCATCAGAGGGCTGTCTTACTCTTTTCACCTGTCTCCCTCTTTGAGGAATCTGGAATCTCTGGGTCAGGGACGATGCTGAGTAAGTGTTTCTCACCATGTCTTCTGAGCTCTTGGCCTTTTCTTTGGCTTTCTTGGGCTTCATCAGGCACAATCCCATCTGAGGAAGAGGAACCACTCAGTTTGACCTGCTGGGAGCCTGAGATTGCGTGAGGGCAGGGCAGCCAGCCAAGTGCTGAAAAATCTCTTCCTCTTGGGAAGCGCCAGGCAGTGCCCCAAAAGGGGAAGTGATCTGTGGGCTGATCTGCTAATGATTTATCCCCAGGTCTTTAGACCTGGCACCTGTGGCACCAGCTGCAGCCGGGCTGTCTGGAAAATCTTCCCAGCGGGCATCAGGGAGCACGAGGTAGGAAATCAAGCTCCCAACGCCAGCTGCCAGCCACTGCCGCACCAGCCCCTGCCCTCCTTGCCCAGAAAGGGCTGCTTTTGTTTGTTTTTTTCAAGGCAAGCATAGGCTGTGAAGCTGTGGCCTAGTGGAGGCTCTGGGGATGGACCAGGCCTGGAACACGTTGGAGTGATGTGTTGGCACTTGACTTGGCCTGTGTATAGCTGTCCCCATGATCTGGAGGCTTAGCCCTGATCTCCTAGACCAAGAGTAGGAGGCCAGCGCTGACCTCTGCTCATTGACTTCTCACCACCCACGTTCCAATATTAATGAAGTAATTATTTATAAAAGGAATAAGTGCCCGTAGTAAACATTTCAAACAAGCTTAAGATGAAAAATAAATCCCCATTTCCAATCTCGTCCCCAAGATGTAAACCACGTCAAAATTTCCTATTTTAGAAAGCAGCTTTGATTTTTGTTTGTTTGTTTCCTGCAAGGCAAGGCACATGGGATCTTGGTTTCCTGATCAGAGATTGAACCATGTCCCCTGCAATGAAAGCCCAGATTCTTAGCTACTAGACCCCCAGGAAAGTCCCAAGAAAGCAGGTATTTTCAAAATGAGTGCTTAGTAGGTATAGTCTTCTTCAATTTGATTTCCCTTTAACACATCTTTCCTTCTTGAGGAGCTGTATTATTTGAAGCAGCTGAACAGTAGTCTAGTGTCTGGATGAGCTGTGATCTATTAAAACAGCTCTCTGTGGATGATATTTCGAATGCTTCTAGTTTTTCACTCTTACAATCGAGTGGCAATGGGCCTTTGTGTACTCTACAGAGGTGTACTAGGTGAGTATGTCTCTGGAAGTCTTTTAAAACTTTGAGTATATGTATTCCATTTTTCTCACTAACACTCTGAGGGAGGGACAATGGGACCCATTTTACAGATGAGGAAAATAAAAGCTCAAGCAACTGAAAGTGGTTTGCCCTGGGTCACATTTCTGGCATTTATATTCATTCAAAAAGTGTTTATTAAACCACTGTCCTTTACAGGTATAGTGCTAGACACTGGAGAAGCAAATGATTGAAGTCCTGCCCTGTTGCTTACAGCCTAGTGAGGAAGTTGTGTGTGTATATATGTATGTGTGTATATATACACACATACATATGTACATATATATACAACTTGTGTGTTGTATACACAGTTTGTATACAATTTTTTTGTGTTGTATATACAACTTCACACACACAAATTGTGCTAAATGGTTTGAAAGACAAACCATGGTATTACAAAGGAGAATGACAAGTGGGCTGATTATGAATTGTGCAGTCAGAAAAAACCACATTTACACTTTGGTGGTGTCATAGAGTAAATGTTATATTCCCCTCACCCCAACTCATGGTGAAACCTAGAGTGCAATGTGATGGTGTTTGAAGTGAAGGCTTTGGGAGGTGATTAGGCCTAGGCCCATGGGAGTGGAGCACTCATGAATGAGATTTGTGTCCTTATAAAAGAGACCCCAGAGAGTGCCCTTGTCCCTTCCACCGTGTGAGGACGTTGTGTGAACCTGACCCTCCCTGGGTCCGGAACTGGGTGCTCATCAAATGTCAAATCCTCCAGAATGATATGAAATAAATTGTTGTTGTTTCTAAGCCCCTCCGTCTACAGTCGTTTGTTACAGCAGCCCAAACGGACTAAGATATGAAGGAGAAGCAGGATTGCCAATAAGAACGTGAGAGTGAGAAGGTTCTGGGAGCAGAGAGCAGCACGTGTCAAGGCCCGTTTCTGCTCACGGTGTCCAAGGACGCGACAGAATATCAGTACGGCTGGTGTGTGGTGAGTGTGGCAGAGAGTCGGGGAGAGGCTGTCAGGGAGACGGGGAGGGACGGGGCATGCAGAGGCTCACAGAGAGGGACTCTACATTTGTCCAGATGCAGTGGGCAGGCCCTGAGGCCAAGGGAGCTGTTTTCCTGGGGAACCCTAAGGCCAGCCGTATCGGCCTTCGTCAGGGTTTTGGCCTTTCGAGTAAGAGCAGGAGTATAGTAACGAGCTAATGGTTTTGAATGTGCTCTGCGCCAGCCACTCTTTTCAGTACTTTTCACATGTTACCTATTTTAACCCTCGTTGCAACCATTTGGGGTAAGCAGTATTGTTATCATCTCACTTTTATAGGTGAAGAGACTGAGATCAGAGAGATTAAGTCATCATCCAACTAGTTAAGTACCCATGGGATTTTCATCAAGACTGACAATATTCTGGGCCATAAAAGAAATCTCAGTGAATTAAAAAAAATAAAAATCATACGAAATATGTTTTCTGATCACCATGGAATTAAATGAGAAATCAATAAGAAGAAGATGTCTGGGGAAACTTTATATATCTGGAAATTAAAAGACACATTGCTAAGTAATTCACAGACTGAAGACAAAACCACAAGGGAGATTAGAAGATACTTTAAATTAAAAATAACAGAAGTATGACATATCATAATTTGTGGATGCAGCTAAAGCAGTGTTTGGAGAGAAAGGGATAGCTTTAAATGCTTTTATTAGACAAGAAGAAATATCTGAAGTCAATGACTTAAATTTCCACCTTATAGGAAAATAGAGCAAAGTAAATAAAAATTAAATATAAACAAGGAGCTAATAATAAGAGCAGACACTTATGAAATGCAAGACATAGAGGCAATACAGAAAATTAGAAAAATCCAAATTTGGTTCCTTAAACATAATAAGCAAAGCTGCTGCTGCTGCTAAGTTGCTTCAGTTGTGTTCGACTCTTAGCAACCCCATGGACTGCAGCCTGCCAGGCTCCTCTGTCCATGGGATTTTCCAGACAAGAGTACCAGAGTGGGTTGCCATTGCCTTCTCCAAGCAAAGCTGACACATTTCTAAGTAGCTTAATCCAAGGGAGAAAAAGAGTATCAATTACCGATATCAGAAATAAAAAGGGATTGTCATCACAGATTCTATAGATACTAAAAGGATAATAAGAAAAAGCGATGAATATCCTATGGCCAATAAACAATAAATTAGATAAAACGGCTGAATGTATTAAAGTATAGAACTAACCAAAATTGATGCAAGAAATAGAAAATCTAAATGTTCCTAAGTCTATTAAAGAAGTTAATTTTTTGCTACTAAAGTTTTTTCTTAAAAGGAAATATCAGGCCCAAATAGCTTCACTGGTGAATTCTACCAAACATTCAAGAAAGAAAGCGCACCAATATTAAGTAAATATTTTCAAAATATAGAGGAGAATCACTGTCCAACTGTTTTGTGAGCCCAGTATATCATTAATAAAAAAACCTGACATAGGAATTATCAAAAAATAATAAAATTGCAGACCAATATTTTTATAAATAGAGGCACAAAAATCCTTGGTAAGATAGCAAATTGAATCCAATAATATGTAAAAATGGTAATATATCATGACCAAGTATGGTTAAGGGTTAACTCCAAAATGAAAGTTTAATATTTGAAAATCAATCTTTAAATATAATTTCATAAAGTAGCAGAAAAATCATTCATTTCATTGAGTGAAATTGATTACTTCAATATGATCAAATTGATTACTTCAATATTCAATCATTCAATATTGATTACTTCAATTTTAAAATGCTTCCAGAAAAATAAGCTACCCAATAAAAAAATGGGCCAAAGATCTAAACAGATATTTCACCAAAGAAGACATACAGATGGCTAACAAACAATGAAAAGATGCTCAACATCACTCATTATCAGAGAAATGCAAATTAAAACTACAATGATGTACCATCTCATGTGGTCAGAAAGGATGCTATCAAAAAGTCTACAAACAATAAATGCTGGAGAGGGTGTGGAGAAAAAGGAACCCTCTTACACTGTTGGTGGGAATGCAAACTAGTACAGCCACTATGGAGAACAGTGTGGAGGTTCCTTAAAAAACTGGAAATAGAACTGCCATATGACCCAGCAATCCCACTGCTGGGCATACACACCAAGGAAACCAGAACTGAAAGAGACACGTGTACCCCAGTGTTCATCACAGCACTGTTTACAATAGCCAGGACATGGAAGCAACCTAGATGTCCATCAGCAGATGAATGGATAAGAAAGCTGTGGCACATATACACAATGGAGAATTACTCAGCCATTAAAAAGAATACATTTGAATCATTTCTAACGAGGTGGATGAAACTGGAGCCGATTATACAGGGTGAAGTAAGTCAGAAAGAAAAACACCAGTACAGTATATATATATATATGGAATTTAGCAAGATGGTAACGATGACCTGTATGCGAGACAGCAAAAGAGACACAGATGTAAAGAACAGACTTTTGGACTCTGTGGGAGAAGGTGAGAGTGGGATGATTTGAGAGAATAGCACTGAAACGTGTATATTATCATATGTGAAATAGATCACCAGTCCAGGTTCGATGTATGAGACAGGGTGCTCAGGGCTGGTGCACTGGGATGACCCTGAGAGATGGTATGGGGAGGGAGGTGGGAGGGGGGTTCAGGATGGGGAACACATGTACACCCATGGCTGATTCATGTGAATGTATGGCAAAAAACACTATATTGTAAAGTAATTAGCCTTCAATTAAAATATATAAATTTAAAAAAATAAAGAAAATAAAATGCTTCAAAGGAAAAGCATTTTAAAATAAAAAATTCTACCCATTGAAAATAAAAACTCATAGCAAACTAGAAATAATAGGGAAATAATAGGAGTATTAGGAAATAATATTATTATTAAATAATAATATTATTTCCTAATAATAATATACAATAAATAAATAATATTTTATATATTATATAAATAATAATGATAATATTAGGAAATATTATTTCCCTAGGAAATAATAGGGAACTTTCTCAAAATGTTAAAAAGCATCTGTAAAAATAATCTATAGATAACATCATACTTAATGACAAAAGATTATAATTTTTTCCCCTTGAGATATATTGTTGCTGTTGTTTAGTTGCTAAGTCATTCCCAACTCTTTGTGACCCCATTAGACTGCAGCACGCCAGGCTTCTTTGTCCTTCACTGTCTCCTGGAGTTTCCTCAAACTCATGTGCCCTGAGTCAGTGATGCCATCCAGCCATCTCATCCTCTGTCGCCCTCTTCTCCTGCCCTCAATCTTTCCCAGCATCAGAGTCTTTTCCAGTGAGCCAACTCTTCACATCAGGTGGCCAAAGTATTGGAACTTAAGCATCAGCATCAGTCCTTCCAATGAATATTCAGGGTTGATTTCCTTTAGGATTGACTAGTTTGATCTCCTTGAAGTCCAAGGGTCTCTCAAGAGTCTTCTCCAGCACTATAGTTCGAAAGCATCAATTCTTCGACACTTGACCTTCCTATCTCACAGTCACACATGACTACTGGAAAAACCATAGCTTTGATTATACAGACCATTGTCAGCAAAGTAATGTCTATGCTTTTAAATGTACTGTCTAGGTTTGTCATAGCTTTTCTTCCAAGGAGCAGGCGTCTTTTAATTTTGTGTCTACAGTCACCATCCACAGTGATTTTGGAGACCAAGAAAATAAAGTCTGTCACTGTTTCCACTTTTTCCCCATCTATTTGCCATGAAGTGATGGGACCAGATGCCATGAGTGTAGTTTTTTTCATGTTGAGTTTCAAGCCAACTTTTTCACTCTCCTCTTTCACCTTCATCAAGAGGCTCTTTAGTTCTTCTCGCTATTAGAATGGTATCATCTGCATATCTGAGATTGTTGATATTTCACCTGGCAATCTTGACTCCAGCTTGCAATTCACGCAGCCTGGCATTTCGCAAGATGTACTCTGCGTGTGTGCCTGTATGTGTCCTAAGTTGCTTCAGTTGTGTCAACTTCCAGGGAATCTTCCCAACCCAGTGATCAAACCCATGTCTCCTGCCTCCTGCATTGGCAGCCAGGTTCTTTATCACTAGTGCCTTGTGGGAAGCCCTGTACTCTGCACATAAGTTAAATAGGCAAGGTGACAAATGTAGCCTTGACATATTCCTTCAATGCTTTTGACCAGTTTGCTGTTTTATGGCTGGTTCTGTGACTTCTTGACCTGCATACAGATTTCTTAGGAGGCAGGTAAGATGGTCTGATATTCCTATCTCTTTAAGAATTTTCCACAGTTTGTTGTGATTCACATAGTCAAAGGCTTTACTGTAGTCAATGAAACAGAAGTCAATGTGTTTCTGGAATTCCCTGCTTTCTCTATGATCCAATGGATATATTGAGATATATTATAAGGCAAAATTGCCCATGTTCACAACTTCTATTCAACCTTATCTAACAGTATCTAACTCCTGCAATAAGGCAAGAAAAAGAAATAAAAGGCATAAAACTTAGAAAGAGAGAAAGAAAACTCTATCTTCTTGCATGTACAATAATAATTTATGTAAAAGTCCAAAGATTAAAAAAAAAAACAAAAAAAATTAGGAAAACTAATAAGTGAAGTTAGCAATGTTATAGGATACAAGGTTAAAATACCAAAACTAATTGTATCCTTACATACTAATATCAAATAATTGATTAAATTAAGAAAATAGTTCTACATATAGTAGCACCAAATAATACTAAATTCCTAGGAAGAAATCTAACATAAGATATTCAGGATTTCTACATTGAAAACTACAAAGTACTGGTGAGAGGAATTAAGAAAGACCCAAACAGATGGAAAATGTCATGTTTATGGTTTTTAAGACACAGTAATATTAAGATGACTCTCCTCCCTAAGTTGAACTACACTCAGTGCAATCTCAATCAAAGTTCCATAATTTTTGGTGTAAACTGACAAATGAATTTTAATAATTATGTTGAAATACAAAGACTGTAGAATAACAAAAGCAATTTTTATAAGAGAGTTGGATAACTTAACCAACTTGTGTTCAAGGCTTGCTATAAACTTACTGCAATTGAGATAGCTTGGGGACTAGTGAGAATATAAATATATAGATCAGTAAAACAGATTAGAGAGTCCATAAATAGATGTACATGTATTTGGTGAGTTGTTTTGACACAAGTGAAAAGGCAATTTTGTGAGAAAACAAAAGTCTTTTCAACAAATAGTACAAGATGTTCATGTAAGGAAAAAGTGAATACTGATGGTTAACACATACCAAACCATAAAAGAAGAAAATAATAAATTAGGTTTCAATTAAAATAAGAGCCTTTTGTTCTTTGAAGGATATCATTAAGAAAGTACAAAGGCAAGCCACAAATTGGGAGAAAATGTTTGCAACATATATGTCAGAAAAAGAATTTGTATTTGGAATAAAAGAACCCTGACAACTCAATAATAAAAAGACAAACAATCCAGTGAGAAAATAAACAATCCAGTGAGAAAATGGGCAAAAGATTTGAACAGATACTTCTCAAACGAAGCGCTGAGAAAGATGTTTAGCACCATTAGTCATCAGGGAAATGCAACTTCCATGGTAATGAGATACTACCACATACCCACTAGAATGGCTAAAATCAGTGGTGTGCTTATAAATATTTAACAGTTAACTCTCTGCGGGATAGGAGTAGAGGAAGCCTGAACAGTAGCATTTGCTGATTTTATGGTGTAAATACTTCCACTGCAAATAAGTTCAAGCTACCAACAAGAAGATGTCAACAAACCCATAGTTGGTAAGAGATGCTTATGATCGGCTCCCACAAACTGCTGCAAGCTAGCGCCAGCATACTACTAACTAAAATGTTTAAAACTGACCATCCCTCTTCCATTGGTGGAAATGTAGGGCAGCTGTAACTCTCATAAACTGCTGTTGAGGATGTAAGATGATAAAGTGAAAAGTGAAAGTTGCTCAGTCATGTCTGACTCTTTGCAACCCTAGAATTCTCTAGACCAGAATACTGGAGTGGGTAGCTTTTTCCTTCTCCAGGGCATCTTCCCAACCCAGGGATCAAACCCAGATCTCCCGCATTGCAGGCAGATTCTTTACCAGCTGAGCCACCAGGGAAGCCCAAGAATACTAGAGTAGGTAGCCTATCCCTTCTCCAGGGGATCTTCCCAACCCAGGAATCGAACCAGGTTCTCCTGCATTGCAGGAGTATTCTTTACCAACTGAGTTTTCAGAGAAGCCCTGATAAAACCACTGGTCAAAAAGAGTTTTATAGATTTTATTTTTTTAAATAAAGTTAAGCATCATCTGCCATATAGCTCAGTCATTGAACATCTGGGTACACCCAAGTTCATAGCAGCTTCATTTGTAATAGCTTCAAATTGGAAACAACCCAAATGTCTACCAGCAGATGACATACTGTGGCATACTCATACTCATCAGCAGTAGAAAGGAATGAACTGATAAATCAATCTCAAAATTATTATACTGAGTAAAAATTTGAAAAAAAAAAAGAGTACTCAATGTCTGTTTCAATATACAAAGTTTTTTTTTTTTTTTAATGCAATCTACAGTGAAAGAAAACATATCAGTGGTTGTCTAATGAGGGGGTGGAGGGCAGTGGATTTTAGTGGGCACAAGGTAATCTTTGGTGGTTTCAGGAATGCTTGTAATCCTGATTATTGAGATAACTTCAAGGATGTCAAAACCAATCAAACTATATATTTTTACATATGTGCCATTTCATGTACTTCAATTATATCTCGATAAAAGATGAAAAATTGTTCAAAAAGTGCAAACTCCTTGACTTGAACCCAAGCTCAGAGATGAGAGAACTTAGGAGCTGAACTAGTAGTTTAACAAGCCCCTCAGATACTTTTTATAAAGGTGAAGACCTACTGAAGGGGAACCCAGAATTTAACAAATAAACCCCAAATTTAAATTGTATGACAAAGCTTAATTTTCAAGGTGGATCAAAGTGTCTTTACACTTCAGAATGGAACCTGAGTTTAATAGTAGCATTTACATCATCTAACAGTCCTAGCTTGTGCTAGGTGCTTTCCCATGCCTAGAGATTTGCCTGATGTTGCCCCCACCAGGTGGCAAAAATGGGAGAGTTGACTCTCAGGTCAGCTGAGAATTATAGGGTTAGGTTCAAATCTCCTTTCCACCACATCCTAGTTGGGTGAACTCCTGCACATGTCTCTCTGTCTCAATTATCCACTCTTTTGGATCCAAGCCATTCCAAGAAGCTGTAACTTAAAACAAATTCTCACCATCTGACCGTCCGGGTAGGGCTTGCTGTGGACAGCTAGTCTCTACTTCACATGGGGAGGGGCAGCTGGGGTGTTCCTCTAAGACGGAAGGATCCACTGCCAAGACCCCTGGGTGATGGCTACCTCCTAGGAGCTGGTGTGATTGTAGGCTGAGCCTCTCTCTGTCCCTTTCCAGACAGATCTTTCCACAGACTGCTGGCTCTTCATGCCTTCCTTAGAGCATCACAGCTGTGACTTAAATGCTAGTGTCGAAGAGAATGAGGCAGAAGTTGTATCCCGTCTTATGGTCTAACCTCAGAAGTCACAGTGACGCTTGGCCTGGCTGGGCATCCTTTAATGCCTTCCCTCTTGTTCATCCTCCTGCAGCTAAGCTGGTCTTTCTGCTCCTCTGAAGGCTAAGCCTGTTCCTACTGCAGTGTGTTTGCTCCTGCTCTTTCCTTGGCGTGAAACACTTCCCCTTGCCCTGCAGATCTTCACAAGCCAGCCTCCTTCCCATCATTCAGGTCTCGGACAAACGTCATCACCTCAGAGGAGCTTGCTCTTCTGATTTTCACCCTTCTCATCCCTGTAAACCTTAGCAGCACTATTCAGTGGAATTTTCTTTTCTGGTGTGATGAAAACAGTCTTTATTTACATTGTTCAATACAGTAGCCACTATCCACAAGACTATTGGGCACTAGAACTGGATTTCAACTTTTACTTGATTTTAACCAGTTCAGTTCAGTCGCTCAGTTGTGTCTGACTCTTTGTGACCCCATGGATTGCAGCACACCAGGCTTCCCTGTCCATCACCAGCTCCCAGACATTGCTCAGACTCATGTCCATTGAGTCAGTGATGCCATCCAACCATCTCATCCTCTGTTATCCTCTTCTCCTCCTGCCTTCAATCTTTCCCAGCGTCAGGGTCTTTTCCAATGAGTCAGTTCTTGTTATCAGGTGGCCAAAGTATTGGAGTTTCAGCTTCAGCATCAGTCCTTCCAATGAATATTCAGGACTGATTTCCTTTAGGACTGACTGGTTGGATCTCCTTGCAGTCCAAGGGACTCTCAAGAGTCTTCTCCAATACCACAGTCAAAAGCATCAATTCTTCAGTGCCCAGTTTTCTTTATAGTCTAACTTCACATCCATACATGACTACTGGAAAAACCATAGCCTTGACTAGACAGACCTTTGTTGGCAAAGTAATATTTCTGCTTTTAAATATGCTCTTTAGGTTGGTCATAGCTTTTTTCTAAGGAGCAAGCGTCCTTTAAGTTCATGGCTGCAGTCACCATCTGCAGTGATTTTGGAGCCCCCCAAAATAAAGTCTGTCACTGTTTCCATTGTTTCCCATCTATTTGCCATGAAGTGATGGGACCAGATGCCATGGTCTTCGTTGCTGAATGTTAAGTTTTAAGCCAACTTTTTCACTCTCCTCTTTTACTTTCATCAAGAGGCTCTTTAGTTCTTCTTCGCTTCTGCCATAAGAGTGGTGTCATCTGCATATCTGAAGTTATTGATATTAATAAACTTTAGTTTAAATTTAAATATGTGCATAGAGCTAGTTGCTGCCACATTGGTGAGCTCAGCTCTGTTCCATCGTTTCATCCTATTTTCTTCATAGCAGTTATCACCATTTAAATTATTTATTTCTTTTTATGTTTTCAACTTTTTATGATGACAAATTCAACTCTAGAGGAAATTGTAAGAATAATAGAGTGAACCCTTCACCTAGATTACTTAATTGTCAATGTCTTGCCAGATGAGCTTTATCTTCTGTATTGTGCTGCTGTGCTAGAGTCGTGTCTGACTCTTTGTGACCCTATGGATCATAGCCCACAAGACTCCTCTGTCCATGGGTTTTTCCAGGCAAGAATACTGGAGTGGGTTGACATTTCCTCTTCCAGAGTATCTTCCCAACCCAGGGATCAAACCCGTGTCTTGTGCAATGGCAGGCAGATTCTTTAGCATTGTGCCACCTGGGAAACCCGTTATCTTCTATATGGCTGTATATAATTTTTGGCGGGAGGTGGCTGAACCTTTTGAGAGTTAGTTGCAGATAGGATAGTAGTTCACCCTTAACACCCCTAAGATCAAGGACATTCTCCTAATGCTATCACCATGCTAAAGGAACTCAACATGAACACATTCAGTTCAGTTCAGTTCAGTCGCTCAGTCGTGTCCTACTCTTTGTGACCCCATGAATCGTAGCACGCCAGGCCTCCTTGTCCATCACCATCTCCCGGAGTTCACTCAGACTCATGTCCATTGAGTCCGTGATGCCATCCAGCCATCTCATCCTCAGTCGTCCCCTTCTCCTCCTGCCCCCAATCCCTCCCAGCATCAGAGTTTTTTCCAATGAGTCAACTCTTCTCATGAGGTAGCCAAAGTACTGGAGTTTCAGCTTTAGCATCATTCCTTCCAGAGAAATCCCAGGGTTGATCTCCTTCAGAATGGACTGGTTGGATCTCCTTGCAGTCCAAGGGACTCTCAAGAGTCTTCTCCAACACCACAATTCAAAAGCATCAATTCTTCGGTGCTCAGCCTTCTTCGCAGTCCAACTCTCACATCCATACATGACCACAGGAAAAACCACAGCCTTACAGTTATCTAATATTGATATTATAGCATTGTTTAATATGTTGTTTGTGTCCCCAAAAAGTCTTCTGTGGCTTTTTTTTTTCTTTTGATCTGGGATGCAATACAGAATCATGTGTGGTGTTTGTCTTATCTCCTTATTCACCTTTAATCTGAAACAGTTCTTAGCCTTTCTTGGTTTTTCTTGACCTTGGCATTTCAGAAGAGCAGAGGCCAGTTGTACTGAGAAATGTCTTTGGGTTTGGATTGTTTGCTTGTTTCCTCATGATTGCATTCAGGTTATGAATTTGAGCAGAAGAGCCAGTTAGTGATGTACTCTCAGTGCATCAAATCAGGAGACACTTTGTAATAATTTGTTCTATTGTGTGGGACACTTATTTTGATTACTCGGTAAAGCTGGTATTCTCCAGAGTTCTCCATTGTCATGGAACTATTTTTCTCCCCTTGGCAATTTATAACTAGTCTACGTTGTTGCTGTTGTTCAGTTGCTAAGTTGTGTATGATTCTTTGCAACCCTATGGACTGTAGCACACCAGGCTTCCCTGTCCTACACAGTCTCTCATGTCCATTGAGCCAATGATGCCATCCAACCATCTCATCCTCTGTCATCCACTTCTCCTTTTGCCTTCAATCTTTCCCAGCATTAAGGCCTTTTCCAATGGGTTGGCTCTTCACAGTAGGTGGCCAAAGTATTAGAGTTTCAGCTTCAGCCTCAGTCCTCCCAATAAATATTCAAGGTTGATTTCCTTTAGAATTGATTGATTTGATCTCCTTGCTGTTCAAGGGACTCTCAAGAGTCTATAGGGAGATCCTTTGAGAATATGTGAATATCCTGCTTCTTACCAAATCTTCATTCAATGGTTTTAACATTTATTGATAATTAACCCGGAACCAATTATTGCTATAGAGTTGCAAGATGATTTTTTCCTCTTTATTTCCTTCTGTATCTGTGAGTCGGCGTTATACTGTAAAGAAAAGATTTCCTTTTCCCTATTATATTTATGTGTTCATTTTTTTGGATCAGAATGAACTCATGAATTTCATTTCATAATCCATTATTGTCATTATTCATTTTGATACTAAAATTGATCCAGTCCAGGCCAGTGGGAGCTCCTGCAAGCTAATGTCTATGTTCTTCAGACATGCCCCTGTCACTTCTTGAGATTTTCTTACTTTCTGGTATAGTAAGATATTCCAGGCTTACGTTAATTAATTTTTTAAAATTGAGATGTTTATTATGTTTGTCTCCCATCTGAAGATAAGCTTTTCTCTCTACCAAGATTCTTAGCACTTAAACGCTTAGGTACAGATTGGACAACAGAAGTCTTAGAAATCTAGTTCTGGAACTAATAAAGGTCACTACATGAACAGCAAAGAAGGTCCAAATTCCATCCAGTTCTTAGCTGTTTGATCACAACAGCAGAGTGTAGAGTCAGTGAGGCAGCATAAGTGATGAAGAACATGGGCCATAGAGCTAGGCCTTCCCAGGTTTCTTGCTGCACTTCTATACTTAACTGCACACTTTGGATAAGTCACAACTCTTTAAGCCTCACTTTCATTATCATCAGTGTGGGACACCACTTACAGTACCTCACCACATGATTGCTATAAAGACTAACAAAGAAAATATACATAAAGTGCTTGGTGTAGTGCCTGGCACATGCAGATGGCCAATAAATAGCTGGTATTATTTTTGTATACATTTTCTCATCTAGTCTTCCCAGCAGCTGTGAGATAGCTTCATTTGTAGATGAGGAAACTGAGGTTCAGAGTGGTTACTAAATTACCCAAGGTCACATAGCTAGGTGGTGAGGAAGTCCAGGTATGAACCAATGAAGAGGATATTCTCCATGTACTGGAGAGGGACAGCAGACCTAGGTGAAACAGAGACCTTTTTACCTGGCCTGGCCTTGCACCTCCCCCAATCTTCTGCAGAGTGTAGGCAGAGGGGGTCACTGCTCATTGTACAACAGAGAAGTGACCAGGGCCTGGCGAAGGAGTAACTACCAAAAGCTTATCAATGTTACAACAGACTATATGTGGCAGCAGAACAGTGGTTAAGATCATAAACCCTGGTGAGACCTGGATTTTCATTCTGAGTGGGAGATCCTAGGTAGGTTACCTAACTTCTCTGGGTCTTGGCTTCCATATCTGTAAAACTTCAGGGCTTTTGCAGTGACTGTTCTCTCTGCCTGCAATGCCTTTCCCCTACACTCACATAGTTAACCCTTTCATATCCCTTATTTCTTTATGAACATCACTGAGCCCTACTTTGATCACCTTACTTAATAATATTCACCTTCTGCACCCCGTCACCTTTTCCTGGCTCTACTTCCCCCCAGCACGTCTCACCACCTGACACCACATCCGTCACTTGTTTATTATTTTCTTTGCTCATTGTCTTTCTCTCTGGAGTAGAATGTCATCTACACCAAGACAAGGTCTTTGGTCTGTACTGGGTCACCGAGAAAAGTGCCTGGACATAATAATAGCTTCATAAATATTCCTCATTTTTGTCACTGTAAACAAACCACACCAGAGTGCTAATTTTTTAGGAAATGCTCAAAACAAACAATGTTATCATATCATGCTGATGTTTAAGTCCCTCTGGAATTTGATCATGGTTTTTATTCCAAATTCCTGTCATTTTTAGTTGTGGCCTAAAATGAAAGTGAAAGTCGCTCAGTATCCAACTCTTTGTGACCCCATGGACTGTATAGTCCATGGAATTCTCTAGGCCAGAATACTGGAGTGGGTAGCTGTTCCCTTCTCCGGGACATCTTACTAACCCAGGGATCGAACCCAGGTCTCTGCATTGCCGGTGGTTTCTTTATAGACTGACACACCAGGGAAGCCCAGTTGTGGCCTAAGTCCTCCAAATAAGTCTGGGACTCCATTTCTACCTTAGATCCCGCTTTCCAATGTGACCTGCAGCATATCCTCACCTGAGAGTTTGCATAAATGCAGATTCTTGGGCCTCCCCACCCCCAGTCTGACACAGTCAAAATATGCATTGAAACAAGACCCCCAGGGTGACCTGTGTGTGGTCAAGTTGCTACCTTCCATCACTTTCTTCTTTCCTGGAATCTCTCTCTTCCTGCTCCCCAAATCTTTCACCCATTCCTCCCTAACTTTCTAATTTGACCTAAAACATTTTTCCTTGGCTCTCTGCTGCTTTGAGGGGATTTTTCATGTTCCTCTATCTACATATCATATCTCCTTGAGGTGCCCCTTCATTAGATGAAGCGTTTGTTGAAGCCAGAGCCTCTCCCTACCTACCTGCATATCCCACTACCTCCACCTGCCTTAACTTAGCATCTTTACTAGAAGCGAATGAATCGTTTCACATCTTTGTTTCCTTTGTTTACTTCAAGCATCTAAAGATGTTGAATACAGCATTGCTTTCATGGATTCTTAGCTCTGCATGCTTCCTGAAGGCAGGACCATTCATTCATCTTTCTTCAAACTTAAATTTACTTTTGTTTTATTCAAGGAACGTTGGGAACAGCCTGAGTAACAGTCCCTAGATAAAGTGGCTACCAGGGAAATACATATGCGTGAGACACAATTCTTGGAAATAAGCTCACAGCCTTGTGGATGCCCCATGTGGACACACTACCAGGAGTCTTCATTGTAACATCACCCGATTCAGTGGCAAACAATCTAAATGTCCACTTGCAGGAATAAAAGAAAAATCTATGGAACAATCATACTATGGAACAATTAAAATTCTATGTAGCAGTTTTTATAGAAAAGGAGATAAATATATAGTTATTACCAGAAAAAGATCTCTAGGACAGGATGAGTGAACACAAACATCTTACAGATAACGTGCTTTTTGACACTGATTAAACCTTAAATATAAACATTTATATTCAATGTGTACAAAATGGATTGAACCGGCACACAAATTAATGACAGTGATTGAGGGAGACTTTAGCCTTGTCATTTTTTTTTTAACGTGGAGAATACAAGTATGTCCTAGTATTTGTGCAATTATAGAATTCATAATAATTTAAAAATGTAGGACTTCTCTGATCATCCAGTGGTTAAGACTTTGTCTTCCAGCGCAGGTGATAGGGGTTTGTCGGTAGTGGGGGAGTTAAGGTCCCTTATGCCTTGCAGCCAAAAAGTCAAAACATAAAGCAGAAGCAATATTGTGGCAGATTCAGTAAAGACTAAGAAAGAAAGGTCCATATGAAAATTTCTTAAATGTAATATTATTCAATTCAAATTAAAGAAATAAATATAGGGCAAGAGCAACTAATGTGACCAGAACTGAGAGATGGAGAGATATTTTAGATTGTGAAAACAACTTCATGTAGCCAAGTTGCAATCATTCCCATCATATGGATGGCTTAACTGAGACCAGCAAAGGTTAAGTAACTTGCTTAGAATCCCATAGTCACTGTTAATAGATAAGATAGATTGAATGGAGCACAGGTTCTTTGTACTAAGAGTAGGGTGATCCCTGCATGGAGAATGAGACAAGAAAGTGCTGTCCAGAAGGGTCTTCTATTTTTTATGATTCTTGCACACTAAAAAAAAATGGCAAAGAATTCATTGGGAAGGCAAGCAAAGCACATAAAATTACATTAACAACAGAAGATTTGACTTCAAAAGCATTTATATACTCAATGCGAAAGACCAAAGAACTGAATTTCTCGGGCAATGGACACCCAGAAGTAATCAAGCTAGACCTAGATGATGAGTATGATACATCTCAATGAGTGCTCAGTACACAGTAAATGTTGGGAATTTGTTTAGCCGCTCAGTCGTGTCCGACTCTTACAACCCCATGGACTGTGTCCCGCCAGGTTCCTCTGTCCATGGGATTTCCCAGACAAGAATGCTGGAGTGGGTTGCCATTTTCTTCTTCAGGGGATCTTCCCAACCCAGGTATTGAATCCACATCTCCTGTGTCTCCTGAATTGTCAGGCAAGTTCTTTACCACTGAATGTTGGGAAAGGGGATTTGAAACAAATGAAGCATGGTCCTCAAAGGTGCCTAGTATATATGCTGAAATAAACTGAACTGAACAAAAGGTTTCAGTGTTTCTCAAAACAAGGACACCTAGGCCTGGAGGCAGTGCCAAAACATCAACCCTGAAGATGTGAGTCAGCTCTACATTTGCACAGTTACTGCCAAGAGTGAGTGCAGTAGGCGTGGAAGAGTCAGATTTGGAAACAACATCTCGAATTTTGTTTGCCCAAATTTGCCAAACATAATAGATTAGGAGCCCTCATGGGTGTACCTAACTAATTGCCCTTAATGTTTGTGCACATCAGATGACCTTTCAGCGACAAGCCCAATTAATTAAATGCAGACACACAAGTGGGGTTCGGAAGGGCGGGGGAGGGCTGGGTTCGTTTCAAAAGTAAGCCTGTGTTATTTTCTTCTAAAAAGTTACGGGGAGAACACATCTAAACAAAGCCAATTATATGGAACAGTCCATCAGGATATAGTAGAGAATATTTACAAGGACTCCCTAAGGCCTGTCGAAGCCCTGAGATACATAATGCCAGAGAAAGGGAGAGAGAGGGTCTTGGCAGGATAAGGGCTGGTCTTCATGGCCTAGGGGAGGGAAGGCAGGTGGAAACCAAGCCTAGAGTGATATGAAAATCAAGTTCAATGCATTCCTAAAGTGGAGTCTTTATCTAGCCTTTATTTAGGAGTCCTCAAATCCCATTAGGCAGAAGAAAAGGAATAGATAATTTTTAAAGACACTCTTTTTCACATTTACATCATTCATGAACACCTTCACAAGTTTTGCAGTGTTCAAGTGACTTCATATTTTTCCTATAAATTGGAAATTTCCCAAAGTGTTCACTGCCACCATTGTGTCATATCTGAGTTGAGTCTTTTTACCACAACAGTGTCATCTATCAGATCCACCTGCCCACCCAGCGAGGGAACCTACTCCGTTTCTTTTGAACAAACCACAGAAAATGCCCTAAGTTTTCACTGACAAATTTTAAAATACCCATTCCCTCTTGAACCCATGCAACCTGATTTCCTTAATGATATTCCAAAATGATTGCTCACAAAGTCCTTCATTCTACTAATATTTCTCTTCCAGAGTCCTCCTCATTCATTGCTGAAACTTCGCTAGTTCTCCCACCAGAGGCAGAAGGGAGATTGCTAGCAGGGAGCGAGTCAGAGTTACGTGCCTCAAAATATGCCCTGGTAGGTTTCCAGGTAAGTTGATTCAAACGTCCTTGCTTAAGTAGGGTCAAACAGACTTTGTTGTAAGGCTCAGCCCAGGAATTGCTTTAGAGGCCACCCTGGTTGCCTCTCCTGACTTTTGCAGTTAATCTCAGACGCAGACAGTTCCTGCCCAAGTCCAGCCTCAGAAGTGGTTCTAAAGATGCCTGACTCAGAGGCCTACCTGCATATAAGTGATGGATGTGCATGAGAGATTGAGAGCTAGTGAGAGCTATGGAGATTTCTAAGATATGGACTCAACTTCTCTACTGACGAAAAAAAAGGTAGCCCCATCAGAGCAGATGGAGGTGAGAAAAAGCTAAGATGAATGGGAACAGGGGGTGAAATACTGTCAAGGACCACACAGGGGATAAAGACCCCTCCTGACACTCATTTCCATCTGCTCCATCTACTTCCATCCCTACAGCTTCTCCCTTGGTTCTAGAATGAGTCTGGCCCTAGAATCTTCTGTCTTAGGCACCAAAGGAAGGGATGGTGGAGCTATGACCAAAATGAGAGGGATTAATTAAGTCATGGCACCAGATGCAAAAGGCAGCTTTGTGACTCAAGTCCAAATGATGATACAACAGTATCTGAGAGCTCTTGACACTCTGATTGGCTGGGTATTTGTTTTAACAAGAGTTTCTTTTCAAAACCAGTGTCTCTTGTTTGTCCTAGCTGGAATCTGCCTGAGGCAGGGCAGGTGCTGCTACTCCCCACTCAAAATGGCTTCCAGTTACTGAGTTCCTGGAATGAGCCAGGCTGCATGGAGCCATGCATTCGGATGGGTCTGAATTTAACCTTGCCCAGTGTTTTTGGGGTGAGGGGTACTACACCCACCATCTTCTGCATTATGGAGCCCTGAAGGTGATCAGGGCTTTCTTTATAACTTTAGTGTTCTTTCAAGGCCTAGAGGTCAAGTCTTTTTGTCCATGTGCAAAGGCAACAATAGCCATCTACAGCTTCTAACCACAGGGCACTGCGGGGCACCTCACAGCAAACCACCATCCTCAGAGGTTCTTAGCTACCAAATTTAGTGCATAAACATGCATAGTGCATAACACATAAACATGCATAATATAAAAGGAGAATGAATAGATGATTTGGAGAAAGTTCTTATTCTGAATTTTTACTTCTGTCACTACTTTATGACTCTGAACAAATAATAATAACTAGTAAATGTTTTGAGAGTTTGCTTTGTACAAGATACTTTCTGTGCATTATTTTAGTTTATCTTCACAGGAATCTGTGAAGTAGGTACAATTATTCCCCCTGATTATGAAAACTAAGGTGAGAACCCAAGGTGATATAGCTGTAATCAGTAGACCCAAATTACTTTCAACAGGATCAATTATTTTTTGGATGACTGATCATCTTGGTTTGCCTGGGACTGAGGGGTTTCCCTGGATGTGGGATGTGTTCAAGCCAGGCATGTGCCAGACAAACTGGAACGAATTGACCACTGTATTTTCTGAGTATATATTACCGTAAACACTTGATTTGATCTATAGGCATTTTGATCCTGTCATTTTACTAACCACAGCTTTGAGTTTCCTTTTTTGAATCCAATTCGTTTCCTTATATAGCCATACATCAGAGATACTGTGGTTCCATCCCAGATCACTGCAAGAAAGCAAATATTGCAACAGAGTGAGTTGTTTGAAATTTTTTGTTTCCCAGTACAAATAAAAGTTATGTTTACACTCTACTGTGGCCTAATAAGTGTGCAATAGCATTGTGCTTAAAAAAAAATGTATATACCTTAATTAATAAATACGTTATGGCTAAAAAGTGCTGAAACAATTTCAATAGTAACAGAAAAGATTACTGATCACAGATCAGCATAATGCATATGACACTAATGAAAAAGTTGGAAATATATCAAGAATTACCAAAATGTGATACAGAGACATGAAGTGAGCATGACTTACTGGATGGGAAGCTTCCACAAACCTTTCATTTGTGTAAATATTAATATCTGTGAAGCAGAGTAAACTGAAGGACAGAGAATGAAATATGTCTATATATTGTAAGTCTCAACTTCGCTGAGTATAGATTGTATTAACTTTAATTTGTATAGATATTTTCCTACTGGTAAGATTCATCATAAAGTAGATTTTGAAAATGATTTATAATTATTTCTTGGCTAATTCGTGATACAACCATGTTCAATTTTCATCAGTGATTCTGGGATCTTATTGCGCTTCACATTACTAACCTGATTGTTCCATAAACTTGTCCCGACTTTTGCCTATTAACTGGCCACATCCTTGACAGTGCAAAGAGAAAATAGCATAGTCAAAACAGTATAGTTAAACTCACCTATGTTCAAAATAATGAAGCAAAATAATGAGAATAAAGAGTCTGACTCTGTAGAGAGGAAACTTTCACATATTTAAAATATTTTATCTTTTAGCCATTTAACAAAGATTATGGATTTCCTCCTTTGTGCCTTGTGCTCTACTAGATTCTGGGATCCAGCGGTTAACAAGACATGGTCCTTGCCCTCATCGTCCAGCAGAGTTGGTATTAACCACCCATTTTATATTTAATTATCTGATTTTAGTGATGATCCAGACTACATCGGAGAAGAATGGGAATCAGCAAGGCATGTGGATGGGAGCACTTGTAACAGCCAGATGACAGCCCCAGGAAGCAGCAAAGATGAAATCAGAACCCCGAGCCGGAGTCAGGGGTAGGGTCTTCAACTGCAGTGTTCTGGGGGTCACTGTCTTGGGGAGGGTGAGGACAAAATGGGGTATTTTTCTCCTGCATATAGTTCCTCCAGGGGTTGTGATGAGGATGTGGGCAAATCCAGAGTTGGAAGAAAGAGTGTTTTGGAGCCAGGGACATGGCTGAGAACCCCGATGCCACTTGACATCATCACTAACTGGAAAAGGGTGTATTCTCTGGAGACCACTGGGAAGTGACTTGTGTGTCACCGTTTCTGGGACAGTAAATCCTCATCGAAGAGAAGATATGCATTTGTGTATATCTAGGCACTGAGCATTTTGATTTTATCCTCACTGTAATCCTTCCATGCATATGTATGAGCTAAACTGCTTCAGTCATGTCTGACTCTGTATGTCCCTATGGACTGCAGCCTGCCACGTTCCTCTGCCCGTGGGATTCCCCAGGCAAGAATACCAGAGTGGGTTGCCATGCCTTCCTCCAGGGGATCTTCCTGGTTCAGGTACTGAACCTGTGTCTCCTACGTCTCCCACAGTCAGGTTCTTTACCTCTAGTGCCACCTGGGAAGCCAGTTAGCATGAATGCCACCATTTTACATATGAAGAAACCGAGATTCAGGGAAGAGAAGCAAGAAGTCACCCTGCTAGAAAATAATAAAACCACATTCTACAAATAAAGCGTGGATGTTCACTCCTACATTTTGGACAACCTCAAACATTGTGAGCCTTGTAAAATGGGAATAATAATCCTTTTATATTAAGATTGTTCCAGTGGAAACAGAATGGTATCAAGTTCATTACATAATCAGTAATAAAGCACATAGTAGGTGGCTCAAGGTGGAGCATTTTCTTGTCTTTCCTTTACCTCAGTTGCTTCACTAACATAGTCTAACCTTGTAAGTGGATTTTCTTGGAGTTGTATGTGGATATAAAATAGAAGGGAGATCCTGGATCTCTGATGGAGTGGAAGAAATTACAATCTGGCTGGGTTGCCCAGGGAGTTGCAGAAAGTAGGCATCTCCCAGAACCTTGTTCTCAGTGTTCGTTGATGGACTGAACATTAAAGGATGCAGGAATCAGAAGGGAGTGTCTACTGGGGCTGTGTGATCAGGAAAGGCTTTCCAAGGAGGTGAGACAGACCTTGGGACGGTAACATCATTTTCTGATCAACCTGCTCTAGCAGGAGCTAACAAGATTTTTTTTAAAGCATGCCAGAAAAATGTACACATGTAACATTTTTATTTTGCATGAGGAAAAAATCTGAGTATCTTTCCCTACTTAAATTTTTTTCCAAAGCTAAACAGCAATAATATGAGAAAATAGTTCTTAATATTAAAGCATTGTAAACACACACACACACACACACACATAGACACCTCAACACAAAACCAAAACCCATTTCAAAACAAAAACTGGACTTTGGAGTCAGACCAGCCCAAATTTGGAGCCTGGCTTCTTCGTTTTCAAACCGTGGGACTGAAACAATTCTCCTAATATCCTTTGCCTCAGTTTTCTTACCTATAGAGTGAGAATATTAATAGCTCCTTTATGGGACTGCTAGTACTGAGGTAGCCGGTGCGTGTAAAGCATGCAGGTCGTCACGTGGCTCGTGGTAAACATTCATTACCTGCTGTTTCATATTTTGAGCATTGTGTCTGGCACTGGAACACTAATCCAGGATTCTCCAGATAAAAGGCTTTCCCAAACTCAAAAGTTAGTTGTTCAACTTTATTGTGGAAATTTTCAAACATACAAAGAATGAGAGAAAATACTTTCGTGAATCCCTCTATGTCCACCTCCCAGCTTCAACATTTATGAACTCATTGGCCAATCTTGTCTCATTTTTAACCCCTTCCACTCCCAACCATGGTATATACTTTTTAGTTAATTAATTTTTAAAATTGAGATTAAATTGATTTATAACATTATATTAGTTTTAGGAGTACAATATAATGATTCAATATATGTACATATTGTAGAGTGACCATCACAATAAGTGTAGTTAACATCCATCACAAACTTGGTATGTTCTGCAGCATATTTCAGATATTTTATCTACAGCTTATTGGGAATTATGTTTCAACTTCTTAGTTCTCTCTTTGTCAGGGGAAATAATCCCAATCCCCTTTTTGTACATGAAATTTATTAAGGTAAAATTTATATATGGTAAAATTAGCCCTTTTAGGTTTAACACTTTTATTCTGCGTTTTGACAAATGAGAATTCTTTTGACAGTTCTTCGGAATTCCGTTCTCAAGGAACTCAGATATTCCAGCACTAAATAGATGATAAAACACACAAAGTTTTGTACTGTGTATATTGAGCTTAACATAGAAAAGGAGGAAATAGCCTCTTTCAGTGGTCTGCTTAATCATAGTTTATTATGCCTCAGAAACCTAACATGTTTGATTGGTTAGAACTTAACCAAGGAATAGATTTATTAGCATCAAGGATTGTTTAGAGCAAATGAGTTTATGTTGATGCATTCATTCCAAATGGCCATAATATTAATAAAAGGTTTCTAAGAAGCTCAATTATTATTGTGTTCATTAATAGCAAACTGTAAGCATGCCCCTATTGGGGTTGTGCTCAATCCAAATAAAGATAACTTTGTTAATTGAAAAGAGATGCTCCTCTGGTATGTTCAACAACACAGAAACAAAGGACCAAGTGAAAAACAAGTATAGATGGCAGTAATACTACTTCCTTCTTCCTGGATCCTAGCTGACAGTCTGAAATTGCCTACCAGCAAGAGTGCCCTCTACCGTTTCCCAGTTACTTTGTCCTCTCAGTGTCCAGTTTTGAAGGGTGGTGCAGTTTCTGGGTCACCAGAACCTCTGTGGGCCAATTCATAGTTTAGATAAGCATAAAAACACAATTAGGAGCCCCTTCTTTCTTACACCATTTATAAAAGAACAACCTTGTGCTTATGGCAGTGCTTGCAGAGGGGTCATCAGAAGTGGATGCTGTGTTTCATTACAACTAGCTCTCAACAGCGGAAGCTGTAAAGAACCACGAACTTGGAGTAACTCAGTAGCGCAGACCCTCACATGACCTAACCAGAAACTCTTTCCTAGCCAATAATCAACGGAATTTATCTAACAGTGTATAGCCCTAGATACAAGTCCATTTAAGGGCTAGTTTTCAATGCTTTATTAGTGTAACCATCAGGAACTTCCCTTTCTCAGTGCCTAAAGATCACTTACTTTTTCCTCCTTAGAGTACTATATACTTAGCAAATTTCTTCAACGACATGGGTTCCCTTGCCTGTCAGGTTAATAGACTTATTGTTGTTTGCTTGTTACTGCTTTGATTTTGCTTCATGTTAGTTTGCAGCTCTGGTGGCAGTTGTTCTATTTTTAGGGATAAAGGATAGAGGTTCCCCCAAGATTGCCTTGACCAGCCTTACTTGCACACGTCCCCAGTTTCTGAACTAGAACATTTGCGTCTTCTATGTTTTACTCTGGTCTTTCTGCACTGTGGGTAGGTAGATCCTAGAGTCCTGCATTAGTGATCAAGCTCTGATGTGTAGTTGTGTTTGCTACATCCTGGCTGAGTTTACTTTGTTTAACTTGATGGTCATACTTTTGACTTCTGCCATTCTAGCCAGAAATCTCCTGAAAGACCTTTTTTTGTTGTTGTTGTTGTTGCCTTTGTTTTTAATATTTATTTATTGGCTTCTCGGGTCTTAGTTGATCTTCATTGTTGTGAGCAGGATCTTTAACTGAGGCATGCAAACTCTTTAGTTGCAGCATGTGGGATCTTGTTACCTGACCAGGGATCCAACCCAAGTTGTCTGCGTTAGAAGCATAGCGTCAGCCACTGGACCACCAGGGAAGTTCCCAAGACCTGATTTTAACTTGAGGCTTTTTTTCAGCTGCATTTCAGTCTTGGTTTGTTGTGTTGATTTGTCTATGGTTTGTCTAGAAAATGGAGGTAAATATTGTCTTTCCTTGAACTTACATAAGTCTGTTTTCTGTGTCTGTTTTTTGTTGTTGCTGTTGTTGTTTTTTGTTTTGTTAAACATAGGAACTGCCAAGTTCAAAAGCAGTTAATATGATGCCCCTCACCTCCTGCCACTTTGCCCCAATATAAACTGTTTCAGTTCTACAATAGTCAGTCTTTTAATTAGCTGTAAACTCAGTTCTTATATCTGGTCCAGATAGGAGAAAACTAATGAATCAGATTATAAGCTCTCAAGGTCTATGGGAGCCCTTAACTTGTTTATAGAGACTTAAAAGCACTGAAATAAATATAGAATAAGAGAACTCAAACATTTTCAAAAGGCAAAACCATTTAACTGCTAATACTTTAAATATTTTGGTTTTTTCAAGGGGTATTTTCCTGTTGAGACTGTATCTTTGGGAAAAAAAAAAGTTATCTGTGGGCTGGTGTTGGTTAGTAAGTTACACATTGAGATGGAATGTAGTTCATTTAGTTTTTTTAAGCAATGTAAAGTGTTAATTGCTGCTATATGATATAAAATAAGGGAAATATTTATAATCAAGGTGAATCCTGAAAAATTAGCTCTGCTTTGATAATTACTTCTCTCTGATTTTGCCACCATATAAAGATGTTAGCATAACATTCCAGTTTAGGCTAAAAAGCCTGTTTAATCTGAATTTTCTAAATTTCCTATTCTTGTCTTAAGCTAATATTACTTTCAAAAATGCCTAAAATTACAAGCGTGTAAATAAGTGTGTTCAATTAGATTGAATTATAATAGCCAATCTCTTTATAAAAAGGGTTGATATTTGTAAATTTAGTCATGTCACAAAGTCCATGAGCCTACAGAAGCACTTGACTTAAACTATCAATGTAAATTCTAACATGTTTTTTTTCTGTTATGACTAATATCATTAATGATTGGAATGTCTTTGAAGGGTGACTTTTTCTAAGATCCCCAGTGGAATTTGAAAATTTCAGAGCCAGCAATGAATAATTTTTATTTTAAATTCTCAAAGCAGAGAGGAAAATCTGTGCAGAGTTATAATGTATATTAGTTTCATATTGTTGCCATAACAAATTACCAGAAACTTAGCAGCCTGAGAATACAAATTTATTCTCTTACAATTTTGGAAGTTAAAAGTCTACAGTCAAGGTGTCAACAAGTCTTATATGTTTTCTTGCCTTTTTCAGTTCCCAGGGGCCACCTGCATTTTTTGGCTTCTTCCTCCAATCTTCAAAGCTAGCAGCTAAACATCTTTTCTTCTCTCTGACCTCTTACCTTCCTGAGATTATATCAGACCCACCCAAATAATATAGGATCATCTCAAGATCCTCAGCTTAATTACATCCCTATTGCCAAGTAAAGTAAGGGAACATGGTCACAGATTCTGGGATTATGATGTGGACATCTTTGAGGGAGTCAAGAATCAACCCTTCATACCTGAAATCATTTCTACTTTAATTCTTGCCTATACATGAATTCATTTGCCCTCTTACAATGTTTGAATCCAAATGGTAAAATCAATATGATGTATACATTGTCTTGCTGCTGCTGCTGCTGCTAAGTCGCTTCAGTTGTGTCCGACTCTGTGTGACCCCATAGATGGCAGCCCACATAAAATTAGTCATGTAAAAGGTTGTACACTGTGCTTATTTTTGTATGTTTTAATATATAAACACAGTGATTCAATAAGCAAAAACCTTAAATAAGACAGAAAGGAAAGGTCTGATAAAGGAAAATTATAACCTTGCACTATTTATCTTCTTTCCACATAAGAAAATAAAGAGGTATTCTTGACTGATGTAGATTCATTTCTTAAGAGTTTCAGTTTTTAATTTTTACTTCCTCTTTTACCAATGGAATCTCTCCCCAGGACTTCTGTTCATCTGTTGCTCTATTTGATGAGGCAGCCAAGGCTTTCCCTTGTTCTGATGACCAACCTACTCTGATGACGTTTTTAAAATATTGCTTCCCCAAAACTAGATCTCAAATTTAGAGTTATAAAATTCTAAGGATATTATTAAAACATAAAATATTTGTGGGTTTTTCTGGATAGCCAGTGAGGAAACACAAAAACCGTCTCTCTTACCTTATAAAAAGAAAAGACAATAAAATTAATTAGATTTGTCTGGCATTTTCCAGATTTTAAGTAACTCAAAATTACTGTAAGAGCTTATTTTATTCACCAACAGTGGTAAGAGTTTGAGTTTGTTATCCTTCTAATGGAATTTCATGGCGCCCCTTCTATTAAGGTGCTGTGCTGAAAAGGTTATTAGCTGCAACAATAGGACATTCATGGCATTAATTTAATTAATTAATACCTTTACTTGAAAAAAATGACATCTACCTGGATAATATTCAACAACCAACTTTGGGAAAAATAAGGCTAGCTAAAAAATTTTCCAAGTGGCACACTGTAAAATTTTGCTCATGGTAAATTATTATTTCGTAAGAAATAATTAATAAAGCTATTTTTACTTCTTTTTGAGACATCAAAAAATATGTCCTTGTGGTTGTTGAACTCACTATACTATTTTCAGTTAAACTTTATGTATATTTGGTTAAAATAGCACTTTGATGCCTGAGAAGTCTACTTATGATATTTACTAAAACGTCGACGGTGCCCCCTGTGGCTTTGTCAGTTTCTACCAAGATATTATCACATGACCCAACATGGGGTGGGAGAGGGAAAGCTGTCTACCATCTTCATAGGCTTGGCTGTATACATATGTGACGTGTGCTAATGTTGGGGTTCGCCAAACGACCTGCCCTGCTAGAGCAGATGTCCAGGGAAGGGAGAGCTGCTGCACTTTGTGTGTGGGGCTCTCCCTTGGTGTGGGGTTCCTCCTCAGAACATTGCTTTAGAAACTGTCCCTAGCAATGGCAATCATACTGAATGACATTGTCTAGAAGATGTCTGCTGGTCAAGCTCAATGGTGAGAACCTTACTCACTTGCTTACTTGCAATGACTTTGGGCAATTGCATTACTTTAGGTTATTTATTGACCAAACAAGGTAGCTTTTGTGCACTGGCTAACACCTCTTGTGTTATTTGGAGTAATGTTTCAGAATAAGTCAAGTGGTTCCTATATCAAATTCAAGAACAAGGAATTCCTTGTCCAAAGTGGGATGAACTGACCAATGGAATCTCTCCCCAGGACTAGTCTACATAAGGGCTTGATTAAGGGCCATTTTAGTGTTAATTATACTGTTCTGTTAATTGTAGCTGTTGTCAAATGTATTGTAACAAAGTCTTAAATGCTGTTGCATAGCTACCTTCTTGTTGGTTCATACATCAGATGATTCTATTTCTAAGGAGATTTAAATAAGTGACATATATAAGCACAATGGGATCTGTGAAAATAGCACTGAAACAAGACTATGGTGTGGTCCGGAACACCTGACATATATCTGTGTTTTATGCTCTCCTTCATTACCTTGAGGAGAAAGAGAACCAATCTGTGGGAAATTTCCAATTACAGTACCATTTGTCTGCTGCTGCTGCTAAGTCACTTCAGTCGTGTCCTCTGTGCGACCCCATAGATGGCAGCCCACCTGGCTCCCCCGTCCCTGGGATTCTCCAGGCAAGAACACTGGAGTGGGTTGCCATTTCCTTCTTCAATTCATGAAAGTGAAAAATGAAAGTGAAGTCGCTCAGTCGTGTCCAACTCTTCACAACCCCATGGACTGCAGCCCACCAGGCTCCTCCGTCCAGGCAAGAGTACTGGAATGGGTTGCCATTTTCTTCTTCAACCATTTGTCTAGGCGATAACAAAACTGAATGTTTGTCACTACAATGGCTCTAAACAGTTAAAGCAGATCAATTTTGAATAGCCTTGAACCTCAGATTCTCAGAGGACATCACTGAAGATGTTCCTGACCAACAACAGCAGGACTTGCTTTAACTAGCTGGGTTCAGACTTGTGGCCTAGGTCTGTTCCTTCCAGAGGACCAGCCTTTGATGCTAAATTAGACCAACCACCAGGAGCTTCCCTCTTCCAGGACTGAGTTTTTTCTGCCACACAGAACTGCTCGGTGAATTTCTCCACTGGTGCATGATCCCTTGTCTGGCAGGGATATATGCATAGTTTTGTAACTTTCTTTTCTACCTCTTCTATTTCTGCCTTCTTTTTGACCCAGTAGTAACACATACAGTTTCTGAATTGAACAGATCAATCTGGTTGCAGATTCTGCTTCCTCACAAAAAAGAAAAAAAAATTTTTTAAGACAGGTTAACCTTGGGACAATTAAGGTTAAAATTTCCCAAAACTTATGTACCTGGGTAACCAAGGTTGAAGTGGGAAAGTTTCATCTTCATTTATCCATGTTGAACTCAAGAGTTTTGCAATTCTAGGCAGTGTTTAAAAGATTATTATTTTTAATATAATATTTGTGACTTTTGCCACACTTATTTCAGATTTTTTTTTCTTTAATTTAACTCATTTCTCCTTATAAATAGATAGGAGTATCATAGCAAAAGTATAAAGATAAAAACCAAAGTACTTTTTAAAATAAAGATTTGCTTTGTGCTGTCTTTGCTGTTGTTTTAGCTGCTAAGTCATGTCCAACACTTTTGTGACTCCGTGGATTATAGCCTGCCAGGTTCATGGGATTTCTTAGGCAAGAAAACTGGAGTGGGTTGTCATTTCCTTCTCCAGGGGATCTTTTCAACCTAGGGATAGAACCTGGGTCTCCTACATTGGTAAGCAGATTCTTTACCAACTGAGCCACCAGGGAAGCCCTTTATACTGCCAGTGGTGTGGTTATCATAATTTGTAGATAACCATTGTGATCTAATAGGCAAGGCCTTAGGACTGCTTTAAACCATACCAACCCATTGCAACACCACAAGATCAGAAGTCAGTAAAAACCAAGCACCCAGCAATCCAGACTACTTCCTCTTCCCTAAAGTCTCTTTCTCCTCCAGCCCTTGCTTTTTATATCTTTACGAATTTGAACCCTCTGCCTTGTCCCTCTCTCCTTTGATCTGTGACCCCCACGGTGTTGAGTTTAGAATCTGATTTCCCAGTTTTAACCTTTCATACTCAGTATATTCACTGTAACAGTTAAGATCCTGTGATGGCAAGCAACAGAAATCCAATTCTGGCTATTTAAATGACAAAAAAGAGATTTAGCAGAAGGATCGGGGAAGTTTGCAAAACTGAATGAGAAGCTGAAAAAATAAATTCAGTGTAAGGAGAGAACCAGGGCACTTCTGAAGAGCAAGGACACAGCAATTAGTGGGCAATCTGTTTAGGAGATACTAACTCTCCTCACTCTTTGACCCTTCTTTTGGTTGTTTGGGGTCAACATCGAGGCAGATTCATCTTTGGTGTCTGGAACACCATGCCCAGCTCTTCTGGTGGGAATATTGCAGAACTCCAGCCTCAACATTCAAGGACTTGAGTCACTTTGGGCAACTCTCTTCACCTCTTTTAGTCTCAGTTTCCTCGTATGTGAAATAGGAGACCACATGGGATTTGGGGAAACAGCTATGAAATACAAAAGCGCTATAATGCAGCAAATACAAGCAAAGCCAATAAGGCTACACAAGTCTGGGTTCAAATCCTAATTAAAACGTAAACACTAGCTATGCGTCTGCGCACAATTTATTATACTTCTATTCCTCATCCGTGAAGTGGAACAATAATATTTACTTTATTGTAATTAACCTTGATTCTAGCATATAATAAATGCATAGTAATGTAAGCCATACAAGGAAAAGAGGCAGTAGATGTGATAATAACCTCATGAAGTTATTATCAATCATTCCTTTTTGAAGGTGAGTGGTGAAACCATGCCTCCTCCCACATATTATTAATTGAACAGTTATGAGAAATCTCTGTCTTACAGTAAGCTTTTCACATAGGAGAATGGAAGCCCCTGGAATGAAGGGTGGCACTAGATTTGCCTCTGTGTAATCAACAAGGATTTGCCTGCTCCAGCCTCATGTCTCTTCTGGAGACTGAAGTGTTCTTGGCACATCTTTTATAAAAGTCAGCCTTGCTTTCTTCCTGTTGCAAATTGCATGCACATTTCTGCTCCCTGTGACCAGCCTCCATTTCTCCGCCATCCTTCTCCAGTCTCCCCTCCCCCTCTCCTAATGAGAACGAGTTGACTTATAATTAAGGTCATATTTTATCTGCAAGGAAAGGCAGTGGCTGGCATGGCTGGGGCTCCACAGCTCCGCTCAGCGTTCCTCTGGCGGATTACTTGTGCGTTGATGACCATCAGTTGTTGTTTCAGGCTAGAGACAGAAGAATGGTTTTGATGGCTTGAAATTAACAGCCGGGTTTATAGCTTGTAAATAGTCTTTGTGGCGAGATTTTCCTTCTCTTCTCTAATCTCCTCTTCCCATTCAGATCTTATTTAGGGATCCCATGCCAGGAGCATGCAGACTGTTTCCAGTATTCCAAGTAGCTTCTGCTGAGAAGTCCATAAGGGGCTTCCATGGCTCTTTGCACCAAATCTCCCTTTCTGGGATGGGAAGAGTCCCACCGGTCCACTGCAGCCTACCTGCCCAAGTCCCCCTAAGACTGTGATCACTCATCTCTCTCTCTCTTCTTGGCTCAGAGTGAGAGAATTTCTGATCCCTTCCTATTATTTTTAACTTATCTCTTAACTTAATGGTTCCTGCAAACAGACAGGCAGTTTTCCCAGATACCCTGGCTGTTATGGTGATGGAGGAGCTGGTTTGGAAAAATGTGAATTTCCTCCAAACCGCTAAAGTCAATCTAGTGACCCTCGAGGGATACTGAGAAGCCTGGCTGGCTTTGCCTGTTTGCAAGTTGCACTTGCTTCTCTGGCTCAGACAACTCTGCAATGAGAACTAAGCAGAAGTTGCTGGAGAGATCCCCTCTGGGAAAGGAAGTTTCCCATTAGAAGCGAAAGAAAGAACAATCCACGTCCAGACAGCTTTCTGGTCTACTGGTTCTGAGACTGGCGGATGGGCCAGTGCTCGTAAGCAAACTGGACCAACTTGGACAGGAGGGACCCAGGGCTGGCTTTGTCTGAGTCACACAGCTGCAGCACAGTTGGCAGAGTGACTCACCCTAAACAGACGCCCCAAGAGCCAAGCATGGGGGACATTTAGTCCCTGCTTACTTGTTATTGATGGGAACACAAGAGTCCCCCACCTCCTGCCCTCCCCCCAACCCCAATGTCAAACCAGAGTGTTTTAGATTAACATCAGGGCTTTAAATGTGAACAGCATGTCAGCAAGCCCCCTAGACAACATTATTTAGTCTCCCGACGTCAGACGTTTGTAGTGACTGTACATTGTACCAGCACCTTCTTCAGAGTGACATTGACATCACTCTGCACGAATAAGTTAATTTTCCCATCACGGACTGATTCATTGGGCAGAAACCGCAAGTTCACATGCCGATGCGTGGGCTGAACTCCATGACCCTTCTACTGCAAAACTGAAAGTATATCATTGTGTTTTCATGCAAACAAGCACTGGGAAGCAGTTCTCTTTTACTTAGTTAGATTTTTATTTATCCTTTTCGTGGCAACATGACCTTTCATGACACCGGCTGAAAATTAGCTCTTTTTGCAGCATTCTCATGGTGGAATTTGCCAATTACAGCCAATATTTATTGAGCTCATTAACCTGTTGGATTGTGCTGTGCAACTTCTGAATGCTATTTTATGTCGTTGTTAGAGAGACTTATCAGAATGGGTGGCATGGTCCTCTTTGAACCAAAGAAGAAATGGATGTTCAGAGATAGGGAACTGTCAAACTCATGGATGAGCTCAAAAACTGTGGCTATAAATGTCAAACTCAAACAAATCATTAGATCAATACAGGTGAATCAAATGTTGTTACTATGCTTCTATTTCTACTCTTCTCCCCTACATCAAGATCCCGCTACATTTCCCTTCTGGAAAAGTCTCTGAGCAGGTTGCTCAGGAGAAAGTACCCCAAAGCTTGAGACATCCGGACAGAACAGATGCCATGCTGATTCTTCAGGGTAGATTCTGCCAGCTGCAACTCAAGCTTCAACCCAGCAGGCTTGCCACTAGCCCTTTATCTTTTGACTTTAGTTCAAAAGAACGAGATGGGTAAGTGTGCCCGACACCAGGGAGGAATGAATGAGCTTCAGCAAACGTGAACCCACCCACCAGGCCCTCCCCTGATTGTTTAAGCCCAGCCCATACCCAGTGCTGCTCTTTGAAGCCTGCAAACTTTTCCTCATTACTCATCCCTTCTGATTCCCAGCCAACTTTCCACCATGGAAGTGCTGAAGGCCCAGAAGAAAAGTGCCTTCTTATCCTCAGGGAGGAAGTATCCTGGAGAGCTGTGAAAGCGCCTCTCAGGAGATTCCCCCTGCTGGCTTTTCAGATCCACCAGCTTGAATCCTTGGGGAAACATCCAAAAATTCTAGGCTCTCCTCCAAATGGAAACTGAATCCTGAATCTTTGCAACTGTGTCCGTAAGCATTTTAGACCACTCGCTGTGAACTCAGTTGTACCGTGGTGTGAAGTTTTGGTCTGATGGCCCATCATAATACTTTGGTAAAATATGAAATTTCATGCTTTCAGATTACAGTTTCCACATAGCTTCTACTCCCAGATGCCTCTGTCTTTCGACAAGTGTTTTTTAAAATTGTTCCGCAGAATCAGCAAACTTAGATTACTGGTTCAGCTGCCTGATTCCATTATGTACTTCTGTGTCCAAATCCCACTCAAAAATGGCTTTAAAAACAAAGAGGGATTATTGGTTCAGGAAGGTGAAAGGTCCAGAAGTAGTCGTCTTCAGGTGAAGCTTGGTCCAGGTGCTCACAGAGTATCATCAAGGCTCAGTTTAGCTTCATTTCTTTCCTCTGCCTTTCAAGACATCAGCTTCATCTTTAAGTCCCACATGCTAGCTTCCAGCAGTTGCAGGCTCTTGACAGCTACAACTCCTAATGCAGGAGGGGAGTTACATACCAAACTATCCAAGAGGAAAAGGAGAGATTCTTCTAGCAGTTCCCATGGAAGAGAGGACCTCATACATATCCTGGGAGTTCAAGGCCAATGTCTCCTCTCACCTCCTTTGACTGTGACCATCATCAAACCAGTTCTCACCATCAAAGGGAGGATATGTATTCGCTGGCTGAGAATAACGGACCTCCAGGAAGTTCCTGCACGGTCTGTGCCTCCAGTCACCAGCCATGATGACCTTCTCAGTTCCTTGAACTTGCCAGTTTCCTGCCTGTCACCTGACCTTCCCACGGACTGTGTCCTCTGTCTTCACGCTCTACTTCCTGAATTCTTGCTCAGCGCTCATCCCCAAGGCCTCGTTCCTAAGGCCTCCTAACCAAGGCAGCGTCCACTTGTATTCTCATCTTTCCCTTCCCTTTTGCTTCACCAGTTAAGTAGGTGCCCCCCAACTTTCTAGTGGATGCTAAGTGAGCACCTCCTTGTTGTTCGGTCTCATCCTGGGTGCTTGGGGATGGCGCTATGAATAGGAAAGACTTTATGGAGCAGACCCCTCATTACACAGCTCCAACAGGGAAGCACGGATAACAAGAGCACCTTAAATCACAGGCACCAAACAATGACTGATGGGCAATTACATTTGAGGTTAAACCCTCTGATAGAGATTCTGGGTGCCATTACTAGCCTTAGAAGCTGTCTTATTCTGGGCTTGTATTAAAAATGCACAATCCTGAGGTCAGGCCTCTGTGTAGTAGGAAAATTAAATTCCTGAATTCATTTCTGTGGGTCCAGCCTGTACTGAAGCCTCCCCTGCTCTCTCCTGTGAATTTGGAATGGTCTTGGAGATCCTGGAGAGCAGGAGCTTAGTCCCCTTCACCTCAGAGTCCCAGCACGCCTTCTGCCTCATAAATATCAGTTTGATCAGTCAGTGGCCTGCCTGTCTCCATCTCCTTCTGTATCTGGTCTAATCCCCACCTGGCCTTTGAGTGATCTTGTTCTCATGGATGGGGCCACCTGGCCAAGGAGATGTTAGTGCCCATTTGACAGTAAAGGGAACTCAGACTCCAGGAAGCCAGGTTAAGTTCATGGATGTAAGGTCATGCCAAGGAAGGGCCAGGATGTGACTGTGTCTGTCTGGTTTCACATTCAGTCTCTCTTTTTATGACATGCATTGGCCTATAGCATGTCATAAACCAGGCAGGGGCTCCTCCGTGGAGTGTCAGAAACCCAGTGAACATTCAAGATTCTGTGCCAAATATGGGCATGTGAGCACATGTCTGCAGAAGGAAGATCACAGCTTTCAGCAGATTTTCAAAGCTTTCCGGAACTCAAAACCATTAAGAGTAACTGGCTTGGGGATATTTTCTTTCTTGCTTTTCCTTTTGACTGAGACAGATGCTGATACACCACTGCGTCTTAATAGTGGGTTTCATGCGAAGCTGGGGTCCCTTTCTTCCTGGGCACCACCCGGCTGACTGCCATGGACATCTCTGCCAGTCCAAACAGTGTTGACTGCCTCTGTCCCATTCCTGAAGAATCTGAATATTAGAAGGATTGGAGGATACAATGAGGTAAATTTCCAGACAAGATAAATACAGACAGTAATATAATCCTGACTTGAAGAATAAGGCTACTGTTGGAATCGCCTTGCTACGAAAATGTACCAAATTACAGAGGCACACCCAGTTGGAATTCTGGTTTTCACAGTCTCTTTGCTTGTCAAACTTAATATCAAGGAAAATAAGCTAATTTGATTTGGCAAAGGCTCACGCAATATGGAATTGATATCTGTGGCAGCGACCTTTGATGTTTTGTATAAACAGGGTTTTCCCTGCTGGGGAAGTGAGAGTTGAATAATAAACAGCGTCCTTCCCACTCAAGGCCTTCCTTCCCATCAGTACCAAAAGAAAAAAAAAAGGAAGAAGAAGAAAGAAAGTAAGAAAATAAGTCTTTTCTGTGGCTCACAGAACTCAAAGAGCAAGATGGTATAGCCATCATCAAATAGACAACAATGTTGGCTAATTTCTCAGCTTGACATTTGGGGTCAGAAAGTTCTTCCTTGGCAAGTGATGGGTGCTATGTTTATATCGCAGGGTGTTTAGCACAACACCTGGCTTCTACCCCCTGGGTGCCAACCACGCTATCTTCCTCCTCCAGTTGGGACAACCAAAAATGTCTCCAGACATTGACAAATGTCCCTGAGAAGCAGGATGATCCACCCCACGTGCCCCCGTCCAAGTTGAGAACCACTGGCATATAGGTGTGTGTGTGGTTAGTTGCTCAGTCATGTCCAACTCTTCGTGACCCCATGGACTGTAGCCCGCCAGGCTCCTCTGTCGATGGGGATTCTCCGGGCAAGAATACTGGAGTGGGTTGCCATGCCCTCCTCCAGGGGATCTTCCCAACCCAGGGATCAAACCCAGGTCTCCCACATTGCAGGCAGATTTTTTACCATCTGAGCCACCAGGGCATACAGGTAGGAAAGAAGATTAGTAAAGAAAACTTTTTCTTTTCTTTCAGTTTCAGGCACCAGTTTCCTTAATCAAGCCTTCTGCCTGGAGTCTCTGGAGGCCCTGAGACCCAATAGTTCCCTAAGAGCATGCAGTTTTTCTTTGGTGTGACATTCCTTCACCACTTCCCCACCCCCACCCCCTACCATGCTCCCAGAGGCTTCAGGTCTGAGTGTCACTTACCTGCCTGGAAAGGGGCAGCTCTCACTCTTTCTTGCTGCTTAACCACTTAGTGCATCTGGTCTTATGAGGGATTCTCTTCCTCAGCAGATTTCCAAAGTTTGAGAATTGCACGGTTGCTGGGGCACGTTTTACGTCCCTTCTCTGTGTAACTCTAGGGAAGCATGGTACAGAGTGCTTACCTGGAGTCGGGCAAGTTCAAGTCCATGATGTTCTGGAGCTGGCTAGCACCAGCTCATGAGAGCTGATTGCTAAATCTTCAGGAAATCTGTGAACTGTGTGCAGTTATTTTTTTAGCTTGATGTGACCCATTATGAAAGGATTTACACCATAGAAATTGGCAAACGGTACACATCAGAGCTCTCCTGTCCCCTCAGCTATACCTCCAACCAGTAAAATGTTTACTCATTCACCACTAGTTCAGGCTTGAAAGTAGGCTAGCAGATGGGCTCACTGCTGACCCAATATCCCTTCTCTCCTTTGTTTCTTATTTAAGGAATTCTCGTTTTGTTTAGCCTGGCAATGAGTCCATTTATATAACTGCATTTCCTGCCTCTCTTGCGGTTAAGAATACTCAAATGACATAACTCTAGCCAATGGCATGTGGATGGAGTCTAGGGTTGGGCTATCTAGAAACTCTTGAAAAGAGGACAAACTGGCCTGTGACTTTCACTCTCTGCCCTTTCCCTACTCCCCGTTTAGACTGTAGATGCTAGACCAGATGTGGATCCAACATCTCACAACCACAAGGTGACCACCCAGAGGATAAAGGTCACACTCAGAGTGGCTGAGTGGAAAGACAGGCGGCACCTGGTCTCTGATGGTTTCCGGGTGTCAATGCCCCAGCCCTGGACTCCTTGCCACAGTAACATACCACTGGATGCAATCCCCAACTAGGACTTTATGCAAGTCAGCATAGCTCCCTTATCTATAAAATAGAAATAGGAAGAACTGAATTCATAGGATTGCTCTGAGGGTTGAGTGATACCATGTGTGTGAAGAGCCCAGTGCAGTCCTAGCATGCAGAAAGCACTCTGTGGGTGCAGCCTGTTGTTATTACTATTCCTCATCTGCGCTTATCACCCTGGCGGTTATCATGTGCTAGGGGGTTTGCCTCTCCCTGCAGGGTTCGTCTCTTCAAGCACAATGGCCATGTCTCACTCACTCTCTGTTCTTAGTCTCCAGCCTTGATTCTGTAGGCACAAACTGAGTTCAGTTGTTACTACAGGGCAGGCTAGAGATATGAGTTATGCTCAAACAAAGGATAACTAATTTGTATTTTATTGTTTGGGTATAACCCCTATCCCTAGGCTACCCTTTATTTATTTATTTTTTTAACTATTAAAACAAAATTATTTAATATATTTTATTACTGTCCTAACTTTATTTTTTTAGTTTTAATTTTTACTTTATTTTACTTTACAATAGTGTATTGGTTTTGCCATACATTGACATGAATCCACCACAGGTGTACATGAGTTCCCAATCCTGACCCCTCTCCCGCCTCCCACCCCATATCATCTCTCTGCATCATCCCCGTGCACCAGCCCCAAGCATCCTGTATCCTGTATCGAACATAGACTGGCAATTCGTTTCTTACATGATAGTATACGTTTCAGTGCCATTCTCCCAAATCATCCCACCCTCTCCCTCTCCCTCAGAGTCCAAAAGTCCGTTCTATACATCTGTGTCTCTTTTGCTGTCTCGTATACAGGGTTATTATTACCATCTTTCTAAATTCCATATATATGTGTTAGCATACTGTATTGGTGTTTTTCTTTCTGGCTTACTTCACTTTGTATAATCAGCTTCAGTTTCATCCATCTCATTAGAACTGATTCAAATGTATTCTTTTTAATGGCTGAGTAATACTCCATTGTGTATATGTACCACAGCTTTCTTATCCATTCATCTGCTGATGGACATCTAGGTTGTTTCCATGTCCTGGCTATTATAAACAGTGCTGCAATGAACATAGGCTACCCTTTAGCACCGATTGAATTCGAATCATGCTTACTGAACACAGATTGTATTATTAATACAATGAACAACACATGAAAAATGAATAAAGCATTGCTATCTCTGTCCCACTCTAAGGAACTTGGTACTCAAGTTGGAAACATAAGAAGGGCCCCCACGTAACTGTGATGCACAGGAGCATACGGGTTCTCAGACAAAGATGAAGCCGAGTGCTGCAGGTGACCTATGGAAGCGATGAGGGGTAAAGAGAGAGCCATATGGAGGAGGAGGAGGCCTTTATAAACAGGCTTTGGGGGATGGTGTGTTGAGGTTTCCATGAAGAAGGTATCATGGATATCACAGACCATTAAAGACAAAGATAGTGTGGCAGGAAACCCTGGCTCTTGTCTCTGTGAATGGGGTTAGGTGGAAGGCTCGTTTGGAGGCTTCTCATGGAAGATTTGATTGCCAGGCTGAGGAATTTACATTTTTGCTCACTCTCTGGGCAGTGGGGAGCCACTGAGGCTTTGAAAGCTGGGAGTGACATCAGAACTGTGATTTAGTTAGATTAATCCAGTAGTCACGTGGAGACTGGTTGGAAAGGAAGACAGAGAGGTCAGAATGGGTAGTCTGTCAAATGGATGAAAGAGGCATACATTCTACCAGCTCTGTGAGCTATTCCTTCACAGTACATGAAACAGTTCATGTAGAACTGTTTTTCTATACATCAAACAGTATATTTCTTTGGGTAATCCTTTGATTAATGTCTGCCTTTACTTCTAGATCAGAAATCCATGATAGAGGGGCCATGGTCTGTGAATCTCAGCACCTAGATGACAGGTGCTCCATGAATAGCTGTTGAATGATAAGGTCAGAGGGGACTGGGGTCAGACTTGTGTCTTCCGAAGCACTGAGAGTAGTCTGTTAACCTTGGGACATGTAGCCAGATACCACCAAGAAGGCTAGTGGGTGTCCTGTCCTGGAGGAATGGTGGAGAACATCCGGTTGGAGCCAGGAACTGAACCCTAAGTGCCAACTTCACTGCAACTTCCTGCAAGACCCTGGGAAGTCCCTTAACCCTATCTAGGAACTTCAATAAAACAGAAGTTGAGACCATGACCTTGAAAGTCTCCTCTAGTCCTGTTCAGTGTAAAGGGAGGAGGGAATTGATTGAATACATGCTGCAGAGCAAGCCGCTGAGCCCTGGGCTTTCTCTCGTTGAATCTTCAGAAGATCCTTGAGATTGATAAACATATTGGCTGACTCAAAAGACAGCCAGGTTATCCTGCCTCTTGTGTTCTAAGTCACTCAGGCCCAGGGAACATTAGGTTCTACATTTTCATGTCTGTATATCCTTGGGCAAATTAGTTAGTTTTTCTGTGCTTCAGTTTCCTCATTTCTAAAACGGGTCCCCCAGAGTATCATGTATCTCACAAAGGAATTGAAAAAGCTTCATGAAATAATGCATTTAATTCATATCTGGTCCTTCTGGTTGGTCCTTGGAGATGAATAATGTCAGTCATTCATATAATGATAGACCCAGTGGAAAATCCAAAGCCATTTCCAAGAGTTGCATGAGTTGGTAGGGGACTCAACATCTCATGATCCTCTCCCTGTAACTAGGTATTATGATTTCCTCACTATAATTTAAAAAATCACTTCATTTTAAAATCTATCCCAAAAGCCTGCAGATGGCTACTCAATGGGCATGCAGTGACACTTGGGATATGAACAAGGAAATCAGAAAAATAAATACCACAAACCAAAGTCACTTAGTCATGTCCAACTCTGCAACTCCATGAACCTGCCAGGTTCATCTATCCATGGAATTCTCTGGGCAAGAATACTGGAGTGGGTAGCCATTCCCTTCTCCAGGGGATCTTCCCAACCCAGGGGTTAAGCCTGGGTCTCCTGCATTGCAGGCAGATTCCTTACCATCTGAGCCACTCAGGAACCTCACAAAGATGATATAAAAGTCTGACATTCTAGCTGGCTCCGACTGCCTGCAGAAGGCTGTGAACTTGTGTCCTCTTGTCAATGAGCAACATCTGCAGGGTCAAGAAGGTGGTCAAGGGCAGTAGCACCACCAGATTGAGACAGAATTGAGAAAGGACCATGTTTTCATTTGGTGTTCCTAAGTCACTGAATCAATCCCACCTAAAATCACCCACCATCACCCCACCCTTGCAGTCTGGAAAATGCTACACCATGCTTTCCTGCTTGTGGCAGCTTCTCAGATGGAAGGCCATTTCCCCAGGTGGCATATACAGATGCTTGCAGCCAGGCAAAATACCCATGGCACACTTCTTTCCTCTGTTCCTCTTCTTCTCTTTTACTTGATCTGGAGCATTATTGTGGTTGCAAGCAAAGCAGCCTATTTCTTTCATCTGTTGCATCATGGAGGAAATTTTTTTAATCCTATAGTTTTCTTTTCATCTCTATTACCAGCGTTAACTGCTTAATTGGTCAGGTTCCTGCTAGCTGCCTATTGATAACTGATAGATTGTTCCTTCCTTCCCAATTTCCTCTATTAGTCAGCCCAGGAAGTTTATTTGTGCTTTGCACGTAACCCAATAGGATGGAGAGCGCCTGGCCTGTTTGTGGCCTGTGTAAATTAATACTGTCCAGCCCTCTGACCAGGAAGCTCTCCGGTTGCACCCTGGCAGGCTCCTCTTCATTGAAACGACCTGTAGCAAAAACAGAAGGACCGCCCTGGCTCAAATGGCTTTGAGTTGGCCGTCTGGGGAGATCATTGATGCCAGGCCTGATCCTCGCTCTAAACCTCAGCCCCGTACCTCAAACCTGGGGCTTTTACAAGGTGGGGGTGGGGAGGTCTTGCTAAGAACATCCTGTTCAAAAGAACTCAGTTTCTCAGCCTTGTCCAGTTCCTTCTGTTTTTTTTTTTTTTTTTTTTTCCTGTTAGTTTCTTTTCCTTTTCCCTCTGAGTTTATTCAGGCAAGAGGCATTAACTACAAAGAAGTCTCTTTGAGTGGGACTTTGATTTGGGGGGGAATTAGTACTCAAAGTTGTAAGTGATTGTCTATAGGCTACTGTGGTCTGGCTCTTGAAAACAGCTGTGTAGTGAAAGTCTGGAGGTTGGATTGGAGCCAGAGATTTGGAAAATTTTTGCAAATATTTGGCTTCTATTAAGAAATTGGAAGAGACATGGTCCACATTTCTACAGGAAAAGAAATAAAGTAGCTGAGAAAGGGAGTTTCGTGTCAACCAGGATCCACTCTCCTGCTGAGCACAGCCTCCAAAAATGGGCAGTATAGGACCATGATCTTGTACCTCAAACAAGTTGCATGTGCATATGAGTTTCTGGGGCCCCATAAGTGACTGAATTTCAGACCCCTAGTCCATGCAGCCCAAACCAAAGAGGCATCACTCCTTCAGAGAACTTTGGATTTGGTCAGACAATTGTCAGATTTCTACTTGTGTTCATTTCATTCTCTATTAACATAACTTTAGCCCCCGCCCCCACAGTCCTCTCCTGAGAGAAAAGAAATTGCTGACCTTCTCATTCATTCACTTTATGAACTTAACAAGGAGCCATGTGTCATCAGGGCCTCTGCTAGGGTTTGGGGATCTGAAGATGAGTTATTTCTGCCTGCCTTCCCTGTGGAATGAGGTCTGTGAGGACAGGATGGGAGCTAGTCTGCAAAGAACCACTGCAAACCCTAGCATCTAGAACATGCCTGGCTCCTCAAAGAATGAAGAGAGAGAAGAACAAGCAGCTGAATGAAGGGCATGATCTCTGCCTTCAAGGAGCTCACCATCTATAAACACATCACCTTAACACCCTGCATGCAATAAAGGCTATGAAATGGGAAGAACAAGGGACTCTGGACGTTAAGTGAAGGGTTATCAGTTGGTGGGGGGAACATCAAAAGCAGCTTTGAGGAGGAAGCAGTGATAAATAAACATGTGCCTGAAGGGTGAGTATAGTTCAGCCAAAAACAAGGGGAGGTGGAGGGAACCATGTGTACATATGGAAGAACAGCACCTTCATGCAGCTCAAATATGAACTCCCTTGCCTGTGGGCTGTGGGTTCCATTTTGTTCACCCTGAATCCCCAGAATCTAGAGACTGGCACAGAGTAGACCTGGAGTAAGTGTCTGTTAACTGAACTCATGAAGGAATGACACTACGCATAACTGAGATGTGTTGAATCAAGCTTGAATGCGTTTGCACGCTGAAGCTGAGGACGGAGAAGAGATGGCTCTAAGAGTGGTTTGGAATTCAGTGACAGTAAAGAAGAATGGATGCATTTGAATGTGGTGCTGGAGAAGACTCTTGAGAGTCCCTTGGACTGCAAGGAGATCCAACCAGTCCATTCTGAAGGAGATCGGTCCTGGGTGTTCTTTGGAAGGACTGATGCTAAAGCTGAAACTCCAGTACTTTGGCCACCTCATGCGAAGAGCTGACTCATTGGAGAAGACTGATGCTGGGAGGGATTGGGGGCAGGAGGAGAAGGGGACGACAGAGGATGAGATGGCTGGATGGCATCACCAACTCGATGGACATGAGTTTGGGTGGACTCTGGGAGTTGGTGATGGACAGGGAGGCCTGGCGTGCTGCGATTCATGGGGTTGCAAAGAGTCGGACATGACTGAGCGACTGAACTGAACTGAATATCATGTTATTTTGTCCAACTTAGGGGTAATGTTTTAAGGATTTTGCTCAATACTTAAGCTTAAGATAGGAAGGGGAGGGGAAGGAAACACTGTTCCCTTCACTAAAATTCCTGATACCTGTTCATCCTTGTCATGTTTATCTCATCTCTGTGAGGCGAGTGCCGTGTGCACTCTTTACTCCGAGAACTGAGGTCTGAGCCTGGAGCCTGCCTCCACCCTTGGTGATGACCCTACTGGACTGCACCCTATAAACTCACCTTGTCACTGTCCATAGGGCCCACTACTTCTGAGCCCCAGCTGGGGCAGAGAGAAGAGGTTTTTCCCGAGCAGCAAACTTACCTTCGCCCTTCACTGAGAAGCTTTGTCTTAGGTCGGTGCCTTAGAAGCGGAGCTGGAGAGGGAGCTCCCTATGCAAGTGAGGGTGTAATCTCTCCCGAAACCTGGGCAGGAGCAAAGGAAGCAGGATGGGCAGGGAAAGATCAGCAAAGATGTGATTTCCAGAAAAGTCTAGATGGGTCCAGTGAAGAAGACTGGAGTGTGAATTATACCATGGAGGTTACCCTGCTCAAAGGCAAGGGGACAGGGCTATAAGTCCTGGCCATGGGCAGAAACAGGCCCATGGGGGAGAGGGAGGGTGTGTGTGGGGTGAGCCTCTGAGGCAGTTCTGAACAGCACCGGGTGCATTTGGTTGGGACCCGGACAGTATCTGCTGCACACATGTTTCAGTCAATGGAGACAAATATCTTCAAGGTTATATATCAGCAGATGTGTGCTGTGTGCGCTAAGTCACTTCAATCATGTCCGACTCTTTGTGACTGTATGGACTGTAACCCGTCAGATTCCTCTATCCATTAGATTCTTTAGGCAACAATGTTGGAGTGGGTTGCCATGCTCTTCTCCAGAGGATCTTCCTGACTCAGCGATTGAACTGAGCCAGTTTTCGAACCCAGCCAGGTTTCTTACATTTCCTGCATTGGGAGGTGAGTTTTTTAAAAAATAATTTTATTATTGATTGGTTTTGGCTGTGCTGGGTCCTTGTTGCTGCATGACTTTTCCCTAGTTGCAGCAAGCAGGGGCTACCCTTCATTGCATTGCTCAGGCTTCTTATTGCAGTGGCTTCTTTTGTTGCAGAGCACAGGGTCAAGGGCACCAAGTTTCAATAACTGCTGCATGTGAGCCCAGTAGTTGTGGTTCCTGGGCTCTAGAGCACAGGCTCGACAGTTGTGGCCAATGGGCCGAGTTGCTCTAACGCGCGTGGGATCTTCTTGGATCAGGGATCAAATTCCTGCAGTGGTGGGCGGATTCTTTACCACTGAGCCACCAGGGGAGCCCATCAGCAAATAGACCCAGCTTTAAAATCCAGCTTCTACACACACAGTAGGGGACTTCAGACAGGTCACTTCAATTCACAGAGCTTTGTTTCCTCTTCTGCAAGACATGGATAATACTTGTTTTCATCTTTTAGGATCATTATAAGGACTTAACAACACGATGCAAGTAAAAGGGCTCAGCAGAACGCCTGCTCATAAGTCCTCACAATGGCTCTTATTACAGTTACTGCTATTAATAGGCCCGAAGTTAGAAAATATTCTGCTCAATTGGTGCTCTTATCTTTTGGTGAAGAATTGCTTATTCCTCTGAAGCACAGAGGGATGTTTCCTTACAGGGAACACTGAGAAATACACAAGTGTATGGACAATGTGCATATTCTGCCCCTCCCCCAACTTATTTATTTTTAATTGAAGGAAAATTGCTTCACAATGTTGTGTTGGCCTCTGCCATGCATCAACATGAGTCAGTCACAGGTACTCATGTGTCCCATCTCTCTTTAACCTTCCTCCCACCTCCTACCTTTTTCCAACCCTCTAGGTTGTCAGTGAGTATTTTTTTTTTAAAGGGGAACCTAGTTACAAATCCAGTGGGCACATGGCAGAGTGTGACTCATCCTTGAGGTCTGAGGGCTCCTGAGAAGTGCTTGGAAAGGACTGAGTTCTAACAGCCTTCTCCAGGGAAGTGTGTCAACCATCAATATCTTATTTTTTCCCTGTGAGCATCATGGAAATATACAGTCTTAAATTGCCTGAAAATTACTCTGTTGCCAGTTGCCAGAGTAATTTTAAGATAAGCCTCCCTCCCTAAATTCTTAGTAAGCTTTTGAAATGAAATGCAAGGGTAATTATTGTTAAATTAAAAATTATTATTAAATTAAAAATGGACCTAGGAAAAGCCTATTCTAGAAGTGTCGATTCCACGTCATCTTTATTGGTCATTCTTCTACATGGAGCACCTTCTTTCATTCCTTCAAGTCTGTGTGTTAGCTAGCTGCTCAGTCGCGTCCGACTCTTTGCAACCCCATGGACCATGGCCCACTAGGCTCCTCTGTCCGTGATATTCTCCAGGCAAGAATACTGGAATGGGTTGCCATTCCCTTCTCCAGGGGATCTTCCCAATCCAGGGATCAAACCTAGGTCTCCTGAATTGTGGGCAGATTCTCTACTGTCTGAGTTACCAACCTAGGATTTGAAAAAAAATCAAACTCAGAATTTTCTAAGTAACTGTGGTGATGGTGATTGGAGCCATGAAATTAAAAGATGCTTACTCCTTGGAAGAAAAGTTATGACCAACCTAGATAGCATATTCAAAAGCAGAGACATTACTTTGCCAACAAAGGTCCGCCTAGTCAAGGCTATGGTTTTCTCTGTGGTCATGTATGGATATGAGAGTTGGACTGTGAAGAAGGCTGAGCACCGAAGAATTGATGCTTTTGAACTGTGGTGTTGGAGAAGACTCTTGAGAGTCCCTTAGACTGCAAGGAGATCCAACCAGTCCATTCTGAAGGAGATCAGCCCTGGGATTTCTTTGGAAGGAATGATGCTAAAGCTGAAATTCCAGTACTTTGGCCACCTCATGTGAAGAGTTGACTCACTGGAAAATACTCTGATGCTGGGAGGGATTAGAGGCAGGAGGAGAAGGGGGCAGCAGAGGATGAGACGGCTGGATGGCATCACTGACTTGATGGACGTGAGTCTGAGTGAACTCCGGGAGTTGGTGATGGACAGGGAGGACTGGCGTGCTGTGATTCATGGGGTCGCAAAGAGTCAGACACGACTGAGCGACTGAACTGAACTGAACTGTGGTGCCCTTTTGGGCAAAGGAGAGTTCATTGAGTCCAGAGTCTGGCTTAACTTCTTGGGTCCCTAATTTTCAAGAGATTACTTGCTCATAGAAATCAGTATAGTTTCCTTGGCTGGCCCTCTGCATCCACCTACTCCCCTTCCCCTGCATACTGGGCTTCAGTACCCTCAGGAGAAGCCAGCAGGTTACCTTATTGCTGCCCAAAGAAGGAATACTTCAGGCTACCCTTGCTGGTTTCTATCACATTTTTTTTTGGCAATTGTAGGACAAAAAGAAAAGTTCTATAAAATACTAACTAAAAAGTTGCAATAAAAATGCAAACTAATATATAGTGGCAAAAAGCAGAGCACTGATTGTGTGTGGAGGAGGAAAGGAAGGGATGGATTATAAAAGAATATGAAGGAATTTGGGGGAGGTGGATGTATTCATTATCTTGATATTTGCAGTTTCACAGATGCATACCTATGTCAAAACTTGTCATGCTGTACTGTTAAAATATGTAGTTGATTAGCTATCAGTTACACCTCAATAAAATTGTAAAAACAAAGTGAATTGCTTCCTTTGTTTTTTAATAGTATATATATATATATATTTACAATGAATTAGTTTTCATGTTTCCAGCTTAAAGGATAAGAGAAAGGTTTTCAGCCAAGAAGCCAGTTAGACATGTAGTTAAAATCTATGTGCCTCTGAGCATAGCAACTGAGATATCACTGAGAAGATGAATAGGGAAATAAATTGTGGCATATCCAGGCAAAAGAATATTATTCAGCACTAAAAACAAATGAGCTATCAACCTGTGAAAAGGTCTGGAGGATCCCTGGATGCAAATTACTAAGCAAAATAACAAAACCCCCAAAACCAGCCAATCTGAAAAAAGCTACATACTATAGGGTTCCAGCTATGTGACATTCTGGAAAAGGGAAAACTATGGAGGCAGTAAAAAAAGATCAGGGATTGCCAGGGGTTTCGAGGATGGAAAGAGGGATGAATAGGTGAAGTACAGAGAAATTTGGAGCAGTGAAACTACTCTATATGACAATATACTGATGGATACATGTCACTGTACATTTGTCAAAGCCCATAAAATGTACAACAGCAAGAGTGAACCCTAAGGTAAACTCTGGACTTTGGATGATAACAACATACCCATGTAGGTTCATTGATTTAAACAAATATATTGCCCTGATGGGAGATGTTGATAACACAGGGGATTGTGCAGGAGATATGTGAGACTTCTCCGTACTTGCGTCTCCGTTTTTCTATGAAACTAAAACTTCTCTAGAAAGCAAAGTCTTCAAACAATCAACCAATTAACCAAACAAAAGTCCTTATATGCTTCAACATAAGCCGAGGGGTTATCTGTCTGCCCATCCCTGGACAGTGGGTAGGTGAGCAATGGTCTGGGAAGCTGGTAACTTTCCAACTTAGCCTGAGTTGAAGGGAAGCATCTTGAGGTTCTCCCAAAACCTACTCAACTCTCATTAGATGGTTGGTCAGAGGAACTGGATTAGATGTGGATTCCGAAATGCAGGACTTGGATGCAATCTCAAAAATGACAGATGATGTCTGTTCATTTCCAAGGCAAACCATTCAATATCACGGTAACCCAAGTCTATGCCTTGACCAGTAAAGCTAAAGAAGCTGAACGGTTCTATGAAGACCTACAAGACCTTCCAGAACTAATACCCAAAAAAGATGTCCTTTTCATTATAGGAGACTGGAATGCAAAAGGAGGAAGTCAAGAAATACCTGGACTAAGAGGCAAATTTGGCCTTGCAGTACAGAATGAAGCAGGGCAAAGGCTAACAGAGATTTGCCAAGAGAATGCACTGGTCATAGCAAACACCCTCTTCCAACAACACAAGAGAAGACTACACATGGACATCACCAGATGGTCAACACCGAAATCAGACTGATTATATTCTTTGCAGCCAAAGATAGAGAAGCTCTATACAGTCAGCAAAAACAGGACTGGGAGCTGACTGTGGCTCAGATAATGAACTCCTTATTGCCAAATCCAGACTGAAATTGAAGAAAGTGGAGAAAACCAATAGACCATTCAGGTATGACCTAAATCAAATCCTTCATGATTGTACAGTGGAAGTGACAACTAGATTTAAGGGATTAGATCTGATAGACAGAGTGCCTGAAGAACTATGGACGAAGGTTTATGACATTGTACAGGAAGCAGGGATCAAGACCATCCCCAAGAAAAACAAAAGTAAAAAGGCAAAATGTTTGTCAGAGGAGGCCTTGCAAATAGCTGAGAAAAGAAGAGAAGTGAAAAGCAAAAGAGAAAAGGAAAGATATACCCATTTGAATGCAGAATTCCAAAGAATAGCAAGAAGAGATAAGAAAGCCTTCCTCAGTGATCAATGCAAAGAAACAGAGAAAAACAATAGAATGGGAAAGACTAGAAATCTCTTCAAGAAAGTTAGAGATACCAAGGGAAATTTTCATGCAAAGATGAGCACAATAAAGGACAGAAATGGTATGGACCTAACAGAAGCAGAAGATAGTAAGAAGAGGTGGCAAGAATACACAGAACTATACAAAAAAGATCTTCATGACCCAGATAATCATGATGGTGTGATCACTCACCTAGAGCCTGACATTCTGGAATGCAGAGTTAAGTGGGCCTTAGGAAGCATCACTACGAACAAAGCCAGTGGAGGTGATGGAATTCCAGTTGAGCCATTTCAAATCGTAAAAGATGATGCTGTGAAAGTGCTGCACTCAATATGCCAGCAAATTTAGAAAACTCAGCAGTGGCCACAGGACTGGAAAAGATCAGTTTTCATTCCAATCCCAAAGAAAGGTAATGCCAAAGAATGTTCAAACTACAGCACAATTACACTCATCTCACACACTAGCAAAATAATGCTCAAAATCCTCCAAGCCAGGCTTCAATAGTATGTAAACTGTGAACTTTCAGATGTTCAAGCTAGATTTATTATTATTTTTAAAATATATTGCTTATTTATTATATATATATTTTTAAATTAATTTATTTTAATTGGAGACTAATTACTTTACAGTATTGTGGTGGTTTTTGTCATACATTGACATGAATCAGCCATGGGTGTACGTGTGTTCTCCATCCTGAACCCCCTCCCACCACCCTCCCCATCCCATCCCTCAGGGTCATCCCAGTGCACCAGCCCTGAGCACCCTGTCTCATGCATTGAACCTGGACTGGCAATCTATTTCACATATAATAATATACATGTTTCAGAGATAATATACATGTTTTTGAGATAATAAACATAATTCTCTCAAATCATCCCATCCTTGCCTTCTCCCTCCAGAGTCCAAAGGTCTCTTCTTTACATCTCTGTCTATTTTGCTGTCTCATACATAGGGTTATCAGTACCATCTTTTAAAATTCCATATATATGCATTAATATAATGTATTGGTGTTTTTCCTTCTGACTTTCTTCACTCTGTATAATAGGCTCCAGTTTCATCCTCCTCATTAGAACTGATTCAAATGCATTCTTTTTAATAGCTGAGTAATATTCCATTGTATATATGTACCACAGCTTTCTTATCCATTCATCTGCTGATGGGCATCTAGGTTGTCAAGCTGAATTTAGAAAAGGCAGAGGACCCAGAGTCAAATTGCCAACATCTGTTGGATCACTGAAAAAGCAAGAAAGTTCCAGAAAAACATCTACTTCTGCTTTATTGACTATGCCAAAGCCTTTGACTGTGTGGATCACAACAAACTGTGGAAAATTCTGAAAGAGATGGGAATACCAGACCACCTGACCTGCCTCCTGAGAAATCTGTACACAGGTCAAGAAGCAATAGTTAGAACTGGACATGGAACAACAGACTGGTTCCAAATCGGGAAAGGAGTACATCAAGGTTGTATATTGTCACTCTGCTTATTTAACTTATATGCAGAGTACATCATGAAAAATGCTGGTCTGGATGAAGCACAAGCTGGAATCAAGACTGCTGGGAGAAATATCAATAACCTCAGATAGGCAAATGACACCACATGAAATTAAAAAACGCTTGAAGGCCCCACCACCCTTATGGCAGAAAGGGAAGAAGAGCTAAAGAGCCTCTTGATGAAAGTGAAAGAGGACAGTGAAAAAGTTGGCTTAAAACTCAACATTCATGAGATCAAAGCATCTGGTCCCATCACTTTGTGGCAAATACATGGGGCAACAATGGAAACAGTGACAGATTTTATTTTGGGGGCTCCAAAATCACTGCAGATGGTGACTGCAGCCGTGAAATTAAAAGACCCTTGCTCCTTGGAAGTAAAGTTATGACCAACCTAGACAACATATTAAAAAGCAGAGACATTACTTTGCCAACAAAGTTTTGTCTAATCAAAGGTATGGTTTTTCCAGTAGTCAGGTATGGATGTGAGAGTTGGACTATAAAGAAAGCTGAACACTGAAGAACTGGTGCTTCTGAACTGTGGTGTTGGAGTAGACTCTTGAAAGTCCCTTGGACTGCAAGGAGATCCAACCAGTCCATCCTAAAGGAGATCAGTCCTGAATATTCACTGGAAGGACTGAAGTTGAAGCTGAAATTCCAATACTTTGGCCACTTGATGCGGAGAGCTGACTCATTTGAAAAGACCCTGATGCTGGGAAAGATTGAGAGCAGGAGGAGAAGAGGATGACAGAAGATGAGATGGTTGGATGGCATGGACAGGGAATCCTGCAGTCCATGGGGTCACAGAGTCAGACTTGACTGAGTGAATGAACTGAAGTGAACTGAACTGATCTCAATGCAGATAGGTTCCATGCCAAACCCAGACACTAAGGTATCTTCTAAACTTACCCCTTCTCCCTGATGCTAATGGTGTCACCATTCCCACGTCCTGGGATTCCTGTATGTCTCCTGATATAAGTTTATGCTACAAACATGTCTCTCTCTCACACACACACACACGCGTGCACATGCGTGTGCCCTCATAGATTCATTGATACATATGAACAATGATGAGGTTTTATTAAAAGCAACATCCATTTATCCAAGAATTCTGCTGATCACCTATTTAAGCCAAAGTGCAAGGGACTGGGTGGGTGATCAAAACAGACACAGTGCCTACCCACAGGCACCTTACATTCTAGAGGGTAATTTAGACACAGTAATTGAATAACCAAAACCTAAAGGTAAAATGGCAACAGAGGTAAGTGCTAAAAAGCAAAGGTGAGTGGCTGTAGGAAAAAATAACAAGGAGGTATGCCTTATTCATAGAGATAATGAAGGATGACTTTCCTGGAGAAATGACAAGTGAGGTGATCTGAAAGAAGTTTAGGAGCTAACCAGGTAAAGAAGGTGGATGGGAATATTTAAGACAAAAGGAGTTGTCAGTGCAAAGGCCCTGTGGTCAGAGGAAGCATGGTAGGATCAAAGAACTGACCAAGGGCCTCTGTGGCTGAAGTTCAAAGAGCTATGGTGAAAGAAGCCAGCTAGAGATTAGAAGGCATACGACTTTACATTCCCTGGAAAAACCACCATGAAATCCCCAAATAAAACAGAAAGCACATTGATCAAGCAAAGCTAAGTTTACTAGACCTACTGCAATAAACGAGAGCACAACCTGGACAAGAGTTTCAGTGATATCCCAGAAGGTGGAGGTTTGGGCAGGCTATTTATAGAGTTTTAGGGCCTGGGTTTGATGGTGTTAAGGCTGATTTTACTAGGCAAAGAATTAGTTGGGATTAAGCAGAGTTTACAATGTAGGCTTGTTTATGCCTTGAATTCGTGAACACATTGGAAAGAGGGTCTTATAGTGAGGTTTGTTGTTCATCTTCCTATCTAAGTTATTTCAATTGGTTCACAAATTTCTCTTCCATCAGCAAGTCTTTTTTTAGAGCACATAGCTAAGTTATCTATGCTGATGCTCAGTATTGCTTAAATGTGGACAGGAATGTTTGACCAAACTTAGTATTTTTTAAAACAGGAACAGCGAATTATGTCGCTTTCAATTCTGAGGTCTGATTTCATTGTAAGTGCAGTGGGAACTCACGAGTGGATTTTATACTCCCTCTGTCCTGCCGAATTTGCTGTGGGGTGATGGGTCACCATCACCATATCACCTGGCTGCGTCACTCACTGCTTGTGGAATTCAGTGTTCTTATCTGTCCAGTGGGAGCAACAGGAAAAGATGACTCAGAAGGCTGTTTGCAAAGTTGCTGTTTTCTTGGGCACATGTCCTTCTGGTTAGAAGTGGTTGAGAGTGGACACTCGAGCAAACCAGACCTGTCTTCCTTGCCCATCAGCTGCTCATCATTTCTGACCGTCTCCTCTCAACAGTTCGCTCAACTGCAAAGTGAGGATAATAACTTTATTAGGGTAATTCTGGGGATTAAATGGGCAAGTACATTTTTAGTATTTCCTGGCACATGACCAGCATTAATTACTCTAGGGTTAATCACTATTGTTGCTTTCAAATTTAACCACAGAGCTGAGGTCTCCAGAAGCCCCTGTGTTCACTCTTGACCCTCTAAAGGGTCAATAATGTACGGAGGATTCTTGTCCCAAGTCACCGCTCTCAATCTGCTCTTATATCTCTATTATTAATTTGATGTTTGGCCTATAGCAATGCCTTCTGTTTCCCAGATCTAGGATTTGAATTATCTGTACTGTCCTCTGGGTCGAGGCTGCCAGCAACCAGAGTGCAGGGAAGAGGTTTGCTGCCATTTCTTCCCCCACCCAGTAAGAGGTTAAGAACTCAGATCACTCCAATGGCAAGCTCTAAGTGTCAGGCCTCGGTCCAGGTTGGCTGCTGCAAGCATAGGAATGAAGCAGACACAGATTTCTTAAGGGGTCCTGGCTTTGGAGAAAAAGAGCCCAGATATTACACTTGGTTGGGATAAAGTTCTTACCTATAGCTGGATGTATAAGGTTCAGACTGAAAAGTGATTCATTCCACCCTGGGGCATTAAAGCAAGCTTCTCAGAGAAGCTGATGCCTGTACAAGGTTTATCAGATCTCACTCATGCATCATTATTATTTTTTATATAAGAAAAACATGCAAACAGAAAAAAAAAACAGCAACAATTCCAAAATAGTTTAGAATAAAAGTAAGTCTTCTTTCCAATCCCTGAGTTTCCCTCTCAGAGGCCCCACCTTTTGTAGGGTCTGGAGTGGGTAGCTGTTTCCTTCTCCAGGGATCTTCCTAACCCAGGGATCGAACCCATGTTTCCCACATTGCAGACTGATTCTTTACCAGCTGAGCCACCAGGGAAGCTGTTGGTAGGATCTACCTGCGAATATCAGTACAGGTGTCACGTAATAAACATCCACATAGCATATTACACTGTTTTACTTAGGTAAGTAGCTTGAGGACCATGTTATATCAGGATGTGTTGATCTCCCTTATTGTTATGATTAATTGCTTATACATAATCAGTGCCTATTGACAGAATGGTTATCCCCCCTTTTTTATTTATATATATATATTTGCTGCTATAACAAATAATTCAATGAATATCTTTGAGCACTTATCTGAGGAGTGCATAGGTAATACAGAACAATTTCCAGAAGTAGACTCTAAGTATATATGCATGTTAATTTTGCAAGTTGCCTTTCCAAGAGGATATAGCCACATGCAAGTCTTACCAAAGGGCCAGTGGGAGTTGAGCAGAACTTGGGGGATGGGCTCATCTAGAAGGTTTTCAGGTAGCACAGGGGGAGGGGGAAGGGTGGGAGGGGTGAGGAGCCCAGGGAGGAAGGGCCTGGAGGCTGGGGGAGCTGGGTAGGTGGATGGAGCAGAGAGGAGTGGGATGAGTTTTCAGGGCAAAAGGCAGGAGTAAGACAAGCAGGCCGAGGAGACTGGGCCAGGCCAGGAGAACCCTGAGTATGGGGCAGTGCTGTTGGAATGTTCCTCGGAGACAACTGGGAAACTGATGGAGATTTTAGCAAAAGTAATATGATCATATTTACTTTTAAGAAAGATAATTTCAGCAGAGCGGAGTAAGACCCAGACAGCCAATTGGGTGAGGGGATGTCATCATAATGCTGATGGAAAATGGTGAGACTTGAACTCAGGAAGAGATTTTGAGAGTCCAGAAGAGGGAATGTTTCTGAGGGGTGTTTAGGAAGCACATTGGACAGTCTTAATTTGCCTAATACTGGGACAGTTTAGAGTTGCACACAGGGCAGGAATGGAAGATGACAGCGTAGCAACTTAAAGTGCCTAGAACTGAGTCTCTGGGCCAACTCGATTCAGGTCTTGGCAGCAGGAGCAATCACTAAGCAAAGAGGGCCTAGGGCAGTTGGCCAAGATGCTGAATATCAAAATCAGCAGGACCTGTCCCAGAAGACTGCTGCCCTCCCTGGGCCTGGGGCTGGGCAAGGTGGTGACTGTGAAATTCAGCATCAGACCTGGGTGGAAATTGGTGAAAGAATGCGTGGAAAGGATCTACATTGTTCAGAGTGGCTGTGGTGAAATCAAGTTAATTGAATGGAACTTTTGATTATGAATAATGCCTGCAAAGATTGCTTCAGCCAGTTGGGTTACTATGGTCAGCCTGTGCTTCCTACTTATGTCTGGAAGAATAAGAAGGATAAGAGCTGGGCTCCAATCTTAGCCAAGCTTGTGGCAAAATGATCTCTGTAGTAGACAAGGGTCATAGTATCGCCAGGGACCTGCATGCTCCTCAAATTTTTGATATTCCAGTGGAAAATTTGTTTGCAGAGTCAGCTGTCCTTAAATGGATAAGGGAGAAGATGTCTAAGTGGAGGAACTCCATGACTGTCTCATCTGATGCTGGAGGAGCTAAGAGAGCGACTTCTGTCTCAGACTGGTTGAATGTGGACTTTGCTTTGATTCACAGAGAATGGAGGAAGGCTGATGAAGTGGACTGCATGGTGCTGGTGGGCGATTTGAAGGCCTGGGTGGCTCTCCTAGTGGATGACATGGCTGACACCTGTGGTTCAATCTGTCACGCAGCTGACAAACTTCTCTCCCCTGGAGTTGTGTTTATGCTGTGCTGACTCATGGAATCTTTTCTGTTCCAGCCATTTCTCACATTAACAATGCATGCTCTGAAGCAGTAGTAGTCACCAATACCATACCTCAGGAGGATAAGATGAAGCATTGTTTCAAAATACAGGCAATCCCTATCTCCATGATCCTTGCAGAAGCCATCAGGAGAATTCACAATGGGGAATCTGTCTCCTATCTGTTCAGCCATATCCCTTTACAATAGAATAACTTTTGAGGATTAAAAAAATAAATAAATAAAGTGAACCCCACCCCTTGGTTTCCTTTGGTATTTGATGAAAAATCCAGCAGAAGACCCAGCTTGTTTCAGCGTAGCTTTCTACATTCCATATCAGTTATATGAGCATTTCTCCTTTGGGTTGACCAAAAATTTTGTTTGGGTTGTTACATAACATCTTATGGGAAAACTTGAATGAACTCTTTGGCCAACCCAATACGTTGGAGAAAGCTAGACTGAGATTAGCTTCTGGGATTTCTTACTTGCTTTGTCTCTTCCTGGCTTCTTTGATCCTGTGAGCCTTGCAGCTTTAACTACAGCTCAGCTGTGGCAAGATGTGAGACTTTGGAAAGCTTGTTGTAGGGTGTGTAAATGTGTTTGGGGAAGCTCAGGCTACTTTGCATGTGAATGCTTCAGCCCCCACACCCCAACATGAGACCAGTTCTCTAAAGTCTGTACTCAGTTAGAGTAAGAGCCTGGGGCAGCCTGAACCCAACTCTGGCTGCTAAATCCCTGTAAGGCTGGAGCAGCCCTATTTGGTCTGACCTTCCTTTCCTGGCCAACTATCTACTTGTTCCCAAGTGACCCCTGTGCCATAGTCTTCTGGAAAGCACACTCAGTTTCTTCTCTATAATCTGGAACACTAACATGAAATTATTTCACTGTAGCTTAATCTTCCTTAGCTTACTACCACCATGGAGGTAGGTTTCAGGTGGTGCTGCAGTGCCTTTTGATTATTTAACTGTCTAATTATCATCTTCCTTCCTTGGATCTATTTGGCCTCTCAAATGATCTGAGATTTCTGTTTTAAAAAGTTGATGTTACTGTCTTGTAGAAGAAACTAATAAAGTTATCTGTCTGATTGTGAAGAAAAAAAGGTCTAGTACTTTGAGATTCATTAACACATCTGATTTTTTTAAGAAAATCTCTGAAATATTAAAAAATTATTTTAATGTTTTATGTAAACCTGGTAACTTTTTTCACTAATAGTTAATTTGCCTAATCAGCCCAGAGTACTATGGGAGCAGACCAAGATGGAGTGAAGTTGGTGCGGTGATCTCTGGAGTCTTGAGTGTGGCAATTCAGAAAGGATATCTAGTTCTCTTGGGGTGGGTAAAGACCATTAGGATGCCGGAATGGGGTGAAGCATAAGCCATCACAATTCTCTTGAGGGTTCACCAAAATTCCCCTCCCTCATGAGAAACAAGAGTCATCAGATAACTTTTCTGCAAGCCTTTCTCTGGCCACAACATGCAACTTGTGGAATCTTCATTCCCTGACCAGGGATTGAACCTGGGTCCTCAGCAGTGAGAGCATGGAGTCTTAACCACTGGACCACCACGGAATTAACCTCTGTAAGCCTTTCAAAACACTTCACACCATTGATAATGATGTGAAGTGCCTAGAGACCACAAAGAATAGTTTGGAATTATGCGCAGGCTTCTAGAGTCACTTTACAAGAAGAGGTTTAAAAAGACAAAGTGACTATAGACTCAGGAATTGAGACTAGTTCAGTAAACCATAACAAGCACTTGGGAGATCTTGGAGACTTGGGAGATGAAGTGGGGTCTCTGTCCAGGAAGTTCTCAACCAAGATCCTTTGGAGCCAGTTGAAAGAGCGCTCATTAATCTGTTCCCAAAGTCTCTTGGCAATAACAAGAATGTCTGGGGGAAAGCCATCAACCCTCAGATGATCTAAGCAGGAGGTTCTGCTTTCAGAAATCGCCATCCTGCAAGCATGTTTTCAGAAGCTATTGGGCCCTTAGGGCTGTGTTGAGTGGTATCTGATTCTTGTACAACAATCATTTGACATTAATTCTCCAAATGAATGTCAGTGGACGTAAGGGTTGTGGGGCAATTCTAGGAATGACCTAGGGAGATTCTTTAAACAAATATAAAGAAAAGAGTCAGTTGTTGTGAGCTGGTGCCCATGACCTCTCTTTTGAACAACACCCCAGTGTGAATGAATCTGATGCAAGTCGTTTGAGGACCCCACTGTAAGAAACACTGCTGTACTTGAAAGTCCTAGTAATTGGAGGCCAGCTAAATCTAACACTGTACAATACCAGGTAGAACCTAGAGTCAAGATAGGTGAAACGAACAAGGAAGCCACCTCACAGCTTGTATTTATGGAGTCAAATCCGGGGAGTCAGACAGTCAGCTAATGAATTAGCCACGTGCAAGAGTTGGATCAGTTTTTCCTGGCAAAGTGTTGGCTTGGTCTGGGGAGGGGAGTGAGACATGAGAAGGAGGGTCACTGAATATGGAAACCAAGAAGGTCTTCATTTCATATCAAGCAGCTAGTTCTGGATGCTGGGGACACAGTATGAATCCGATGTTGCCTCCAGGAGTTGGTAATTGCTAGAAACAAGGGAAAGGAAGAGTGCTTTCTTGGCAAGGTTCTTATTTGTGAGCTCCAGCTCTCTAGAGTGGTGCAGCAGACAAATGACACTCTACCCTATTTTAAATTTCGAAGGAAAGACATTGACCCTTGATATCTGTAGGGTACCCTGCAAACTAATAGCTCAAGTAGATCCCAGTTGCAACCTTAGAGTGTGCTATATCCCTTTTGCAATGCCATAACTTTGATTTTCAGCAGTTACTGTAATAAAAGACAAGGACAGCATGAAAATCAATGTGAAACAGGATATGAGGGTGGTGGTGTTTCATGTACTTTTCAAGGTTTGAGAAGGTGTGTGGTACCCAAGGACCTCCCAGGTGGCTCAGTGGGTAGAGAATTCACCAACAGTGCAGGAGATCCAGGTTTGAACCCTGGATTGAGAAGATCCCCTGGAGGAGGCCATAGCAACCCATTCCAGTACTTGCGCCTGGAGAATCCCATGGACAGAGGAGCCTGGTGGGCTACAGTCCACAGGGTCGAAAGAGTCAGAAACGGCTGAAGAAACTAAGAATGAATGCACGGGGGGCTCAAGCTTCCCTTTGGAAGTATTTTGACTCTTTAAGAATGAACCCCAAAATATTAGTTTTCTTTTGATTTACGTATACTATTTTAAAATGAATGTTAAATTGTTAGGACATAGACACTTATTAAATTTTTAGTTGGAACTAACTACTTAATTAATAACTGGAGCTATTAGGTGTTTCCTTTCATTAGGGCACTGTGAAAAAATTACCTAGATGCTCAGACACTGTGAGCAGAGTAAGTCTAGGAACTTTTGGATTACTCTGTTCTTGCCAAATTTCATTCTTTTTAATCTAATTCTTGCCATAATGGTATTTGTGAGGTATTACTACTCATTCCCATTTACTTTAGAGAAAACTGAAGATCAGTGAAGCTTAGTATCTCACAGCTAGTTAGTGCCAGAGGAGGAAAGAAATCTGAATCAGTCTGACAGAGTGTCCCTGTGCTTAGCCACTATACTTAGCACTCACATACTTAGGATGTCTAATTAGCCAGTGTACCCTAAGCATTAGGAAGGCTTAGTTTTACCGGATTACTAACAAGGCCACATTATTCTTTCATCCTATTAAATCATAGCAGTGTCTCATCCTCCAGTCTGAAATCCCTTAATGTCTGGGCGGTGCAGCCCCATGAGTCAGACCACTGGCTCCTCTGCTGTGATCATGGACAGGAGCAGGGCCCTGAGGAGCTGGGAGGGAATACGGCTCTAAATATGGTCCTGACCAGGCCCTTTTCCCAGGGACGGTGGAGCCTGGTGGGCTGCCGTCTATGGGGTCGCACAGAGTCGGAGACGACTGAAGTGACTTAGCAGCAGCAGCAGGCCCTTTTCCAGGCATCAGGAGGTATTCTTCCTGAGGAATGAGGAACATTTGGAGAGAGTTCAGAAAGAAGCAGCCTCTCTGATCACAGGGTGGGAATCAAAGAAAATTACAGTGTTCAGAACCAGCTCATCATCCCCTCATGATACCAAGGAGAAGACAGGCCCAGGAGGGTTAAGACACTTACCTAAGGCCACACAGGGCATTGGTGGCAGACCCAACACTCTTGCATAAGCCATCACTTTAATTTTATTGAACCATAACTGATTTACAATATCATGTTAACTTTTGTTGTACCCTAAAGTGGCTCAGTTACACATATATGTATATATACTTTTTCATATTCTTTTCCATTACGGTTTATGACAGGATATGCCTTGTGTTACATTGTAAGACCTTGTTGTTTATCCATCTTACATATAACAGTTTCCGTCTGCTAATTGCAAATTCTCAACCCCCCCCCCCCCCTGACAACCACAAGGCTGTTCTGTATGTCTGAGAGTTTGTTTTTATTTTGCAAATAAGTTCATTTGTGTATTTTAGATTCCACATATAAATTGTATATTAAATTTGTCTTTGTCTGACTTCACTTAGTAGGATAATTTCTAGGTCCATCATGCTGCTACAGATGGCATTATTTCATTCTTTTTTTTATGTTTGAGTAATAGTCTATTGTGTATGTATCACATCCTTCTTATCCAGTCTTCTGTCAATGGACATTTAGGTTGTGTGCACGTCTTGGCTATTGTAGATAGTGATAAGCCATCACTTGTTTTTCCCCTGGGTATAATTCTTTCATTTCTCCCATTCAGATCCCCACACTTGAACCCCTGTGCCCCTCATGGAGGGCTCCCCTGCCAGGAAGGAAGCTGCCTTTTGAGGCCCCACCTCCTTGAAAGAGACTGAAAGGCAGGTGGAGTGCCTGCCAACCCACCACAAAGGCATCCAAGGCTGTCATCACAGAAAAGCCTTCACGCTTGACATTAGCCATTGGGCAAAATTAACAGCCAAGAAGAAAATCTCAGAAGCCTCAACTAACTACTGATATGCCACCTCCAGGTTAGCTGGAGATGGACATATCAACCTCCAAGCTCCACGGTGGCCCCAAAAGTTTCCTTTTAAGAGTTAACATGGATTGGGCCAGACCCTCGTGACCCTCTGCTCACGTCTATTACCCTCACCATCACACTTAGTAGCCACATTTTAAAGACCAAGCCACTGAGATTCAAAACAAAGAACATTTGAAAGTTAGGGAGTAAGTGAGATGGGAGGTCAGACTAGCTTTCCATGTCTCATGTTGCCTCTCATGCAGCTCTTCCAATGTTCTCGGAGGACGGGAGAGTGTTGTAGAAAACCATTAGCTGCTATCACCAATCCTGTCATCTTAGGATTTTCCGCTCCCCTTTGGACTTCTATTCTGAATACACAGACCTCTTCACTGCCAGCTTCCAGTTGGGAGAGTACCTCGGGTTCTCAGATGGAAGAAGGAAGCCCTCACCTGTTTATTTCAGGAGCTGGCCAGGGTTTTCTGGAAAGGGCCAAACAGTAAATATTCTAGGCTTGGCAGGCACCTGTTGTCACCATTCAGCTTTTCTGTTGCAGTAGGAAGGCTGCAACGGGCAATATATAAATAAACAGATGTAGCTGTGCTCCAGTACAAGTTTATTTGCAAGAGGTGACCCACTGTAGTTTTCTGCCTCCTGGCATAATTAGTCCCATATCTAGCAAACAGACCTTTTCTGATTTAGCTTTGATATAGTCCTCCTCTTTGCCTGAAACTCATCTCGACACTGAAGTATTTGTCTTAGTACTCTTATGTTTTGGGGGGAGGGTGAAGGAGGCTGTCCCAGAGGCCACTGAGATCCCCTAAACCGTCTTCTAAGGAAAATGCAAGTGTATGCAATTCTGCACGCAATTTCAGTGGGGCTTGTAGACACAGATTCTCTTTATCCGTGAGAGATCAGTGAATGCATCTTGGCTTTCTGGAAACTGCAGCGTTGGGGACAGCTGGTTGGCATGAGAACATCAGTCTGAGAATGCCGTAGTCTGAGGAAGATTTAGTGGTGTGCCAGTGTACTGGTTCTTGTGGAATATTATCTCAAAACAAACCCCCCTGGCTAATGAGTATATGTCCCAGCCCTCCTGGTGGCTAAGTCTAGCCATGTGATCTTGTTCATACCATTGGATGAGAGCAGAAGTGATAGGCACCACTGCCAGCCCTGGCTATGTGCTTCCCAGGCTACTTTCTCCTTCTCACTGATTGAAGGCAGGTGAGAATGACACAATCTCTTTTGATCCAAAGGGACTGGAAAGCCATACCCTCAAGATGGAAAAGCCATACTACTGTCTGAACAACCTACCTCTGGGCTGCTATGTCAGAGAGAATTAAATCTCAGTCTTATTTAAGTCACTGGATTTCTGGGTCTCTTTGTTACAGCAGTGAAACTGTTCTTAGCACTGGCTACATAATTTGCAGGACTCAGTAAAAATGAATATGTGGGATCCTTGTTCCAAAATTGTGAAGAATTTCAAGACAGAGCATTAAATCACAATCAGGGTTCTTCTAAGCGTGGGTACCTATGTGATGGGCCAGGTTGCATGCCCATGAAGACCATACTTGGATATAGGTGGGAGGTCATGAGGCACAGGGGTTGAATCCTCAGTGCTGGGTCATTTCTAGTGACTGGAAGGCACCACGACTCTGACAATTTTCTGAGATACCACACCCACCATGGTCAGGAAGGAACCAACCAGGGACCTAGACTGAGGCTCCCTCTCATGAGAGGGGCCCTGGGGCTTACGCCCTCATGGGAAATTTTCAGATTTCACTCTTTTCCATACTTGGGACACATCAAGAGAACACACCTACTTGGAGGGCAAATCAGAGGAGACCAATGCCGCAGGTCTCAGTGGTTGCTGTGGACAGACCTTGGGCCAGTCCTTGCTGAGGTTGGATCATCAGATGTCGTTATAACAAGGTCTGGGCAAGGATTGATTTGGTGGCTCCCTGAGATCTTCCTTCACAACCCAGCAGCTACTATTTCTTTCTTCTCAGGAAGGTACTATTATTATTGCAGTTTGCAAACTAGGAAACTGAGGGCCTTCTGAATCAATAGGGAACCTAGATGTGAGCCCTGGCAATTTCCCTCAGGAGTTTAGGCTCTTAACCACTGCCCTAAGCTTGCCCCCAAAGAAGCTACTTATTTTGCAGGCATTACTGCCCATTTTCCACCCCTCTGAGGGAGCTGGTTTATTCCTCCTACTGTCCGACACCTGTAAGGGGAGGGCCTTTGAGTCAACAGGTTACTGGGGCAGGTTCTGGAAGGCAGCTGCCAAGGTTCACCTTTTGGCTCCATTACCTACTTACCAGCTCTTGACCTTGGGCCAACCTCAGTTTCCTCATCTGTAAAATGGCAATAATCATAAAAGTCTCTGCCTCATTAATTTGGTATGAGGATGAAATAAAGATCATGCAGGCAAAGGACTTGCTATTTAGGGAGTCCTTAATAGATGCTCGTTCTGATTACTGATGTGAAACATGCAATATGTTACTTTCAAATGTTTTCAGACATTTCTCTGCATCTGCTGTGCTCTCCCCAGGCCCCTCTTTCTTCTACTCTTGTCTTTCAATCCTTCCTTCTACCCCCTTCTCTTCTTTTGCTGTCATGTTAAAGTAGGCAGGTGTTTTCTTGTTTTGTTTTTGAAGCACCGCAAAATGGTTAAATTTAGCTGAATCTAATTTACTTAAATAATTGTCTTAATGAATACTAATTATTAAATGTCCACTTAGTTATGTGCTTCTTTGCTGCTGCATGTACTTCATATGAGTCATTATGAAACAAGACAGGCAGCAAGCTGTGTAATTACAGACAAAGCATTTCAGACACAAACCAATAAAAATCAAAGGTAGGAGAAAAATGCTTTGAAGAGACGTGACGACTAGTTGGGACTTCCTGTGTCCTGCCAGGAACCCGGGCAGGGGGCAGGGGTGGGGCGGGGAGTCGGGTGATGGCCCCGGAATCTGGTGCCAGCCCTCTCCGCCAAAGGAGGAAATGAGGAGTTGTTTATAGAAAAGACCACAGTGGCCATGTATATCTTTTAACAAAAGAGACGAAACTCTGTTCCGACACAGCCCTTCTCTCAGGGAGAGTCTATGAAAACACAGCACAAGAAGTCAGGCTTGGGATGGATTCTTGCTTTCTCCACGCTAACAGTTTGGTGGGTGACTGTCATGGGCTGAACTTCGCCCACCAGATTCACATGTTGAGAACCAACCCCGTCCCTCCCTACCTCAGAGTGTGACCTCGTTTGAAGATAGGGTCTTGCCGAGGTAACGACCTAAAGCTGACAACATTAAGATGGGCCCTAGTCCAACAGGACTCTTCTCTTTATATAAAGTACCACAAACGAATACAATACTGAAAATCAATTATAATTTAATTTTTTAAAAAGTACCGCAAACTAGGTTGCTTAGACAACGGAAATGTATTGTCTCACAGTCCTGGAGGGCAGATGTCCAGGAGCAGGGTGTCCATCGGGTGGGTTCCTTGTGAGTGCTGTGAGAGATGTCTGTCACAGGCAGTGCCCCTGGCTCCTGGTGTTTTTCTACCAGTCTTCGGCTTATAGAAGTATCACTTCCATCTCTGCCTTCATCTTCACATGGCATTCTCCCTGTGTGCCTGTCTGTGTTCAAATTTCCCCCTTTTGCAAGGACACCGGTCTATTGGATTAGACCCCACCTTGATGTCCTCAATTTAACTTGATTACCCTGCTTTCAACTAAGGTCACCTTCTGAGATCCTGCAAGTTAGAACTCCAGCACGTGAATTGAGAGTGGGATGTGGGGGACGGCGGGGGGAACCACAATTCAGCACATCACAGTGACCTTGGGCAAGTATCTTCCGACCTCTGAGCTCAGTTTACGTATCTGCAAGACGATGTGTGACCATATAACCTCCAAGGACTTCTAAGCCCTCGAGTTCCATGCAGGTCAAATCTCTGGAGAAGGAAATGGCAACCCACTCCAGTATTCTTGCCTAGAGAATCCTGTGGACAGCAGAGCCTAGTGGGCTGGCATCCATGGGGTCGCACAGAGTTGGATATGACTGAAGCGACTTAGCAGCAGCAGCAAATAAATCTCAGCCCCCAGACCCAGTCTTGCCCCAAAGGTTGTAGAAGTAGATGCAGAGATGTCAACTTACCACCAGGCTTGTGGGGTTGGAAACTGCCTTCCGGAGAGAACTAGGCAAGGGTGTACTTTACAGGAGTCTTCCTGATTTGCTTGGGGTGGGGTGAGGAACAACTAGCTCCCCAAGTCTCTGTGTCCGAGTGCTGGGCTGAGTTGGGCAGAGAGGCCCCAGACCTGGACCTGGTCACTTGACACCAATTACCACTGTGATCCAAGGCTGGGCAAGAATCTCGGGGGCAACAGAATTAGGTCACCAACCCTTTTCACTTAGGTCATCAGAAAGCAATGGGCCGGGCAATAGATGTAATCAGCTGCACTCAGCTGCACCCAGTTCAAGCCAGAAGCCACAGAGGAGGGGTTGCTGGGGGTGGGGGGTGGGGTGGGGGGGGGGGGAGGTGAGTATAAAGGCTCCTTTCTCACAATCCTCTCTGCACATTCTGTTCCCACTATGTTGTCCTGGAAATGACCTGATTTTATCTCAGGCCCCCTGAATACTGACCATGACAATGGGTGAGAGGGTTCTAGGACCACAGGTATGGGACGATGCGTGGGAGGTTTACACACCAAACCTGCTCTGATGTGGAGAGATAAAATTTGCTGTTTTGTCTAAGACTGAGACGTAAGATATATAGGTAAACAGAAGGTGCATTTTCAAACCTGAGGAATCTGGGATGTTTCATTTTGAAGATGGGCAGTGTGGGGATGTGTGCGTACCCCAGAGGCTGTGACTGCACGCGGCCATCAGCCTCAGCCAAGCACAGTCAAAGTCCTCCCCCAGACCATTCCCACCTCAGTCCACCTGCTTCATCTATTCCATCTGCACCTACCCCACGGTGAACAACTTCCTCAGTTGTATCCCTAAAACTCCCCCCACCCCCAAAACCTGCCCTGGTCCCCAGCAAAGTGGGACAGCTGGTCACCCTGTCTCTCGGACTGGCTCCCCCTCCACACACATGCTCACATGACAAATTTGAAAACACCTGCAGTTTCTGAAACAGCCTGATTTCCTCCCTGAACACTCCCCTGCCGTTTGAGATGAGTCTTCACTCTTTCTTCCAAGCTGTGACCCAATCCTGTGCTCTCGGAGCCTGCCCTGGCACGTGAGCTGCTCAGCCCACCACCCTGTAACTGTCTCCTCCTCACCTTGTCTATCTCACCGGACAGATTAGAAGCCCCCCCTCCTTCTCCTCCTGGAGAAGACTGGGCACCAACAATTGCCTCATGGAAGAGAGAAGGAAGAGGGTTGGACATCAAGACTAAAGCAACATCCCACTCTGCAGCTGTCTGTGGAAGTGACCCTGCCACCTGTCTAGAGAGGGCAAGCACTAACACCAAGAGTTGTGTTGTTCTGAAATGAATAAAGTGTGTATCAAAGTTATACAAGCTAAAGTCAGTTTCCCGTCCACTTATTACTCCCACATCTCTTTCCTAGACACAAGCACAATGAAGCACTTTCCTGTGTATCCTTCTAGAGATACGCTGTACAAAGGTCAACAGGTCTTTAAAACACACACACAAGAAAGAAACTTACAGACATAGGAAAAGAATTTATGGTTACCTAAGGGAAAAGGTTGGGGGAAGGATAAATCAGGAAGCTGGGATCAGAGCTGGGGTTTGGATTGAAATTAACATATACACATTACTGTATATAAAATTGGTAATTAACAAAGACCTACTGTATAGTACTAGAAACTTTATTCAACACTGTGTAAAAATCTATATGGGAAACACTAAAAAAAATAATAGATGTATAGTTGAATCATTTTGATGTATAATTGAATTGCTTTTCTGTATACCTCAAACTAACATTGTAAATCAACTATGCTGTGCTGAGCTTAGTTGCTCAGTCTGTTTGACTCTTTGCCACCGGGTGGACTGTAGTCCACCTGGCTCCTCTGTCCATGGGATCCTCTAGGCAAGAATACTGGAGTAGGTTGCCATGCCCTCTTCCAGGGGATCTTCCCAACCCAGGGACTGAACCCAGGTGTCCCACATTACAGGCAAATTCTTTACCATCTGAGCCAAAGGGAAGCCCAAGAACACTGAAGTGGGTAGCTTATCCCTTCTCCAGGGGATCTTCCTGATTTAGGAATTGAACTGGGGTCTTCTGCGTTGCAGGCAGGTTCTTTACTAGATGAGCTACCAGGGAAGCCCAAATCAACTATACTCCAATATAAAATAAAACTTTTGAAAAAGATGCACACACTAATAGGAATATAGTGCCCGTGTCCTCTGCTCCTTGTTTTTTTTTATCTTTGTTGACCATATTTGGTATCAGAACATACAGCTCCGCGTCTTTCTTTGTAATGACTCTCATTCAGTAGACTTCAGTTGGGGCAGGCAAATTTGCCCTTCTAACAAGTTCTTGGGTAATACTGATGCAGTTGCTCCAGAAGCCCCACTTTGAGAATCTCTCACTAGACTGTGAGTTGTCTTAGATTGCATGGGAAGCAAAGAGGAGGTTTTAGTCACTAAACTATCCTCTGTGGCTGGCACATATAAGGTAGACAGTTGATACAGTTTGTTAGGTGAAACACGGATAAGGGCTTGCACACAGGCTGTAAACACTTTGTGTGCACTGGTGTGTGTGTGGGTGTGTGCATGCTCAGTTGTGTCAGATTCTTTGTGACCCCATGGACTGTAGCCTTCCAGTCTCTCTGTCCATGGAATTTTCCAGGCAAGAATACTGGAGTGGCTTGCCATTTCCTACTCCAGGGGATCTTCTCAACCTAGTGATTGAACCCAGGTCTCCTGCACTGGCAGGCAGATTCTTTACCACTGTGCCACCTGTGCCCTTGTCTGGGCTGTCTTGATAAAGGGCATTTGACAAAGTTGTAGTGTAAATCAGAGATATGGCCTCGGACTCATCCGGTCAGACAGGTTGGCCTACCCCATCCTCTCCTTGCTCCCAGGGTCTAACTTTTGATGCCACCGACTCTTCTTCACACCTGGATCATATTCCTCCAGACATAGGGTTTCCAACACGCCCCCTTCTCTCTCCTTCATTGTTCTGATCAGCAAACTGGGGAGTTTGGGAGGTAAAGTGGTTTTTTTAGGTTCAAAGAGCATTTTTGAAGTTGCCCAGGTAGCCAGAGATCGGCAGTTCTGAGACAATCCATGCCACAGATAAAGCCAGAGTGACTTCTTTTTCTGATGAAAAATTTCAGTCTTGCATGAAATTAATGTTCATCATTCATTCATTCATTCAAGAAAGATTTATTGGACACCTACATGCCATGTCAGAGACTGGATATTGAGAATGCAGTAATAAAATAGCAAAGTTTCTGCCTCCATAGAGCTTCCATTTGGGGAGAGGGTGCAAATGAAAACAAGTAAATAATTTCAGATTATGATGACTGAATGCAAAGAAGAAAGAGAAACAGCCCAAAGCCTGAGGGCCCCTGCACTGACTAAGGCCATCTTGTGGTGGGCAGAACTGAAGGGTTTTTGATGTGGTGAGTAGATGTGCTGGCTTTTGGAACATTCCTAAGTAGAGGTACTTTAAGCCGTGGAGTCTAATAGGGCAGAAGACCAACCAGGCAAGGCCATGAGGAAGGAGTTTCCTCTTCACCAGGTACCTTCCATCAGGTTTTGTATTGGGTTGGCCAAAACATTTATTCTTGTTTTTCCATAACTTATGGAAATACCCAAATAAACATTTTGGCCAGCTCAATATGAAGAGTAATGCCTCTGCAACCTAAATGTCCACTGATTGATGAATAGATAGAGAAGATGTGGAATACTACTTGGAATATATACAATGGAATACTACTCAGCCATAAAAAGGAAATATTGCCATTTGCAGTAACATGGATGGGCCTAGAGATTAGCATACTAAGTGAAGCAAGTCAGACAGACAAAGACAAATATTATATGATATGACTTATAGGTGGAATTTAAACACTGATACAAAAAACTTATTTTTTTTAATTTTTAAAAATTTGTTTTTAAATTGAAGGATAATTGCTTTATAGAATTTTGTTGTTTTCTGTCACAGAAATAGACCCACAAACAGAAAACAAACTTACAGTTACTAAAGGAGAAGGCGTGGGAGGGATAAATTGAGAATTTGGGAATCCTATGTATAAAATAGATAAGCAAGGTCTTACTGTATAATACAGGGAACCATATTCAATATCTTTAACAACCTCTAACAGAAAAGAATCTGAAATAAGAACACGTGTGTGCATGCATAGTGTGTGTGTATAACTGAGTCATTTTTCTGTACATCTAAAACACTGTAAAGCAACTATATCTCAATTTAAAAATAAAATACAGAAAAAAGGAGCAATGCCTTCAGAGCTTGAGAATTCTGGGCTTAAATCCTATCTCAATCACCTTTTAGCTGCATGATCTGGAGCCAGTCAGTTTGCCTTTGGATCCTCAGCTTTTCTGTCTGTGAAATGGGGCACAATAACAAGAACTACTGGTTAAAGTCAGAAGAGAAGGGATTGAGCCCCAGTTCTGCTAGATCCAGATAGTGAGGCTTGGGCAAATGACTTGACTTGTCTGAGCCTCAGAAAACATATTCACCCATCCACTCTTTCAAACAAGAAAAATAGATTTATTTATTTTTCTGAGTTTCAGCCAATTTATTCATTCATTCAAACAAGAAAAAAAATGATCTTAAAAATAGGCATGATCATTTACATTTCACTGGGATGTCGTAAAGTTTACACAAATCCATATATGGAAATTTCATCCAGGAAATGGCTGTTCCTGTGTTATGTATTACCAAAAGGAGGAAACAGCCTTTCTCCTCCATCTCACCCCACAGAGTTTTCCAACGCTTTTTACTTCTTTACATGTTCCAGTTTTGGCCTCTCGTTAAGCCACCTAGGCAGCAGACCGCCAGAATCTAAGTAAGTCAAGTAAGACTTAAAAGCAAGGAGGAAGGTGCTTGAGTGAATTAGATGAGGACGGGGTGTATCAGTACCCAAACCTGAGATAGTGGGAATATCACTCTGGGCTTGGAGTCAGACACACCTGGAGGTGAGCCTCAGTGACTGTGTGACCTTAGAAAAGACATCTCACTCCTCTGAGTTTCTATTTTCCTCCTTTGGAAAAGAGAAAAGCCCATTCCCGAATCCAGGTTAGCATTATTATTGTACTGATTCTAAGAGATAACAAAGGTGATAGTGATAATAATGAAGATAATTAATAATGATAATTCTTATTGCTATTATTCACACATTCATTGACTGCTAGCTCTGTAGCAGGCACTGTTTTGTGTGATTTATGTGCTTTATGCTATTTAATCCTCATAATTACCTTAGTAACTACTATAAGTCCATTTTACAGGCAAGGAAAGAGACAAGGAGGTTCCAAAAAACCTGCCAAAGTTATTTAGCTAGAAGTGGCAGCGCCTGAATTCCTGCTCCCGTTATCAGCTCTAGAGCCCATGCTTTGAACGACTACACTGCATTACTTCCTGCAGTGCCGTGAACTTGCAGCCCTGGATGTTTGAGTTGCTCAGAACTGCATGGCTAGGCTTCCCATTACCATCATCATATCATCAGCTCACAGGCGATGTCGCCAGGTACCTTCTTGCTGCTGCTGTGGAGAGGGGCCTGAGGCTGATGCTGGCCTGGTGGCCAGCACTGCCTTTGGCTCTATTTGTCAGGGGGTAGCCTCATTCTAATTTTGGAACCTGGATTTATAAGGCCAAGTCTCTGAGTAACAGGATTCTCTTTGGAATGTAGATTACAGTCTTTAACTAGCTTTCTTAAATATGGAACTTCATCCTGGGAGTCAGGAAGACATTTATTTTTCCTATAATTGTAAATTCTCAGATGTTTCTAATTTCTGGAAGGATGGAGTGAATTGGTTTAAATGCTTCAGTTGTCTGTGACTGACATTAATATCCCTTACAGTGATTGCAGTTTCTAAACTGTTTGACTCAAATAGAATGGTTTTAACACACACACACACAGAATACAACCAAGTATTCTTATTTCTATCTTTTAAATACATATTTACCAGGAAAATACTTCAGCTTCCTGCAAGTCCAGGAACCATGAATCCTCCTCAGGCAGAGCCGCCCACACTGAAAATGTTGAAATGTAGTAAGGTCTCCATCAACTGTCTTCCTCACCCAGGAAGAGGTTTTGGGAAGAATTTCAATGGTGTAAAAAGGAAACTTTGCAGCTAGACATGCTTCAGGCATCACTCACTTGTTCTCTTATCATTCTTACTGTTTGCTTATTCTCTTTCCATTTCAATGTCCTTTTATTTGGCAAGCTATTGCTGTGTAACTAGTCACCTCAAAATTTAGTGGCCGAAAATAATATTTATTATTTCATAGCTTTCCTAGGTCACGAATATGGGCACAGTACAGCTGGGCCGCAGCTCAGAGTCTGTCACAGGCTGTGATCAATGTGTTGGTCAGGGCTATAGTCATCTCAGGGTTCAACTGGAGAAGAATTTGCTTCCAAGCTTACCTATGTGGTCCTTGGCAGGATTCAGTTTCTTGCAGGATATTAAACTGAGGGCCCTAGTTTCTTGCTGGCTGTTGGCTGAGGCCATCCTTAATGACTTGCCACATGGGCGTTTTTAACACGGCGGCAAGTTTTCTCGGGGCAAGCAGGAGAGTAAGACGGAAGTGACAGTCTTTTACAATTTGTGTCTCAGAAATGACATCCCATCATTTTGTTTCACTTGGTTTTGGTTTTGTTATTATTGTTTCTGTGAATTTCTTTTTATTTTGTGGTCTTTTTTATATTTAAACTTAAACAAAATTAAATTGTGGTAACATATGCAAAGAGTTGGACAAAACTGAGCATCTGAGCACAAAATATACATAACATAAAATTTGTCCTCTTAAAAAAAAAAATTTGCCCTCTTAGCCATTTTAAACCAAACTAAGCTGCAGAGTATAATTTAGTAGTGTTAAGTACTTTCACATTGTTGTGTAGGCCATATTTAGAGCTCTTTTTATCTTATAAAACTAAAACTATACCTGTTACACAGTAACTCCTCATTCTCCCCTCCCACAGCCCCTGGAAACTGTCATTTTACTTCTGTATTTATAAAATTTTCTATTCTAGATGCTTCATGTGAGTGGAATCATACAGTGTATGCCCTTTCATAAATGGTTTAATTCACTCACCATAATGTCCTCAAGGTTCATTCATGTTATAACATGCAACAGATTTCATTCCTTTTTGGCTACTATTCCATTACGTGTATATAATACATTTTGCACATTTATTAATCAGTGGATACTTGGTTGATTCTACCTTTTGACTTTTGTGAATACTATTACTATAAACAAGGGTCTACAAATATCATTTCAAGAACCTGCTTTCAATTCTTTTGGGTATACTCAGAAGTGGATTGATGGACCATATGATGACTTTGGAAGCATCCTCTCGAACAAAGCTAGTGGAGGTGATGGAATTCCAGTGGAGCTATTTCAAATCCTGAAAGATGATGCTGTGTAAGTGCTGCACTCAATATGCCAGCAAATTTGGAAAACTCAGCAGTGGCCACAGGACTGGAAAAGGTCCATTTTCATTCCAATTTCTAAGAAAGGCAATGCCAAAGAATGCTCAAACTACCACACAATTGCACTCATCTCATATGCTAGTAAAGTAATGCTCAAAATTCTCCAAGCCAGGCTTCAACAATAGGTGAATCGTGAAATTCCAGATGTTCAACTTGGTTTTAGAAAAGGCTGAGGAACCAGAGATCAAATTGCCAACATCCACTGGATCATGGAAAAAGCAAGAGAGTTCAAGAAAAACATCTACTGCTGCTTTATTGACTATGCCAAAGCCTTTGACTGTGTGGATCACAACAAACTGTGGAAAATTAATTCTGAAAGAGATGGGAATACCAGACCACCTGACCTGCCTCTTGAGAAATCTGTATGCAGGTCAGGAAGCAATAGTTAGAACTGGACATGGAACAACAGACTGGTTCCAAATAGGAAAAGGAGTACGTCAAGGTTGTTTATTGTCACCCTGCTTATTTAACTTATACGCAGAGTACATTGTGAGAAACGCTGGATTGGAGGAAGCACAAGCTGGAATCAAGACTGCTGGGAGAAATATCTATAACTTCCGATACGCAGATGACACCACCCTTAAGGCAGAAAGTGAAGAAGAACTAAAGAGCCTCTTGATGAAAGTGAAAGAGGAGAGTGAAAAAGTTGTCTTAAAGCTCAACATTCAGAAAACGAAGATCATGGCATCTGGTCCCATCACTTCATGGCAAATAGATGGAGAAACAGTGGCAGAATTTTTTTTGGAGGGGCTCCAAAATCACTGCAGATGGTGACTGCAGCTATGAAATTAAAAGACACTTACTCCTTGAAAGAAAAGTTATGACCAACCTAGATACTATATTCAAAAGCAGAGACATTACTTTGCCGACTAAGGTCCGTCTAGTCAAGGCTATGGTTTTTCCTGTGGTCATGTATGTGAGAGTTGGACTGTGAAGAAGGCTGAGCACTGAAGAACTGATGCTTTTGAACTGTGGTGTTGGAGAAGACTCTTGAGAGTCCCTTGGACTGCAAGGAGATCCAACCAATCCATTCTGAAGGAGATCAGCCCTGGGATTTCTTTGGAAGGAATGATGCTAAAGCTGAAATTCCAGTACTTTGGCCACCTCATGCGAAGAGTTGACTCATTGGAAAAGACTCTGATGCTGGGAGGGATTGGGGGCAGGAGGAGAAAGGGACGACAGAGGATGAGACGGCTGGATGGCATCACGGACTCGATGGACATGAGTCTGAGTATACTCTGGGAGATGGTGATGGACAGGGAGGCCTGGTATGCTGCAATTCATGGGGTCGCAAAGAGTCAGACACGACTGAGCAACTGAACTGAACTGAACTGAGACAGCATATTAAAAAGCAGAGACATTACTTTGCCAACAAAGTCAATCTAGTCAAAGCTATGGTTTTTCCCGTAGTCATGTATGGATGTGAGAGTTGGACTATAAAGAAAGCAGAGCGCCAAAGAATTGATGCTTTTGAATTGTGAGAGTCCCTTGGACTGCAAGGATATCCAACCAGTCCATCATAAAGGAGATCAATCCTGACTGTTCATTGGAAGGACTGATGCTGAAGCTGAAACTCTAATACTTTGGCCACCTGATGCAAAGAGCTGACTCATTGAAAAGATCCTGATGCTGGGAAAGATTGAAGGCGAGAGGAGAAGGGGATGACAGAGGATGAGATTGTTGGATGGCATCACCAACTCAATGGACATGAGTTTGAGTTATCTCTGGGAGTTGGTGATGGACAGGGAGGCCTGGCATGCTGTAGTCCATGTGGTTGCAAACAGTCGACACCACTGAGTGACTGAACTGAACTGAACTAATGATAACTTTATTTTAAATTTTTTGAGGAATGATTTTCCTGTTTCCCACAGTAGTTGCACTATTTTACATTCCTATCAACAGAGCACAGGTCTTCAATTTTTCCACATCTTTGTTAAAAGTACTTGCTATTTTCTTTTTTTTCCTTTTTTAAAAATAGAACATCATTCTAATGGGTATTAAGTGATTTCTCACTATGGTTTTTATTTGCATTTCCCTAGTGATTAGTGATAGTGAGCATCTTTTCATGTGTTTACTGGCCATTTGTTTATCTTCTTTAGGGAGATGTTTATTCAGGTTTTTTGCCTGTGTTTAAGGTTGGGTTGCTTCCTCTTTATGTTGCTGAGTTGTAGGAATTCTTTATATATTCTGGATATTAACCTCTTACCAGATATATAATTTTCAAATATTTTATCCTATTCCATAAGTCATCCTTTCATTTTCTTGGTTTTATCTTTTTATGCACATAAGTTTTAAATTTTTTTATAGTCCAATTTATTTTTACTTTTGTCTTCTGTGATTTTGGTGCCATATCCAATAAATCATTGCCAAGGAAAATGTTTCAGAATTTTCCCCTGTGTTTTTTTCTAAGAGTTTTATAGTTTTAGATTTTACGTTTAGTTTTTGATCCATTTTGAGTTAATATTTGTATGTGATACAAGGGAAGGATCCAAATTTCTTCTTTTGCATATGGATATCCAGTTCTTTCAGCCACATTTGTTGAGAAGACTTTTCTCATTGAATGGTCTTGGCATTGTTGAAAAAATTATTTAGCTAAATAAATGAGTTTAAATATCTGGGCTACCTGTTCTAGTCCATTCATCTGAATGTTTGTTTTATGTTGGTACCACACCATGTTGATTACTGTAGCTTTGTAACATGTTTTGAAGCCAGGAAGTGTGTGACTTCTTTGTTCTTCTTTTCAAGATGGTTTTGCTCTTTGGGGCTTTTTGAGTTTCCATATAACTTTTAGGATGGGTTTTTCTATTTCTGCAACTGGAATTTTGATAGAGATTGCATTTAATCTGTGGGTCACTATGGGTGGTACTGACATCTTAACAATACTGTCTTCTAATCCATGAACATAGGAAATCTTTGCATTTATTGTTGTAATCTTAAGTTTCCTTCAGCAATGCTTTACAGTTTTTGGCATCTTTTTCAGTCTTTCACTCTTTGGTTAAACTTACTCCTAATTATTTCATTCTTTGCAATGCTATTGTGAGTGGCACTGTTTTCTTAATTTCCTTTTTGAATTCTGCATTGCTAGTGTATATAAACAAAACTGATTTTTGTGTTGATTTTGTATATAGCAACTATGTGAATTCATTCATTAGTTCTAAGGGGTCTTCTGTGGAATCTTTAGGGTTTTCTGTATATCATGTTATTTCTGAACAGAGATAATTTTCCTTTTTCCTTTCCAATTTGAATGTTTCTTGTCCCTGTTTCTTGTATAGTTACTTCATCTAGGACTTTCTGTACTATGTGGAATGGAAGTGGCAAAGTGAGCATTCTTGCCTTAATACTAATCTCAGAAGAAAAACTTAGTTTTTTTACCAATATGTCACATGTTAGCTCAGAGAAGGCAATGGCACCCCACGCCAGTACTCTTGCCTGGAAAATCCTGTGGTCGCTAAGAGTCGGAAATGACTGAGTGATTTCATTTTCACGCATTGGAGAAGGAAATGGCAACCCACTCCAGTGTTCTTGCCTGGAGAATCCCAGGGATGGAGGAGCCTGGTGGGCTGCCGTCTTTGGGGTCACACAGAGTTGGACACGACTGAAGCGACTTAGCAGCAGCAGCAGCAGCAGCAGCAGCAGCAAGATGTTAGCTATGTGGCTTTTAGCTATGAGGCTTTCATCTATGACTTTTACTATGTTGAAGAGATTTCCTTGTATTCTTAGTTTGTTGAACTATTTTTTCCATGAAAGAGTGTAGAATATTATTTTTTTGCATCAACTGTGATGATCTTGTGTTTTTCTTTTCATTGGTTAATATGATTGATTTTTTAATATTGAACCACGCTTGCATTCTAGGAATATATCCTACTAAGTCATGGTATGTAATCTTTGCAATCTGTGTTGCATTCTATTTTCTAGTGTTTGTTGAGAATTTTTGCTTTACTATTCATCAGAGATATTAGCCTGTAGTTTTCTTGTCTTGTTTTTTCCTGTCATTGACGCCATCACTGGCTTTATAGAATGAGTTTGGAATTGCCTCCTTTTCACTTTTTTTGGAGAGTTTGAGGAAGATTGGCATTAATTAAAAAAAAAAAAAGTTTGGTAGAATTCACCAGTGAAGTTATCTGGTCCTTGGCTTTTGTTTGTTGGAAGGTTTTTGACTATTGATTCAACCCATGGGCATCCCACTGCATTTGCCAGAATCTATATGTTAGAAGCAAGTCACTAAGTATAGTCCACATTTTAGGGGAGGGGATTACCAGGAGGAAGGTATGATTTGTACCACGTTAGAAAACTATCTATCATAGTCCTCTGTAAAATGTAGCTATTCTGAATCAACTGATTAAAGCAGATGGCATGTAGCGAACTTCCACACCGTGCTTGCTATCCCAGAATTACTCAGTGAGAGGAGATTTGCTCTCCCATTTGACTGATGAACTTTTTACATCTTTGTATAAAATCCACACTTTGACAAAAGTTCCTATTTCCCTAAAATAAATGCAATTTCAAGGAAGTTTGTGTTTATGTTTTCAATATCAAGCAATTAACAGGATAAGCATCTTAATCATGATTTCCTAATTTTAATTCATATACTATATCTCATCCCTGACCCCTTAAACCTGGGTACAGCTCTTCCTGTATGACCCTAGACACTCTGCGTTTCTTTTCACATGGTATTTGTCCAGGTATGGTATTTGTTTCAAGTGTTTCTCTTTTCATAGATGATGAACTAAGACCAGAAATAATGTCTTTTTTCCTCTTTGTATTCCTAGACATTCTGGATACAAAATCGATCCTCAGTAGAAACTCGTTATTTAAAAGAATACATATAAATAAATAAGTAGGTAACTATTGCCATTCTTTTGCTAGCCTTGAAGGCTTTGACTCAGTCTGCACACCCAGCATCTGATGGGCATGAAGCTCAATAAAATATCATGGGTTAAAGAAAAGAATGACAGCTTAGCATCTCTTGCCAACTACTGTAACCACTGGACAAAATTGGAAATTTTTATCTGTTCAAAGGAGCCATATACTTGAGATGTCATTGCTGGAGTCTCCTTATCATAGGAGCAAGAGTCTCAAGGCCAGAGACTCTTTAAATCATTTTAGCATAATAAAAAAGAAAGCTTTTACACTTGGACTCCCCCAGAAGCTGACCCTGAGAGAGGGATTTGAGTTCAAGCAGTGTATTTGGAAGAGGATCCCAAGGAAGCACGGTTGTGGGGGGTGGGGTGAGGGGGGGACAGAGAAGACAGTTAGGGAAAGGATAGAATTCAGCACAGGTTGCATTAATGAACAGGTGACTTCACTGGGTACCTGAAATAACTCCTCATAGTGGGGTCCCTTTGAGATTTTGTGGAACACACTTCAGAGCTGTTGCTTTGAATTGCATGGGAACTGTAATATTTACATCAATCTTGATCTCATTGTCTTGACACTTCTGGTCTGGCCTGTGTGTAGAGGAGCATGCTTTTGCAGTCAGAGAGAGTCCTTAGGTGAGGGTCCCAGTGACTATAGGAAAAAGCCATCTGGACGCTGAGTGCAGAAGGGGATTGGAAGGGGGATGGACAGCACCACCCACAAAGATTCAAAATTGGACTAACAAACTTGGCCCTGAGACCTGACTTTGTCCCTATCAAGTAAGTCAACTTTACCCATCTGTAAAGTTCTGTTCTGCTCGGAAAGTGCCAGGATTTTACTCTCCCATGAAGAGGTATGACTTGGGACCAAGGCCTCCCTTGTCAGAGCTCAGGTAGAGTTTCTGGCAGTCAGGCTTCCTTGCACTGCTCTGTGCTCCACACCAGTGTTCGGAGCTGAGGTCGAGCGGTATCTGATTGCTCTTTGCAGCCCATCTGTGCAGGATTCTAACCGCTGCATGATTCACATTTTGCTGTAACTGTGGTGTTTATATTACTTGATACTCTGATTACTTTGTTCAAAGTGATCTCACTTGTTTATGAGCACGTGTGAAATCCCCAGCCCCCTTGAAATCTCTGCTCTCCTGTCTCCTGGGCAACTCACCCTGCAGTCAGAGTTAAGACCTCTGCTGCTGGAATAACCCAAAGTGGGGGGGCTAAAAAAGCCTCATCAGTGAGTCACCATCTTGTAAATTTTTAATCACACCAGAGTGAGAGAAAGAAACAAAACAAAAGCAACACAGTTGGGTCCAGTTCTGTTAGTATTGATACCACGGATACAGATTTAGATGTTGGCAATTTCCCATCACAGCATGTATCTTCCTCTCCTTGCTGTCATCTCTTGCCCTCCCACCCACATCTTCATCGCCACTTTTTTAGGACCAGATAACTACCTTCTATTAATAAATGTTCCATGGGAGGTGAATAAGTACCAGGATAAAAAAAAAAAAAAAGCTTCCAGAGTCACATAAGTTTGAGGAAGGCTGGAAGCAACAAAATAGAAAGGTATTTTTATTTCTGGACTTCTTAGAGCCTTGAATCTGCTAATGTGCACTGGACTGTTAGTGGGGACAGGGTGAGCAGCATTTCCAAAATGAACATGACCACAGGGCACTGTTTGTTAACTGAAGAAATGCTCTGCAGAAAGAAGCTTTGGAGGACTTCCCTGCTGGTACAATGGATAAGAATCTGCCTGCCAGTACAGAGGACATGGGTTCGATCTCTGGTCCAGGAAGATTCCACATGCTGCAGGCAACTAAAGCCTGTGAGCCACAACTAATAAGCCCCTGTGCCACAACTGCTGACGCCCATGCACCCTAAAGCCTGTGCTCCGTAACAGGAGATGCCCATGCAACAAAGAGCAGCCCTCGCTCACAGCAACTAGAGAAAGCCTGCATGCAGCAACAAAGATCCAGCACAACCAATAAATAAATAAAGCTTTGGAAATGCTTTCCTGGATCATTCATTTGCCATGGAGCTAAAGAAACACTGTTAATTCAGAAAGCTTCAGGAGTCTGCAAGTGTTTAGAGGATGCACCAAAGTGCTGCCATAGCCCCTGCACGCACTGACTCTCTCATTTGAGTATCTACTGTGTGCTGAGTGCTTTACTCTAGGAAAACAGCTTTGGGAAAACGGAAATGAAGCCAGTCTCAAGGAAAAGGCTTCCTGGCAAGGTATTTGGAAGAACCAGGGAGGACTGGTAAGAGTTTCCGGGTAACTTCATGGAAGCTGAGTGGGACTCCCTCCACAAACTTGCCCTTAGCGCCAGGACCAGTTACCAGTGCATGATGACAACAGGTGGCCCCTTATTAAAAAATGACCAAGAATTCCAAGATGGCAGAGAGAGTTAAAGCAAGCACGGGGCCCTTCTAACAACAGCGCATTTCATACTGACATGCACAGCTTGGACCTGTGGCAAGAACGGCAGCCTTGGTCCTCTAGGGAGCCAATCAGATCATGCCTTCCTTAACCTCCTCCTCCCTTCCCCTCAGGTGCTGCTCGGAGACTGGCTTTCTCCTCTCCTGCTTGGCAGGAAGCGTGCTCTGCCAGCTCTTCATGAGCCAGCTACTGATTAAACGCCGTGTCTGGAGATGACTCAGAGGCAACAAGAAATGGGGCAAGAGATTGGGGGTTCAGATCCTGGCTTCTTGCCTCTCCCCTCTCAATGATGGTGAGCAATTTTATGTCCCTTTCCTGTCCCTTTTAGAACGCTCCTCTGGAAAAAGACAGGAATGGCTGTCCTGGAGAAAGGATGGTATTGGGGCCAATGGGGGTGACGACGCCTGAATACACCCTTTGCTGAAGGCCTACTGCTTCTCAAGTGTAAGGTTTTGTGTGTCTCCCCCTGGAGACTCTTGGTGACTTCTCTCAATTCCTTACTTATTCATTCATTCAGGCAGATTTTGGGAGGTGGATAGGAGCAAAGTGGGCAAAAAAGGACAAAGGCACTCCAGGAGGGAAATCACCTTTGCAGAAATCCCATGGCTGGAGGAGTCTGGAGCACAGGGAGGAAGAGTCGGGTTCCAAACTGGTCCAGACAGCCTCCCACCACCCCTCACCGCCTTCTGAGCCTGGAGAAACTCCACTGACGCTAATGGTAAACGAGGGCCATTGGGTTGTCTGTGGATTTTCATCATCTTCACATCCCCAAAGGCGCAGTAGCCCAAATAATTGATTGTTGGCCACCAACCAGCTTTAAGAGTCTCCAACCTCCTGGGGCCGTCAAACATCTCCAGCAATTAGGCTCAGCATGACAGTTGTTTCTGAAACGAGGAGCCAAATGAATAGAATTAATCTCCCTGATTGAAATCCATTAGTGCCTGTGATCTACTGGTTCAGGCATTTAAGAGCCACTTCACCTCACCCGGTCATGCCCATAGGGTCACAGGCTGAGTCACAGTTAATAGTGGGGAAGGCTTTAATGGAGGGGGAGGCTTTGAAGAAGGGCAGGGTGTGTTCCGAAGCTTGACGGTTTAATGCATTTTTAATTAAATGTGCTTTAATAGGATTCAGCACCAACTATCATGTCACTGCAGATAGTCTCATTATATTTGTTCAGTTAATTACGCATGTGTTACTGCCCAAGTGTCAGCTCTGATGATCTGGAAAGAAGCTTGACTTCGAGGGACACCCAAGAGTTCTGCTGGCCCTTTGAGGAGGAGATTAAACTTCCCCACCCTCCGGTCTCCATATTTACTCTTGTGCATCCCACATCCACACCCACACCCACACATGGGCACATGTGCATACGCTCCAGAAGACATCCAGACACACATGTGTATTCTCCCCACCACCACCACCCCCCCCCCCCCCTTCAAGGGGGAGGGGTGGTAGAAGGAATTGAAGTCAGGGAAAAAGTGTTTCCAGATTGGGCTCCATCCTGTTATCAGCTACATTTAAAAAAAAAAAAAAAGACTTTTTTGTTGCGTCAGGCAACAAGTGGTCTCTTCGTTCCCCAGCCGGAGATCAAACCCCAGTATCTTGCTTTGGAAGCTTGGACTTCCCTTAACCCCCAGGGAAGTCCCCCTCAGCTGTATGTTTTCACACAAGATGTTGAATGGTTCTGAGCCTCAGTGTTGCTCCTCTGTAAACTGTCGTGGCAGCGGTATTAATAATCATACCTGCTAGCACCGCTGTCAGCTTCCAGGAGATAACACCCACAGAGCATTGGACTGTGGCAGATGCCCGGAGACCTGCACATGCTGTTTGCAGCTAGGTGTAACCGATCCGACCAGAAGGCATCCGCTCCGCTGTCTGCGCTCAGGGCATGGGATGCTTGCTTTAACCAAGTTTACATGCCAAAGTGTGGCTTTGCTTGCTCACTCAACAGACATGCACTAAACACCTCAGTTATGACTTTCTGAGTATCTACTAAGTAGTCCGGCTCAGGGTCCTAGGCTTCCACCTGTTTCTCATACTTGGTTGTATCTCCACTAACAACCAGAGGAGTATTTACAGGTTACAGATAGGAAGCCGAAGCTTAGATAGTGGATTTATTCAGCACTGTATATTGGTTCTTCTTCATGTGTCAGGCCTTATGCCTCAGGGGCTGGAGATAAAGTGGGGGAGGGGGAAGGAAAGAGAAGGGGCTCTTGCTTTTGTGGGCTGATCTTCTCACAGCAAGTTTTTGGGGTTCACAAGAAAGTGATTCTGGGCTTTTGGTTTTCTCTGGGGTCAAATCACAGCGTGTGAAACTGTGTGTCTCATATGTAGCTTGGTTGCCTGAGCATCTCACTGCCTCCTCCCACAATGTTGGTTCCAATTTCAGGGCACAACCGAGCTGGCAGGGGCTTGGGAAGGGGGCCCTACTCATTCAGAGGAGGCTCTCAGAGATAAATTCAAAGGCGCTACCTCTCAGATCATCGTGTACTTCTACTCTCCCAGGGAGCTTGTTAAAATGCAAATTCTCCCCCAAACCCTCCTCTCATCCAGGCTGGCACATAACATTGAGCAGACTTTCATGTGCTATACAATAAGTCCTTGTTGGTTATCCATTTTAAATATAGCAGTTGTGTACATGACCTTCCCGAAGTTCCTAACTGTCCCTTTCCCCCTGGCAACCAGGAGTTTGTTCTCTATGTCTGTGCATCTCTTTCTGTTTTGTAAGTAAGTTCATGGCGAAGAAGGAACACATGTATATGTATGACTGACTCCTGCCGCTGTTTGTCTGAAACTACCACAACGTTGTTGATCGGGTATACCCCCCATACAAAATAAAAAGTTTAAAGTCTGGGAAAAAAATGTTTAAAATGCAGATGCTGATTCAGTAGGGTTGGGGGTGGGAGAGTGTGATGGCATATTTCATGTCTCCACTTGGCTAGGCCACGCTACACAGTCGTTTGGTGAAACACCAGTCTAGATGTCTCTGTGAAGGTCTTTGTTAAATGTGATTAACACTGAAACCAGTGGACTTTGAATAAAGCAGAATACCCTCCATAATCTGAGTGGGCCTCATCCAATCAACTGAGGGCTTTGAGAAAAAACACTGAGGTTCCTTGAGGAAGAAGAAATTCTGGCTCCAGACCACCTTTGGACTTGAGCTGCAACATTGGTTCTTCCATGGGCTGCCAGTCTGCCAAACTGCCTCGGAGACTTTGGACTTGCCAGCCTTCATAATTGCATAAGCCAATTCCTGAAAATATCTCCCACTCTCTCTCTGTAGTTAGGTAGATAGATAGATTGATGATACCTATAGGTAACATATATATTAATTCTAATAATATATTTTAATGTTGTGTACTTAATATATCTATATTTAATAATGTTATTAAATATATTTAATAGTATGTTTTAATTTTAATTTATAATTTTAATAACATATAATAAATAGTAAACTAATTTTAATAATATATTTTACTTAACAGAAAATACCCTATGACTATTTCTATTATTAATAGAAATATATCATATTAATATAGCCTATTAAAATGGTAACCCACTCCAGTATTCTTGCTTGGAGAATCCCATGGACGGAGGAGAAGCCTGGTAGGCTATAGTCCACGGGGTCACAAAGAGTCGGACACGACTGAGTGACTTCACACACACACACACACACACACACACACATACACACACAAACCCTGACTCTTTGCGACCCCATGAACTATACAGTCCATGGAATTCTCCAGGCCAGAATACTGGAGTGGGTAGCCTATCCCTTCTCCAGGGATCTTCACAACGCAGGAATTGAACCAGGGTCTCCTGCATTGCAGGTAGATTCTTTACCAACTGAGCTATCAGAGAAGCCCATTTTATATTAATAATATATTATTAAATATATTTAATAGTATATTTTTAAATATATTTAATAGTATATTTTAATTTTAATAAGATAAATAGCAAAACATAATATATTTTACTTAACAGAAAAAACCCTATCATTATTTCTACATGTCATCTATATAAACACATATTAATGAGATATAGGTATATATGCATGGGTAAATATGTATAGAAAGATATCTTGTCTATATACATGAAAGTGAAAGTGAAGTCGCTCAATCGTGTCCCTTTGTGACCCCATGGACTGTAGCCTGCGAGACTCCTCCATCCATGGAATTTTCCAGGCAAGAGAACTGGAGTGGGTTGCTGTTTGCTTGTCCAGGGGATCTTCCCGACCCAGGGATTGAACCCATGTCTCCCACATTGCAAGCAGACGCTTTTATCACCTGAGCCACCACGGAAGCTGGTCTATATATACAGATATCTTGTATATGTATATACTGGTTCTGTTTCTCTGAAGTGTGCATGCTTGCTCAGTCGCTTCAGTCATGTTTGATTCTTTGCCTCCCTGTAGACTGTAGCCTGCCAGGCTCTTCTGTTCATGGGATTCTCCAGGCAAGAATACTGGAGTGGGTTGCTAATGTCCTCCTCCAGGGGATCTTCCCGACCCAGGGTTCAGACCTGCATCTCCTGTGTCACCTGCATTGCAGGCAGGCTCTTTACCCACTGAACCACCTGGGAAGCCGGTTTCCCTGGGGAACCCTGACTAATACAGGGGATGGGAGATTCTACATTTCCTACAAGTTCCTGGGAGATGCCAGCCAGACTCCAGGTAGAGTCACAGACAATGATGTGTCTGCAGATCGGGGCTCCATCACATGAAAAGCCAGGGCAAATCTTAAATAGGCTTTGAGAGGCTGGTTTGGCTGGAGCTATTTAGCTTGTTCTGTTCTCTCCAGTAATGAGTTTCTGCCTGATTTTCTGAATCCAATAATTTATTCAAGCCAGTGAGCTACTGAAGTCTCCAAGAACGTACCCTGACTACTTTCAGTCTTGGGGTTTGCAGTTGTATAAACACAGCTTTTCCCACACATTTTCAAGTCAAGCAGAGGCGGCGGTCCCTGCTGCCAAACAGCTGGATGGAAGCTGCAAAAAGAAATCAGAGTTGGTGCAGAAGTTTTCCAGCAGCCCAGATGTCTGGCATCCCACAAACACCAACACAGGCCTCCGCAACCCCCTGCCTTCCCTGACACCTCTTGAATGCCAGCACAAGCTGGCCGTCAGTAGGAGGGCTAGACCAAAATAATGAGAGAGAATTTGCAGCTATTGCAAATGCAAATGGAGCAAGTGACAGTCGGTCCAAAGTATGCAGAAGACACGGCAGCACACTCACATAGACAAGGAGGAGGCTGGCAGGGAAGAGGAGGGTCTTTCTGAGAGTCTGACTCTGTGAAGGTGGTGGCAGCCAAGTCCAGTAGAAGGTGCTGCTGCTGAGTCAGCTCCAGACCTTGCTCTGCCTGGGCACACAGCACAGAACCTGGGGCCAGCCAGCACTGTCCAGTAAAAATACAACACGAGTCATATAGGTTCTTTTCAATTTTCTAGTAGTCACATTAAAAATGTCAAAAGAAATCGGTAAATTAATTTTAATGATAAACTTTAATTGAACAGAAAATACTCTAAATATTGCTAAATAAACATTTCAGCAGGTCATCAATATAAAGACAGATGAAAGATATTTTACGTTTAAAGGCAGACCTCTTTTTATCAAGCTTCCATTTATTGTGCTTTGCAGATCCTGAGTTTTTTACAAACTGGAGTTTTGTGGCAATCCTGTGTCTAGTCTATGAATATCATTTTCCCAATAGCATCTGCTCATATCTCTGTCCCGTTTTGGTAATTCTTGCAATATTTCAAAGTTTTTTATTATTTTTATATTTCTTGTGGTGATCTGTGATCAGGGATCTTTATTGTTACTGCCCCCACTCACTGAAGGCTTAAAATGATGGTTAGCATTTTTTAGTAATAAGGAATTTTTAAATTAAAGCATGTATCTTGCGTAATGCTATTGCTCACCTAATGGACAATAGTATTGTAAAAACAACATTTTTTGTTTTGATTTCTAAGGATTCGTTTGTTTAATTAATTTATTTTTTTATTGAAGTATAGCTGATTGACAATGCGCTAGTTTCTGGTACACAGCAAAGTGATTCCGTTACATAAATATTCTTTTTCATATTCTTTTCCATTATGGTTTATTACAAGACATTTAATATAGATTTAATATAGATCCCTGTTCTATACAGTAGGTCCTTGTTTTTCTATTTTATATGTAGTAGTGTGTATCTGGGCTTTCCTGGTAGCTCAGTTGGTAAAAGAATCCGCCTGCAATTCGGGAGACTTGGGTTCGATCCTTGGATTGGGAAGATCCCCTGGGACAGTGCATGACAGCCCACTCCAGTATTCTTGCCTGGAAAATCCCATGGACAAAGCAGCCTAGTGGGCTGCAGTCCACGGGATGACACACAGTCAGACACAACTAAGCAGCTAAGCCCAGCACAGCACAGTGTGCATCTGCTAATCCCAAACTCCTAACTCATCTCTTGGCCCTGCGATCTAACTGTAAGTTTGCTTTCCATGTCTGTGAGTCTGTTTTTGTTTCATAAACACGTCCATCTGTATCTGTATTTTAGATTCCGTATATAAGTGATATCATATATTTGTCTTTCTCTGTCCTACTTACTTCACTTAGTATGATAATCTTTATGTCCATCCATGTTGCCACAAATGGTATTATTTTGTTCTTTTTTATGGCTGAGTAGTATTCCATTGTATACCACATCTTCTTTACCCTTTCATCTGGTGATGGACACTTAGGTTGCTTCCATGTTTGGGTCGTTATAAACAGTGCTGCTATGAATGTTAGGGTATAGTGGATCTTTTTGAATTAGACTTTTCTCTGGGTATATGTCCATGAGTGAGATTGCTAGATCGTATGATAACTCTATTTCTAGTTGTTTTAAAGAACCTCTACACCTAAGCATAACTTTTATATGTGTTGGGAAACCAGAAAATTTATGTGACTCGCTTTATTGCAATGATCTGGAACCAAATATAGACTATCTCCTAGGTATGCCTGTACCCTTTTTTTGCACTAACTCTTGGAAATCCGGTATACTGATAGTACATCTCAATGGGAACAATCCACATTTCAAATGCTCCTTGAGCATATTTGGCTGGGGGCTACCATGTTGGACAGTGTGGTCTGGATTCTCAATAACCAGCACCAGGTTGGAGCAGAAGTTCAAGCTGGTATTTGCTGCCTGTCCTACACCTTCCCCCCAACATAGAAAAACAAAAGATACTCAGAAAAATAATCTCTGGTTAATTAAAAATGCCAGACAAATCGTGTCAGGTTAACGCTCACAGAGAAGTGAATAATAACAGTGGTTCCACTCAAGCAAGCACCAAATAAGCAAACATTCTTTAAGTAAACAGAAATGGAGTATATTTCAGGAATGAATTTACTCTGTGGGTCACAGAGGAGGTTAAACAAAAATTTGTTTTAAAAAACGTCTCCCAAAGGATACCCTGTGCTGTATTCCCAACACATGTTGTTAGGAGAAGGGGAGGGTCTTGAGGGTGGGAGCCCAGTGGGCTGGTGCACTGAGAAATTGAGTTTGGGTGGATAGCAGGGCCTTCAGACACCTCTGTCTGCCATTGCCATTCCCAGCTCTTAGAATCAAACACCAGCGTCACATGCAGATCTGCAGGAAGAGTGAAACTCCCACTTGGGAGAAACTTGAAAAGTGAAAGTCACTCAGCCGTGTCTGACTCTTTGTGACTTCATGGACTGTAGCCCACCAGGCTCCTCTGTCCATGGGATTTTTCCCAGCAAGAATACTAGAGTAGGTGGCCATTCCCTTCTCCAGGGGATCTTCCTGACCCAGGGATGGAACCTGCATCTCCCACATCTCCTGCATTGCAGGCATATTTTTTGCCATCTATCTGAGCCACCAGGGAAGGAGACATTTTCTCGCAGACACTTTCAGCAGATGTTATGCAAATCTGATTGGAAGGATCAGATTGGAAGGAGGCTGAATCCCACACATTGGAGTTGATTCACATCTCTTTTCTCCCTCTCCCTCTCACAGTGTCTCGGGTTGGATTCCCTGCTAAGCAGAGGGGAGGTTCATGAGAGTATAACTTAGGAGGGAAGGGGTGAAGGGGGACAGGCGGCTGTGAGGCAGTCTAGTGGAGTCCTCAGTCGTCCCCAAGAAAGCTCTGAAGCTGGGATGAGCCTTCAGAGCTCTTCCAAGTTGGGTGGAGAGGGCCCGGTCTTCACGCCCGCAGGCTGGCCAGTTGTGGGATGTGGGCTGCCCTGGAAAGGGAGTATGATGAAGGGAGCTGGCTTCTTCTGCTGAGAGGTAGCATGGTCTGCTGGCAGCACTGCCAGTGTCTGGGGTGAAGGGTCCTCACTCCTGAAGGGCCATGTGGCTGGTGCATCACGGTACCCACCCCACACACCCTTCACCATGGCCACTCATCTATGCGCGCATGTCGCTGAATTTCCCTTCATGACTGATTCATTCACCCGTTCAGTCATTTCGTCAATCCTTTATTTAATGTATGCATGCTTCTTCCCTGTTTAGAACCTTCCAGTAGCTTCTCTTGGCACTTCAAGGCCTTCCTGATCTGAGCCCTAGTTGGGTATGAGCTTCACCCTGTCTCACTCTGCTGTAGCCAAGCTTTTTGAACACCAATCTCTTTCCTGGTTTAGTTACCACTGATTGTATTTTATTCTGTCTTAGATCCTGCTTCCTGGGATATTTGTAGCCTGGTTCCTTTGCATCATCTGGGTCTCAGCTTGGAGCTGCCATCTTCAGAGGAGCATTTGCAAAAACCTGTAGGTAAAATCTCATCTATAGTTCACCCCCAGCCTCTCCTGTCTCCCTCCAGTCCTCTTCCCTGGTTATTTTTTTACACTGTCTATCACTATCTGAAATTATCTTATTCATTCACTTATTTGCTTATTCTTTCTCCCTTCTCCTCTGGAATGTAAGTTTCATGAGGGTGGGTTCATGTCTGACTATCCTTTCTGAGTGAGAGTGAAGTTGCTCAGTCATGTCTGACTCTTTGCAACCCCTCCTCCAGTGATGAGATTTTCTAGAGTGGGTTGCCATTTCCTGGGGGATCTTCCTGACCCAGGGATCAGACCCAGGTCTCTTGCATTGCAGGCAGACTCTTTACCTTCTGAGCCACCAGGGAATCCCATTTATCCGTTTTAGTTACTTAAATATTTGTAGAAGCAACAGTGAATGACTCAGCAATTTGCTTACTAATGAAATTATTTCACTATATATTGACTTTCTCATTCATGTATTAATTTGTCCATTCATTCACTTACTCAGTATTTTAATACCTATAAATATGTATTATATACATAGAATTATATTTGTTGAAATATTTAAGATATTTATATAAATATATAATATGCATATAATGTATAGGCTTCTCATGTGGCGCTAGTGGTAAAGAACCTGCCCACCAATGCAGGAGTTATAAGACATGTGGGTTCGATCCCTCTGTTGGGAAGGTCCCCTGGATGAGAGCATGACAACCACTCCAGCATTAGAATCTCATGGATGGAGGAGCCTGGTGGACTACAGAGGTGCAAAGAGTCGGAAACAACTGAAACGACTTGGCAGGCCTGCATATATATAATGTATATATCATACACACATATATACTATAACAAATGTGCATATATATAAATATGTAATGTATACATTTATGTAAATATCTGTCACATTTACTATGAATGCAATAAAGGTAATCTTAGTAACTTTGTTGAAGGCAACAAAAACAAAATTATATGAAAAGGCAAATAAATTAGAGTCACCTTGAGTTTGCCTGACACTAGGGAATGGCTGAGGAAATTGCAGGGCATCCTGATAGACCCCTTTGTTATAACTTCATGACAGTGTAACATGAACAAGGCAATAAGTACATGAGAAGTGGTGAAAAAGCAAGTTTGATTGACAGGCACATACAGTATGAGGGCAGCCACATCAAATGTATCTGTTTTCTGGGGAAGACTAGAAGGATGACAAGAACTAGAATTACTCTCAGGTAGTGAGATGTGGGGGCTTTTTTTCTCAAGTACTTCTTTGAGAGTCTATCACATTTCTCAGTATGGGAAAGATGTTTCACAACTGTATGGTCCTCAAGCAAGTCACAGGGATATCCTGAGACCTGGTAAGAAGTACAGTCAGCTCTCTGTATCTGGGGGTTCTGCATCCAGAACCAACTGTGGATGGAAATGTTGAAAAAAAAAAAAAAAACCCAGACTGTTCCAAAAAGCAAAACTTGAATTGTCTGCATTGGCAACTATTTACATAGAATTCATGTTGGCCTTACAATTATTTACATAGTATTCATATTGTATTAGGTATTATGATAACCTAGAGATGATTTAAAGGACATGGGAGGTACTATCTTGTGCATATGTGTGTGTGTGTGTGTGTGTGTGTATGCGTCCTAGAATAATGGCTCCAGACTTGTGAGTCTGTCACCTTATATGGCAGAAGGGACTATGCCAATGTGATTAACTTAAGGTTCTGGAAATGGATTGATTACCTTGGATCACCGGGTTGGTCCAATATAATCACAAAGGTCCTTACAGGATGGAGGCAGGAAGGGTCAATTTTAAAGATGAGAATTGGACCAGAAAGGAGGCTGAGTGCCAAAGAATTGATGCTTTCAAACTGTGGTGCTGGAGAAGACTTGAGAGTCCCTTGGACTGCAAGATCAAACCAGTCCATCTTAAAGGAAATCAACCTTGAATATTCATTGGAAGGACTGGTGCTAAAGCTGAAGCTCCAATACTTTGGCCACCTGATGCGAAGAGTAGACTCATTGGAAAAGACCCTGATGCTTGGAAAGATTGAGGGCAAGAGGAGAAGGGGGCAACAGAGGATGAGACGGTAGAATAGTATTACTGACTCAGTGGACATGAGTTTGAGCAAACTCTGGGAGATAGTGAAGGACAGGAAAGCCTGGTGTGCTGCAGTTCGTGGGGCTGCAACGGGTCGGATACGACTTAGCAACTGAACTACAACAACGACAGAAGCAGAGATTGGAGAGAAGCAGGGCTACTAACCAAGGAATGCAGGCAGCCTCTAAAAGGCAAGAGAATGGATTCTACCCTAGAACCTCTAGAAGGACTCCAACCCTTTTAGATTTCTCATTTCCAGAACTGCAAGTGAATAAATGTGTGTTGTTTTAAGATTCTAAGTTTGGAGTAATTTTTTTCAGTGATGATAGAAAACTAATATAGTGGATAAATTGAAGCTGAGAAAGATTAAAACAAGCAACAACTTGTCCAAGGTCAGTGGCATAGTTAGGATTGATTCAGTGATCATAAAATTTTACCTGTTGCTCCCTACAGCTACCTCTCTATGGAGCATAATTGAAGCTGGAATTCTTTGCTATGAATTATCCACAATGTTCTAGATATATGCAGGTGCCTGGGTGCTGCCTTAAATTTTGGAGTTTCTCAGGATTCAGTTCAGTTCAGTTCAGTCACTCAGTTGTGTCCGAGTCTTTGCAATCCCATGGACTACAGCACGCCAGGCCTCCCTGTCCATCACCAACTCCCAGAGTTTACCCAAACTCATGTCCACTAAGTCGGTGATGCCATCCAACCATCTCATCCTCTGTCGTCCCCTTCTCCTCCTGCCTTCTATTTCTCCCAGTATCAGAGTCTTTTCAAATGAATCAGTTCTTCGTATCAGGTGGCCAAAGTATTGGAGTTTCAGCTTCAACATCAGTCCTTCCGATGGGAGGCATCCACATATAAATTTCCCTCCTTCTTTCTTCTTTCTCTTTCCTTCCTTTTCCCTCCCTTGTATTTATTGAGCACCTGTGCCAAGCTCTGTCCCAGACTCTGAGAATACACCAGAAATGTGATAAACTGTCCTTGGGGACATCATGCTGAAATTTTGCCAAGATTCTGCAAATATCTAGAATTTGGTGGTTAATTTGTGCTACAGAAGTCCATCTTTTGCTTTAGTCCCATACAGACATGAGGAGGAAATAAAGGGTTGAAATTATGGTCTTTTTTTCTACCAAGTCCTACCCCTCCAGGAGGACGTCAGAAAATGAAACTATGCTGAAAGGCCACGGGAGGGAAAAGATCTGGATTTTCCCCTTCTGAGCCCCACTGCCTCCCAATGTCTCCAGGGAAGTTTTTGTCTCCTTGGGGTTTAGGGAGGATCCCAGGCTCCTTTGCTCAAGGATGTCTGAAGGGACCCAAACCAGGAAGAAACATAAGCAGGCCTTGCATGTCAAAAGGGGAAACGTATGCAGCATAGCATAGGAGAATCGACATTGCGCTGGTCTGGAGGCATTTGAGTTCCGCCTCTGCCTCTCACTCGCTCTCTCTGTGACCTTGGGCTGGTCCGTGCACCCCTTAAACCTCAGTCTCCTTATCTGGTCAATGGGGATAATGCTGTCACTTAAGTCTCCTCTGTTCCAGGGTTGGAGTACAAATGAGAAAGTATGTGTAAAGGAAACTGACGCAGTGATAGATAAATGCTTGTGCAGTCTTGGATAAAAAGTGAACAAACACATGGAAACATTTTTAGCCTGCTACAGCTGTCCTGATGATGTGGGTAGAGATCATGCCATACCATAAAGAGCTGTAGATATTGGTATGCTGAGTCCTGGTTCTTTAGCAAATTGTGGCCAACTGTACACACACACACACCCTTACACCTATAGACACACAGTATGGTGCAGCGGAAAAAAGTAATACAGTACAAGGAAGCATAAGATTCAAGTTCAGGTTCAAATTCTTCTCTCTGGAGCACAGTATTTCCATCAATAAAACAGTAAGTGGTCACAATCAGGGCTATGTGCCCTTCTGACTGCAGATGAGTTCTGTGGGTCAGAGTTGAAAAAAGTTTTAAATGGTTGTCTACGTTTTTTTACAAAGTAGAGACTGTGCTTTACAAAAACGATCTGGATTCTCTTGAGACTCCTGAGTCCTGTTGGGAGCCTGGGGCTCCTGGGCCTCCTTCACCCACAGCCATACCTGGCTGGTGCTGAGAGGCAGCTGCCTCCTTCACTCCAGAGTGTTCTTGCTGTAAACCACAGACCTCACCACTCCCATATGTCCATATTCCGCCAGCTGCTCTGCTTTTCCAGCAGCCACCTGCTTGGCTCTGCGGTGACTGTGCCAGCCGCAGGTTAAGAATGTTTTGTTTCCCAGCAGTAGGCTTTGGGCACAGGGCAAACAGAGATCTACTGAGAGAGATAACGCCAGAAAAATTCAATTTTCTTCTACGACCAGGATACACATCTCTCAGAAGCCAGATCTTTCTTGGGCAACTCATTTCCTTCATTTGGGCATCAGTTTCCCATCTGTAAAAGAAGGTGCTGGGACTAGATCTCCAAGGCTTTTCCGATTCTTTTGCTCTTTGGTGCATTTTATCTCTCTCTCCACCCTCCCTCATACATATATATATTACCAAACTCAAGTTCCTGTGCTAGAAGCACAGTGAGGCCAAACAAACAAAAATGTCACAGTTCAGAGCAGAGAAACCTTTCTTGCAGGGTCATGCAAGGAGACAGGTGACTCATGCCCCCAAACTCTGAACTCCCCAGGGGTTTCAGAAAAGTATTTGTAAAAGCAAGGTGAGGGTGGAATGTGGTTGGTTGTTGCAAGCCTCTGGGTGTCAGAATCCTTTGTTCTTACAGCTGTCCATGTAGGTCAGGTCATGATGTTCTTGCAAACGTCCAATAAGGCAAATGTCTTTCTCTGTTCTGCAACTCTTTATCTCTGTATGAATGGAAAAGTATTATACCCTTAGATGTCAGGGCCTTCAGAATGGGCTATCCTGTATATTTCAGGCTATAGGCAACATTCTTACCTCAGAGCAAAAATACAGAATGCAAACTTTAAAAGAAACAAATCCAATATGGAGTCAGATTTGTTCTTGCCTATTACATATACATGTGAGTGCACACAATATGTTGTATTCTTGCACACAGACTCATTTACACATCTTACTGAACATGTTTTTCCATCTACCCATAGAACTGTGCTCCTGATAACAGTCCTTCTGAGTCTCTGTCAGGACTAAATCCAGCCATTAAGCTTCAATGAGTTACCTGCTGGCATTGTGTAAGGGCATGGAGCAGGATTAGTCACCTAATCTCCTCTCTTATCGGTGTTCTCTTCCAGCAGCAGACAACAACACAGACTGTTCGGCAGGTACCCAGGGCTCAGCTGGAGAGGGCTCAGATCCCGCCCACAGATAGCAGAAGGAGGGCAGCAACCGGAGCTTTGTTCTCATCTCCTGCTGAGCTCAAGGAACTGCACGAAAGAGATCTCAGGGATCCTTGAAATGGTTACAGCAAGGTCAGGTTCTAATCCTGGCCTCCTGTGGGGCTCCTGAGCCAGGACAAGCCCTTTCCATTAGGGGGTCATTCACCTCCTCTAAACAATGCCAGCTCATCTCCAACTCAAAATGCTCCAGAACTCTTCATAAAGAACAAAAGTTGATGTTCCAGTTTCATATTCTGCTTTGCCATTTTCTTTTTGGGTCTCTTAAAATTGGAGTGATTTTTGTGTGTGTATGTGTGTGTGTGTGTGTGAGCGTCTGGGCATTATGAAAAAAGGCAGAAATGACAAATCAGAGTTACAAGTACTGTGACATTAATTTGCATTGAATAATTCATGCTATTAACCAAGAATGTGACAATGTAATATAATTATGTTATTCACAAAACAATGAATAGTTTGTTTTAAAAATATTAGATAAGGTCCCCAAATGAAGCACAAATTTAAAGCTGTAAAGTGAACCTTTCTTTTTTTTTAATAGCAATGTGATGGACATATTGCCTTGCTTACTGGTAAGTCTGGATTGAAGCCCTCAGTGAATGAGCTACCTAGCTACTTTAACCTGGTCTGAGACAGACCAGGATTTCACTATCTTGACCTGGGAGCTGATTTGAGGAAAGTCTTTGTGAAATGGCTTCCGGGTGACAATGACCTTCATTTTGAAGTGGTTTCCTTCAGATTTAGCATGGCAGTGTCAGGGCAGGACCCATCTGCTTACGCTGAGGTCAGGCTGCTCCTCTCATTCTTTATTAAAATCCAAGTCCTCCTGGGAAGGGCTGCAGAAAATCAGTCACCTTCTTCTGTGGATTAGTTCATCAGCCTTATTGAAATGTGGCTGAGAGAAGTTCTTCATGAAACAAACCCAGAGCACAAGACATTGGACAGTGAGGCTTGGCTCCATTGAGTGGGGAGAAAAACCCCATAGACTCAGGGGCCAAGATCTGGATTTTCATTCTTCCTAGACTGTTAGCTCTGGAATGGTGATCAGACCGTTTTCCCTCTCTTTCTTCATGGGTGAAAGTCGATATACTTTTCGTAGGATGGCAAGCCAATGAACCATTCCAGGTGTGAAGTTTACAAGAGAAATAGGCCTGTGCTCTCACAGTTAGAATAGAGAGGCAGATGAGTGAGAGGTGAACTATTTACACTAAATGGTGGCACTTGCGATAAAGATACTAAAATCGAGTGTTTGGATACGACTGGAAGTAGAGAAGCAACCTAACCCATTATCAAGGAAATTTTCTCTTTGAAGAAAGGATACTTGAGCCAAAGGAGAGAAGAAAGGGCCTTCCTATAAATATATATGGAATGAATGTTCTAGCAGAAAGAGCCATCTGCAAAGGCTCAGAGCGGGTATGTATGTGAGTGGCGTGAGAAAATGCGAGGTGGCTGGGGTGGCTGGAGCACCATGAGTGAGGGGCAGCTAGGGCTGGAGACCAGGGTGGAGCTGGCATCCTATGGGGCCTCATCAACCATGCTAAGGAATTTGTATTTTATTCTAAGTGACTGGGAAGCTGCTGGCGTGTTTCTAATATACATAAAAGCATGTTTAATATAAAGAAAGTGTTTTGTAAACTCTAAAGTACAAAGGCAAAGTATTATTAGTATCATATGTGTGAATAACAACTTTCCATCGTAGTTAAAACTATTGCATTGGCAGCTTGATCCTTTGGTTCCCTTAGGGAGAACTGGTAGTGCCAGGATCCTGAGACAGTAGATGTGCAAGGGTGCCAGGGTCACCTCTTTGCCCCGCCCCCGCTCCAGGTCATGGGGCTGCTCAGACAGCATGGTCTGCCCAGAGCTTGGGCACCAGCTCCAGGCAGGACACGGCCCTTCCTGCTGCCCTGGTTTCCTCGCCTGGGGGTGAGGAGGGTCAGAGGTGTGCATCTGCTGGTCCTCACGCCTCACAGGAACACTGCTGGCTTCAGTGAACACCTAGAAAGTTCTCTGGCTCCTGGGTCATCACACTTGTGTTACCTCAGAAGGACAACTTGAATCTCCTTTGGGGAGTTTTTGCTCATGTATTCTTTTTTTCTGATTCCCCTCAACTATCTTCAGTTCCTTACAGGTGTATTCTGAACTCACCATACATTTATCACAGTTTGTGAGTCTCCATTTCTTCTTTTAATGGACTGAAGAATGCCTGACTTTCCCACGTCACTGCTAGTTCCTTGAGTCAAGGACTGTGCTTGAGCATGCTTACTTTTGTTGTCCACCGGTATAGGCTGGATTAGGATGCAATAAAAAAAACAACTCCTGATTTCAGTGATTTAAACTAATACAAGTTTATTTCTGGCTCAAGCGGCCCATCCACTACAGGTGGGCGGCGGCTCTGCTCAGCATAGTCATTGAGGCACCTAGGCAGAAGGCTGAGTCTTCATCTTAGGGTGATTCTCAGCTCAGGCTTCAGGGTTTCCAGCAGGAGGGGTGGAGTCTTGAGACGGGGAATAACTGCTGTGGACCAGAAGTCTGCTCACGGTTTACCAGCCAGGACCACTCACATGTCCATGCCAATCTTCAAAGGGTGGTGGTGGGTAATGTCTCCCACACCCTGATATCCAGTGCCTGTGTGTGGTCAGGCCACTCAAGAGGGTTGCTCTCTTGCCGTTTGTGCATCTGCTCCAGCAGGTCCTGGTTCACTCACACGACCATCAAGTCCTTTTTATTAGCTTAATTAGTCCTTGGTCACTGATGAGCCTACTTGACGTCAGTGCCCCCATAAGCAATATATTAGCCCTGCCCCTTTCTCTCGAGACAGCTGCCAAGTCCTGCCCACCATCTGCTGCACGTGGTAGGATGTCTCTCCAGGACCCTTTGTCTAAGATCCCCTTGTTCAATAAACCACTGATGTCTCTGTCACTGTCTCTGAGCTCTTTCTTTGGTCTTGAGGCTGGGCAACTACAAGACTTGCCAGCCTTCAGGGTGCGGCCCAACAGTCCAGCACCCAGGCGCTCAGTAAATAATCTTGAAACTGTTGCAAAATGGTCTAAGTCAATCTGACTGACTGAATTTCTTTTAGGGGGGCAGGTCAGGGAGGTGGGAACCGTGGATTCCCTACCTCCGACCTCACAGCTTCACTACTGGATTGCACAATGTAATGAAAACAAGTCTCTGGCTGAATTTTGCTACATGAACATCATTTCTTAGCAAATAAGGAAAAAAAAAGTCACCTAACACAGACAAATATGAGAATCAGTTCCTATAACGAAACCAGTGAAGTCTCGATTCTGTGTCCTTAGCGTCCTGACAGATACATTTCAGAACCAGCTCATTTCATTCTGGGTGCTACACACCACCCTGGACGTTCAGCTGAGTTTCCAGGGGAAACAGAAACGGTGCTTAAAAAGGAAGTACTGGGCAGAGAGGACCATTGGCCTGTAAGAAGGCCTGCCCACCAAGTTTCTTGAGCAATGCTCATTTCACTGAAGGAAAGTGATCCCTCATATCCTATTTTCTATACAACCAACCATTTGGTGCAGTTTTAGACCAGAATATTTGAGGTGCCTGTGGAGCGTGGATTCTTGATGAGCGTCCTTTGAATATTAACTATCTTCCCCTGAGTATAGATACAGTTAACTCAGGTATAAATGATAGACAAAAGTGTAATACATCCATACCATGGAATGCTATTCTGGAATCAAAAGAAATGAATCCCAAAAACATCATTCTCAGTGAAAACAAGCCAGACATAAGAGACCACTCCATTAAAATGGGAGGTCCAGGAAAAAAACTTGCTTTCTAGCAAGATAGAAAGCAAAATAGATGTTGCCTGGGGTGGGCATGAGGGACTAGCAAGTATGCATGAGAGATAATACTGGAGTGATGAAAATGTTCTAAAACTGGTTTATGGTGATGGGGCACACCTTTGGAGATGTACTAGAACTTTACTGGATTGTGTACTTGGAATGAATGAATTGCAAGGTATGTAAAACGCCTCAGTAAAGTTATTTTTAAAAATGTTATTTAAAAAAATGTTATTTAAAAAAAAGTTATTTAAAAAAATGATCAACTCACATATATATTCCTCACACTGCTTACAGTGCATTTGAAATCAAGGTTTAAATGATGTAACATAAAGAAATGAGGTTTTTTTCCTAAGGAGTCATCAATACCTCCATCTACCTATTTGCACTTTTGAAAGAACAAATTCATTTCATTTGACACCAAAGGGGATTGGGATTCTTCTCAAAAAGCCTCCAGACACATTGGCTAGAAAACACAGTAATTTACAGTGATAATTCACATAAGGCATTCCCTCCTCCTAAACACACATGCAATAGGAAGGGGGTTACAAAACAAAAACAAAAAAACTCTTGAAAGACCTTGAATTTGAAGTTTCTAATAACTTCTTTAGCCCCAGTTCACTCATCTGTGAAATGGGAATAATCTGAGCTCCTTGCAGGTCATGGAATCTAGACTGTAGCTGCTCATGGCAGAACCTGTTAGGACCCAGCAACAGCATACAGTATTGTTTCCCTACAATGATGGAATCTGATCTTCAGCTTCCATTTCCTTCTCCAATGCATGAAAGTGAAGAATGAAAGTGAAGTCGCTCAGTCGTGTCTGACTCTTAGCGACCCGGTGGACTGCAGCCTACCAGGCTCCTCCGTCCGTGGGATTTTCCAGGCAAGAGTACTGGAGTGGGGTGCCACTGCCTTCTCCGAGTCTGATCCCAGACATTCCCAGTGATGCTGTGGGGACACGACCGCACTTAAAGTTGCAGAAACTAGCCATCTTCACTTGGTGAGGACTCAAATCTATCGCTGCTGACTTATCTCGCAGCTGGTCAAACGTCAGAATTATTGGGGAAGCACAGACACTTCCCTTTGCCAAATAAGCCTCCCAAATCAGTTACCTCAGGAGCAGGGCCCTACCTCTGCATAGGGCAGGATGGAATCTCAGATTTCAAAGCTTCTGCAGAGCTGGAGAATCACTGGTTAAGAGAAGAACCTTGCAGAGGAAACACGTTCAATTAGGAGGCAGGAAATCTGGCTTCTAATCCCTCCTCCGCCACTGTGTGCATTTGGTGGGGTCGTTTCCCCTTTCTGGGCCTCAGTTTCCCCGTCTGCATAGAATAAGGTGATGGAAGGGTGGTTGTGCCCCCCTCCCATGCTGCTTTTCTGTTCTCCGACTCCGTGAACACCAGCTTTCCTGGCCTGCGCCTCCTTTCCAATTGGCCGTGGCATTTCTGTGACTCAGGGGGCAGGCCCGGCAGTCGGGGCGGGGGCGGGGGCGGGAGCGGGGGGCGGGGGGTGGGGAGGGAGGGGCAGGTTGCCAGCTTTTCCGCCCCGATGCTGCCACTGGAGCCGGGCGCCCAGCTCGAGCTATTGTCCTCATGGGAGGTCTTAGCTGGGGAGGCCGCCAGCCCGACTGCTCAGGCGCCAGGGCTGTTTCATTATTTCATCAAAGTTCATTATGCTGGGGAGGAGACCAGTAATAAAACATGATTACAAGTGTCTCCAATGAGCACGTAAAGGCATAATTCGGGGTGTACATTCTGCGGCATCCCTGTTTGTGGTCACATAACGCACGGAGGCTTGCACCTCTGATATATGCCAGTCTTCGTGTTAACTGAAGTGAAAAAAACGCCTGGAGAACTTGATTCAATTTGTCTCGGGGACTGAGTTGGTGGTTTCCTATGGAGGCATGATGTTAAAATACAGTTAATTGCGTGTGTAAAAGGCAGGTACGGTGACACAGACGACACAGAGGGGCCGAGCTGCAGCCAAGTGTATCAGATGTTACTGATACACAGTTGCAGCCAAGTGTATCAGCAAAACTCTTTTGGAGAAGTGGTCTTTCTTCCTTCTTCCTTTTTTCTTCCCTCCTTCCTTCCTTTCCTTTCACTGCCGCCTCCCCAACCCCATCTCTCTTCATCGTGAAATAGCGGCTGGTGCTGAGTTCTCGGAAGGTAGCAGATGATACTTTCTGTGCCAGAGCTAACAAATAAAGGATCTTGTGCCTTGCTCCCTGTCTTCTGGGTCAGCCTCCACACCTGAGGATGTCAAGAATGACAGGTAGGTGTGCCCCGTGGTTCAGGACGTGGATTGGAGACCAAGAAGGCAGAAAAAAGCCAGGAAGTGCCGTTGTGTATGTTGGGTAGAATTCTCCTGGGCTGTGGCTGTGATGGCCCAGACATGTCACATCTCTCTCTGGGTCTCCCTCTTAGCCCCTGAGGGCTGCCCCTGACCAGGGATGCTCTGCCTTCACCCCTGACTCCCTGGATACCCTGAGGCCAGGCCATTCTCTGTGGGCCACTGTTGCCAGTCCCTGTAAAATGAAAAGGTTGGGGGACTTACCTGGAAGTCCAGTGACCTTTCAAAGCAGGGGATGCGAGTTCAATCCCTGGTGGGGGAATCTAAGATCCCACATGCTTCTCAGTCAAAAAACAAAACATGAAACAGAAGCAATATTATAAAATTTAATAAAGGCTTAAAAAAACTTAATTTAAAAAATGAATTGGAAAGGTTGGGCTAGGCAGCGCCATCTGTACGGAGATTCCTTAAATAACTAGGGATAGAACTACCACGTGACCCAACAATCTCTCTACTGGGAATATAGCTAGCTAAGTCGTTTCAGTCGTGTACGGCTCTTTGTGACCCCATAGACCATAGCCGTCCAGTCTCCTCTGTCCATGGGCTTCTCCAGGCAAGAATACTGGAGTGGGCTGCCATTTGGATTGAACCCACATCTCTTACATGTCCTGCATTGTCAGGCGGATTCTTTACCACTAGCACTACCTGGGAAACCCCTTGGGTATGTACCCTGAGAAAATCATAATTGAAAGAGATGCATGTACCCCAGGTTCACTGCAGTGCTTTTTACAATCACTAGGACATGGAAGCAACCTAGGTGTACACTGACAGATGAATGGATACAGAAATTGTGGAGCATATATACAATGGAATCTTACTCAGCTATAAAAAAGAATACATTTGAGTCAGTCCTAATGAGGTGGATGAACCTAGAGCCTATTATACAGAGTTAGTAAGTCAGAAGGGGAAAGACAAATATTGTATGGAGAAGACTCTTGAGAGTCCCTTGGACTGCAAGGAGATCCAACCAGTCCATTCTAAAGAAGATCAGACCTGGGTGTTCCTTGGAAGGACTGATGCTAAAGCTGAAACTCCAGTACTTTGGCCACCTCATGCGAAGAGTTGACTCGTTGGAAAAGACTCTGATGCTGGGAGGGATTGGGGGCAGGAAGAAAAGGGGACGACAGAGGATGAGATGGCTGGATGGCATCACTGACTTGATGGACGTGAGTTTGGGTGAACTCTGGGAGTTGGTGATGGACAGGGAGGCCTGGCGTGCTGCGATTCATGGGGTCGCAAAGAGTCGGACACGATTGAATGACTGAACTGAACTGAACTGAACACATACAAATGGAATCTAAAAAGATGGAACTGATGAACCTATTTGCCAGGCAGCAATGGAAATGCAGACAAATATAACAGATTTGTGGACACAGTGGGGGAAGGAGAGCGTGGGACAAATTTTGAGGACAGCATGGAAACTTAAACATTACCATATGTAAAAGAGAGAGCCAGTGGGAATTTGCTGTGTGTCACAGGGAGCTCAATCCAGGGAGAGGGATCTAGGAGAGGGGTTCGGCGGCGGGGGCGGGGGCCATATGTGTGCCTGTTGCTGATTCATGTTGATGTATGGCAGAAACCGACACAATATTATAAAGCAACTATCCTCTAATTAGAAAAAAAAAAAAGAATCATCTGAGAAACTTGTTACAAACGAATTTCCTCAGTGTTATACACAGGATAGAGGATCAGAATCTCCCCTGCAGAGGCCAGGGAATCAGTATTCAATAAATTTTCCTGGCAATCTGAGACAATTTTTTAAATGTTTTAAATTTATTTTATTGGTCTATTTTTGGCTGTGCTGGGTCTTCATTGCTTTGCGCGGGCTTTCTCTAGCTGTGGCGAGTGGGAGCTACTCCTCATCACAGTGCCCAGGTTTCCCATGGTAGCGGCTCCTCCTGTTGTGGAGCACAGGGTCCAGGCGTGCAGGGGCAGACTCAGTAGTTGTGGTGCGTGGGCTTAGTTGCTCTGCAGCATATGGAATCTTCCTGGACCAGAGATCAAACCCGTGTCCCCTGCCTTGGCAGGAGGAGTCTTACCTACTGCACCACCAGGGAAGTCTCCTGAGGTATATTTAACTCAAATGTTTTGGGTATGTAAGACATATCATTGAATCACCAATAATTGACATAGTATAAATGGGTGGTAATAAAGAGTTTCTTTCTATCCACTATGTGCCTCAGTCACTTGGTTCCTGCTCCTAATCCCAACCAAAGTTAATGGCTCCCTGTGTGTGCACATGTATGCATTCTTCCAGAGAAACCTGTGATGTACAAGCCAGTATGTGTATATGTTACATTCTTTATCATCTCCTCTCTCTTTTTATATAAATGATCTTTTTTAAACAAAAATGATAACATACTATATATGCTGTTCTGTATCTTCCTTTTTTTTTTTTTAGATTTAATACATCTTGGAGATCTTTTTATATCAGTTAATAAACGTGGTGATGTGCTGAAGCCAACAGGAATGGATCTCTTCTCAAGCCCAATTTCAAAAACCTCTTGTCAGCAGAAGCTTGAAATTGGCCATGGTGGTATTTTCCCCATGGGCAGATGCTACAATCTGGCTACCTACCCTAGCTCCACTCTAAGTTGGGGAACTGGTTGTTATACATTTACTGGATAAGTTCATCCCTCTTTTTTTTTTTTTCTTTTAATGGCTGCAAAGTAATCTACTATATAGATGAACTATAGTGTATTTAATCAGTCCCCTGTTGATGGTTGATGGTTAGGTTGCTTCCGACCTGCCAATGCAACCAATGCTGAAAGAAATAGTATATACATCCCCTCACACATAAGCATGATTTGACACTTGTAGTCAAAAGTCTGTACCTTTGTCTCTTGGGTAGGCATTGTCACATTGCCTCTGAGAGGCTGTAGCAGTGTGCACACCGCCCACGGTAGGGGAGAACAATGCTTTCCTCATGCCCTCCACATACTCACCTTTACATGTCTCCATCTCGGGTTCATGCACGTTTCTTCAGGATGAATGAAGGCTGAGCATCTGTTCACGTATTAAAAAGGAGCCATTTGTGGCTCCTTTTCCATGCCCCTTTGAGCATTTTGATCAGGGAAATTTGGAAAGACGAGCCTAGTCTAATCTTTTCTTATACGTGGGGACCTGATGGCATAGAGTTGACCAAGATCCCACAATGAGCACTGGCAACAAAGGGATTAAAATTAGGAGTTACGGTCACTTGTAATCTAACGGGGCATACACAATAAATGAGTCAACATTCCAATGGACATGCATGTGATTACAAATTGTGTCAAGTTAATGAAACAACCAGAGGTGCCTATTGGTGGCCCACAGGCTACACCTGACCTACTGACATTATCTATTTTGACTTGCACAGTTTGGTCACTGTTGTTTTAATTATAACTTAAAATAGTTGTCAGACTTCAAAACAGAAAGATTTGGCATAGGAATTCTTGTTCATGGTTTCTCTTGGGAAAAAGAAAGCAACCAGAAGCCCTAGCACCACTGGACTGAATAGTATGGTGACAGCGACTACCTGGATAGGCTGTGGGTGGCATCTGCCTCTGCTGTGGGCCACAGTTCGTCATGGTCCTCACTGCTCCTCAGGGTTCCCTGTGCTGCCACCACATGTCATCTGTCACGTATGATCACACCTGTGCTATCTTTTTCTTATAATGAAGAAGGAAGCGAAATAGTTCTTATATACATATCCCTGTCAACACAAGCCCTCTGCAGAGGGCTGCAGATTTAAAGATAAATCTTAAGAGCATCTTTGAAAGCAAAGAACACGTTGAAAGGAACAAACAAGTGAATGAATGAATGGAATGAGTCTCTATATGGATCATATGGAGAAAGCGAAACAAACTATGGTAAGAAAAGAAGAGAAGTGAAAGGCAAAGGAGAAAAGGAAAGTTATACCCATCTAAATGCAGAGTTCCAAAGAATAGCAAGGAGAGATTAGAAGACCTTCCTAAGTGATCAATGCAAAGAAATAGAGGAAAACAATAGAATGGGAAAGACTAGAGATCTCATTGAGAAAATTAGAGATATCAAGGGGGTCCATGGGGTTGCAGAGTCGGACACAACTGAGTGACTAAGCACAGCACAGCACAGTACAGCATGGGGCTGTTAGAAGGTGGAGAAGGAAGCGGGGAGGATGAGGACCCCTCAGAGCATGGCTGGCTGCCTTTCCTCAGGTGGATGGCATGGTCCACTGTGGCTGTGGGAGCGCAGGACTGCTTTAGCCTTCCCAGAAAGCCAGAGACAGTGACAGCCACCATTCATTAAGTAACCAGTGTATGTCAGATACTGTGCTAAGTTTTACTTCCGCCTACTGATCTAAGCTTTATTTTTAGCCCCGTTTTCTCGATAAAGAAAAAGAGGCTCTGGGAGGTAAGGTGCCTGCCCAAGGCCTCACTGCTGGGGAGTGTGTGCTGGGCGTGATGGAACACAGCTGGGGCCTGAAGCACACACTCCTAGTCATCTTGTTTCCTGGCAGAAGTGACATACTCATGGTCCTCATGCCAAATCATTTATTTGCTTGATAATTTGCAATGAATTGTTTCCTGACACTTAAAAATCGGAAGACTTCACATAAAAAAGGGAGGGCCTGGCATCACTGAACCTATAATCTTGTGTGGCAGTAACAACCAAGTGAGAGAAACCCACACCTCCGGGGACTTCAGTCCCAGCTATGTGTTTCTGTCTTATCCCCTGCTTCCTAATTCACTTTTCTACCCAACATGATGAAAAACTTTCAGCAATACAGAGAAGTTCTAAAAAAGCAGGGTGAACACCCAACACCTAGATTCCACCATAACACTTTACTTGCTTGATCACTTATCTTCCCATCTATCCATCCTTCTGTCCATCTGTGAATCCATTTTCTTCTTCTTCTTTTTAATGTATTGATTTAGTTTGGGCTATGCTGGGTCTTTGTGGCTTTGTGGGTTTTCTCTAGTTGTCATGGCATGTGGGCTTGTCACGGTGGAGGCTTCTCTTGTTGCAGAGTGTGGGCTCCAGGGCATGCAGGCTCTAGGAGTTGTGGCTCATGGACTCTAGAGCACAGGCGCAATAGTTGTGGTGCACAAGCTTAGTTGTTCCACGGCATATGGGAATCTTTCAGATCAGGGATCAAACCAGTGTCTCCTGCATTGGCAGGCGAATTCTTTACCACGGAGTCACCAAGGAAGCCCCACTTTCTTTCTGATACATTTCAAAGTCAGTTGCAAACATCAGTACACTTCACCTCTAAAGGCTTCACTGTGTATATCATCAATTAGAGTTTAATGTTTGTTTATGGTTCCTTTTGTTGAGATAAGGTTTATGTATAGAGTGAAGTGCACAGATCTTAAGTGTACTATGCTATGTGTTGAAAAATGCCTGCAGCTATGAACTCAAACCCCTCCAAGAAACAGAACACCTATCTCCCCTCTCAGCCCTTCCCAGCCAATCCCAACATCATCTCCCGCTTCATTTTTGAATATTAGCGGTGTTGTTGGCTCAGTTGTGTCTGACTCTTTGTGACCCCAAAGACTGTAGCTCACCAGGCTCCATGGAATTCTCCAGACAAGAATACTGGAGTGGGTTGCCATTTCCTTCTCCAAGGGTTCTTCCTGACCCAGGGATCGAACCTGCGTCTTCTGCTTTGCAGGCGGATTCTTTGCCATATGACCCACTAGTAACAAATCTGACACCTCTAAACCTGAGAAGTTGTGTCTGACAAGATGTACCGTGTGCCAGTAGAACAGAGTATCACCAGCCTGTCTGCAATTCAGTTTGGAGATCACAGCAAACAGAAGCAGGAAACAGCCTCAGGGCTGAACTGGGGCAACTGAGTCCAGGCCAACCTCCCTTGCCTCCTGGACCAAACCTCCCTAAGCAGAGCCCGCCTCTGCAGCTCCCTGCCACTACAGATACCATCACACCTGTTTATGCAACACCTTTGCACATACTCTGCCTTCTGCCTGCATGCCCCTCCACCTGGCCAACTTCCACCCTTTTGAAAGTTAATTTGAGTGACATCCTGACACAGTGAAAGCAAGAAAAGAGTAAATCTGACCTGCAGATGACACATAATCAATGTTTATCTTTTAATGAATTAATGGATAATTAGATAGAGCTGCTTTATGTCCCAACATTTAATTCAGTGCTTGACACATAGTGGATAGCTGATAAATGTGTGCTGGATAGATATTTAGCCATGGCCCTCTGTTAACATAATTGTGGCAGAGTTATCAAAGCTAAAGAGTTTCGTAACATGTCCATCTTTTTTTTTTCTTTGATGTCAAGTCCTTCATTTCTAGAATCACATAAAGGGTGTAGACTTGAACTGGTATTCCAAAGAGCTAGCTCTGAGTCCCAGGTCTGACTTCCTTGCTCTCTGCGAGCCTGGGCAAGCCACTTAACCTTTCTGAGACCTCAGCTTTTTCATCTGCAAAATGGGGACAACTGTGATGACTAGCAAAGAGAAGAATAAAGACTGATGAAATCACTTTCCCAAGATATAATTTCCCTCCTTCATAGACAGATCACACAAAGAGGTACCTCTTTGCCACAGCAGTCACTGCTTAGTTACATGAACCTCAGATGGGAATAAGATGATGTGGGCCTGAAATCCTGACTCAGCTCTGAACCCTCGAGCTTTACCTTAGGAGCCTTGACATCCTTGTTAGCAAACAAGGTTCAGTGATCCTTTCTTAATAGAGTTAACACAGAAATGAACTAATTTTTTTTGAAAGCACAGTGTAAATTGGTGTATAAGTTGCTGTAAGGGGTCATTTATGGCCTTCCCTGGTGGCTCAGACGGTAAAGCATCTGTCTACAATGTGGGAGACCTGGGCTCCATCCCTGGGTCGGGAAGATCCACTGGAGAAGGAAATGGCAATCCACTCCAGTACTACTGCCTGGAAAATCCCATGGACAGAGGAGCCTGGTAGGCTACAGTCCATGGAGTTGCAAAGAGTCGGACACGGCTGAGCGACTTCACTTTAAGGGGTCATTATAATAGCTATGCAGAGAAGGCAATAGCACCCCACCAAAATTCCATGGGTGGAGGAGCCTGGTAGGCTGCAGTCCATGGGATTTCGAAGAGTCGGATACGACTGAGTGACTTCACTTTCACATTTCACTTTCATGCATTGGAGGAGGAAATGGCAACCCACTCCGGTGTTCTTGCCTGGAGAATCCCAGGGATGGGGGAGCCTGGTGGGCTGCCGTCTGTGGGGTCGCACAGAGTCGGACACGACTGAAGCGACTTAGCAGCAGCAGCAGCATAATAGCTATGAGTCCCCTGCACAACTCTGCCCTAGTTCAAGCTGTCATTGTCTCCTCTGGATTCCTGGCCATTCTTCTACATCCCCTCCACCCCCACCACTCTCTCCCCTTCTAATCCAACCTCCCCATGTCAGCCAACAGGATCCGACTGTGTCATCTCCAGCTTAAAATCCTTCAGAAGCTTTGTGGCCTTCAGGAAAGCATCTAACTCCATACTGTGTCTTAAAAGGCTGTCACGGTTCTTAATGACCTGGCTCCCCACCCGCCCAGTTCTTACTAAGCCTCCTTGCACACCAGCTCCCTACTGGCCCTAGGGAAGGGCTTGCCCTCAGTTGCCTCGAGCATCTGCACATGGGCTTCTGTGTATCTCCAATACTCTCTCTCCCTCCCTGAGCACAGGGACTGTGTCTTGTGACTGCTATCTCCCCCAGAAACTGGCACTGAGTCTGGACTGTAGGAAACAGCCAATAAACATCCATTCAGGGCATGATCTCTCATTTAGCATTCGTAGGGTGTCAGGCACAGTGTGTAGGGAGTTCATACACGTCATTTCAATGCATAGATATCCCCACTGTCCTCTCTCTCTCTTTCTGTGGTTCACTACGTTACAGTGTATGCGTGCATGTGTAAGTTGCTTCAGTTGTGTCTGACTCTTTGCGACCCCCACGGACTGTAACCCGAGCGTGGGGCTCCTCAGTCCATGGGATTCTCCAGGCAAGAATACTGGTGTGGGTTGCCATGCCTTCCTCCAGGGCTTCTTCCTGACCCAGGGATCGAACCCATATCTCTTTGGTTTCTTGCACTGGCATGTGGGTTCTTTGCCACTAGCGCCACCTAGGAAGCCCACACCACAGTAAAAAAGTACAGAAATAGACAAATTATTTTGGGTTATAGGGGCTTTACTGATGGCTCAGATGGTAAAGGATCTGCCTGCAACTGGGGAGACCCAGGTTCGATCCCTGGGTCAGGAAGATCCCCTGGAGAAGGAAATGGCAACCCACTCCAATGTTCTTGCCTGGAGAATCCCACAGACAGAGGAGCCTGGTGGGCTATGGTCCATGGGGTTGCAAACAGTCAGACACGACTGAGCAGCTAACACTTTCGCTTTCATTTTGGGTCCTAGGAAACGCAGCCTTTTGCATTTCATTTTACAGAAGGTCTGCTGCTGCTGCTTTAGTCACTAAGCCATGTCTGACTCTGTAGCCTGTCAGGCTCCTCTGTCCATGGGATTTCCCAGGGGGAAAAAATACTAAAGTGGGTTACCATTGTCTCTTCCAGGGGATCTTCTCGAACCAGAGATTGAAACTGCATCTCCTACATTGGAAGGTGGGTTCTTTACCACTTGGGAAACCTAAGAAACCCTGAGGCATAAATACATGCACCTTCTTTATTTTTTCCCCCTTTGGGAGCAAGACTGCAACTCAGCTCTGAGGTCTCTCTACCCATCCCACGTCACTTGTCTAGCAGCAATCTATCAGTAAAGCCTCTGGTCAGGAGGAGGGCCTCTAAACCCTGCTGACTGATTCAGTGAAGGCAGTTCCCAATCTCATGGCCTTCCTCCCTTGCTAGGTAATTTATAAGCTATCTGTACCTAAATGATGAATATACACATGAATTACATTCATCATGTCAGTGTTTTAGGGGGTCAATGAGCATAATTTTTAAAATATTTCTTTTTTTTCCCTTCCTTATAGAGGGTCGATCATCCCACAGCACTGATCCAAGCCGCCTGGGGAAGGGAGGGTTGGTAACCTGAGACTGGAAACCAACATCAGACATGCACTCAAATTCCAGTTCCACCATTTACTGCCCATGTGATCTTGAGCAAGTTATTTTACCTCTCTGAGCTTCAGTTTCCTTATCTACAAAACAGGGTGAATCCTGACCTCAGGGGTTGTGTGGATGGTGGATGGAATGAAGGTGCCAAGTGTCTGACATGGCCAGGAGTAGGTACCAGGCACCAGGGCAGCACCTGATGACTTCTGGCAGGGATGATATATATATATACTTTTTTTTGCAAGGGCCAAGTCTGATGGGTCATTGTAGCTGCTGGGAGCATTCTGTTTAATCTTCCTGGACCACATTTGGACTCAGGAGGAAGGAGGGCTGTGATCGCTCTGTCAAGGGGGAGGGGGAGGATGAGCAAAATGCCAAGTTCACATTGTCCCAGATAGGGTATTTGCTGGTGGGTGCTCACGGCTGGGTTTCAGGTGGCCTGTCAGGAATCTCATGGCTGTTGCCTCTTTTAGCACTGATGCTCTGTGTCCCATCCTGGGCGCCAGGCCTGGGGTTGGGGGGCACTGCTTGGCAGGCACTCTTGGAGCTGAAGAGATGAAGAACATTTTGAGGAAGAAGGTGAGGAAGTATAGGTCAGCTAAACATCTTTCATAACTGTCTTCCCACCTTGAGTTCAGCAAACTTTTGAGTGCTTTTCCTCAGAATCTCCCCTATTTCCCACTACCATTATGAGCCACCAATTCAGAGATGGCATCTCAGTGTTTCTGATTCATTTGTAGTTGGGTCAACAAAACGTTCCTTGGTCTGGGGCGGGGGTTGGGGGAAGACCTCCCAGGAAGTTATATAAGCTTCCTCATGGAACTGAGAATCCTTGTACCGGCCAAGTTTAACTAAATCAGCTGGAGCTGTGCTTTGATTCTAAAGATAGAGCAAGGAGGGGGTGGGGGGATTCCCTTCCCACCCCCCAGTCATCCTTTCTGGTCTTAATTACACAAATCCCACCCTCCGGAGACAGAAATCTTAGTGAATAGTAACCTAAGGAGGACTGTGATCTATATACCAATGTGTCTTATCTCAGTAATTTCAGAAGGGAAGTGGAAAAAAAAAAAAAAAAAAAAAAGAGATGGCTCCTTGAACAACTATTTGTCTAATAAACAGCCTCCTCCCAGCCCCCTTCATTTCCTGCAAAGAAAGCTCTGTTGTAGCTAATCCATCTTGGCTCCACTCAGAGTATATTATCATTTTTATCGGCCTCATAAATCGCCTTTCCAGATTACACAAAAATATACATTGCCCCACTATAATTATCCCAGACCCCCGCCTTCTCCTTTTTCATTTTGATCCCAGGTAAACCCCATCATTACCCGAATCAGTGTGGCTTCCCCAAACGTCAAGATTAAAACGGACCGTGGAGACTTATGCAAGACTGAGTCAGCCGAGCAATTTGAACCAATAAATATCAAAGTCGTGTCTAAGCAGAGAACAATTCATTTGATACCACATCTGTCAACAGGCCTGTGGAGGATTTTCCTTCCCAGGGCTCCACCCTGGCGGCCCTGCTGGCTCTTCTTCCTGATATGATGAAGAGGCAGGATTTGGCCTCACAGGAGGATGGGCGCCCCCTCCTCCCCGCCCAGGAAAGCACGTGGTGCCTGGGTGGGCGGGGCGTGGGGGGAGGCGTTCAGCAGCTGAGCCAACCTCCGCCCGCCCACTATCTAACTGGCCTGTTCTAATGCCTTTAGCTGGGCAAGCGCACTCTGCAATTAGCAATTCCTTTTTATTGGTTGATGTGGGCCTCTAGCCAAGAGGAGTCGGGATTGAATCAATATTCCTTTTATTATGTCATGGTAGGCAAATGAATTATGAAAACAAAAGCTCAATATGAAGCTGCCAATGCTAATTACTGGGTAGGATGCGAAGGCACAAAAAACAAAGAGTGCTCTGTCCAGGCGGGGGTTTGGGAGCTGCCCTGCTGCTGGGTCTGGGGTCTGCAGGGCCCAACTGCCCCTCTCCCCCCAAGCCCAGAGCTCCCAGAGAAGTTGGAAGGATCTAGCCCAGTCCCCCTAACTCAGCCATCTTGGATGCCAGTTTAAAACCAACTCAGTACAATTCAGTTCATTTATTGAGCACCTACTGGGTACCAGGCCCTGGGCTCTTCACATACCACCATGTCTCACTTCAGTGCTGTCTCTAGAGTCTAGCGGGGAAGAGGGTGTGTCTTTAGAATCAGACACACCTGGCTTCAAACCTCAAGTCCGATGCTGTTTACTGTGGAAATTGGGCTTCTCTGACCCTTGGTTTCCTCATCTGTAAAATGAAGACAATGAGTGTTGCAGAGTTCAAGGAGGATTGACTGAGAACGTATATGCCAAATATTGCATGACATAGGCAATAAATTGGAGAAGGCAATGGCACCCCACTCCAGTCGTCTTGCCTGGAAAATCCCATGGGCGGAGGAGCCTGGTGTGCTGCAGTCCATGGGGTCGCACAGAGTTGGACACGACTGAGCGACTTCACTTTCACTTTTCACTTTCATGCATTGGAGAAGGAAATGGCAACCCACTCCAGTGTTCTTGCCTGGAGAATCCCAGGGACGGTGGAGCCTGGTGGGCCGCCATCTATGGGGTCGCACAGAGTCGGACACAACTGAAGCGACTTAGCAGCAGCAGCAGTGGGCAATAAATGTGGACCATAAACTAACCCATAGATGTCAGTTCTTCTCCCCCTCCTCTTCTGCCCCATCTTCTCCTCTTCCACCTCTTCTGTCTTTCTTATTATGATTACATTCATCACCACCATCACCATCCTTTGAGCATCCCTAGCATCCAGAGCAGGACTCACATAAGCACTGTTAGTCAATTGCATGATGAGGGAATGGGAAGCAAGAAGGAAGGAAACCGGTCTTGGAATATGGAGGGAATAAAGGAAAATTCACATCAACATCTTGAACTCCACAGTTGACAGTGTAACAGAGAAACAGACTTAAATCAAATTAATTCTAACAGAAAATGGAGAGAAGGGCAACCACATTGTCATGGAGAACACCATCTCCACCTGCCTCCCTGCATCTGTCTTCTGGAACCAAGTGGGAAGAATCAAACTCCTTGCTTTATGAGAAAGTTCTTGCCTTCTCCTGGCATGGAGGATGAGTTGACATCTGCAACAGCTTGTGCAGGTGGTTGGAGGCAGGGTCATCAGGGAGGGATGGCATGGGCTGGGAATAAACAGCCACAAACCTGCCCTGTGCAAAGAGTGATGCACACACCTCCTTGCATGACCTTCTCAATGGTTTCTGCAGGCTTTTCTCTGTCACGTGTTACAGAGAGGTAAAGCAATACCTGAGTCCTGTGAGTTCTCACTTGGTCATGTGAAGCTTCAGCTTCCTGTCTAGATGATGGGGATGGCATGTGTGTGCAACCATAAATCTGACGTTGCTGTTGTTTAGTTGCTAAGTTGTGTCCTATTTGTGACTGCATGCAGCATGCCAGGCTCCTCTGTTCTCTGCTATCTCTTGGAGTTTGCTCAAATCCATGTCCTTTGAGTTGGTGATGCTCTCCTACCATCTCATCCTTTGCTGCCCCCTACTCCTCTCATCACTTCATGGGAAATGGATGGGGAAACAGTGGAGACAGTGTCAGACTTTATTTTTGGGGCTCCAAAATCACTGCAGATGGTGACTGCAGCCATGAAATTAAAAGACGCTTACTCCTTGGAAGAAAGGTTATGATCAACCTAGACAGCATATTAAAAAGCAGAAACATTATTTGCCAACAAAGGTCCGTCTAGTCAAGGCTATAGTTTTTCCAGTGGTCATGTACGGATGTGAGAGTTGGACTGTGAAGAAAGCTGAGCGCCAAAGAATTGATGCTTTTGAACTGTGGTGCTGGAGAAGAATTCTTGAGAGTCCCTTGGACTGCAAGGAGATCCAATCAGTCCATCCTAAAGGAGATCAGTCCTGGGATTTCTTTGGAAGGAATGATGCTAAAGCTGAAACTCCAGTACTTTGGCCACCTCATGCGAAGAATTGACTCATTGGAAAAGACTCTGATGCTGGGAGGGATTAGGGGCAGGAGGAGAAGGGGACGACAGAGGATGAGATGGCTGGATGGCATCACCGACTCAATGGACGTGAGTCTGAGTGAACTCCGGGAGTTGGTGATGGACAGGGAGGCCTGGTGTGCTGCGATTCATGGGGTCACAAAGAGTTGGACACGACTGAGTGACTGAACTGAACTGAACTCCTCTCAGTCTTTCTCAGCATCAGGGTCTTTTCCAATGAGTTGGCTCTTCAAATCAGGTGGCCAAAGTATTGGCCTTTGGCCAAAATATTGCCTTCTAAGCATTGCCCCGGGGTTGGTTCACGGGCAATGCAGCAGGCTGACCTTTGGGGGCTTCCCTGATAGCTCAGCTGGTAAAGAATCTGCCTGCAATGTGGGAGATCTGGGTTGGGACACCAGGTCTTCCCTTGGTTGGGAAAATCCCCTGGAGATGGGAAAGGCTACCTACTCCAGTATGCTGACCTGGAGAATTCCGTGGATTGTATAATCCATGGGGTAGCAAACAGTTGGACATGACTGAGTGACTTTCACTTTCACTTTTCACTTTCAAAAGTATTGGAGCTTCAACAACAGACCTTCCAATGAATATTCAGGGTTGATTTCATTCAGGATTGACTGGTTTGATCTCCTTGCAGTCCAAGGGATCATTTGGGATAATGAAGTTTTTGAAATGGAGAGTGGAGAAGACTGTACAACATTGTGAATGTACTTAATGCCACTGAATCATACACTTAAAGTGGCTAATATATACATACACACACCGACACACACACTGTATAACTGAATATATAGTGGCACTAGTTGTAACCCACCTGCCAATGTAGGAGACAGAGGTTCGATCCCTGGTTCAGGAAGATCCCTTGGAGGAGGGCACGGCAATCCACTCCAGTATCCTTGCCTGGAAAATCCCACAGACAGAGAAGCCTGGCAGGCTACAGTCCATAAGGTCATAAAGAGTCAGACACAACTGAAGTGACTTAGCACACACGCATATGTGTAAACAGAATCATTTTTGTTGTATATGAAACTAACATAACATTGTAAGTCAACTATACTTCAATATGCATGAAAGTGAAAGTGAAGTCGCTCAGTCGTGTCCGACTCTTCACGACCCCATGGACTGCAGCCTACCAGGCTCCTCTATCCATGGGATTTTCCAATACTCTTACCAGGCTCCTCTCTCCGTGGGATTTTCCAGTTCTCTTGCCTGGAAAATCCCATGGATAGAGGAGCCTGGTACGCTGCAGTCCATGGGGTTGTGAAGAGTCGGACACAACTGAGCGACTTCACTTTCACTTTTCACTTTCATGCATTGGAGAAGGAAATGGCAACCCACTCCAGTGTTCTTGCCTGGAGAATCCCAGGGACGGGGGAGCCTGGTGGGCTGCCGTCTATGGGGTCACACAGAGTCGGACACGACTGAAGCAACTTAGCAGCAGCAGCATACTTCAATAAATAGTTTTTTTTTTTGAAAAAATGTGCTATGCATTTTACCACAATAAACAAATAATGGCCACCTCTTAACTGCCCTGAGCCTCAGTCTTCTCGCCTGTGAAATGGGAGTCAGAACAGGTGCCTGTCTTTTGTGAGGTTCAGTGAGATGGTGCGGGGGGAGAATCCTGGACACATCAGTGGATACAAACAGGTCAGGCACTGATGTCTTGCTTCGGCCCAGCAGGGCATTCCAGGCACTCTCGAGGCCGCGTCTTTGCCAAGTGAGAGCCAGCTGTTGATTTAGATATCTGAGAAGAGCATGGGTACGTTCTGTTGGATCTTGTATTTCTCATTTTCTAGAAGAGCATTTCTGAAACGGTTTACCCTGAAACAGTTATCGGAGCAAGTTACTCTTGTTAAGAGTACACTGAGTTTGGGGAATCATTTAGCATTTAAAGGCTCTGAGAAATCTTGTAATTTACAAAGCACATGTACTGGAGCTAAACTGAAGGTTTTCAAAATGTCTTTGAGCATGAGTCTCTTTTTTCTAGGTAAATTCACAGACTACTTTTAGGAAAATGTTTGTCTGAAGCATTCAAAGGCGAAGCATCAAGCAGGCCTGATAGTAAAGACACAAGGCCACGACTCTGTGACTTCTCCCACTGCATCAATCTAAGCTCACTTAAGTCCCCCTTAAGCAACTCATGTATTCTCTCCATTTCCTCATGCATTCAGCAGAACTTCACTGCATAGCCACCTACATAGTGTAGATACCAGGAAACAGGGGTGAGCCCCCAGGGCCCAGCCATCAGGGAGCTTACAGCCTGGGAGAACAGAGAGACAGCAGGCTAACTCTGCTCTGAACTTCAGAATAAAAGCACCTACTTTCGAGCCTGGCAAACCTGGAACTGTGAGCGCCTAAAGGAGAGAGTATCTGAAATGAGCGCTGAGAATCCTTTACCTCCACTCCACCACCAGCCAGAGCAGAGAGGTCCGTGGAGAGATGGAGCCATTTCTTCACTTTCCCGGGGGCAAAGGATGTGGAGCCTCTGGGTGGATTTTCCAGGTGTTTCAGAGCAGAGCCTTCGATCTGGTCGCTCTCTGTTCAGTTTGTTTAACTTACACGGGATCTTTAAGAAATGAGCAAAAAAGGAGGGGGTATGTGAATATGTTGGAGAAGGGAATGGCAACCCACTCTTGCCTGGAGAATTCCACGGACAGGGGAGCCTGGGGGTGGCTACAGTCCATGGGGTCGCTGAGAGTCGGACACGACTGAGCAGCTAACACACACACATATGTATATGTATAACAGAGTCAGTTGGTGGCACAGTAGAAACTTACACCACATTGTAAAGCAGCTACTCTCCAATAAGATTAATTAAAAAAAAGAGATGAGCCACCAGTAAGAAAAGGGCCCCATGTTAAATATTGGACTTGGGTTTTTTAATGACTGGGTCCTCTGACGTCTCTGGGCACACCTGCTGGCTCTCGCAGTTGTCTGGGGTCTGCCAGTACCCCTCAGTCGTCCTCCTTCCTATCGGTCTCAACTGATTTGTGCTTCATTAGTACATTTCTCTCTGGATCTTATAAACATGTGAGTTTATAACCCCTATTAAAGACACTGTATGGTCCCCTTTCCCTCCCCCTGTATTAATATTTGATATTGATTTAAAATATAAACCATATATATGTGTATATATATATATATATCCTTGTCGTTTTTATTTTTTCTGTTAAATTACAAAATGTCATACACATTTATGATCATCCCAGTTTCTGTGGTTTTTCTTGACCAATGTTATCCTTTTTTTTTCTATATATTTCTTCTGACTTCTTTTTCCCTGGCCTGCAACACAGCCAATTATTATTAAAAAACAACCAGTTACTGTTACCAAATGCTTTTGGAAAACCAGTGATAACATTTACCAGAAGTTTGCTGTGGGTGACACACCTCTCCTGCTTTCTAAACAATCAGCTATAACGAGGAACCAGAAATTTTCAAAATAGCTGTTTCACTGACTTTGTCCTTGCTTTTTCACTTGTTGGTGTTTGTAGATCTTCCGACAGCTGGAGATACAGCTGGGGTTATTTCTGCTGTGACTGGCAAGATTGAGGTGGGGGAGGGAGAGAGACAAGGAAGATGGGCACAGTCTGTGCCCCTCCTACTATGTGTCAGGCACGGTGCAGGCGTTCTGGCCACCCCGAGGGCCTCCTGCCTTTTCTGAGCACCCATTTCCTCATCCCACTGTGGGGGTAGAAAGGATTGTAACATGGCCTGTTCGTCTCTGAGAGAGCATCTTGTCCAGCTGCCATTGTATTGGATTGTCCAGTTGGAGACTGTGGCACAGAGAAGTTATGAGACTTCTCCCAGGTCACACAGCAATGGAATAGGGCCTGTGAAGTGTTCCTTCCCTTACACTGGTGTTTTCCAGACATTGGTTATTCAAGTATCAGTTTCATTATACTGTATGAGCTTTTATCAAATTACATACTAGATCATTTAAAAATTGCTTTGCTATACTTTGTATCATTATCATAGATGGAAATCCTAATCTTTTGACATTAATAGAAGGCAATTGTACAAATAGATACACTAAAACACAGAAGGTCATTTCAGTTCAGTACAGTCGCTCAGTCGTGTCCTACTCTTTGCGACCCCATGAATTGCAGCACGCCACGCCTCCCTGTCCATCACCAACTCCCAGAGTCTACCCAGACTCATGTCCATCGCATCAGTGATGCCATCCAGCCATCTCATCCTCTGTCGTCCCCTTCTCCTCCTGCCCCCAATCCCTCCCAGCGCCGGGGTCTTATTCAATGAGTCAACTCTTCGCATGAGGTGGCCAAAGTATTGGAGTTTCAGCTTTAGCATCAGTCCTTCCAGTGAACACCCAGGACTGATTGGATCTCCTTGCAGTCCAAGGGACTCTCAAGAGTCTTCTCCAACACCATAGTTCAAAAGCATCAGTTCTTCAGTGCTCAGCCTTCTTCACCGTCCAACTCTCACATCCATACATGACCACAGGAAAAACCATAGCCTTGACTAGAAGGACCTTAGTCGGCAAAGTAATGTCTCTGCTTTTTAATATGCTGTCTAGGTTGGTCATAACTTTCCTTCCAAGGAGTAAGCGTCTTTTAATTTCATGGCTGCAGTCACCATCTGCAGTGATTTTGGAGCCCCCAAAAATAAAGTCTGACACTGTTTCTACTGTTTCCTCATCTATTTCCCATGAAGTGATGGAACCGGATGCCATGACCTTCGTTTTTTGAATGTTGAGCTTTAAGCCAGCTTTTCACTCTCTTCTTTCACTTTCCTCAAGAAGCTTTTTAGTTCCTCTTCACTTTCTGCCATAAGGGTGGTGTCATCTGCATATCTCAAGTTATCAATATTTCTCCCGGCAATCTTGATTCCAGCTTGTGTTTCTTCCAGTCCAGTGTTTCTCATGATGTACTCTGCATATAAGTTAAATAAGCAGGGTGACAATATACAGCCTTGACGTACTCCTTTTCCTATTTGGAACCAGTCTGTGGTTCCATGTCCAGTTCTAACTGTTGCTTCCTGACCTGCATATCGGTTTCTCAAGAGGCAGGTCAGGTGGTCTGGTATTCCCATCTCTTTCAGAATTTTCCACAGTTTATTGTGATCCACACAGTCAAAGGCTTTGGTATAGTCAATAAAGCAGAAATAAATGTTTTTTTCTGGAACTGTCTTGCTTTTTTGATGATCCAACAGATGTTGGCAATTTGATCTCTGGTTCCTCTGCCTTTTCTAAAACCAGCTTGAACATCTGGAATTTCGCAGTTCACGTATTGCTGAAGCCTGGCTTGGAGAATTTTGAGCATTACTTTACTAGTGTGTGCTGCTGCTGCTGCTAAGTCACTTCAGTCGTGTCTGACTCTATGTGACCCCATAGATGGCAGCCCACCAGTCTCCCTCGTCCCTGGGATTCTCCAGGCAAGAACACTGGAGTGGGTTGCCATTTCCTTCTCCAACATATGAAAGTGAAAAGTGAAAGTGAAGTCGCTCAGTCGTGTCCGACCCTTAGTGACCCCATGGACTGCAGCCCACCAGGCTCCTCCGTCCATAGTTTGAGCATTCTTTGGCATTGCCTTTCTTTGGGATTGGAATGAAAGCTGACCTTTTCCAGTCCTGTGGCCACTGCTGAGTTTTCCACATTTGCTGGCATATTGAGTGCAGCACTTTCACAGCATCATCTTTCAGGATTTGAAACAGCTCAACTGGAATTCCATCACCTCCACTAGCTTTGTTCATAGTGATGCTTTCTAAGGCCCACTTGACTTCACATTCCAGGATGTCTGGCTCTAGGTGAGTGATCACACCATCAAACACAGAAAATTTCTTAGCAAATTCTAGTTTTCTATTGCTGCCTGCCAGACTTCTGTTAAAAAAGAGTATTGGCAATTGCTAGGAGAGGAATTAAAGACAGACTTTGATGTTGTTTAATTGCTAAGTTGTATCTGACTCTTTTGCAACCCCATGGACTATAGCCCGCCAGGCTCCTCTTTCCATGGCATTCTCCAGGCAAGAACACTGGAGTGGGCAGCCATTCCCTTTCTGACCCAGGGATCGAACTCACATCCCGTGCATTGGCGGGCAGATCCTTTACCACTGGGCCACCATGGAAGCCCCCAGGCTAGCACCGCACTGAACTCTTTCTCTTGATCTATTTCTAAGAACTGGAGGAAAAACTGAAGCAGGAATAGCTTTCCCTGAGTAAGCCTATATTCTTGAATGTCCCTTGCCAGCAGCATGCAAAAGCACCTCTTCCAATCAGGGTGAGCCCACTGCCTCCATGTGTCTCCAGGCTGGCTCTGTGGACCGCGTGAGACCACACCCACCAGTGCATGACAAAGAGCAGAGGTTCTCTGCCGATGGGGTGTATCATCATCACCGTATCAGCCTGCAGAGCAGTAGCTCTGGGCTGTGGCAGTCACTGCTCCTCACAGGCCCTCAGTACCCTCTGTATCAAGTCCATGGACTTGTCCAGCCCTGTGAAGGCTTAGATCAGAAAGAATGTTAAAAGCCCAAACCCCAAAAAACAACACATGAAATCATCCCTCATGATCAACCTCTGTATTTGAGGCAAAATCAGAGCCTCTCCCCGGAATCTGGAGGTGGATCTGTGAAGCCACAGTCTTGTCTGGAGACACCTGTGGTCCAAGCTGGTCAGCACCCTCGAGCTGCTGAGATCGGTCTTCCCTCCTTTGTTGTGACCTGTCTACTCAGTAATTAGTCCTGGCAGCCTCAGATTGGCTCTTTTGTTTTCATAATTCATTTACTTTTGATGATATCATAAAGAGTGTATGAATTTCATCCTCCTCCCCTAACGTCCTGGCCCCATGCCCACATCCACTAATACAAAGATACTAATTGCTCCTCGATCTAGTGCCAGGCACTTTGAAAACATCTTTTCCTAATGGATGGAATTAACCTTGTTTAACGTACAAATCAGCAGCCTAATTTGCCATGAATCCTGACTCTGTGGCTCCACGTACCTGCCTGGGAGGAAACGGCTTCCCCCTGTGCCCTAGTCACACTGGGAAAGAAAACAGGTGACGCTGGCATTAGCCACACCTCCCTCTGGGCTCCCATCTCCTCCTCCCGGGATGGAAGGAAGTGACATCTGAGCTGAGATCAATGTCATCACTGGGGGAACCCCCTGGATGAAATGGTAACGCAGGGAAATGGTAACCGCTACGTATGTTGCCAGGCAGGTTCTCCCAGAGACCACCACATAGAAAGACTCACAGACCAAATGAAGATATGTAAAGCACGTGGTTTGCTAAATCCATTTAATAAAGAGGAAAGAGCTGGGGTTGGCTAATGAATCTAGGACAGGAAGCAGTGCACTGCCAGAGTGTAACAGCTGAATTCTGGGCTACCTGATGCTTCTGCGTTCTGTCTCTCAGCCTTGTCAGCCTACCTGGCTGACGGTGAGGTTATAAAGGCCAGAACTGAAGGTGAGCAAGGGGGTCCACAGAGGGGAGATGCCCGGAGCCAGCACACATGTGTTCAGCTAGAGAGAGGCAGGGCCAGTCCCCTCAGCCCAGGCCATGCTTTAGCATGAGGACTTCTGGGCATCGTGGCTTCTATCCGAGGGTCTTGGACACAGGACACATTTTGTCACAGTGGGTGTCACTGATGGTGGACACTCTAAGACCTTGTAAACATTGAGAGCCCATGGATATTTACTATTTGATGCTTCTTGGCCCCTTCACTCCATCCCACCCAAGTTCACACACAGATGCTTGACTCACTTCATCTGTGTCCAATGTAGCTCCCAAGAAGCTTACTAATCTTAGTTTCACCCAGCTACCTTATTTCTTTGTTTCTCCTGTTCTCAATAAAGCAGAATCAAATGTTCTTAAATAACCCAGGGAACACAGGAAACAGATCTGAAAGCTGAGTGGGAGCTGGTCATGGAAGGTCTGGAGAGAGGGTTCCAGAAGAGAGGATGCTTGCATCTGACCCAGCCTTGCTGTGCCTGGTCCACAGCCCATCAAGGGTCAAGTCTTCAGCAGCTCTGACCAGTATGAATGGTGGTGGTACCTGGCAAGGCTGGGGGCTCAGATATACCTGGGTTAGAATCCTGGGTCTATTGCTTCTCAGCTGTGTGACCTGCAGCAGATGACTTGGGCTCTCCGAGCTTCTGTTTCTGCAGCAGTGAAAGAAAAACGAGAATCAGTATGGTGGGATTTGAGAAAATGCGTGTAAAACTGTCCTCATATTACATAACTATCTTTGGCACCTCCATCTAGAATATTTGGTTTTGGATCCTGGGTCTGTGTGCCTGTAAGTCATCTAATTAGTTCATTCATTTGCAGATCAAAGGTTTACTGAGCTCCACATGTCAAGCTCTGTTCTTGGCACTAAGGGTGCACCACTGATCAAAGCAAAGTCCTAGCCCCTGGAGCTTCCATTCTAGGGGGTGGCAAATGTGAGTGTTAAGTCACTTCAGTCATGTCCGACTCTTTGCGATCCTATGGACTGTAGCCTGCCAGACTCCTCTGTCATGGCATTCTCTAGTCAAGAGTACTGGAGTGGGTTGCTATACTCTCCTCCAGGGGATCTTCCTGACCCAGGGATTGAACCTGTGTCTCCTCTGTCTCCTGCATCGGCAGGCAGGTTTCTTACCACTAGTGCTACCTGGGAAGCGCTCCCTTCAGGGCATGGAAGGAGACACAGATCTGAGGAGCCAGTTAATCTATAATACGTTGTATGGTGATAAGGTTACAATAAAGCCCACAAGAGAAAGGGGGAGGATCGTTCCCCAAGCTATGGTGCTATGTTTTTCCTTTTTATTTATTTTGCTGGGGTGCTATTTGATCTGGGAAAGTTCACACTGAAAAGATACTACGAGACTTGGTAAAATCGAAGGGTGCCTGACTTGAGAAGAAAATTTCAGACAGAAGCAACAGCATGTGCAAAGTTCTTGAGTGAGTGGGGAGAAGCTTGGCAGGGTTTGAGTGTCTGCAAGGAGGCCAGTGTGTCTGCGGTGGAGGCAGGGGGAGAGTTAGATCCTTGAAGTTTCCTGGAGGGCTATGATTTGATGTACAGTTTAGGAGGATTCTGTGGCTGCTGTGGGGAGAATGGGCAGGAGAAAGAAAAGTAGCTGGGAGGTTACAGAGATGCTCAGGGGCAAGGTAGCTCTGAGCAGAGTGGCAGCACTGAACTCAGTTACACTAACCCCTTAAGCTCTTCGGGAAGATCAAGAGGAACACAAATGTAAGAGGTGTGTAACCCTGGGTGAGCACAAAACTCTCTGTTAAACAGTCACAACCCTGCCATCTTTTCTTTCTTTCTTTTTTTAAAATTGTAGTTGATTTACAATATTAGTTACTTTCAGGTGTTAGGCAAAGTAATTCAGTTATCTTTTTCAGATTCTTTTCCATTGTAGTTATTACAAGATATTGAGTGTAATTCCTTGTGCTATATAGTAAATATTTGTTGCTTATTTATTTTATGTGTAGTAGTTGTATCATGGAGAAGGCAATGGCACCCCACTCCAGTACTCTCACCTGGAAAATCCCATGGACGAAGGAGCCTGGTGGGCTGCAGTCCATGGGTTTGCTAAGAGTCGGGCATGACTGAGCGACTTCAATTTCACTTTTCACTTTAATGCATTGGAGAAGGAAATGGCAACCCACTCCAGTGTTCTTGTCTGGAGAATTCCAGGAACGGTGGAGCCTGGTGGGCTGCCGTCTATGGGGTCGCACAGAGTTGGACATGACTGAAGCGACTTAGCAGCAGCAGCAGTTTGTATCTATTAATGCCAGCTCCTAGTTTGTTCCTCCACCCCTTCCTTCTCACTTTGATAACCATAAATTTGGTTTCTGTGTCTGTGAGTCTGCTTCTGGTTTGTACAGAGGTTAATTTGTATCATTTATGATTCTACATGTAAGTGCTATGATGTAGTCTTTGTGTTTCTCTGACTCCACTAAGCATAATATTCTCTAGGCCCATCCATGCTGCTGCACACGGAAGTATTTCCTTCTTTTTTATGGCTGAATAATATTCTGTTGCATATATATACAATATCCTCTTAAGTCAAACATCTGTTAATGGGCACTTGTGCTTTCTTCACATCTGAATGCTATGCTATGAACGTTGGGGTGCGTGTATCTTTTCCAATTAGAGTTTTCATTCTTCCAGATATATACATACCCAGGAGTGGGATTGCTGGATCATACAATAACTCTATTTTTAGTATTTTTTTTTTCTTTAAGAAACCTCCATACTGTTCTCCATAGTGGCTGCACCGATTTACATTCCCACCAACAGTGTAGGGGGTTCCCTTTTTTCCACACCTTCTCCAGTATTTACTATTTGTAGACCCTTTGATGATAGTCATTCTGACCAGTGTGAGATGGAACCTCATTGTGGCAACCATGCCATCTTGATACAACAAAAGTAAAGTCTCTTGACTGCCCATCACATAGCTGCTTCTGGAAAAAGAATCTTAAATATGTGTCCTACTGATTGAAGGACGGGGCAGCCTTGTGTTTTGTTTCCATGTAAAAGGATAATGTCAATCAAACACTGACGTCCTAAATTGTCATTTGTTGAATAGACTTACAGGTGCCTCAGTTCGTGGAACCAGCCGTTTTCCATATGTATGGGACCCTCAGGGGTCCTCCTTTCACTCTTCTGCTGAGAATGACCCTCAGGCATCCTTACACCCGCCTGATCATCCCCAGGTTCCCCTTGGCTGCCTCTTTCTCTACATCAAGGCAGAAATAGGCTGACTGTGTCAGGATCCTACCATTTAGGCTTCAGACCTTAATCACCAATCAAAGGTATGTGTCACTCATCTGCTATTTCTAGCCTGACATCACCTTCTTTTGAGGATGAAGTGGAACAAAAAAGCACAGGAGAAAGCACACCAGACAGTACCTGGTGCATGATCACGGCTCGATCAATGGTGGCGGTCATCCGTTTAAGACTCAGATTTAACGCACCCTGTCACAGAGACCCCATACCTGTTTTTGACTGTGACATTCTATAGGATTAGAAATGGAGAAGGAAGATGGACTTCTCTGGGAGCACAATGGATAAGAACCCACCTGCCAATGCAGGGGACATGGGTTCAATCCTTGGTTCAGAAAGATGCCACGTGCCTCGGAGTGACTAAGCTCGTGAACCACAATTACTGAACCAGAGCTCTAAGACCTGGGAGCCTCAACTACTGACCCTGTCCACCGCAGTGAGAAGCTTGTGCACGGGAGTGAAGAGTAGCCCTCGCTAGCCACAACTAGAGAAAGCCCAAACAAAGCAACAAAGACCTAGTTCCAAAAATAAATAACAAATAATTATTAAAAAAAAAAAAAGAAATCGAGGAAGAAGATGGGAAAGGTCATTTGCCAAACTGGAAAGTTCTGGAAAGGCATTTGCAATGAGACGGCCTTGCCACCATACTCATGTTTAGGCCAACCTCCATATGCTGTGGGATTGTTTGAGGCTTGGTAGTCAAATATTACCTCCTTTGTAATATTGATGCTGCTCCATAGCTAAGGGATAGCATTCAACAACTTGGGACTTAGGAACCGCAGCCCTAAGTAACATGGAAAGCAGCTTCTGAGGCATGTCCTCCTGCATCCTGGGGTGTACTCACTTAATAGCCTCTAAATCCCAGGACTCACTGTCCACCCACTCAGGCATGATAGGAACACAGCTTGCTGGCCCCTGGCACCTCTGAGCTCCTGAAACTACAGAGTGACCCCGACAGCGTCCAGACACATGGAAGCCATTTGGTAACTATTCATGGACTAGATCCTTGAAGGATCTCAAATAGCTTGTAGATAAGTGGGCTTACCTATGGATCATTGAAAAAGCCAGAGAGTTCCAGAAAAACATCTACTTCTGCTTTATTGACTACACCAAAGCCTTTGACTGTGTGGCTCACAACAAACTGTGTAAAATTCTCAAAAAGATGGGAATTCCAGACCATCTGACCTACCTCCTGAGCAATATGTATGCAGGTCAAGAAGCAACAGTTAGAACTGGACATGGGAAAACAGAGTGCTTCCAAATCAGGAAAGGAGTATGTCAAGGCTGTGTATTGTCACCCAACTTATTTAATTCGTATGCAGAGTACATCATGAGAAACGTTGGGCTGGATAAAGCACAAGCTGGAATCAAGATTGCCAGGAGAAATGTCAATAAATTCAGATATGTAGATGACACCATCCTTATGGCAGAAAGTGAAGAGGAACTAAAGACCCACTTGATGAAAGTGAAAAAGGACAGTGAAAAAGTTGACTTAAAGCTCAACATTCAGGAAACTAAAATCATGGCATCTGGTCCCATCACTTCATGGGAAATAGATGGGGAAACAGTGGAAACAGTGTCAGACTTTATTTTGTGGTGGGGGGGGGAATCCAAAATCACTGCAAATGGTGACTGCAGCTATGAAATTAAAAGAAACTTGCTCCTTGGAAGAAAAGTAATGAGCAACCTGGATAGCATATTAAAAAGCAGAGACATTACTTTGCCAACAATGGTCGGTCTAGTCAAAGCTATGGTTTTTCCAGTAGTCATGTATGGATGTGAGAGTTGGACTATAAAGAAAGCTGAGCACCGAAGAATTGATGCTTTTGAACTGTGGTGTTGGAGAAGACTCTTGAGAGTCCTTTGGACTGCAAGGAGATCCAACCCGTCTTTCCTAAAGGAAATCAGTCCTGAATATTCATTGGAAGGACTGATGCTGAAGCTGAAACTCCAATACTTTGGCCACCTGATGCGAAGAACTGACTCATTTGAAAAGACCCTGATGCTGGGAGAGATTGAAGGTGGGAGAAGGGGACGACAGAGGATGAGATGGCTGGATGGCATCACCGACTCAAAGAACATAAGTTTGAGTAAACTCTGGGAGTTGGTGATGGACAGGGAGGCCTGGTGTCCTGTGATCCATGGGGTTTCAAAGAGTCAGACACAACTGAGTGACTGAACTGAACTGAACTAGCTTATGGAAGCAGATGAAAAGTGAAAGTGAAAGCATTAGTCACTCAACTGTTTCCGAATCTTTGCAACGCCATGAGCTATATAGCCTGCCCAGCTTCTCTGTCCAATGGATTCTTGAGGCACAAATACTGGAGTGGGTTGCTATTTCCTTCTCTAGGGGGTCGACCTGACCCAGGGGTTGAACCCAGCTCTCTTGCATTGCAGGCAGATTCTTTACTGTCTAAGCTATCAAGAAAGCCCATTCAAGGAAGCAGATGGGGAAGCATCAGAGTGTAGGTTCCTATCATTGATCACATATGATATAGAAAGTTTCTGAATCTAAAATTGCGACACATCCCTCTTGCCAGTGGCTGTGCTAATCACTCTGTGTATTGCACTAGGTAGAGGGCTTTCTTAACCACTGTGCTATGCTTAGTTGCTCAGTCATGTCAGCAAGAATACTGGAGTGGGTTGCCATGCACTCCTCCAGGGAATCTTTCCGTTCCAGGAATCAAACCCAGGTCATCTGCCTTGCAGGCAGATTCTTTACCATCTGAATCACCAAGGAAGCCCTCTTCAACCACTACCAACAGCTTTAAGCACCTTTACCCATGAACACTGCCCTATAATACCGGCCCAAGGCCCTTCTCTACCCTCCTCCTTCCCACCACCTCTTCCCCCAGCGAAGGTTCACAGTTGACTTAGGACAGCAAGGGGGTAAACAGTGGCTCCAGGGTGACTTTGCAGCATACACAGGAGTCTGGGAGCTGCCTGGGAAATGGTGACCCAGCCTGAGAATTGGCAAGGAAGAGGTGGACTGGAAAAGGAAGGAGCCAGTTCTAATCCTGAGGTTGGAGGCAGCTTGAAAGTGATTTGCAAGGCTGGCTGGACTGGGGCTGAGGAAGGCTAGGGAGCATATGTGTGTGTGTGTGTGTGTGAGAGAGAGAGAGAGGAGTCCTGCCTGTACTAATCTGGTAGCCAGCCAGGCTGGTGTGCCCTGCCAGGGAGAAAGAGAAAGAATGTAGCATCAGTGGCTTCTGTGGCTGAGTTTCCATCCCATCCCTGCCCCTTGCCAGGTGTAATCTGCTGTCTCTCTTGGACCTTGGCTTTCTCATCTGAATACTAGAGTTCAAGTCTCTGCCTTGACATCATGGGGATAACATATCTATTTTGGACACTGATTCCTTGGCAGCCTTCCTGAGTCTGACGTTGCCAACGCCTGTATTATTTTTTAAAACTTTTTTAATGAAAGAAGCTTTTTAGAGTACATTTAAATCAACAGAACAGTTGCAAAGGCAATAGGGTGTTCTCTTACGCTCCATACCCAGTTTCATATCCCTTATTTCCTTTCCTTGATTAACTTTCGCAGTTAAGATAAATTCAGAAATCCTAATGCATTGTTTGGAGTATTTCTTAATCTGTGCATTTATCACTGCTAAAGAACCAATGTTAACCACATGATTATTAACCAAAGCAGACACTTTATTCAGATTTTCTTAGTGTTTACCTAATGCTCTTTTTCTATGCTGGGGTCGCATCTGGGACCCAACGTTAGATTTGGTTATTATGTCTCCTTAGGCTCTTCTTCGGGTTGACAGTCTCTCCGGCTTTTCTTATTTATGTAATCTTGATAGTTTGAGGAACACTGGGTAGGCATTTTGTAGAATGTCTTTCAGTTGAGATTTATTGGACACTTCTTCTCACAGTTACACTGGAATTATGGGCTTTAGGGAGGAAGACCACAGAGGTAAAAGCACCATTCTCAACACAGCCTACCAAAGGTACATACTATCAACATGACTTATCATTGCTGATGTTGACCTTGATCATCTGCCTGAGGCAGTGATTGTCAGGTTCCTCCACTATAGAGAGGTGGGTGTATCTCCAGGCTTTCCCCCTGTTGCTGTACCATCCTAGTTGGAAGGTAGTCACTATACACATTTTACCCATGAGGGGTGGGGAGTCATGTCCCACCTCCGAGAGGGTGGTGTAGCTATGTAAATTATTTGGAATCTTTTTTATGGGTGTGTTGTCTCCTCTCCTCATGATTTTTATTATTTGATGCTTTATTTATGTCAGTATTAATTCATTATAGTTTGGATTATAAAACTGCACTGTTTTATTTTATCCCTTGAATTATGTCAACTTTGGCTATTGGAAGCTCTTTCCTTTAACAGATCATCTTTGGGGGGGGGCCCCCCAATTTCTTAATTTTTGATACTGCAAAAATTTCCAGGCTTCCTAGGTGGTGCTAGTGGTAAAGAACTCCCCTGCCAGTGCAGGAGACATAAGAGATGTGGGTTCGATCCCTGGGTTGGGAAGATCCCCTGGAGGAGGGCTTGGCAACCCACTCCAGTATTCTTGCCTGGAGAATCCCAAGGATAGAGGAGCCTGGAAGGCTGCAGTCCATGGTGTTGCAAGGAGTCAGACACAACTGAAGTGACTTAGAACACATACACACATCCTGTATATGTCTTGTATGTGTCCTGCCCCAGGCCCAAATCAGTCATTTCTCCAAAGAGCTCTCATTCTCTTTAATGGGTGTTAGAAACCAAAATCTGGATGTTAACTGTGCTCCTTGCTACTGAGGGCTCATTTCTTCCAGGTCTTCTCAGATGACGGAGTACTCTGTGCTAAGTCGCTTCAGTCATGTCTGACTCTGTGCAACCCTATGGACTGTAGCCTGCCAGGCTTTTCCGTCCGTGGGATTCTCCAGGCGAGAATACTGCAGCATATTGCCATGCCCTCCTCCAGGGGATCTTCCTGATCCAGGGATAGAACCCATGGCTCTCATATCTCCTGCCCTGGTGGGCAGGTTCTTCACCACTAGCGCCACCTGGGAAGCCAGATGACGAGAAAGGAAATATACGTGTGAACACTAACCCATGGCTTCCCAGGTGGTTCAGTTGGTCAAGAATCCTCCTGTAATGCAGGAGGCCGAGCTTGATCCCTGGGTTGGAAGATCCCCTAGAGAAGGGAATGGCAACCCACTCCAGTATTCTTGCCTGAAGAATCCCATGGACAGAGGAGCCTGTGAAGTACAGTCCATGGGGGTCACAAAGAGTTGGACACAACGGAGAGACTAACACACACACACACACTGACACATATTTACATCTCTACATATTTCTACCTATTGGTATAACCATCTGTATCTATATTAAGCTAAACATAAGTTCTTACTGATCTTTCCAGCTCTAATCCTTTATTCCAAGTATTATTCTAGCCTTTCCCCCAGCTTGTCTGTAATCTTCCACTCTAACAATGGAAAACATGGCTAGTATCACCCCAAATCCATTTACTTAACCGTTAAATTTAAGTTTACAAATACAGTGGTTTCAGAATCCTTAACCTGTACCCACATAGGACAACTCTATTAACTAGCAGACAGTGCTTACGTGTAGCTCTTTTTGAATTTAGTGTAACAGACCCCACTCATTTCCACAGTTACTTAGGTCAGGACCTTTCTCTCTCACTCACTTCTGTGAGGTCACTTCAGACAATAATAATACAGTTAGATTATTTTGTCACCATCTGCATTCCAGCCTAGGATCCCCAAATTCCTAAACATTTTTTTCTTCATTTTTAATTTGCATGTATTATGGTTTACTGTTTCTGTTATAAAGTTCTGTAGATTTTGGCAAGCAAATTGTATCATGTATTAATCCTTCAAGTATTATACAGAATAGTTTCACTACCTTAAAAATATCCCTGGTGCTTCATCTTCTAGTTCTCCCCCAAGCTCTAGCACTCCTGGGAATCAGTGATCTGTTCATTGTTTATATAGCTTGTGTTTTCTAGAATGTTAGATGAATGGAATCATACAATATATAGTCTTTCTAGATGAGTTTCATTCACAAAGCACTATGTATTTGGAATTCATCTATGTCTTGGCATGACTTAATAGCTAATTCCCTTTTATCACTGAATAATATTCAATTGTATGGATGTACCACAGCTTGTTTATACATTTACCTATTGAAGGATATTTTATCTGCTTCCAGCTTTTGCAGCCAGATGCCCCTGCCTAGGACTCTGACTTTTAAGGAAGTGACCCAAAGATACCAGATCAATTCAGATAAATTCTGATGACACCATCAGCACCATCCAGTGGCCACTAGAAGTGGTATCTTTTTGTTGTTTAGTCAATGAGTTGTGTCTGACTCTTTGACACCCCATGGACTGTAGCCCACCAGACTTCTCTGTCCATGGGATTTCCCAGGCAAGAATACTGGAGTGGGTTGCCATTTCCTCCTCCAGGGGATCTTCCCTACCCGGGGATTGAAGCCATGTCTCCTGCACTGGCAGGTTGGATTCTTTGTAACTGAGCCAGAAGTCCAGGGGTATCTTAAGTATTTCTGGAAAAATCCTTGATTCCAGCCACCACTAATTTCCTTGGCTCACTCATTTTCCATGCCATGGTTCTCCAGTCTTACCATTGATGGCATGGAGTTCCAAGAGATCTTTACTTTTCTATATGTTTGAGTCCACAGGTATAGCGTCTCTCCACCCTCTCCCCATTGGTAACCACTAGTTTGTTTTCTATATCGGTGAGTCTACTTCTTTTTTGTTATATTCACTATTTTGTTGCATTTTTTAGAGTCCACATATAAATGATATCACACAGTATTTGTCTTCTCTTGCTGAGTTATTTCACTTAGCATAATGCCTTCCAAGTCCATTCATATTGCTGTAAATGGTAAAATTTGGTCTTTTTTATGGCTAAGTAGCATTCCATTGTGTGTGTGTGTGTGTGTGTGAGATATCACATCTTCTTTATCCAATCATCTGTTGATGGACACAGGTTTCTTCCATATCTCGGAAATTTTAGATAATGCTGCTATGAACACTGGGGTGCATGTATGTTTTCAAATTAGTGTTGTTTTTTTTTCTTCAAATATCCATGGCCAGGAGTGGAACTGCTGGGTCATAGGGTAGTTCTCCTTTTAGTTTTTTTTAGAAAACCCCACACTGTTTCCTACAGTGACTGTACCAATTTACAGTCCCACGAACAGTGTGTGAGTGCTCCCTTTTCTCCTTTTCCTTGCCAACATTTGCTATTTGTATTTTTTTGATAATAACCATTTTGACAGGTTAGGATGCAAACCAGTCAATCCTAAAGGACATCAACGCTGAATACTCATTGGAAGGACTGATGCTGAAGCTCCAGTACTTTGACCACCTGATGCAAAGAGTTGACTCATTGGAAAACACCCTGTTGCTGGGAAAGATTGAAGGCAAAAGGAGAATGGGGTGGCAGAGGGTAAGATGGTTAGATAGCATCACTGACTCAATGGACATGAATTTGAGCAAACTCCGGGAGACAGTGAAGAACAGGAAAGCCTGGAGTACTGCAGTCCATGGGGTTGCAAAGAGTTGGACACGACTTACTGACTGAACAGGGTTTCCCTCAGCTCAGTTGGCAAAGAAACTGCCTGCAATGCAGGAGACCCCAGTTCAATTCCTGGGTCAGGAAGATCCACTGGAGAAGGAATAGGCTACCCAATCCAGTATTCTTGGGCTTCCCTTGTGGCTCAGCTGGTGAATCTGCCTGCAGTGTGGGAGACCTGAGTTGGGAAGATTCCCTGGAGAGGTGAAAGGCTACCCACTCCAGTATTCTGGCCTGGAGAATACCATGAACTGTATAGTCCATGGTATAGTCCATAGGGTCCCAAAGAGTAGGACACGGCTGAGCGACTTTCACTTAGTGACTGAACAACAGCAATAAATGATGACAGGTGTGAAGGGATATCTCATTGTGATTTTGATTTTCTTTTCCCTAATGGTCAGTGATGTTGAGCATCTTTTCATGTGTGTAGTCATCTGCAGTTCCTCTTTGGAAAAATGTCTTTTCAGTTCTTTGGCCTCTTTTTTAATCCAATTGCTTGATTTTTTGATGTCAAGTTGTTTGAGTGTTTATATATGTTGGATATTAATCCTTTATCAGTCATATTATTTGTAAATATTTTCTCCCATTTAATAGATTTTCTTTTTTGTTTTATCCATGGTTTTCTTTGGTGTATGATGTATAACCAGTTGCTTAGGTTTTTTAAGCCTCAGTTTCCCCCTCTGTAAAATAGGACTGCTGATCTCCACCTCAAAGAGCATACATGGAGATTCAGTGAGATAACAAAAGCAGGGAACCAGGAGACTATGCTTGGCACAAAGCCTGCACTGAGAAAATGTCAGCTGCCTAGGCCCTTTCAGTTGCAGTGCAACAGGGAGGGAATCTCATGAGAGGCCAGGCCATGGTCTGTCCAGTCCAAAGCTGGGGCCTGGCAGTTGTAGAGAAACTCAGTCCACTCTTTGACAGACCTCAACCCGCAGCTTGGCCTTTCTCTTTGGAGGAACCACACCCCAAAGCGGGGGAGTAATGGGGTCACCATGACCCAGGACAGAGCACATTATAAAGTCAACATGAGCTGTGTGCCCCTCCCTGCCAGGACACAGAGTTACACTGACAAAACGAACAGTCTTTTAAGCAGAATCTAACCAAGAAGCAGGAGAGGGGACCCCAAGAGGTCTGGAGGTGATCAACATTCTGATATGTTCTCTCTGAACTTTCTGGGGGCTCTTCTCCCATTTGGAGGAGGCAGATTGCAGATTGTATTAGAGGAAAAAGCATGGGGCAGACCTGTGTTAGAATCCTGGCCTTTCTAACTACTAATTGTGTTGTCTTGGATGAGTTTCTTTACTTCTCTAAGCTTCAGTCTCCTCATCTGTAAAATGGGTATATGAATCTCTACCTCCCAAGACACCATGAAGATCAAATGGGTTAGTGCAAGAGTAGATGCCTGTAAATATTAATTACCTTCATTGTGCATAACTCTTCCCTGTAGTCCAGAGCTGAGCCTGCCTACAGAGCACCCGTCCCCCTCCCCAGCCCCAAGACTGCAGCTCATTCCAGCAGCAAGTGCAATGTCCACTGGGAAGGGTGGCCTTGTCCTGGGAAGGCAGAGTACTGTCCCAGGAGATAGTCTGGGTTCCAAGAACTTCATTCCCAGCTCTCTCTGTAGACCCAGTATGGGAAGGCAGTCAGGCAGGCCCTGGTAAACCTGGTCTCCAACAAAGAAAATGCAAACTGCATCTTTGAAGGAAAAAATGCCATCATTAGGCAAAATCTCCTTTTCTATTTTAGTGTCAACAAGTTAGGAACAGCAGGCTCTCGGCCCAAGAAAACTTTGCTTGTGCTGCTGCTCCTTTATCGCAATTCATCTTTCAGCAAATAATTATTCTCCCTCCAGGCACCATCATCTCAACCATCTAATTATACTATTGTTGGGTTTGATGTCAACTGAACAATAAATCAAATGTGGAGCAGAATGTATGATGGAAAAACATACTGGGGAGTAAGTTGCAGGGAGCACAGGGCATAAAGGACGGGTACAGGGTGGGGCCTTGTTCTCTCTTTTTCTAAGTTTTGCTTCAGAACAAACTTCCCTTTTCTCTGTTAATTTTGTTAACTTTAGGATCCTGATCTGGGCTATGGAAGTAACTGCATTTGTAATCACTTCCCTCCAAGGGGCCTTGAGAGAATTTAATTAATCAATGACCTTAAAATACTAGCAAATATATGGCTAACCAGCAATTTCTCATAAACTTTTTCCTTAGTGGCAATTGGCTGCCTTCTCTGTGAGAATTTTTGTTGCATTCAAAAGCCAAGGTCCCCATTAGAGAAAGAAAGAGGGCAGTGTTTATTTTAGTATTTTATTTTATTTCATTCCATTCTGTTTTTCTTTTATTGTATGTTACTGAGGGAGGGGAGGTGGCAGATTGCAGAGTGACCAGCTCTGCGTATCTCACAGTGTGTGTTCTCTGACTAAATTTTCTAAATCAAAGTCTACGTGTGCACTGGACCAAAGTCCAATATGAGTCAGTATTCTCAATTTAGTTTAAAAAATTGACTTGACACCTACTGGGTACCATGCCCTGTCCTAGGTGCAGGGGATGAACAGACAAAGACCTAGCCCTGGCCTCAAGGAATTTCCCTGAAATGGGAGAGACAGATATGAAAATAGGTAATCATGATGTAAGTGGATGAGTGCTATGTTTGGGGTGTGTAAAGGGTATTTAGCAAGAGTAGTAACTGACTGAGAATCAGTCAAGGGCACCAAATTGACCCTCTGTCCTTTAGCCCCAGAAAACAAGGTGTCTCAATATACCAGTAATAGCACTTCTCCTTTTTAAATGTACAGTCTATCAAACTATTATTATGGACTAGACACTGTGCTAATCACTTTTCTGTTGACTTATTTAATCCTTCCAAAAACCCCAGGGGTAATAAAAAATTAGAAAATGACTCAGGGTCATGTCATTCAAGTTCAGTTGCTCAGTCGTGTCCGACTCTTTGCAACCCCATGAATCGCAGCACGCCAGGCCTCCCTGTCCATCACCAACTCCCGGAGTTCACTCAGACTCACGTCCATCAAGTCAGGGATGCCATCCAGCCATCTCATCCTCTGTCGTCCCTTTCTCCTCCTGCCCCCAATCCCTCCCATCATCAGAGTCTTTTCCAGTGAGTCAACTCTTTGCATGAAGTGACCAAAGTACTGGAGTTTCAGCTTTAGTATCATTCCTTCCAAAGAAATCCCAGGGCTGATCTCCTTCAGAATGGACTGGTTGGATCTCCTTGCAGTCCAAGGGACTCTCAAGAGTCTTCTCCAACACCACAGTCCCAAAGCATCAATTCTTCAGCTCTCAGCCTTCTTCACAGTCCAACTCTCACATCCATACATGACCACAGGAAAAACCATAGCCTTGACTAGGTGGACCTTAGTCGGCAAAGTAATGTCTCTGCTTTTGAATATGTTATCTAGGTTGGTCATAACTTTTCTTTCAAGGAGTAAGCGTCTTTTAATTTCATGGCTGCAGTCACCATCTGCAGTGATTTTGGAGCCCAAAAAATTAAAGTCTGACACTGTTTCCACTGTTTCCTCATCTATTTCCCATGAAGGGATGGAACCGGATGCCATGACCTTCGTTTTCTGAATGTTGAGCTTTAAGCCAACTTTTTCACTCTCCTCTTTTACTTTCATCAAGAGGCTTTTTAGTTCCTCTTCACTTTCTGCCATAAGAGTGGTGTCATCTGCATATCTAAGGTTATTGATATTTCTCCAGGCAATCTTGATTCCAGCTTGTGTTTCTTCCAGTCCAGTGTTTTTCATGATGTACTCTGCATATAAGTTAAATAAGCAGGGTGACAATATACAGCCTTGACGTACTCCTTTTCCTATTTGGAACCAGTCTGTTGTTCCATGTCCAGTTCTAACTGCTGCTTCCTGACCTGCATACAGATTTCTCAAGAGGCAGGTCTGGTATTCCCATCTCTTTCAGAATTTTCCACATGTCATTAGAGGAGTGCAAATTAAAACAACAATAAGATATCACAACATGCCTATTAGAATAACCAAACACCAGGATGCTGACAACATCAAATGCTAATGAGGATATGGAGCAATAGGAACTCTTATTCATTGCTGGTGGGAATGAAAAATGGGACAGTCACTTCGGAAGGCAATTTGGGGATTTTTTTTTTTTTTACAAGGGTAAAGATGCTCTTACTATAAAATCCAGCAATTGCACTTCTTGATATTTACTCAAATGAGTTGAAAACTTATGTCCTGACAAAAATCTACACATGGTGGTTTATCACACCTTTCTTCGTAATTGCCCAAACCTGAAAGTGACCAAGATGCCCTTCAGCAGGTGAATGGATAAATAAACGGTGGTACAGTCAGACAATGGAATATTATTCAGTCCTAAAAAGAGATGAGTTATCAAGCCATGAAAAGACACAAGGATCTTTTTTTTTTGTTTTAATAAAATGAAAGAAGCTAATCTGAAATGGCTACATACTGTAGGATTCCAACACTATGACATTCTGGAAAAGGCAAAACTATAAAAACAGTAAAAAGATTAGTGGTTGCTGGCAGGACTTGGGGGAAGAGGAATAAGCAGAGCACAGAGGATTTTTAGGGCAGTGAAACTACTCTGCATGACGCTGTAATTGTGGATACATTATTCGACCAGACACGTAGAATGTACGACACCGAGAGTGACGCGTAAGGTGAACCGTGGACTGTTAGTGGTGATGGTGCGTCAGTGCAGGTTCATGGAGCGTCCCACTGTGGTGCAGGAGTGTCCACTGTTGGGAAGGGCGCTGCATGTGGAGAGGCAGGAGGTATATGTACAGAAGTGAAGTGAAGTCGCTCAGTCGTGGCCGACTCTGCAACCCCGTGGACTGTAGCCTCCCAGGCTCCTCCATCCATGGGATTTTCCAGGCAGGAGTACTGGAGTGGGGTGCCATTTCCTTCTCTAGGGGATCTTCCTGACCCAGGGATCAAACCCAGGTCTCCCGCGTTGCAGGCAGACTCTTTACCGTCTGAGCCACTCTATCTCTAGATCATGGCAAACTCAAACATACACTAATGTAAAACTTGGTTCACAGTGTGTTAATACCCACGTGCATGCATACTCAGTCGCTGAATCGTGTCCCCATGGACTGCAGCCGGCCAGGCTCCTCTTTCCACGGGATATGTACAGAAAACCTCTGTATTTTCTATTCAGGTTTGCTCTGAACCTAAAAATGCTCTAAAAAAATACAAAGTTTATTAAAAACAGGAAAATGGTTGCCATTCATGTGTACTGAGCTGACTATGCCCTGGGCAGTGGGTTATGGGCTTTGGACTTGCTCTAGGGCCTGTGGTCACCGTCTCCTTACACTAGAGAGCAGTTAACTCTCTCAAGGACGAAGGAAGGAATTTGTCCGGGTTCTCCAGGAGAAGCCAAATCCCGTCTTCTGACTCAGAACCCAGGCCACTGAACTGGACTCTTATTTCGAAGTCCAGACATGCATAATCTCACATTTGGTAAAGTCGGTGGCCAGTCCGTACACCACCGGCAGAACTACATTTAGTTTCTCGTGTCCATGCGCTCATTCAGTCAGCGCTTTGGTGGACAGGTGTCTGGCTCCCCTCGTCGGGGGCCTGACATTGTGCATTATTACGTTGCTTTTCACTGTCCTGAGAAGCAGGAAGATTGAAATACCTGTTCTGCACCCTCTGGCTCTGGCTTCAAGGATTCGATGTGAAGCACTGGCATTGTAACCAGCCAGCACAATGACTGACCCCTTCCTTACACATGCCTTACTGGATCATTTGAATGTGTGGCAAAGTCTCCTTAATGAAATGGCCTGCTGCCAAAGAATACCAGGAAATTAATATATATATAACGTATGAAGCAGTGCCTGGCACAGTTGCAAACCAATGAACCATCAATTCTAAATGAAGTTGCACATTTGCCCCAAAGGCCTGGTCTCAGGCTGAGCCAAGACGAGGTTGGGGGAGGAAGCAGGGTAGAGGAAATTCTTCCCCTCTACCCCAGTAGCCAATCTTTTGGTCAGAATTTGCCAGATCAAGGCTTTAATTCTCTCTTCATTTTGGCTGCAACCACCCAGCTGGCACTAGACCTGTGTGCATAAAATCAGTGTCGCCTGTGCAGACAGTTGAATGTAAAACAAGGCCAAGAAGTCAACTTTGAAGCCCACATGGGGCCTCATATGCCTTGGATAATTGTTTACAGTCATTCAGAGTATTATCGTCTCTCCCTCTCTCCTTATTATGGAGTGTTTGCTTCCCAGCATCAATATACCTAGATGGCTCGGGTTCAAATCGGCTCCCTCACCTCCTAGCTGTGTGACCTGGGGAAAATGACTTAACCTCTCTAGGCCTCCATCTCATTTGTAAAAATGTGAGAGTAATGATCCTCCTAGGGTCATGGTATGAATTCAGTAAAGTAATAAGGTGGCTAAATTATTGTCATCACTATTCTACTGGGAAGGAATAGATGAAGTGCCTACATTTTTGCTCCTGAGGGCCCCAGAAGAGAAGATGGAAGGCCAGAATTGCAGTAGCTGCTTGGGTAGGAGCCGTGACATAGCCTGGTGTCCTGGTCATAGACCTGGGTTAACTTGGAGCACACTGGAAACAATTCAGTGTCTGGATTTAATGGTGTTTTACATGCAACTCTAATGAGTTCCAGAAGGAAGGACCATGGCTGTTTATCTTCCTTTCTCCAAATCCTAGTGCAGGTTCCTATGCAGTGTAGATGCTCAATAGATACCTGCAATCAAATGGAATTCAGTTCTAGACTTTTGTTTCCGTGTGGTGTGGACCATCTCAGGTCCATCATAACCTTGCGGGGCTTAGCACCCAGCAGAGACCAGCATATGCTTGCTTGCTTGTTTAATGAATGAATGAATGAATGAATCAGTCAGTATTGCTCACCTTCTGTGAGATGGATGTCATGACCTTCAGGGACACAATGCGTATAAGAACGCAAGTTAATAGCACACTGAACCCTAGAGAGAAATCGTTTATGTTGGTATTTAACTCATTTCTTATTGTTGCTTAGTCACTAAGTTGTTTCTGACCATTTGGACTGTAACCCACTAGGCCCTTCTGTCCAGGGGACTTCCCAGGCAAGCATACTGGAGTGGGTTACCATTTCCTTCTCCAGGGAATCCTACTGACCCAAGGATTAAGCCCACCTCTCCTGCATTGCAGGCAGATTCTTCACTGCTGAGCCTATTACCCATAATCAAGTGGTGGTCTATCTACTAGCAGAAAGAGGAGGGAGTGGAGTTGAGTCAGTGAACATGTGTGGGTCCACCTTTAGGCTCTCCACTTCACAGGATCCCTAACTTTCAAGTGACTCGGTTTCCTCACCTGCAAAGAAGGGATAATAATAGTTATTTCAGAGGATTTATCTGAGGATTAAATAAGGTTTAATTTAAATAATTAAATTAAATCTTAGGGCACACAAAGCATTTTTATATGCCAGGTACATTTACTAGAAGTTCCTGGGTTGCTGCTGGGGTACAAAGATGGCCAAACACTGGCCACTGCCCAGAAACTCAATGTGTGGGGAGGGAGGCGGATGAGAGACTAATTCTCACACCAGCCAAGATGAGGGGCTGCCTGTGTCCCATCCTTTGACCCTGGAACTTGATAGGAACAGTTTATGAAAAATTTTATGGAAAATATATTACTATATTATATGCTTATTTTCTGGTATCAGAGAAGATAAAAAATAAGGACAACATTTCTCTAAGCAAAAATAAAAAGTTATATATCTTGCAAAAGATTCATACAGGACTGGGGAAATAGAAAATACTAGCAACCTTGAGATTGGGACATCGTACATAAACAGGACGTCTGCAACAGGCTTCGCAGAGTGGCTTGGAAATGAACAGGTGGAGAAGGGGGCAGTGGGTAGGGGAGGGGACAGCACGAATCTCGGGCTGGGAAGGGAGAGCTATCAAGAAATGCAGGGAGGGGACTCTGGGTCGTGGTGGAGATTGTTCTGTGTACCTGTGGCCACAGCAGCCAAACCCTCTGGAAAGAGCCAGAAATCCCTGGGTTCAGATCCTGATTCTGCCACTCACAGGCAAGGTGGGACAGGCCACTTCACATTCTCTGAGCTACTGTCTTTCTGTGTACCCCAGGAACAGAAGTACCTCCTGTTGTGAGAGGGAAGAAAGAAAAACATGGAAAGCGTGTGACTGTACCCAGGACAGGGCCTGACACGCAGTAAGTGGGAACTTGGTGTTAGAACCTGTTTCTCACTTGTTTTTTGCCTCCATCTCCCCTGAGTCCCCAGCAAGCAGAAATCTTCAAAATTCCTGTGCAGCTGGCTGAGCTGTGGGAAATGGAGGGAGACCCCGGGCAGGTGGTCAGGAAGGGTCGTTTTACCCTTCGCCATACACTGGGCATGAAGACCAGGGCTCTGGGATGAGGGTCCTGTGTAAGGAGCCTCGTGGGCTCATACTTTCTGGAAGGCCCCCCTCACTTCCACACCCCGGCACGAGGCAGATGGTGTTCCCAGTCCGTGGAACAAAGGAAAGCCATTGGCATCAAGGTTTCTGTGCCCCCTGGATCCTTCATTTTCAGGATTCGCATGGTCCTCTCCCTTCCCCCATTCGTCTCTTAGATCCTAGGCACCTCTCCACCCTGCCTCCCCTTGCCAAAACCTTCAGACATCGCTGTCATCTGAACTCGGCAGGCCGCCAGCCGGTCAGCCCTTACACAATCCATGGCGCCTACTTAAAGTGTCTGAGAGACTCACCACTCTGTCAGGACCTGGGGGCAGAGAGTCATTATCTCGCTCTCTTTCTTGTCTTTCATTTTTTTTGGTCTTGTAAAGATAAATAAAGAATTGATATTTTCCCCTGACTTCCCTTCTCCTCGTTCTTTAAAGGGAGAAACAGAGGACCTCCCTGGTGGTCCAGTGGTTGAGACTCTGTGCTTCTAATGCAGGGGGCATGCATTCAATCCCTGGCCAGGGAACTAAGATGCTGTGTGGCCAAAAGTAAAAAGGAAGGATAAGCGAATCAAAAAGTTTCATATCATTCAGACCATAGTAGATTCCTAACATGACAAATGGGCCCCTTGGAAAGGATCCATCCAAGGGGGCTCCAAGGAGACTAAGTGTTGGGTTGTACTCCCTGAACGAGTCCTGAATCATATATTTCGTGTAACTGGCTGGTTATGTAGTCAAAGATTTTTGACAACCCTGAGTCCACCCAGGTTACAAACAGACTCTTTTTCAGGCTAATATTTATTCCACCCCATGTTGTCTTTGACAAAGGTGAACAGGACAGTACTTGCCCTTCAACCATTTACATTCTAGTAACTTCGAAGAATATAATTTCCTGAGTTCTGCAACATGTATGAGTGTGCAAGAGGAGGAGGAGAGAGGGGAGTCAAGTAGGGGAGGGGGTGGGGTTATTTAGGAAGCTCCTCCCACTCAGGTTTCTCAGGATGCTGAACATGAAATGATCTGGGAGTGCGGGAAAGACCCACTCATCATTCAGAATCTAAAAGGCTAAAACATATTTTCCATTTTTTAAATGATGGCGACATGTGGTAGGGAAAGTGTAACATCACATTTTTTCATAGATTTTTTAGTGAAGTTGACTTCTTGTGAAACTAGGACACATCGAGCGTGAAAGTGGGTAATATTAAGAAATATGTTGGGACAGTAAGTATAAATCTGGGCTGTGCCAGGCAAGTGAGGACACACAATTACCCTGCTGATCTGGCATCTTCCTACAGCTGGAATCAGGCATAGAGTCTTGCATGACGTTGGACCAGCTGTCGCAAACCTCAGGTACTAAAGTGTTATCCTTGCAGGTGAGCTCTCAGTTCCTTCTTACACACAGCTTACTTGTTCTTCATCTTCTCCAGCAGTAAATCAGCAAGATGATGAAAGCTGTTGTACCCAAGCAGCCAGTACTGACAAGCGGCAACCTGAGGATGTTTTGCCCCCAGAAGCAAAATCTAGAGAGGAATTTTAGTGCTAAGCTCTATTCAGCTCAATAGCTCCTTATATTTCAAATGATGACTTTGCATCATCAAGAAAATATAAATTTACTCATCAGCCAATTGTGATCATCTTCACTGGGCTAGAAATTGGAAGTAAAGATGAATAAAACACAGTATCTGACTTTAAGGAGCTTATAGCCTGGAGCAAGAAATGGATGTGAGAAAAACAAATAACAACAAAGCAGTGAAATTGCTATTGAAAGCAAGTTCAGGTGCTCAGCGTACAGTGAGGCCAAACAAATGACAGCTTCTGGGTTTGGAACAGGGAAAGGTTTATTACGGGGACACAGAAGGGTGGCTCAGGCTCCCCCCACCCCCACCAAATCCGAAACTCCCTGAAGGGTTTTAGCAAAGTCTTTTTAAAGGCTAGGTGAGGGAGAGGGGTCACAGAGTATGTGACTAGCTTATGCACAATTCTCTAATTGGTTGATGTTGACCTAATAGGGCAATGACGCAGCAGTGAACCTTGTCAATCTCTAGGCTCCAGGAGGCCTGGGGGCTATGTGTTCCTGGTCATCAGGCAGTTAGCATCTTCCATTTGCTGGGGAGTTTCCACATGTGTAAAACAACTCAGGAAAAGTGCATCAGATATTATCTAGGTACTTCAGAGAGGACCTACAGCAGAGGATATGAAGGAAAGATTTGCCCCGAGAAGGCCCAAGAGGGTAATGTTGGGTTATAAAATGTGTGTAGTCAGAGAGGTGTGCGTGGTGGGCATAGCAATGCAGGGAATGGAAATGGGCTCATTTATTCTGCCTGACACAATGGAGGGCTTCTCAGAAGAGGTGACAATGAAGCTGGGCTTTGAGGTATAGTTAGGCATTCAGAAGACAGAGAATGGACAGAAAGGCTTCCTGACCAGGATGAACAGCAAGGGGACCAAGGTGCTTGGGAAGCAGCAGGGCACTCAGGGTGGACCCAGCACCACCAACGGAAGGTCCTGTTTTTGAGACAAATTGATGGCACCTTATCATGTATCTGAAGGCTTAAAAATAATCAAGCTAACCGCCTATTAAAAATACACAAAATGTGAATATATTTGATGAGAAATGTAGAGAAAATGGAAAAAGTTAAGCAATAAGAATTATTTTCCTCTCTCTTTTATGAAATAAATTTTCTTCTAAAATTTCAGTTATCTATTGAAGCTAAAAAAGGAAAAATATAAATTATAGTTGATAAAATCAAATAAAAATTATTTTTAAAGCAGATTAAAAATATGATTTATTTAAGTTTATACAAGTTTAAAAAGTTTTTTTAATATTATTGAAGCATAGTTGATTTACAATGTTGTATACACAAGTTTTAAAAGATTCAGTAATACACACATAACATAAAATTTACCATGTGAACTGTTTTTAAGGGTAGAGTTCAGTGGCATTAAGTACATTCACATTGTATAGCCATTACTACCATCCATCCCCATAATTTCCTTCATCTTGCACAATAGAAACTCTGTCCTCATTAAACAATAACTCCTCATCTGTCCCCTTCTTCAGCCCCTGGCAACCACCTTTCTACTTTCTGTCTTTATGAATTTGACTACCTTAGTCGGGCTTCCTGGGTAACTCAAAGGGTAAATAATCTGCCTGCAGTGCAGGAGACCTGGGTTCAATCCCTGGGTTGGTTAGATTCCTTGGAGAAGGGCATGGCAACTCACTCCAGTATTCTTGCCTGGAGAATTCCATGGACAGAGGAGCCTATGGGCTGTAGTCCATGGGGTCACAAAGAGATGAACATGACTGAGGGACTAACACACACACAGGGGCCTCATATAGGTGGAATCATACAGGATTTGTCCCTTTCTGAGCGACATTTCAGTTAGCAAAACATCCGAGTGCTTCATGCTATAGTTTGGGTCAGAATTTCCTTCCTTAAAAGGCACATGTTCTAAATATTTTAAACATTTTTTTCCAGAAATGTTTCAATGGTCGTCCAGCTACTAAAATAGTCAGTAGCAAGCTCCAAACATGTTACACTGAGACCTCCATCTGTACAAATTCGAGTGTCAAATCCATTGCTTAATATTGCAAAATCCCTCAGACTCTGAAGTGCTGCTGATGCAAACTCGAAAAGTGAAGGGAAGTCAGAAAAGGAGAAACCTGGTGTTTTGTGAAACCGTCCATTCATACTCTCCGAGGAGAAAGATGGAGTCAGTGAGTGAACTTGTGTCTTCTCTTCCTCGAGCTCGCCTGTGGCTCACACACCCTGCTCTCTGAGGCGGCGGCAGCTCCACTGCTGACCATGATAAAGCATGCAATCCTTCCCAGCACTCGAACGCACCTGCCTTGTGTTGCAAGGACAGAAGGCAGAAGATGTGGAAGCATTTCCCTGGGGCCTGAATGGTGTCAGCGATGAAATTGTTAGGGGAAGCACACTGATTAAAACCGCCCACCCTGGCCAGGCACCATAGTCACCATTTGCATGAGTTGTTTTATGACAGGAGATCCTGATAAGGAATATGGAACTAATAAGCCACCACCAACCGGAAGAGTTCCAGAAAGGTTGAAAGGAGACACCGCATGTCGGTCGACTTCCCAGAATCCCTCTCGCTAGCATCCATCTTGGTTGAGCGATGCGTGCGCCACCAAGAAAGACTCTGAGTTAGAGTGATTGGCCAAAGACCACCCAGAAACTACTCCCATCACCATAAAACCCGAGACTGGGAGCCACGCGGCAGAGCGGTTCTCCTGGGTGCCCTTTCCCAATAACATCTCTTGCTTTGTTGGCACACGTGTCTCCTCGGATAATTCATTTCTGAGTGTTAGATAAGAGCCCAGTTTCGGGCCCTGGAAGGGGTCCCCCTTCCTGCAACAAAATGACTGTTTAGGTGCATGGGTCGTGCTGTGCTCCCAGTCCACAGGGACTGAAACACCTGGGTGATATTTATTTTAAGGCATTTCTGCATCTGATTCTGACATATTGCAACCTCTGAAGTGCAGGGCCCAGAGCGGGTAGCACCCTAGCCTGGGTCTGAGGGCATCACTGTCCAGAAGCAACAAACTCTATCTTGGCAGCATTAGTAGGTGATTCCCTTCCTTCCTTCATCAGCGCCGCCATCAGCAGCACCAGAGAAGCTTACAATCTAAGGAAAATTCCTAGACTGTGTGGGGATAATGAAATGTCTTGAGGACAGGCAACCTAGAAGTCAGCTGGGTCTTGCTGTCTAAAAGCCGGATGTGCGTCTCCATTCCTTCCCTGCAAATAGGTTCATCTATACCATTTTTTGTACATTCCATATACATGTGTTAGTATATTTGTTTCTCTCTTTCTAACTTACTTCATTCTGTATTACAGGCTCAGAGAAGAGACTTGTGGACACAGTGGAGGAAGGAAAGAGTGAGAGGAGTGGAGAAAGTAGCATTGATATATATACACCGTGTGTGAAACAGAGAGCTGGAGAGAAGTTGTCATACAGCACTGGGAGGCCAGCCTGGTGCTCTGTGATGACCTGGAGTGGGGAGATGAGGGCAGGGGAGGAAGGCTCGAGAGGCAGATAATGTACGTAGAATTATGGCTGATTTGCAGTGGAAACTAACACGACATTGTAAAGCAATTTTCTTCCAATAATAAATATATAAATAAATAAAAGCCAGATCAATTTTGTTCCAATTTCTCCCTCCCAGGGCCTATAGAGGTTCAAAGCTTCCTCTCCAAGGACTAATGTTTTCATCTCCACCTTCGTCGCCTGGGCATTCATTTCCTTGGGTTTTTACCTCTTTGGGTGTTGTTTCCCATTTGGCATTATGTCCTTCCTAGCCAAAACTTTTGAGTTTCTCCAAAAAAACAAAAAAGTGCAAACTTTTTTTTTTTTTTTTTTACTTTTCACAGACATTTTCAAAAATCGTAAAACACTGAAATGGATGAAAAAATTTGTTTATGGAGCAGGGAGAGCCAGCAGAGGAAATGCTAATATTATTAAAGTGCAAACAACTCCAAATGCAATGGTAGATTTCGCAACTCTTAAAATGCCCTTTGGCAGATTGATTTATTTAAACACTGAGGGTGTTTCCGTGCCCAGTGACCAGGGACCCATTGAGTCCCTGGGGTCCTCAGTGCGACTGACGTGGATTAGTCCTTCCCATTTCTTTCTTCTCGTATCCTTCACCTCCCCCACTGGTACAACAAATTCTTTCCTTGTCTTATGTATAACAACTTCCTTCCTTTCCCACCCTTCCCACACCAGCATACACACAAATACACACACACACCCCTTTGGAACTTTGAGTCAGCTAACATTCTGACTCTCAGTGTTTCAACTTCCCATAAACAACTTGCCAGTGTGTTTCTTCCAAACAAAGGCAGCTCCCTTTCTTAGAAGAATCATTAAGATAATGTCAATGTTAGGAATATAATATTTTAAATTGAAGTAGAGTTGATTTACAAGGTTTCAGATGTAAAGCAAAGTGATTCTGCTATATATACATATATATATTCTTTTTCATTTTTTTTCTATTATAGGTTATTGCAAGATACTGAATACAGTCCCCTGTGCTCTACAGCGTGTTTTTGTCATTTTTCTGTTTTATATGTAGTAGTGTATATCCCCAATTCCCTATTTATCCTCCCACCCCCACTTTCCCCTTTCATAGCTGTAAGTTTGTTTTCTATGTCTGTAAGTCTATTTCTGTTTGTAAATAAGTTCATCTATATCATATTTTAGTTCCCACATTTAAGTGATATTATAGGATATTTCTCTCTCTGTGTCTGACTCACTTCACTTAGTATGATAATCTCTAGGTCTTTTCATGTTGTTGCAAATGGCAGTGTTTCATTCTCTTTTATGGCTGAGCAATAGTCCACTGCATACCATTTCCGCATCTTTGTCCACCCATTTGCTGATGACCATTTAGTTTGCTTCCATATCTTGGCTATTGTGAATAGTGCTGCTATGCACACCAGGGTGCATGTATTCTTTCAAATTAGAGGTTTTTTTCCTGGATATAAATTCAAGAATGGGATTGGAGGCTCATATCATACTCTAGTTTTATATAGAACCTCCATACTGTTCTCCATAGCAGCTGCACCAATTCACAAGGAATATAACTTTTTTTTTTCTTCCTATCACATCGCAAAAAAGGATGGACAGAGATTTGTTTATTGCCTGAATGTGAGTGCTGGAGAAGGCAATAATTATATGGTGGTGGCTATGAACTGCAAGCTTTGCTGACTGTTAACTGCTGCCCCTGCCTTGTAGCTGAAATGGGACAGATGAGCGTGAATGAAACAAGAATCCCTTTGGAGATATCTCTACTCCTCCAAGCATGCAGGTTGCAAATTTAGACACACAAGAAATGATTGAGAATCAAATACACTTAGTTTTTGTCATTTATTTGGAATTACTTGAGAGTTGGAAATGAGTATTGCAAGAGAACACAAATAACAAATTACCATGAACCTATCCTCGGGGAATCCTCCACCTCTCCTGATGGAACCAGGTGTTAATTTGCTGACTGTCAGAGTTGGAAGGGAGCAGGGCATTATCTAGTCTAGTGACTGATTGTAAAGATTATTTGGCAAAAGAACTCTTTTTTTCAAAAAGACTCATTCAGGTACCTGATAAGTTATTCAGATAAAAATGGAAATTCTCTAGCTGAAGCAAGCGTTAAGAGACCTGAGACCTCATGCTTATGAATATGACCCCATATTTGGCTCTCATCTTACACCCCGACCCTCCCATGACCACAGGCCAGCTCAGCAAAGTCTATGCTTACTCAAAAGAAAAACTTATAGGGCACTGTGTGCCAGGCTCTGGGAAGCCCAGAGCAACAAGTAGGCAGCAGGGCTTCCCTGGACTCCAGTGGTTGAGAATCTGCCTGGCAATGCAGGTTTGCTACCTGGCCTGGGAAGATTTCACACTCTGCTGGGCAGCTAAGTCCCATGTGCCACAACTGTTGAACCCACACACCCTACAGCCTGCACGCCACAACCAGAGGAGCTACTGCGATGAGACGTCTTAAGCACTGCAACAAAGAGCACCCCTGCTCACCATAGCTAGAGAAAGCTCGTGAGTTACAACAGAGACCCAACATAGCCAAAAAGAAATAAGGTAACTAACTAAGTAAGGAAAATGAAGATTTAAAAAGGTAGCAAATAAAGGCAACTGCAGCCCCAGCTTTCATGGAGCAATCCGTCCAGTGCCAAAAACCATTCTCCACCTCCTCTACAAGATCTGCAAGGTCAGTTTTCTTTTTTAATTGAAGTATAGTTGATTTATAATATTGTGTTAATTTCTGCTGTACAGCAAAGTGACTCCGTCACACATCGACATATACTCTTTTCCATTATAGTCTATCCCAGGCTAGTGACTATGGTCCCCGATGCTGCACAGCAGGGCCTTGTTGTTCATGCATCTTCTCTAGAACAGTTCGCCTCGGCTAATCCCAAACTCCTGGTCCATCTCTTCCCTACCCTCCTCCTCCTCTCTTGACAAACACGAGTCTGTTCTCTACGCCTGAGTCTATTTCTTCTTCCTGCTGCTGCTGCTGCTAAGTCGCCTCAGTCGTGTCCGACTCTGTGCGACCCCATAGACGGCAGCCCACCAGGCTCCACCGTCCCTGGGATTCTCTGGAGTGGGTTGCCATTTCCTTCTCCAATGCAGGAAAGTGAAAAGTGAAAGGGAAGTCGCTCAGTCGTGCCCGACTCTTAGTGACCCCATGGACTGCAGAAGTGAAGTGAAGGGAAGAAACAAAAAGACAAATGCCATACGATATCACTGACATGTGGAATCGAAAATATGATGCGAAAGAAAATGAACTTATTCCACATGTAAGTGATATCATATGGCATTTGTCTTTTCCTTTCTTCCCTTCACTTCACTTTGCGTGATAATCTCTAGTTGAGCCATGTTGCTGCAAATGATATTCTTTCTTTTTTATGACTGAGTAGTATTCCATTTGCATGCATGTACTACATCTTCTTTATAGCCAAGACATGGAAACCATCTAAATGTCTATCGACAGATGCAAGGTCTTTTGTAACAAATCTAGAGCAGACTTTGTCCAGGCTCGGGAGACCCAAAAGATCCTAGAGCATTTTGCTTATCTTGTGAGGAAAGCTACAGAGCTCATAATGGCTGTCATTTGGGAGTGTGAGTTTACCATTTCAGAGCTGGGTCTTGGCACATGCAGAAAAGAGTAGGTTTATTTTAAGAGTCTAGGGTCATTTATGAAGTCTCTCACCCTGTCACTTTAGCATCCAGGAAAGGAGGGCAAACAAAAAACAGGTCTAACTGTCTACTAATTTGTTCATTTATTTATTCACTCATTCAGTCAATATTTCCTGAGTGATGACCTGGTCCCTGGGCTAGGGGCTTAGTCTGATAGGGATAGAAAACGAAAATGATTACAATATATCTAGTGTAATCAAGGTTTTAACAGAGAGACAAACACTGTATCATGGGGACACTTTAGAGAAATGAACAAATGACTGGTGGAGTAAAGGTGGATGCCAAAAATGATGCTATCTGAGTTTAGGTGTGTACATGCAAGCTAAGTCATTTCAGTCGTTTCCGACTCTTTGTGACCCTAGGGACTGCAGACTGCCAAGCTCCTCTGTCCATGGGATTCTCCAGACAAGAATACTGGAGTGGGTTGCCATGCCCTCCTCCAGGGGATCTTCCCGACCCAGGGATCAAACCCGCGTCTCCTAGGTCTCCTGCATTGGAGTGGCTTCTTTACCACTAGAGGCACCTGGGAAGCCCTGAGTTTAGGTGCTGCTGCTGCTACTAAGTCACTTCAGTCATGTCCGACTCTGTGCGACCCCACAGACGGCAGCCCACCAGGCTCCGCTGTCCCTGGGATTCCCCAGGCAAGAACACTGGAGTGGGTTGCCACTTCCTTCTCCAATGCAGGAAAGTGAAAAGTGAAAGTCAAGTCATTCAGTTGTGTCCGACTTTGGCGACCCCATGGACTGCAGCCCACCAGGCTCCTCCGCCCATGGAATTTTCCAGGCAAGAGTACTGAGAGTGGGGTGAGGAGATGCCAAAAGCTTCTGTCACTTATCTGGTTCCTCCCAGGGAAAATGACATCAGCCTGCACCTAACCTGGCTCAGACCTTCAATCCCCTGCTGCTTCTAGAGTCCCTGTGCTCTGTGCTTTGCACCTTGCTTAATTAGCAACACCCTTGAGGTCAATTACCTGGCAATGTCTTATGTGTTAGTCATGTTGCCTTCAAGGGCCGGCTATTTCTAGGATTCCTGGAGGATGGCTTGGATCAGATCATGCTGACCCTGCACTGGACAGGAGGAGGTTGAGGAGGAGATGAAGAAGCATCAAAAGGTCCTGGATATGACTCATTCCAGATCATATGGGAGGGGACTTGGCTCAGATATGAGTGTGAGTTATTATGTCCATGGGCCTGAAGGCAGAGTGACCAGGCTCACTGCCTCTTGTCAGCTGAGTTAATCTGGGTCAGCCATTTCACCTCTGTCTCAGATTTGCATCTCTGTCTCCTACCTCTCCCTGTACCCCATGTCTTAAGATGTTTTTAGCTTAAAAAATTTGTTGAGTTTATTACTGAATAATTAATCCCCTCTAAATTTTATTAACCATAGATTTGTATACCTGATGGAAAAAATAAAATAACTAACCCCCCTGAGTTACATTAAGCCCAGAATGAAGACTCTTGATGATTTCATGACTACAAGGACATGTACAGCTTTCTTTGAAATATGCAACTGAACTTTCCATCTGTACTTTCAAAGACCCTTAAAGATTTGGGGTAGTCTCACTTAGAAAAAGCAACAGTAACCCCAGTCTTCATGTTCTAGAGGAGAAAACTCTCTGATCTAGAGGGCTGGCAGCAAAGCCAGGACTTGGGTAGAAATTTCAAGTCCAGACCAGAGATCTTTGCTCTGCAGCTTACAGTCTTCTCTCCTCCCTCTCCAGGCTGTATCCTAGAAAGGCAGGTTTCCTACAGGAGGATCTGTTGAAAGGGAGCCAGAATCTACTGGTTTGTCCAATCAAATGCTATATTTTAAAAATGTCGAATAATGTAAGGAACTTGAACTTCTTCAGTAATGAACATTTCCACCAAAGTATTTACTTAAACTGAGAAGGGTGGCAGTTGATAAAAGCAACATCTGTACTCTGCACCCATAAATATTTCCAAAGCAAGGAGGTGAGCATTTATTCTTTGACCTGACCAGTCCTGTCCTCTCTTCATGGGTGAGCACAGACTGAAAATTCACAGCTTGACTACAGCCACTACACCTGGTGAAGGCAACCAGTGAAATTCTCTGTTGTCTCCCGGTGCAAGAAGGACCCTGACCCAAGCCTGACCAATAAGATTCTCTCCTGGGAGTCTTTTCAATGAATGCCAAGGGGAAAAGGGCAGTGCAGTCTTACAAAAATGTGAATGTGAAGCTGCAGGAAACTTTGAAGCCTCACTTGGCTGAGAAAGTTAGTCTACAGAGAGAAATAATGCCATCTGCACTGAGAGAGCCTGAGAAAGAGTTTCTGAAGGCACTGGAATTTCTGGTTTTATTTTTAAAAACATCCTGTCTTTTCAAGAGCAATTTTAGGTTCACAGCAAAATTGAGAGGAAGGTACAGAGGTTTCTCATATACCCCCTGCCGTTACACCTCCATTATCAGTATCTCTCATCAGTTTGGTACCTATGCTACCATTGATGAACTTACATTGACACATCAGTTACCCGGAGTCCGTAATTTATGTTATGATTCGCTCTGGGTGTTGCACATTCTATGCATTTGGACAAATGTGTAAGGGCCTGTGTCCATTGTTAGAAGATACAGGGTATCTTCATGGCCTTAAAATTCCCTTGTGTTCTGGTTATTCATTGCTCCTCCACACCCAGACTCTGGTAACCACTGATCTTTTTATTGTCTCCATACTTTTGCTTTTTCCAGAATGTTATATGTTCAGAATCATACATATGGCCTTTACAAATTAGATTCTTTTCCTCAGTATTATGCACTGAAATTTTTTCTGTGCCTTTTATGGCTTGATAGCTCATTTCTTTTTAGAGCTGAATAGTATTCCATTGCCTGTGTGTATTACAATGTGTTTATCCAGCCTCTTACTGAAAGACATCTTGGTTGCTTCTAAGTTTTGGCAATTATGAATAAAACCACTATAAACATCTGTGTGCAGGTTTTTGTGTGGGTATAACTTTTGAACTCATTTGAGTAAATACCAAGAAGTGTGATTGCTAGAGCATATGGTAAAAGTATGTTTAGTTTTGTAAGAAAATGACAAAATGTCTTCCAGAGTGGGTGTACCATCTTGCAATCTCACCAACAATGAACAAGAGTTCCCATCACTCCACATGCTTGTCAGCACTTGGCGTTGTCAGTGTTCTGGATTTTCGTGAACTGATGGAAATGTAGTGGTGTCTCACTGCATGTTCCTGTATGTTTCCTGGGTGGCATAAGATGCGGAGCAGCTTTCCATATGTGTATTTGCCATCTGTATGTCTTCTTTGATGGCGTGTCTGTGAAGATTCTCAGGTGATTCTTCAATTAATTTGTTTTCTTATTTTTGCATATTAAGAGGATTTTTTTTGGGGGGGGGAGGGATATATTTTGGAAAACAGTTCTTTTTCAGATGTGTCTTTTCCAGGTATTTTCTCTCAGTCTGTGGATTGTCTTCTCATTCTCTTGACACTATCTTTTGAAGAGCAAAAGTTTGAAATTTTAATAATTCTAGCTTATCAATTATTTCTTTCATGGATTGTGACTTTAGTATTGTATCTAAAAAGTCATTGTCATATCCAAGGTCATCTAGCTTTTCTCCTATGTCATCTTCCAGGAGTTTTATAGTTTTGCATTTTATATTTGGGTCTATGGTCTGTGTTGAATTAACTTTCATGAAGCCTGTGAGGTCTGTGTCTAGATTCCTTTTTTTAACATGTGATGTCCAATCGTTCCAACACCATTTGTTGAAAAGACTGTCGTATTGCCTTTGCGCCTCTGTCAGAGATCTGTTGACTATAGCTTGCGGGTCTGTTTCTAGGCCTTCTATTCTGTTCCACTGATCTTTTTCGTGTGTTCTTTTAAATAGACAAAATGCCATACTCTCTTGATTACTGTAGCTCTGTAGTAAACCTTGAAATCAAGTAGTGTAGTCCTCTGACTTTCTAATTCTCCTTTAATATTGTATTGACTATTCTGGATCTTTTGCCTGTCTGTAGAACTTTAGAATTAGTTTGTCAGTATCCACAAAACTATTGCCGAGGTTTTGAAAGAAACTGTGATGAATCTATAGATCAAGTTGGGAAGAACTGTCATCTTGACAGTATTGATTCTTCCTATTCATGAACATAGAATATATTCCCATTTGTTCTTTGACTTTAGTCATCAGAGTTTTGTAGTTTTCCTCAGATGGATCTTGTGTACATTTTATTAGATTTATAACTAAGTATTTTTTGGTGCTAATAGAAATAGACACTAGAGAGTCCATGTGTCCCAACGAAAGATCCTGCATGATACAGCAAAGATCCCACTTGCTGCAGCTGAGACCCTATGAAGGCAAATAAATGTGTAAATATATTTATTTTTAAAAGATCATCTCCTTAAATTTAAAGCACAATACTATTGTATTGTGCTTTAAATTTCAATTCCACTTGTTCCTGATGGTATATAGGAAAGTGATTAACTCTTATATGTTAACCTTGTATTCTGCAAGCTTGCTGTAACTGTGTATTAGTCTCTCTGTCGATTCTTTCAGATTTTCCACAAAGACGATTATGTCATCTGTGAAGAAAGGTATCTTTAGTTTTTCTTTCCCAATTTGCATATTTTTCTTTCCTTTCCTTGTACTACTGCATTCACCAGAACTCCCGGTAGTGTTGACAAGTAGTGGTGAGAAGGGACATTCTTGTCTTGTTCTTAATCTTAGCAGGTTAGCGTCTAGTTTCTCACCATTAGGTATGTTAAATAGAGGGGGTTTATAGTTGTTTTAAAATCAAGTTGAGGAAATGTTTCTCTATGCATAGTTTACTTGATTTTGTTTTCTCTGGGGCTCTATTGTAAGCCTGATCTTCTATAATTACAGGAAACTTCCAATAAATTCTCAACTGAACCTACGCTAGTTTACTCTGGGGCTCCATCCTTGGCAAAAATGTGTCCTGACTAGCACACATGCCAGTAAATGTTAGTGCTGTCTCTTTCTCCTTTCAGCGACATGTGCTGAGCACCCAGGATGCACCAGGCACAGAAGTGGACATTTTCTAATGTGGAATTTTCTCTTAGAAATAGCTTTGCAAGGTTTGAATTATGTATTTGTCATCTACAGCGAGGAACAGAGGTTCCAAACATTTATGTACTTCTGACACTCACTGCATTAGCATCCTGTGGCTGCTCTAACAATTACCACAAGTCAGCGGCTATAAAACAGGAGACATTTGCTCTGTCACAGTTCTGGAGGGCAGATGTCTGAAATCAAGATATTAGCAGGGCAGCTACTGAGCCCGAATTCTCTTGGACGCTGCGTGCCGCAACTAGAGAGTCCATGTGCCACAACGAAAGATCCTGCATGATTCAGCAAAGATCCCACTTGCTGCAGCTGACACCCTATGAAGGCAAATAAATGTGTAAATATATTTATTTTTAAAAGATCATCTCCTTGAAACATGACACTGCAGGGCCATACTCCCTGCGGAGGTTCTATGCGAGAGTCTTTTCCTTGCCCACATTCCTTGACTTGAGGACTTGAGGCCGTGTTACTCCAGTCTCGGCCTCCCCGTTTCTGTCTGTGTCAAACTTCTCTCTGCTTCTCTTTTATAAAGACCCTCCAGATACAGCTCTTTTGTTGTGGGGGGAGAGCACTGTTCAACCAGCTACTCTCCCAGTTACCCGGGTCACCTGGGTCAGTTTTTAGCAGAGCAGACACTGAACCCACGCGACTCAGTTCCCTGGCCAAAACCCCGTCCAGCTAATCACCGCGGATTCCAGCAGGAAGAGGGGCTTAGAATCACAGAATTAACGGGTACCTTAAGGGGTTTTTAGAATCTTTTCCTTTAATTTACAGCTGGAGAAACTGAGACCTAGACCCAGGGAGTCATTTGCACCAAGTCTCATGGTCCATTCTTTGCCAGAGCCTTCTGCAATCTCAGAATGCCATCTGAAAAAAAATCAACAGAACTTCCAGAAGTTTTTGAACTCTCTTTCTTCAAGGGGGTGACCTGGAGCTAGCTTATTAGCTCTACTAGAGGCTCCCAGGGGCTCATCATTATTATTTATTTTGGGTGGAAAGAGAAGACTCCTTCTGCAGAGAACCATAGTGAAGTACACAGCTCTGTGCTTGACGGATTGCTAACTACACTTTATTAAAGGCCATTACAATTTCCAGCATTTGTCATAAGAAAATATCTTCTAACAAACACCAGCTCATTAGAGACAGACTGCTAGGAATATGAGTTGGTCTTGTTTTGCTCCTACCTCGTCAACTCCAACCCTAGCACCCAATCAAACTATGGCAATCCAAACCCCATACAAGTTCCTAATAGATTTGAAACAGGTGGGGACAGCACGGTCCACTGCAGTAGCACCCAGCGTACATGAAATATATCAAAATCCACTCCCACAGTGAGACTTGCTTCCCCACTTAGAAAAGTGGACAAGAAACAGAGCTCAATGAACCATCCCTTTCTGTGCAAACCATTACCAGCTAAATGATTTTTTTTTTTTTAATGTGTGTTGAGATCATACAATAATGAAAAGCAGTCTGGTTGAAGTGTTGGTGGTTATACAGGGCCTGGTGCAGAAATCTTGATCAAAGCCTCTTGGCATCTGAAGTCATCAGTAATTCGACAGTCTATTTGGGTGAAAAGAGCTCCTTTCTGGCTGTCTGACTTCAGGGCCACCCTGGAGAGGGGCACAACACAAGCAAATAAGGCTGCTGGCAAATCAAGACACCTCTTCTGAAGAGGTGCTGCAGAACATGCCTTGGTGGCGGCAGCTGGGTGGCGCGATCGGGTTTCACTCGTGGAGTTGTGTGTACATTACACAAGCTATTTGCATACGGCATCTGTTCTGACCAGGCTTGCGCATCCTTTACAGAACCCTGAGCAGTGGCCTTTGACTGGGATGAAACTGCAGAACATATCTCACAAGGAGCCATTTCCTCTGCAGGCAAGAAAGGGTGAGAACTTAAGCAAAGGAACAGTCTGAGGCTAAGGGTCAGGATCACGATTTCATAAAATATTTCCCAATACCCACTTGTGCCAGACCTAGGCTGGTTCCTGGAGTCAGAAAGGTGAATATTCACAACCTTGCCCTTTAAAGGTTCACGGGCTAGTTGAAAAGATGGGATATCAAAGTACAATTACATTCAGTATAGTCAGGATTTTGAAGGAAAGACTGAGGGCTATGGGGACTATGAGGGCTCTAACTTAGTATTGGGAAGACAGAGAAAACCATCAGGAAAATGAGAATATCCAAGCAGAAGCATGGCTGGGAAGGCAGGGTGGTGGAAATTAAAGCTCTTGCTCTTCCCAAGCATAGACTCCAAAGTGTCCTCTTTTATAATGTTTAAAGGTAGTATTTATGGATATTATTATCAAAACTAGTATGAAAAGATACTAGCAGAAGAAAAGTGTAACATGTGATTGACATTCCAGGGGTCAAACTGTGATATACACATAAAAGGTGGTAGAAGGGGGAAACATTTTTATGGTTACTTTTTCATCAATCAATGGTACAGCCATACCCTCTCCAGCCCTGTTTCCAGAAATGCACCCTCTGAATTCAGAATCTGGTCATACATTTGTTTCCCAAAAGAAGATGTCAGTAGGTGAAGAGGAGTGGAGGCAGGGGATTAAAGAGGAGAGAAGAGATTGGGCTGAGAGAATAGCATGTGCAAAGATACTAGGGTGGGAATGCACAAGACAGGTTTCGTGAATTCTTAACACGTTGGTTTGAATGGAGTGAAGATTTTGTTTAAGGAAATCCTGAGAGGGTGGGGGATGTTTGAGAGATTGATGTCACTGGTAGTAGTCCTTCGTTATCAAGCCAAGAATTTAGGTTGCAGGCATCTGAACAAGGGGGTGATGGATTCCAAGTTTCACTTTATGAACTTGAAAGTGAATTCAACCCTGTTCTATGTTCTGGGAGGGGCACAAAATTTATTTTTATTTATTTATTTTTTTTAGCAACAAAAACCTGTTTTATTTTTCCAAATACAGATACAAAAGTTTGCATGTTTTGCAAATATTGCTTCAAAGCAACATTTCTATATACAGCGCCTTCTGTTCTAACAGCGCGTAAACATAGATATGTATCCACAGTGCAATGTTGGCTCATCAAGGGTCCACCTTGCATACACTCATCACTTAAAGAAACAAAATGATTAGTCAAACCAGAACTGTTTTTGTCAAGGCAATTTTTCTTTTTTATAGGTGGATAGTTTTTCTCAAAATAAAACTTAGGTAGTATACATATTTCTAAATGGTAACAGTAATATTTGCAAAGAACAGTTTCCAGTGCTCCAGCTTGGGGTTAATTCAACTTGACCAAGAAATTGGGGATGGAGCCCCTCCAACATGGCTTTAAATTAGGGAAGCACACTGAAGTCATCAGAACTTCAGAGTCATCCCCGCTTCCCAAAGGACAAAAGTCACAATGAGTGAAAAGGGATTATTTCCTTTACAAAAAAGCATAAAATAAACCCAATAATGACCACTTGGTAAAGTTAGGGTAACTCAGTTTCTTCTTCCATCTTGAAAAAGACGTGAGATTTGACCACCATTACAGCTTCCCCAAAAGTGATGGTCAAATGTGTTTTCAGGAAAGAAAAATCAGTAATTTAATAATATTAATACAAGTCACTGTACTTCACAGTTGTGGCTACAGAAAATCATCCTGTTTCTTCCCTTTTCGGACAAGCATCACACAGTTCTTAAAATGTGGCCATCTGATAAATTATACAAAATACAGATGTCATGCACACTCCTTGAGTGTTTCTTCCCACACCGAAAGTACTAATGTTAGCAATGGGAAGCAACCTCATAGAGGAATTGTGTCAGCTTTATCACAGATGTCGTAGCCACATGTATTCCCTCTGATAGATAAGCTCCAGCAGGTCAACTTGCCCTATATTCATTTTATATCAAATGGAGAATTAAATCACTAGACAAAGCGTTCCACTTTCTCACCACCTTTCTTGCATGACTTCATGGTACCAGGGATGAGTTTTGTATGCTTTCACCCCAGAATTGGCTGGGTTGTGTCTTTTGTTGCAGAACCCATACAGCCTATGGAAGAAGTAGAATCTCACTGTCATAAGAACCTAGGAGGAATCCCAAACGGAAGCAGACAGGGTCTGGAACCCGAAGGATAGCATTTTCTACCTGGGGCACAAAATTTAAACTCGTGATTGTATCCCTGGAGGAGATAACAGCCGGCTTGGGAGTGATAAGACGTATATACAACAGCAACTAGAGAGTGACAAAAGTTTGTATTAATTAGCACGTCCCATAGGATATTGAAAAGCAGAGACATTACTTTGCCAACAAAGGTCCGTCTAGTCAAGGCTATGGTTTTTCCAGTGGTCATGTATGGATGTGAGAGTTGGACCGTGAAGAAAGCTGAGCGCCAAAGAATTGATGCTTTTGAACTGTGGTGTTGGAGAAGACTCTTGAGAGTCCCTTGGACTGCAAGGAGATCCAACCAGTCCATTCTGAAGGAAATCAACCCTGGGATTTCTTTGGAAGGACTGACGCTAAAGCTGAAACTCCAGTGCTTTGGCCACCTCATGGGAAGAATTGACTCATTGGAAAAGACTCTGATGCTGGGAGGGATTAGGGGCAGGAGGAGAAGGGGACGACAGGGGATGAGACGGCTGGATGGCATCACCGACTCGATGGACATGAGTTTGAGTGAACTCCAGGAGATGGTGATGGACAGGAGGCCTGGCGTGCTGCGATTCATGGGGTCGCAAAGAGTCGGACACGACTGAGCGACTGAACTGAACTGAACTGAGTCTGTCTTGTGCTAGCAGTTGGTCCCGAACCTTCAACTCATTTTCCCCTCCTGGGTTTCAGTTTCTAGGTTTTTAAAATGGGGCATTATCTTCCCTACTCATGAAGTCATTGTAGAAAATACAAAGGATAACCCATGCAAACGCATCTGATACTGTGCTGTGCTTGGCCACTCAGCTGTGTTCTATTCTTTGCAACCCCATGGACTATAGCCCGCCAGGCTTCTCTGTCCAAGGGGATTCTCCAGGCAAGAATATTGGAGTGGGTAGCCATGCCCTCCTCCAGGGGATCTTCCCAACCCAGGGACTGAAACCTGATCCCTTGCATTGCAGGTAGATTCTTTACTGTCTGAATCACCAGGGGAGACCAAAGTATTTGATAGTGCCTGCTAAATTGTAGATTCAGAAAGAATGGAGCTTCTGTACTATAAGGAAATTTTATCATCTTTGATGGGTCAAACAATTATTTTCCAGGCATAGGATAAATACCATTTTTGTAAAATTTGGCCACACTGCACATCATGTAGGATCTTAGTTTCTCAACCAGGGATCACCTCCTACTTCGGAAGCTCAGAGACTTAACTGCTGGGCTGCCTGGGAAGTACCCAGATATCTTATAAGAGTCTTGTGTGTGTGTGCTAGCTGCTCAGTTGTGTTCGACTCTTTTCAACCCCATGGACTGTAGCCCACCAGGCTCCTCTGTCCATGGAATTCTCCAGACAAGAATACTGGAGTGGGTTGCCCTTCCCTTTTCCAGAGGATCTTTCCAACCCAGGGATTGAACCTGGGTCTCCTGCATTGCAGGCAGATTCTTTACCGTCTGAGCCACAAGGGAAGTCCTTATGAGTCTTAGATAAGGTTTCAGACAGATTTTTTTTTCCTCCCTAATTTAAGATATTGGGGTTAAAAAAGAGAGGAAATATTGATACTATGTAAAATGGAAGAATTTTGGAGATAAGGATGTCTCCTTCAACTCTCCTGGCACCAATGAACCTATTTGCAGGGCAGGAATAGAGACACAGACATAGAGAACAGACTTTGGTCACAAGCAGGGTAAGGAGAGGGTGAGACACATTGAGAGAGTAGCACTGAAACATATACATTAACGTATGTAAAATAGACAGTTAGTGGGAAGTTTCTGCATAAGCACAGGGAGTTGTGTTGAGCACAGGGAGCTCAACCAGGATCTCTGTGACAACTTAGAGGGGCGGAATGGGGGGTGTGGGGAGGTTCAAGAGGAAGGGGATATATGTACACTTATGGCTGATTCACATTGTTGTATGGCAGAAGCCAACACAATATGGTAAAGCAATCACTCCCCAATTAAAGCTAAATTTAAAAAGAAATACCATAATATTCTATGGAAGTGAACATTATTTCTTATTGGACTCTTCCAGGAAATTCTGCAGGAATGGAGGAAATGCTTAACGGGCAATGTTTTGCTGTGGAAACTGGCCAAGATGTGCCTGCAGTTGAAAGATGACATATAGGAATATTGAAAAAATGAAGATCATGGCATCCGGTCCCATCACTTCATGGCAAATAGATGGGGAAACAATGGAAACAGTGACAGACTTTATTTTCCTGGGCTCCGAAATCATTGCAGATGGTGACTGCAGGCACGAAATTAAAAGATGCTTGCTCCCTGGAAGAAAAGCTATGACAAACCTAGACAGCGTGTTAAAAAGCAGACATTACTTTGCCGACAAACGTCCATCTAGTCAAACTATGGTTTTCCCAGTAGCCATGTATGGATGTGAGAGCTGGACCAGAAAGAAGGCTGAATGCTGAAGAACTGATGCTTTTGAGCTCTGGTGTTGGAGAAGACTGTTAAGAGTCCCTTGGACTACAAGGAGATCAAACCAGTCAATCCTAAAGGAAACCAGTTCTGAATATTCATTGGAAGGACTGATACAGAAGCTGAAACTCCAATACTTTGGCCACCTGATGCGAAGAACTGACTCATTTGAGAAGACCCTGATGCTGGGAAAGATTGAAGGCAGGAGGAGAAGGGGATGACAGAGGATGAGATGGTTGGATGGCATCACCTACTCAATGGACATGAGTTTGAGCAAGCTCTGGGAGATGGTGAAGGACAGGGAACCCTGGAGTGCTGCAGTCTGTGGGGTTGCAAAGAGTTGGACACAATTGAGCAACTGAAAAAAGAAAGTTCAGAAAGACATGATAATGGGGATTTGATCCATTTGGACCTCGAGAGCTGGAGTGAGCTGAGCTGGCATCAGAGCTGCAGATGTAAATGTGCACGGTGTGAACAGTAGAGAAGGACAGAGACTGAGTCCAACTGAGAAAGAGCATTTCCTCTTCAGGAGGCAAAATAAACACCAAGTATTCAAATTTATCCTCTAGAATGCAGTTGGCTCACCAATCCCATATTATATGAGCTCTTCCTGAAAATCTTTGCATTTGAGCGTCCCAGGAGCAGAGTTCTTCCTTAAGCTCTTGATTGTCTAAATCTCAGAATTAATTTTAAAGAAATGACTAAAAAATGTCAGCCATAAGGCTGTTTGCCCCAAGTACAGTTTGTAAGAAGAAAATGTTAGAAACAATGTGGACGACCAACAAAGGGAGAATGGTTAAATTATGACACGGGCAGAAAATGAAATATTGTGTGGTCATTGACAATCGTGATGTGAGGCTATATTTATTGACACGGGAAAATGCCCACAATATAGTATTACAGAAAAAATAACCATTCAAAAATGTAACCATGCTTGCAGTTTTTGAATGGTTATTTTTTCTGTAATATTATATTGTGGGCCTTTTCACATGTCAATAGATTTGTGCAAAAACAAATGTAGTGTATATACATTATCCTACATAGAGAAAGCCTGGGGAGGACCTACATGGTGAAGTGAACAGTGATTACTTCAGGCTGGTGGGGTGGGGGTGATTTTTTATGTTATCATTTTCTGCATCATCTTCATGGTTTTGACAATGTATATTTATAACCATATAAATTCATAAAGCTATATCTACTCTAGGGCCAAAAATCAAAGCAAAGCTTATGTATCATAATACTTTTTTGTTATATATTTAAAAGTACATATTTATATATATAGAAAGGCATATGCAGTAAAGCTGTAGGAGTTAGAAGTTGCTATCTTGTAGTGAGTAGAATCATGGATGGTTTATAATTTATTATTTTGGCTTAACTCTATTTTGAAAATGATCTACAAAGGAAAAGTGTTGTGGGGGGAGAAAACTAACAGTGGAATGACTCCTCCATAGCTCTCCTGTGGGTCGTTCAGTCCTCTCTCAGCCCTCCAACGTTCAAGACGCTGTCAGGCAGAGAGATGGCATTGGAAAATTACCAAGTTCAGATTTAATGATGGCAAGAGAAGGGGAAGAAAATGAGTATTTAGAACAGAGGTCCTGCCTGGGTTTTGAATCCTGATTCTGCCACTTTCTAGTTCTATGACTTTGGGCAAATTACTTAACATCTCTGTGCCTCAGTTGCCTCACCTGTAAAATGGGCACAGTGATCATTTCCACCTCAGAGCTCTGAGAGATTTGGGGAAGAATGAACCAGCCCCAGTCTGTATTTTTTTTTTAATTAATATTTCATGGAGGAGGCTGTGAGTGCTCAGTGAGGCCAAGACAGTTGCTCAATGTCACACAGCAATGGGTAGCAGAGCTAAGATTCAAATGACTCTAAGTACAGTGCTCCTTCACACATCTTTAGAGGTGAAGAGCCCACCAGTCATTCTTGATTATATTTTTATTATGAAAACAGATTCCACCAAGATAAGCAGAAATAATGGGAAAACCTCTCTCCTAGTAGCATTTAGCATGCCATATACATTTGCTTTCTGATGTTTTCATGTTCCTTCAGCCTCCCGCTCTCATTTTGTCTTTGCTTCAGGGGAGAGGTGGAGGATGAGGCCTCTTAAACTGCTGTGAATTTGGCTACATAAAAAAGAGAAGAAAAGAAACATAACACAAATGAACAAAAAACATGAGACGCTGTTTGGGAAAAGATACATGTTATGAAGTATCTGCCCCAGGTGTCAAGCAGTGGGCCCAGTGAGAAATAGCAAAGCTGGCAATTCCCAGAGGAGCTGGTCACTTTCAGCCCACTGATAGCTCAGAAGCAGGAAAAAAAAACATAGGGGACTGGAATGCAAAAGTAGGGTGTCAAGAAATACCTGGAGTAACAGGCAAATTTGGCCTTTGAGTACAGAATGAAGCAGGGCAAAGGCTAATAGAGATATCTTCATAGGATGGTAGGGTGGTGGTGAAGGAACTTGAGGGAGAACAAAGGATAGTTTTCATTTTCACTCTAATTTTCTAGATTGAAATCTAGAAATGGATGAGAACTGGCTCACATGGACCCAGAAACAGTGGATAAACCTGAACCCACACAGTGCTGGTGTTGGCAGTTGAATCTCCACTCAGTAATGTCCAACTCTTTCAGACCCCATGAACTGTAGCCCGCCAGGCTCCTCTATCCATGGAATTCTCCAGGCAAGAATACTGAAATCGGTTGCCATTTCCTTCTCCAGGGGATCTTCTTGACCCAGGGATCGAACTCAGGTCTCCTGCCTTGCAGGGGGATGCTTTACGCTCTGAGCTACTAGGGAAGCCCAGAACCTTAGCCCGAGGTGATGTTACCCTGACACTCAGAGGGTGAAAATCTCCATGCTAAGGGGAGAAGACCACAGCAGTAAAGGTAGTGGCGGATGGGAAGAACACAGTCCCTCACGCACAAACCTGGCTGGTTGCAACCCTGACTCCAGCTCCCGGCACTGGGCCCGTTGCCAGGCGTGGTTAAGAGCTTGGATTCTGGAATGATACCAGGGCTGACTAGCTTGTTCCACCACTTAGCAGCTAAGATCTGTCTAAGCTTCAGCTGTAAAATGAGGCTGATAATAATAGTAGCTCCTTCACCCCCTGCAGTGACTTGGGAATGGGTTCATGCAAGTAAAATAATAACATGGTCCTAGATTCTCAAAAATCCTCATGGTTATCACTATTGATTTAACTTCTCTGCAGCTCATTTTTCTTATCTCTGAAAAGGCACTCATACTGACCGCCCCTCTCGCTGACCTAAGGCTTCAGTGAGACAACAGCCGTGCAGATGCTTTGTAAACACATTGCTCTTCTGTTGACCATACTTATCTCCAAGAATCTCTCACCAACAACTATGGGTGGTAGTCTGTGAAAGTCCCTGCCCCACAGTAGATATTTCATTAAACAAGCAGCAGTTAAGTTCTTGGGTTGTGTCTGTTTAGGCCAGACAAATGGCAGAGCTCTGAATAGCTTCCTATAAACAGGCATTTCATGCATGACGAGCAAGCAAGGGTCTCTGATTGTTTCTCAGTAATAGCATTTAGGGCCAAAAAATTATCTAGAGGATCAACCTGACTCCCTGTGTGTACTTGGCAGAGGAAGAAAAGGTGGGCCCAGGGGCAGATCTCTGGGCAGCTGTGATGGGTGTCTTGGCATCATGCAGACCACAGCGTGAGCTGGCAGCCTCCCAAGAATCTGACATCAGCTTCTGCGGACCAGGGGGACATCATCTTCTGTGATCACTCTTTCAAAGGGACTCAAAGAGAGACCCCTAGGTGTTGACCTCCTGTGCCCTCCAGATGGTCACTGGTAGAAAGCCACGGCTGGCAGCAGGTAGATCCCTTCCAGAGGCCTTCTCAGCTCCACCTAAGGGCCATCTGACCTTTGTGCCAGAGCGTGTTGGGGAAAGAGGGTAGGATAGGAGGGTATCTCTGCCTGAGATAGTCCAGCATAAATAACAACCTTCACTTAGCTCCTATCATTCTCAGGCACTGAGCCGGGCTCTCAGAACAATAAAAAGTACATCATAAGCGAATGAAAGAACACCCACTGAATGGGAGAAAATACTTGCCAGTGATGTGATGTGACTAACCAGGGATTAGTCTCCAAAATTTACTAGCGGCTTATGTGGTTTATTGTCATTAGAACAAACATCCCAATCAAAAAATGGGCAGAAGACCTAAATGGACATTTCTTCAAAGAAAACATACAGATGGGCAAGAGGCACATGAAAAGGTGTTTAACGTCTCTAATTATCCGAGAAATACAAATCAAAGCTACAATGAGATGTCACCTGACACCAGTCAGAATGGCGATCAACAAAAAATCCACAGACAACAGATGCTGGAGAGGGTGTGGACAGAAGGGAGTCCTCCTGCCCTGGTGGTGGGAATGTAAACTGATACAACCACTTTGGAGAACAGTATGAAGTTTCCTTAAAAACCTAAAAATAGAGCTGCTCACTCCCAGGCATATATCTGGATAAAACATGATCCAAAAGGGTACACGCACCCCAGTGTTCATTGTAGCACCGTTTACAATAGCCAAGACATAGAAGCCACCTAAATGTCCATCGATAGAGGGATTGATAAAGAAGATGTGGTGCATATATACAATGGAATATTACTCAGCCATTAAAAAGAATGAAATAATGCCATTTGCAGCAACATGGATAAGTCTAGAAAATGTCATAATGAGAGAAGTCAGACAGAGAAAGAGAAATATCATATGATATGGCTTACATGCAGAATCTAAAAAGAGATTATATAAATGAACTTATGTACCAAACAGAAATAGACTCACAGACTTAGAGAACTAACTTATGGCTACCAGGGGTGGGGGGAAGGGATAGTTAGGGAGTTTGGGTCCGACATATACACACTGCTATATTTAAAGTAGATGACCAATAAGGACCTAGATAACCCAACAGGCCATGCTGTTCAATACTATGTAACGACTTAAATGGAGAAATAACTTGAAAAGGGATAGATACATACATATGTGTAACTGAATCATTTTATTGTATACCTGAAACTGACACAACATTGTTAATCAACCAGACCCCCAAGTAAAATAAAATAAACAAAAATAATATTTTTAATAAAAGAATAATAAAAACTATGATAACTAAACCATTTTTACTGTCTGCCAGGCTATGCACTGAGCATTTTACAAATGGTAGTCCTTTTAATTGCCATAATTGTCCTAAGTTATGGAATGGGATGAGTGAGCTCTATTTTAAAGATGGGGAGACAAGCCCAGACAGACCTCCCCTAGAGCATAGGGACCCACCTCCAGGATCAAGATGATGTTTCTGAGCACGACACTCAAGGCCCCTGCCTCTTCCGGCCTCATTTGTGCTTTGAAGGATGCTGTGTCTACAGAACACGTGGCTGTTTCCAGGAGCCCCTGGCTCTCTTTGTCTGCCTTTGTGCATCAGCTCCCCCAGTCTGTCTGGAAGGCTCTCCACCCTCCCCCACCTCCCCTTGGGTTCCAACTTGTCTTTCAGTAAGAGTCAGCATCAGAGAGTGTCTCTAGAGGCCAGACACTTTATCCAGAGCAACCCTGAGAGTAAGGCATTATCATATCCACTTTAAGGAACCAGAAACTGAGGCATAGAATAGCCAAGCAACTAGCAACAAGGTCACAGAACCAGAAAGAAGCAGACCTAAGATTCAAATCCCTGGAGTTAGACTTTGGATGGAGCCCAATATCTTCTCCACCCTATGGTGCTTCTCGGACCAGCAATCTCCTTCTCTGGGAAGCCCTTCTTGACCTCTCCTGTTGGGTTAGGCCCAGGAATGTGCCGGAGCCTGTCCTTACCAGTCTGTGAAAGCCAATTATTAAATTGTCAGGAATTTTGCAAGCTGGTTGTTAAACATGGCAATTATTAAAGATTAAATTATAAACACTTATAATTAAGTAAATGATATTAAAAACAAAGGTCATAAATACTCAAAACTCATCACTTCCTAATTATTTTATTACATTTTACTATTATCTATGCTCTGAAGATTATTTATATCCAGTGCATCTGTGCGGTGGAGATGCTATATAATAGGGTATGGCTGTGTACCTTTCAGTGATAACACATTAGTGGCTTTGAAATCAGCCACGGTTGGAATATCTACACCGTAGAAACTAGCAAATGTTACCTATCAGGGCTGAGTTTATTGCTGTGCTGTTTGATCAGATTTAACAAAGTGGTGGAGAAAATACAGCTTCAATACAGCTAAACAATACAGCTTCAACTTGCTAAGTGGGCACGTTGGCAGCCACTGCATGTGAATAGCCCCCTAAAATGGAAGACAATATTCTGATATCTGAAAACTTGTATTCCATATAGCAAAGAGCTCATTCCATCGATAAACAAGTGGGCTAGCAACATAGTCCTTGTTGTTTGACTTTCATCTTCATTGTTAACGTCAATGAAAATATCATGTCAGAAGTATACTTAAAGGACCGCTGTTCGGTGCTCAGCAGCCCACCAGCTGTCTTTCTCTCCATAGCAGCCCTAATTCCAGGTTTCTGAAACTTTCCCACCTATGCTCAGTTCTCTGGACTCCTCCTGAGAGCAGGGGCTGAGTCTTTCTATTTATCAAATCCTCAGGACTTACGGTAGGTGCTTAATTATTATGGAATACGTCAATGCGTGCATGAATGACTGTGTGAATAAAGAGTTACTATCGCCAATGAAGTCCCCTATCTTCAACAAAATGAATATTTTAGATATTCACTTATGCATAACGTATTCCTCCATCGTATTTTGCTCAGAACCTTCTCCATGTCAGCTGCGTTAATACTAACTTTCCTGGGCTGGCCACACTGTCATGAAGAGCACTAAGATAGAAAAGATAAAAAATTTCTAGACATAATGACTTTTTCTGTCTCCTGTTCAAAACAACCCACCCAGACTAATGTATTACTTAAGGAAAAGTGAAGTTATCAACCCTCCAACTTCCCTCACCCCCAAGGATCCTAAGTGAGCCTTAGGAAGGATGACTGAAATCTCATTCAGGGACGATGCCGTGCCCGGTACTGAGGGACTGGATATCATGGAGGGCCAAAGTTGTGTTTGCTTCCCCATAAATGTCTCTGACTTTGATCTTCCCTAGCGACAAGGGGGAGGCGATTTTCCTGTGAGTCCAGAGCTGGCTTCTTGTCTCTAAACGGTCACCATGTACCTGGGAGTGTCACCTTAGGTCTGCTGAGGCAGAAAGAAGAAACGGCTCAAAATAATTTACAACACAAGGCTTAGAGGATCGCAAGATGCCAACCGATGTTCCTGTCGCCAGCGGCTCACAGTAAGTCCCCACTTCTCTTCTCCCTTTGCTGGTTTCATGCAACGCAAATGTCAAGACTATCTTAGCAGATAAACAATATAGCATGTATCCCATTATGGTATTACTGCAAAGATAGGTGGTCTTAAACTCACTAAGCAAATAATTAGTCACCAAATGAATAAGAGAAAAGAACAGCCATTAACTCACTAAGTCACCTGTCAAAGGTGGCTGTGTTTATACTGGGGGGTGGGGGGATGGGGAGGAGCACTTTCCCAGGCCAAGTAGGCATGACATGGGTTGCAGCAGGCCTGAGACATCCTCCAGTATATGTCTCTTTTCCTTAAAAAGAAGAGACGAAGAAGGGGAAAAAAAAATCAGTTGCTTTGACTTGAAAGTCAGTGCTAAAGGAGGCATTAGAAAGAGACTTTCTTGTGGCTCAGAGCCCTGATTACCACAATTAAAGTTCAAGGTGTGGTGCTATTTGCTCAGCATGCTCTGACACATGAAAGAAAATGATTCAGGCAAGGAAAATAATTACACATTAATTTGTGTTTGGCAACTGTGTTTTATCCCTTTGGCCCACAAAGCGAAGATAAAAGGTGATATTGTTGAAAATGTTTTATCTGCCTTCAATGGGGTTGCCATGGGCTGCATTTGGAGACGGGCCTCTTTGGTTGGGCATTTTCCTGGCACGGTGGGGCTGCCTTTGTGCTCCACTGCCAGGGCTGGCCAGGAGGAGCTGAGGAAAGGCAGGTTATTAGCTGTTTACTGCCCTGAAGACTTAGTGTTTGAGGGTTTCCCATGGGTTTGGCTAAGTGTCAAGAGAAGTGACCCTGTCCTGGGTGAAAGCACCAGTCCGTGTGCTGGGGGGCACTCACCCCGTATCACACTAGTGCATTTTGCCACGGAACAAAGAGGCAGACCAGCCAGGACCACAAACCCAGTCCTCTATGGAGACAGATGGTGGGCATCCACGGGCAAGCTGCACGGGCAGGCAGTGTGCCAGGAGGAAACGCACGCCCCGTGTGGCCAAACCTTCCAGACCTTCAAAAGAAAAGTAATGAAATCTGAATTTTTAGAATAAAATCTCTCCATTTTTGCACACTGGCTTAGTGCAAAACAAATAAACCATGTCTGCACCTGGCCTATGGGTGCCCAGTTTGGGCCTCTGAAATGCAGCATGGGCCTTAAACACTAGTTCCTGAAGCCAGAAAAATCCAGACTCTCAGCTCAGATTCATGGCTTCCCAGCTGGGTGATGTTGGACAAGTTAGTTAATTTCTCTAAGCCTTAATTTCCTGTTTGTAAAATGGAGACAATAACCATTATACCTCCCTCGGAGAGTTACTGTGGGGATTAAATGAGATAATGCAAGCAAGAGGCAAGTTCTTTGCACAGTCCCTGGCAAACAGAAAGTGCTGAATATATGTCAGTGATTATCCCTAGTTATAATTGAGCCATGGGAGAGTGAAAAAGCACATCATCTGCCCCAGGCTTTCTGTCAATGAGGACGTCTGGGACTCCTTGACTGCTCTGTACATAATTAAGTACTTGCTGAATCAATGGATGGATAGATGGATGGATGGAGAGACGGAGGGAGGGCGGGATGAAGATGCCAGCTAGGGGGCAGAATGAACAATCCATTTGCCATCTTCTCTTTCTGGTAATGTCCCTAGTTGTCTTTGCACCAGTCATTTCCCTTCTCGGACCTCAGTTTCTCTACCTGTAAAATGGACTGGATGTCCTTCTTTTGCTAGCTCCAAGGATGCTCTCCTACCTACTGACAAGATCTTTCAAGGACTCTCAGAACAATCTAGGAATGGCTGTGTGTGGGTGTGCTCAGTTCCTAAGTCATGTCTGCCTCTTTGCAACCCTGTGGACTGTAGCCTGCTAAGCTCCTCCATCCATGGGATTTTCCAGGTAAGAATACTGGGGTAGGTTGCCATTTCCTCCTCCAGAGGATCTTCCCCACTCAGGGATAGAACCTGTGTCTCCTGCATTGGCAGGCAGATTCTTTACCACTGAGCAACCTGGGAAGACATAGGACTGGCCAGCAGAGACTTTACCACTTGGCTTTGGGAGGGGAGGCCTTTGCAGCTGGGAAAGTGAAAGTGAAGTCACTCAGTTATGTCCAACTCTGCGATCCTATGGATTGTAGCATACCAGGCTCCTCCGTCCATGGGATTTTCCAGGCAAGAGTACTGGAGCGGGGTGCCATTGCCTTCTCCAGAGGATCTTCCCAACCCAGAGATCGAACCCGGGTCTCCCATATTACAGGCAGATGCTTTACCGTATGAGCCACCAGGGAAGCCTGTTCATAATTGAAAGAATATTGGTCCTCCATCATCCCACCCTGTATCTGCTCTCTACTCTTCTCTCTTCTGTTTTTTGTCCCAGAAGGCTGACCTGGAAAACTATCTCCTTCACACTCTGCTTTCAGTATAATTTGGTCAGGAGGGAGCCTAGCTGGAAATCTGAAGTTTAGGAAAAGAGGGAGGTGAGGTCTGAATCCTCCACACCCAAGCCTCACCCTGCCAAAGGGGCCTCCTATATGACCCTCTGTTCAGACTCCTGGAACTGCTCTCTCCCTTCATCCCTTTGGGTCTAGGGGCATAGTTTTCCAGGCACTGCATCTCACCTTTGCCCACAACTTTGAATCTCACTGACCATCTGGAACTCAGGTGAGGTGCCTGCTGTATCCTGCCCAGACCCTAACAGATACAAGCAGATACCTCTCCACCATCCAACACATAAAAGATGGATTCTAAGGAAGAAGCCTTCCAAATACCCAGTAGAGAACACAAGCCTGGGGATCAGACAGGCGGGAGCTCAAATCCCTGTTAGCCACTTACAGGCTCCGTGAACCTGGGCAGGTTCCATCATGATGCCGAGTCTGCTTCCTAATCTGTGCAGCAAGACGCATGCAACATCTTCCAGGGCTCTGGGGCTGAGAAGGACCATCTAGCCAGCTCCGCACAGTGCCAGCCTCTCAGGAAGGCTCTTCCTCTCCTTTTTCTGCCTCTTCTTCTTTCTGCTCCTTTTTTTCCTTCTTGAAGCAAGATTTTTTGTTTAGTCTTAATTTGTTTTTCACTTTTGTACTCTTGTTGGACTGAGCCTAATGAAAACCACTCCCACTGGTGGAGTGTCCACTGGCTCACCTATGTTCCTGCTAACCCCCTGACCATCAGGAATGGTAGTTATGGTGAAAGGACATGATGGCCCCCAACCAGAATGTAAGGCAAGAACTTAACGTCGTTAACATCATTCTTGAAAATCCTTTAAAGATATTTGCTCATAAATTGTGATATGTCTAGTGTGGGATGTAGCCTCTGCACCTAGGATATATAAATATTCTAGAATGTACAGTATATTGCAGCAATGTACAGTATATTAACTCCCCAGCTGGCACAGTGGTAAAGAATCTACCTGCCAAAGCAGAGATGCTGGAGATGTGGGTTCTATCCTTGGGTCAGGAAGATCCCCTAGAAGAGGAAATGGCAACCCACTCCAGTATTCTTGCCTGGAGAATCCCACGACAGAGGAGCCTGGTAGGCTACAGTCCATGGGGTCTCAAAGAGCTGGACATGGCTGAGCACTTCACTCAGAGGGTACATTAAGGACTATACATGCAAAATAACATTTTGTGCTATTGTGTTAAAGAAAGAGAGAACACGTGTAGCTGAACTTGTTGGGGTCAAAGACACCTAAGATACAGCCATACTGATTTTACAAATAAAGACATTGAGGCTCGGAGGTTGGGGGAAAATAAAAAAGACATTGAGGCTCAAAGAGGTCAAGCAATCCAAGGCCACACAGCTATTAAGTGGCAGAGTCAAAATTCAAATACAGGTCTGTCTGACTCTAAAATCTCTTTTCACCTTGTGCCAGAAGGCTGGATTTATATGAGTTGGTATAAACAACCATTCAAAGCTGGCACCATCAAAATAATTTTAGAATTATTAAATGGGAAATGGCTTCACACACTGGGCCTACTGCCTGTTTCCCTCCTGTCTCTTGACTTCACCAGAATCTCAGCCACCCCGACTGGTGAGCCCAGGACCCTGGGCCCCCTCACTGGGGATGGGGGATGGTATTGGTGCCTGGCACCCTCTCTTTTCTGTAGGCCACTGGAGTCAGCACAGGACAGAGACCTCTGCTGCTGGCCGAGCCAGGGAGAGATTTTTTTTTTTCTTTTGGCCACCAGTGAACAGTGATAATTATCAGGAGATTAATTTAAGATTCTCAGATGAAAGATACTACCACCAAAGTGCCAGGTACAGAGAGGGATGTAAGGAGGGAGCGAGCCTGGCATTCTCCCCGTGGCTCCGGGGCTGACTCGGCCCTGACCTTGGGCAAGTCATTTGACTTTTCTCATCTGTAAAATCAGCCCAATGATGGCTTCTCTTCCAAACCACTTTGATTCTCAGATGAAAGCGTCCATAAAACTGCACAGGATTGCTATTAATTGGGCCATTATTATTTTTATTATTAAGTAGATGAAGTCCACTAAACTTTAACTATGTTTTGACTCTTCCCCGACTGGCAGGATGAGCCGTTGACTATCAGATGACAGGCCTCTCTGATGTCGCCCTTTGCAACGAGGCCGGCAGATGCGGGCTCCCAGCAACTAGGCTGTGCTGGGCATGCGCAGGCCGTGCTGGGCTCGCCCGGCTGTCTCCTTGTCCACTGTTAGAAACGAATGCATCCAACCAACAGTGGGCAATGTGCTCAGCAATTAGAACCAGGAGCCAGAAGTGCCCAGCTTCCAGGTCTCGGCTGAGCAATTTTATGGGCACATCCTGGAAACCCGTTGCCCATCGGCTTCTGAAGTTTGGGAATGGGAAGCAACATCATCCCACCCACCCCCAGGCCAGGCAGGCGGTGCTGTGCAGGCATCAGTGCCGTTATCTGGTCAGGTGTGACCATCCTCCCACCTCTTAAAACATCAGTATTGGGGGATTTCCTGCTGGTCCATTGGTTAGGACTCTGTGCTTTCACTGAGGAAGGTGTGGGTTCAGTCCCTGGTCGGGGAACTGCTAGTAGGATGACTAGAGACCAATCACTTGGCAAATAGCAAAAATGAACTTTCCCCTATATTTCCCTTAATGTTTATCTTTCTGGATTTATGAGGCATATTAAAAAATAACTTTGTTTTCCTTTGAGTTATTTATTTTTTAACACAGAAACCAGATTACAGAAGTGATGCACAGCCTGGAGAAGATGGAGATTAGCATGAACTTTCCCAAAGCCCTATCCCAGGGTGCCCCTGAGGAGGCCTTCTGATGGGTATGTGTATCTCCCACCTTCTGATACTTTTGCCCCACACAACCCTAGGGAGCTAATATTGCAGATCTCAAGGTCAAGAGGGAACATTTAGTGGGAAAGAGCCCCAAATTCCAAGAGCTGAGTATAAAACTACCTGTGCTACTAATTATCTGTGCCATATTTTCTTCCTCGATGCTGTGTTTTGTCCTTTAGACAATGAACGCACACGATTGGATCAGTTGCCACGAGTGTGGAACAGGGACATATTTTTATTTTCTAATCACTGTGTTTATTAGAAATTCATGAACTGGAGCAGATGCACATATTAGAAAAATCTATATCCAGCAAATCAAATCTATGATTTCATGAATAAATATTGATCTGACATGTATATAATCAATATTTACTATATATAATATAAATCCATATATATAATAAATTTATATCATATATATAATAAATCTGTATGTTTTAACATATCAGTCAGTCAGTTCAGTTGCTCAGTCGTGTCCGGCTGCAGCATTCCAGTCCTCCCTGCCCATCACCAACTCCCGGAGTTTACTCAAACTCATGTCCATTTGAGTCGGTGATGCCATCCAACCATCTCACCCTCTGTCATCCCTTTCTCTTCCCACCTTCAATCTTTCCCAGCATCAGGGTCTTTTCCAATGAGTCAGTTCTCCTCATCAGGTGGCCAAAATACTGGAGCTTCAGCTTCAGCATCATTCCTTCCAATGAATATTCAGGACTGATTTCCTTTAGGATTGAGTGGCTGGATCTCCTTGCAGTCCAAGGGACTCTCAAGAGTCTTCTCCAACACCACAGATCAAAAGCATCAGTTCTTCAGTGCTCAGCTTTTTTATGGTCCAACTCTCACATCCATACATGACTACTGGAAAAACCATAGCTTTGACTATATGGACCTTCATTGTCAAAGTAATGTCTCTGCTTTTTAATATGCTGTCTAGGTTTGTCATAGCTTTTCTTCCAAGGAGCAAGCATCTTTTAATTTCAAGGCTGCAGTCACCATCTGCAGTGATTTTGGAGCCCAAGAAAACAAAGACTTTCATTGTTTCCATTCTTTCCCCATCTATTTGCCATGAAGTGATGGGACCAGATGCCATGATCTTTGTTTTCTGAATGTTGAGTTGTAAGCCAGCTTTTTCACTCTCCTCTTTTAACATATAATTTATTATAAAACATATAACTATGTTTTAACATATAATTGATTATACATAGTGTATTTCAATAACATCCATGTAAATTTAAAAATGAGCCTTAATTTCAAGCAAACACTAAATAAATAGCAGTGCAGGTGGCTTTCAGATATGGCCGGCCTTCTCCGGATGCAGCAGTGAAGAGCTGGAAGACACTGGACTGGACCATCTCTAGATTATTTCCTGCTCTAAAGTTTTCCAAAGGGACTGGTAGAATCAGTCACCTGGCCTCTTGCAGGCCTGTCCAACCAACTCTGACAATGTTCAAAACAACCCCCAACTTTTCACTGACTGCACCATGCTATCCCAAAACTCCACTCTGCACCATAGCTGCCATGTGCCACATAGAAGCAGATTCATGCTTGGGGGAAGAGGGAATGAGTATGGTCCAGGAAGACTTTTTAAACCCTGTCAGATCCTGCAGGAATTTATTGAGCACTTGCTATATGCCGGTCGATATGCCAAATCCTTGTTCATGATCTCTTTTAACCCTGTGAAATTTTACCTGAACTTTTGTCACTAGTGGGGCCTTTATCCAGTCGTTAGGTACTAGGACCCATTTTATCTTCAGTAAAATGGAGATGATGAAACCTGGGTTGTGCTCCTCATTTGATTAGCATCAGAATCGAAAGAGACTGTGTATGGGGACTGCTTTGGTAGCTACAAAGTCCTGTCCAAAGAGCAGGTAAAGATAGACAAGGAAAAAAAAGAACCCAGAAAACCTTTTCCTTCTCTTCTCTTCTTTAACAAAACCCACTCTGTGTCGTTAGATTACCCGTGAGGTTCTATGACATCATTTGTCAGAGGTCTTGTTTCTCCAGCCCCTTCTCAGATGTAATCACTGGCTCCTGTGACCAGTCGGTAGGTATTTAAGTTCTAAGCCCTAAGGGCTGATAAACTCCAGTTTGAATTCCACCTTGGAACTTGTGAGCAGTGCTCCCTCTGGGCCTATCCTCCTACTGATAAATCAGGGGATAATGGCAGTTGTTGCCCAGTTGTCTGTTGGGAAGACGTGACGTGCTGAACTGTGTAAAGTACTGGGCACAAATTCCTGGCTTGCAACACGTGGTAAACGTGTACAGTCATTGTTATTATCTACTCTGTGAGGTCTGATTGTTATTATTCCCATTCAAAAGACAAAGAAACTGAGGCTCAGGGAGGTGAAGCTGCTTGTTCAAGGCTACACAATGAGTAAGCAGTGGGGCAGAGATTTGAAGCCAGTTGTGACTGGGGTCATGGTTGTTTGCAGTATCATGAGGCTTCTCTATGGGAAGGGAAAGTGTGTGTGTTAGTCACTCAGTCGTGTCCAGCTCTTTGTGACCCCATGGACTGTAGACTGCCGGGCTTCTCTGTCCATGGAATTCTCCAGGCTAGATTACTGGAGGGGGTTACCATTCTCTTCTCCAGGGGATCTTCCCAACCCAGGGATTGAACCTGGGTGTCCTGAGTTGCAGGCAGATTCTTTACTGTCTGAGCCCCCAGGGAAGCCCTGGGAAGGGAGGTGGTGTTCTTATAAGAGAGAAGAGAGGGAGAGAAAGAGAGGTAGAGAGAGAGGGGTGCTTCTGATCTGGATCACGTACAGTTCTCTTTCTTTTTTATGCTGCTTCCTGATTTCAATAGCGTTTTCATTCATTATCTCATTAAACCTGGCTGATGTGATCATTGCCAAGCCTGTATTACACTTGAGGATCCTATCTCTAGAGGCTCAATTCTGCCGAAAATGTCCTTCAGTTTCATAATCTGCAGACTGAAAATTTGGAGCCATCACTCGACGCATCATTTATGCATCCTCCTACAGCAGATGTTACAGAATATCTGAAATAAGCCTGTCGTGGAAAACTTGTTTTATTTGATTTCTGCACAGAAATAGTTCATCTGCTTGTAAATCACGCCCTCCCATCTCCAGCCTGTAAGCTGGCCATCTGTGCTGGTCTGTGATCCTTACTGTCTTTAGGGGTGTCAGGGTGAGTAGAGCCCAGGCCACCTGCTGCTGGACACAGCTGGGAACTGGGCTGGAAAGGACAAGCGCTGAGACCTGTGAGCCTGGGCACCTTCTTGGAGACAGGTTCAAATCTTGCATCACTACTCAGCAGATAATTAGCTGCACTCAGCTTTTCTTAGCTGAAGTTTCTTGATCCAAGTTATCATCTTTATCTTGAAGGGTTTTGTTGAAGAGAAATGAGATAATCCATGTAAACCATTTAACTCACTTAGCTAACAGTAAGTGCTTAATAACTACTGACAATTATCCCTGAAGCTTCCCCTCAAGTGAAAAGGTTGGTCTCGTTTGCTGATGAAAATGAAAGTGTTAGTCGCTCAGTCGTGTTCGACTCTTTGCAACACGGTGGACTATGGCCCTCCGTGCTCCTCCGTCCATGGCATTCTCCAGGTAAGAATACTGGAGTGGGTAGCCATTCCCTTCTCCAGGGGATCTTCCTGACCCTGGGATCAACCCCGGGTCTCTGGCATTGAGGCAGATTCTTTTCCATCTGTGCCATCAGGGAAGCCCTTGTCTCCTTTGCTGACACCCAGCCTGAAATCCAGTCTGATCGTGTCTGTGGCTATTTCCTGGGCACTTGGAATTTCCTGCCTGGCATGTGAGTCCCTACTGTGGCTATAACCTGAAAACAGGCCTCTGCATAGATCCTTGTAGAATTTTCCCCAACAGTTACTGCCTCACTTCCTTGTTTCCGAGGAATTTATTTATTCGTTTGTTTATTTATTTCAAATTCTGAACTTGTCTGAAATCAGAACAGGTCTTTAAATCTCTCCATACAGGTAACATAGTAGTAACTCTTTTTATTTTCTTCCCTCCAGAAAAGCTGGTGAACCATCAGTGACAACTTGGAGTGAGTAAAAACACATAGTTCCCATTTTTTGGATCATTTCCAACCTTGTGTCTGTTGGCTGTGGTTGCCAGACCCTCAGAACTCCATTGCTCTGGAGCCTGGCATCTTTGGGGAAAGGGGCCTTTAGGGAATGAGCTGGTGCCACAGCGCCCTCTGGTGTCCAAGAGGCTCTGCCAGCACGTGCAATGGACCGCCTGAGACAACGAGGGGGTTTCAGAACATCTGCCCAGCTTTTCTTTCTCCCCAAGGAGGGCAGTGTAAGAGGCTTCATGCCTGCCTCATATGAGGCAATGGCACCCCACTCCAGGACTCTTGCCTGGAAAATCCCATGGACGGAGGAGCCTGGTGGGCTGCAGTCCATGGGGTCGCTAAGAGTCGGACACGACTGAGCAACTTCACTTTCACTTTTCACTTTCATGCATTGGAGAAGGAAATGTCAACCCACTCCAGTGTTCTTGCCTGGAGAATCCCAGGGACGGGGGAGCCTGGTGGGCTGCCTTCTATGGGGTCACACAGAGTCGGACACGACTGAAGTGACTTAGCAGTAGCAGCAGCATATGAGACAGTGAGAAAGTGGGGATCAGATTGACGGTCCATGAGCCAATAAATTAGCAACCACAACCCAAATGATGAATCCTGACCTGGTGTACCTGCTCTCCAGCAGGGCCTGGGAGACCTCCAGTTTCTTTTAGCTGCTTCTTTGCTAAAGCTAAACCTGACTTTGGTTTTCAGAGAAGATTTAATCCCCAGGATCTCTGCTCTGGCTTGTGCCTGCCAGGGACTGGGAAAGAAGGGATGCTGGGTCCAGAGAAGGGACCCTTTGAAACAAGAGAAGGGGAATTAGGGTACATTTCCAGGCCACCCTTTGCCCATTCCTGCTAATGCTCTCTTGATACCAGGGTTCAACCTCTGTCGTATCCTGCTGACTGTCTCTGCTGCTGGCTGCACTCAATGGGGCTCTGCTTTTACTCCAAGAGCCAGGATCCTGCATCCAGCCGCAGATATTGGTTGGGCTCCCCTTCCTGAATTTACTAGTTAGGTCTCATCATGGACCTCTGGAAGAAAGTAGATTGCATGAGCACCCAGCCTGATCCAGGACAGAATGAGGCTCAATGGGTCAGAAGAAAATGAGACAGGACCTCCAGCCTCAACCACTCCAACAGGGCCAAGTTCACACTGTGCCTGAGCAGGTCTCCCGTCAAGATGTGGACAGTTAGCATTCAGATGGTTTCACTGAGTGCTCTGATAATTTACCTGTCTCCTTGGGTTTAAGGTACAAGAAAGGCCTGTGAGGCTGAACAGCATCTCTAGAGTCTTATACGTGTTTTCAGGCAGTGTTTCTCAAACTGTGGTCTCCTAACAGTCTTAGTATTAACGGGGAACTTTCTGAGACTTTCTCTGAATGCAAATTCTTGCCCCCTGTCCCTGCCCGAGCAAATCAGGAATTCTGGGGATGGAGCAATCCATGTTTTATCAAGCCTCCCAGGTGGGCCAGATACATCTGGAGTCTGAGAAATATTATTTTAAGGGAAAATGGAGACAGGATCCATTATGAGCCACGCCCCTTGCTTGATACTTTCTTGTGTTTATTTATGTTTTCCTGGTCATTTTTGAGTCGTGGGTTTGGAATAGGTTGAGACAACGCTGAGCCTGGAAGTAGAAGATTTACTGACTGCGTCACTGCTCTAGGATACATGCCACCATGTCGTTTGAAGTGGATTTCCGGAACTTGTGACACACAACATTTAAACATAAAGACTTGTTACCAGCAAAAACATAAAGGAAGCTCCTGGAATTGCTGCCCTTTTGAATTATATGCTCTTGCTTTCGTTCGATTTTGGGCCATGAAAATTGGACCGTACCTATTCGGGAAATAATGTCGTGAGTTTGTGACTCAGTTTCTCCTTTTCCACATGGTTTGCCATCTTCAGAGAATCCCCTTTGTATAATTTCAACATCATGGGAAATTACAGAAAGCCAAATCTCTGGAAAAGGAGCTGACAGAGGCAGTCCCCTGCTGAAAACAGCAGCGGCTCCTCTCTGCTGGAAGAAGAGGCTCACAAACTTCTCTGATTGGCCCTGGGCCTGCCTTCTTAGCTCTGAGCCCTGCATTCTCCTTTACAGGTTCCTCTAAGTTCAGCAAAACTATCCACTCTTCCTCAAATGCTCTGCCTCTGTTCCACGTCCTTTCTCCACTGTCCCTCAATTCATGGTTCCTTCCACTACTTGGTGAACCCATCTGTATCCACCAAGGGCTCAGCTCAGAGGCCACTTCCTATATGAGATCTACCTAATCCCCCCCAGGCAGAGTTTGCCCCACCACTAGCCCCATTCAATGCATCAAACTCACTTGCATACATGACATGTCAATAAGTCTCATGTTGGCATATAATTTTTTATTTTCAAACTTTTTATTTTGTATTGGGGTATAGTTGATTAACAAACAATGTTGTGATAGTTTCAGATCAACAGCGAAGGGACCCAGCCATAGATACACAAGTATCATGTTTCCCCCAGACTCCCCTCCCGTTCAGGCTGCCACACAACATTGAGCAGGGTTCCATGTGCTATACAGTAGGTCCTTGTTGGTTTTCCATTTCAAACATAGCAGTGTGTACATGTCCATCTCAAGCTCCCCAAGTATCTGTTCCCCCTACCCCACACCCTGGCAAACATAAGTCCGTCCTCCAAGTCTGTGGATTTACTTCTGTTTTGTGAGCTCATTTTGTTTTAGATTCCACATAAGAGGGATGTCATATGATATTTCTCCTTCTCTTTCTGACTTACTTCACTCAATTCATCCATGTTGCTGCAAATGGCATCATTTCATTTTTAATGGCTGAGTAGTATTCCACCATATGTATGCTCCACATCTTCTTTATCCTTTCCTCTGTCAATGGACATTTAAGTTGTTTCCATGCCTTGACTATTGTAAACAGGGGCATACAATTCTTTATCTGTATCTCTGTCTCTTCCCTAAGACTGTGCTTTTGCTCTTTGGTAGCTGGGGCTTCTGTTATTCACCATGATCAGTGATTGGCACAAATAGATGTTTAATAAAATGTTCTGAATGAGTGAATGAGCCAAAAGTAAGGAGAGGAATAGGATACAATTTAATGGCCATTGATAAACCTGGCTGGGCAGGTTATCTGCTGCCACCACTGCCAGGACCAGCCCTCAGTTGGCTGCACATTAGAAGTTCCAGCTGGAGGGGGGCCCTCCAAACTGTGCTCACATCACCACCCCCATCCTGATGCAACCTTCAAAGAGGAGCCTCCCCTACTTTCTTACTTTGAGAATCACTATGAGTTAAGGGAGCTATTACTGAAGGGACTCCCCAATGACCTATCAATAGTATAAAGGCAAAAAAAAAAGTTTAAGGCCATTGTTTTCAAGTTCTTCTTTGAATAAGAAGGCATAAGAATGTAAATGGGTACTGAAATACCTAATAGTCAGGAGATGACAAAATTCTGACATCAGCGGGTGCGTTTCTCCTGCTTTCTCTCCTGGGCTCTTTTCTTCTCTTGGTGTGGTGCTCACTTGGCACATGATCGTGAAAGGATATCTACTCCAAAAAATGAAATTAGTCAAAATGTGATGGACACCGTAATTCAATGAAAATAAAGGTTTTGTCTTCAGGGAGTTGTATCTCTTTAGGGTTTGTTGAACACCCCCCTCTTCTTTTAAAGGCAAGATATATAATTTTTCCTTTTCCTTTTCATCTTGCTTACATAGGTAGTTGATGACATACCCAGAAAGTTGATTTAATTTATGGAACTGATTCACTTCTATAGTTACAATTTTCATAAAAGAAAGGCTTATCAGTTTGCATCTGTGAAATACAAAACAGAAGCCTTCGTGGGGCTGTGAAAGCTCAAGTGCCAGCTACTTCTTATATTTTCCAGGAATAAATGAAAATCCAAAGAGGATTCAGAGACAATTTGAACCAGTGAAGCATAAATAGGCACCTTTTATTACATACTCACTTTGTGCCAAGAACTTTCAAAACATGATCTTATTTAATCCTCATGGCAACCCTGTGGGGTAGGTATTTTAAATCCTCACTTTATAGACAGAAGGGGAAACTGAAGCTCAGAGAGTTTAAGTAACTTGCCTAAGGTCACACAGCTACTGTTTCAGACTTGTGTTTCTTTGTGGAATTATTGGATTCAAAAGCCATGCTTCCTAATCATTATGAGATTGGCCAGGTACAGCCCATAAGAACTGAAGCCGTAAGTGCTATTAAAGGCACAGCGGGGCTCTAGATCCAGCCTCAGTCTGTGCCACAGCTTCAAATTCCTCCATAGAAACTGGCAAGCCTGATTTTTATGGAATGATACTAAGATGTTGGTAATTATTTAAAAACTGTTTACAGTGCCATGCAGGCACATATGTAGGATCCCTGTGGGATTGGCTGAGGTCTTGTTGTGACTTTTTCTCTATTCAACTTCTCTCTCCCCAATCTTCCTTCCTTCCTTGACAGTGTCGGTTTAGAGAAAATTCACAGCTCCCCCCGCCAAAAAAAGAAAAAAAAAAAAAAACTTCCATAATTGGTAATTCTCTATCTTTGAGTCTATCTCTCTGGAACTTAACCTGTTTACACAAAGGTTGGGTTGGGGTGAGAGGAACTGTATATCTGAGCATTTTACCCCAAAGAGATTGAAATAGCTAAGGACCTATGTTGAACCAGACTGAGTTCACCAGATTAAACTAAATTGACTGCCCATCTCCTTCTCTTCTTATGCCCACTGCTATTCAGCAAAGTGGAGGCACATAAGGTGGATTCAATCAGTGTAGGTAAAGAAGCCCCATAGACATGTGCACAAGCATGTGTAAACTAGCAACTCTGCTCTCTGTGCTTTTAAACAGCCTTAACCTAAATGGCTGTGAGCAGTGGTGTGCTGGTAAATATTAGACAGCGGACAATCTGGAAGGGGAAAAAAAGAGCTTTGCTTTAGAGCATGGCCGATTTCCATGGTGCAGACATTCCCACCATGGTTGATTTCAAGTGAGCTCTGTGAGGTTCCTAAACACTGTTTGGGAAGAGGTGCACACAATCAGATCTTGTGAACAGGTGTGAACGTGCTCCAACACCCCACTGTTTTTGGGTTTCTTACAAGTCAGCAGTAGTCTCAGTGCTTGGCTGTGTAATATACAGCAATCCAACAGGCATTCCAGAAGCACCTGCTACATTCCAAGATGGTGCATTTGCTCCTGAGAGATGCTTAGAGAAGAAGAGATTAGTTCTAATGCACAGCTGCGTGGAAACTTCACAGAGATTCTGCAGAGTAAGTGCCTACCCTGAGGAAAAGTCGGAGAAGACCATTGGCTTTTATCTCCTTTGATCCTGGGACCTGCATTCCAGAGAGAGTCACATCAGTGGTTTCTGGTCCTCTGGTCCTCCATCTATCCGTTTGTCACCTTTACTCATCATAACCCAATCTGGGTTTTGTAAGCACACATGCCCCTGGGGCACAGATAAAACACTTACATCTCCAGATGATAGTGTCTCCCTCCTGAGAGGTTTGTTAGTGCTTCTACAAGGCAGTCAGAGCAAGTCATCTCCTTCCACTCAGGGAGCGAGTTTTGTGAGGTGGGTTTCAAGTATTCATATGGCATCATCTATTTCTCTTTGCCCTTATTCCTAGAATCTCACCCTTCTAGAATCCCCATTAAAATCCCGAGTTTCTCCAAGGCTCCTCTTCCTTAATGGACCCTGAATTCTTTTTTAATTTTAACCACCTCTCCTCCTTCCATCCATGTTCAGAAGGATATTCAGTTCCCCCTTGGAGAGAGGGCACCACCAAATCCTGGACTCCCTTCTGGGTGTTTCCTTTGGCCCCTAATGTCTTGGCTGCCTTGATAGACCTCAATGCCACCTTTTGGTTCTTGGCCTGTGAGGCTCCGGAAGATTCTGCTCAGCCCCTCTGCCTCCCAGTTGCCGCTTTCTCCAGGGTGTCAGCAGCCTCCATCTGCCCAGCTTAGGCACTGGCACACGACTTGAAATCGTCTGCTTCATTCTGAAATACTTCTCTTTCTTCTGGAGCCCTAGTTCCTCAAGCCCTGGCATCCTTAGCAGCCCCGCAGTGTTAGCCCTCCGATAGGGGTTTTTAAGTCCAGCTTCTCTAGTCATTTGCTATGGGAGGGTTGGTCTGAATCAAGCCAGTCCATCACAGCTAAAAGTGAACGACGTAACCCCTGAATTCTGTGTTGGCAACAGATCTAATTTTTGAAATATACTGTGTGATCCAATTCCTAGGAGCCAAACAAAACATATCTTTAGGCCAGTTTGAGTCCACAGGCTGCCAATTTGTGACCTCTGGTGCTTTGGAATGCGAGTGAGTGAAAGCTATGCTCTAAGAGGAAGGCTGGGCTCTGATTGGGGTTTGTGAGTAGAGCTCAGGGAAACAGAGCAGCCTGGACTTTCTTTGGTCAGCTATCAGAGCACAGACGTCAAAATCCAGCTGTTTTCTTTTTCTCTTTTCCCCTCCCCAACTTGTTTCCCGCTCTTGGCTTCTCAGAAAGGACATGTGTTGAGGTCTATAGAGTCAGATGAACATGGGCTCGAATCCTGAATCAGCTACCTATGTGCACTGTGATTTTGTCTAAGTCACCTAACCTGTTCAGTAAGCTATTACTATTCCCCTCAGAGGATTCAAATTGTGGGGATTAAATGAGATGAGGATGTGACCGTGGAGAGTAGTAGAACATATTCAATATCTATCATTTTGAAGCCAGGTCCTGCCTCCCACAGATCTTCTTCTCTTTGGCCTCCTTTTCTATTGTCCCTGTTCAGACCTGCAGACCCTTTGATCTGTTGTTTTTTTCAACCCTGGGTCCTTTGGTCTTTCCAAAAGGAGACAGAAAGGCAGCGCTATCTACTCCCTATGCTTGTTCACTGCCATAATCCACCACAGGAGTCAGCCAGCTCCAGCCCACGGGCCATGCCGGGCTGGGGAGATTTATTTCTGGGGAAAACTCAGGCTTAGGGGTCAGGAAGGTTTAAGAATTAATCCCCCATAAAACTTAAAAAGATGAAGAAAAGAAGACAAAAGAGTCATCCAATGTCATGCTAGACTCATCGGTTGTCCAACTCTCCCCAGCTTTGGAGGAAAGAGAGCATGTTGTTGATTAATGTAGGTTTCTAGATGTCACAAGCACAAGAAAATATTGGGCGGCAGGCTGCTTCCAATGACAAAATGCTAGCCATCTATTTTGTTGTTGTTGCTGTAGTTGTTTGAAAGCAGCAAAACACTGGGAGACAGGTGATAAAGTGTTGAGAAATGTCCTCTCCCCATTTCTTCTGGGGCTCAGCAAAGCAAAAAGCTGCAAGATAATTTAGAAACACCTTCCATCAAATGCCAACCCGCTAACCGATTTTGGAAAAGACCCTGAAACTGAATTCTCCACATGCCCCAGAATATGTAGGCCCTTACAAGGAAAGAGTGACAGAGGAGGAGAGAGAAGAAGTACATTTAAGACCAGTAAGCTCTGTAGTTTAAGGACCTTGGCAATCACTGAGATCTTCACTTGACCCACAGAGCTGTAATTTGAAGTTACAGATTTTAATTCAAAATGATACTCAAAGGCAAGAATACCAGGGGGGAAGAATAATAGATTCTTCTGAAAGCCTGCCTGTTAATTTTTATGAACTCTAGAGAAGAGATTGTTAATTTAGTAGAAGGTGGAACTGCTCTTTGCCAAGTATTGTTAAAAACTCGTGGAATGCTCACAAAAGCTCCGGGAGGTCAGTGTGTCTCGTCTCCTCGGGTGGCAGCAACACCAGGGTTCAGACTCAATTCTTTCCTTTGCTCCCACCCCAGTCCCTGCTGGGCTGGAAGAAAACATGTCTTCAAAAAGTCACTCCATGTGAGTATGTCTAGATCCAAAAGCTCACACGTAGCTGTGTGTGCAGATTCTCTTTGAGCTTTCATCGAGGGGAATTACATAATAATATCACATGATTTTGCAAGAAGTTCACCAGGGCTGTGTCGGAGGCTGTCAGCCAAGACACTGTTCAGACAGGGAGGCGTCAGAGCTGCCACTACAAAGTGGATGTTAATTACCTAAAACAATGTGTGTAATAGGCAAAGAAAAAAACAGGACCTGCTCTCTCAGCCTGAACCACTCATCTATTACAGCGCCAACTGCACAGTTATTTAGCCTGGAGGAGTTGTAATTAGCTGGTTTGCAAATTAATAAGACCTTTCAAAAAAAAAAAAGAGACTACAACGGGGAAAGAATGGTGGGAAACTTTATATCTCTGATTCTCCAGGAATATATTTAACCTGCAATTACCTCATTAAGTGTCCAAAATTCACTTCATATATGCTGTGTACATTCTGCCCAATTGGAGTCTTTGAGTATTGCCCAGACCCTGAGGGGCGGACAGCCAGGGAAAGAAATCTGGAGGAACAGTCTATCACCCTGCTTCTATCTTAATCCCAGATTGCTTGTCTGGTTTGAGTTTGCAGATGCTAATAACCATGCTTGATTATGCCAGAGAAAGGAAAACATATCCAGGTGAACCAAATGCTCTATCATGCTGGTTCTTAAAAAGCTGGGGACCGGGCATGACTCAGCCCTGGTAACAATGGATAATACCAAACCCAGGACACTGTAATTAGCTCTTTAATCCTATTGGCCTTTAATAACAAAATGGACTTAATGAATGGTTAGTCAGTTTTGTTTGATTGAAGGATGCTTTCTCTCCCAGCAGTGAAAAAGTTTTTTTCTCTTCTTTCTGTTTGTCCTCTTGGCAAAGGAAGTTTCAAGATGAAAAGAGACTTAACTAGCTAGAGGATTGATGTTAGAGCATGCTTAACCAATCAGTGGAGTCATCCCAGATTCTCTCAATTCCAACTTCAAGGCTTCTACACAGGATACAACCATGACTATCATTGTAGTAAACAAATTGTAATGACCATCAATTCAGTATTCACTCTATTTTAGCCATACAGATCATTTCAATCTCCATTTCAACTCTGCAAAGGGAATATGATGAGTCTCATATCAAAGACGAGATGCTTGAAGCTCAGATGGGTTTTGAAGTTTACTCAGGGTCCCAAGTGAGACAGGATTTGAATTTAGGTGTCTTGTCCCCTGTGTCCTTTGTCCCATGTTCCCTGACCACAGGAATCTTTCATGAGGATTAAGGTTGGTCTTACAGAAGGGCCAAGGAGTCATGATCAAATTATCTGAGCTAATTTTGCCTTCATCAGTTTTCCCAGTGAAGATCAGTCTTGTAGACATCAATCTAGGATGTGTAGCTTTAGCTGCCCTTCCTACAGAGTCTCCAGTTTTCCAGAGACTAGGATCTCCATTTACTGGCAGACTTCTGACAACCCACCAATAGAACTTCATTTATTGGGTAATTCTCAACCTGGGTAAAATGAAAATCTCAATGAATGGACCAACCATTACATAAGAGTCACTGATAAAAATGAAAGATGGATGAGAAGAGGCCAAGTGGGCCATGGATAGGAAAGGGCTGGAAACATGAAGAAGGAGGTGCTTTAGACTAGTATTGTCCACTTGATAAGTTTTAAAGGATCCGGCCATGTGCAGCAAGGGAGGACCCACCAAGACCAAGTCAAATATGAGCATGCTAGCTGTGTGGAGACAGTCAGGGGGGTGCATGTGCTGTTTCTTTGTAAGCTCCATGAGGGCAGGTCTCTTTTTGCTTAATACTCTATAACTCTTTACAGTCCCTTGGACAGCAAGGAGATCAAACCAATCAATCCTAAAGGAAATCAACCTTGAATATTCATTGGAAGGACTGATGCTGAAGCTGAAGCTCCAATACTTTGGCCACCTGATGCAAAGAGCCAACTCACTGGAAAAGACCCTGATGCTGGGAAAGATTGAGGAAAAGAGGAGAAGGGGGTGACAGAGAATGAGACGAGACAGTTGGATAGCAAACTCGGGAACAGTGAAGGACAGGGAAGCCTGCAGTGCTGTAGTCCATGAGGTCAGAAAGAGTTGGACACGATTAAGCAACTGAACAGAAACAACTAACTCCAGCACCTTGAATAGTGCATGGCACCTGATAGGTGTTCAAAAATAGGTGTCCAGTGAAAAAGTGAGGTGAATGAATGAATGCCCTTCTATCTTCTCCCAGTGAAATCTTGCTACTCCATGAAAGACAGCAAGTGTGGCTATAATTGTCAAGTTAAAGCAGCTCACGCATGCTAACTTTTCTGTCACAATTGCCTTTCTCTATTTTTTTCCCGTGATAAATTCTTATTTAGTCTTCGAAACTCAGCCCAGCATGGCTCCTTAGCCTGCAATGATCGCCTAAGAGAAGGAACTGTTCTTTCTCTGTGTTCTCATAGCTCTTTGCACATATATCCCTTGTCCACGGATAGAACCCTTTTTAAAGTGATCTTTTGTTTGGACAAAAGATCACATCTATTATGAGAGATGGATATAAGAAGTAGATTAAATTATTATTTAGCTCAGTTTAATGGAACTATCAAACTTACTACCCACAAACTAGACTGTGAGCTCACGGCATGACATAATTAAAAAGTCATCCAGGGCTTTCAGTTAGAATGCTGTCAGCTGCGAGTAACAATGATCTTGTCCCCATACTGCCATAAGCAATGAGGATAATTGCTGTTTTTCAAAAGCAGAAGTCCTGCCTGTGAGAGGACAGGCTTCAGGGTTTAATGATGTCATCAAGTTCTCATGTTCTTTCTGTTTCTCTGCTCTGCCGTGCTCACAATGGCTCCATCCTCAGACCACAACATTTCTAAGCCTCACAGGATGTAACAGCCCTCACAGGGGTTGACTGATTTCTTCCATGACTCTCTTTTATGAGTAAAGAACTTTCCCTAGTAGTGCCTTCACTGACTTTTACTCACATCTCATGAACTTGAACTAGGTCCAGTGACCTATCCTTATCCAAACACCAGTAAGCGAAGTGGAATCATTCTTGGATCTACCAGCCCCTTCCCCAACTGCTGGGGTGAAATTAACTCTCCCTGATGTACATGGCTGGAGAAGGCAATGGCACCCCACTCCAGCACTCTTGCCTGGAAAATCCATGGACAGAGGAGCCTGGTGGGCTGCAGTCCATGGGGTTGCTGAGTCGGACACAACTGAGCGACTTCCCTTTCACTTTTTACTTTCATGCATTGGAGAAGGAAATGGCAACCCACTCCAGTGTTCCTGCCTGGAGAATCCCAGGGATGGGGGAAGCCTAGTGGGCTGCCATCTATGGGATCTCACAGAGTCGGACATGACTGAAGCGACTTAGCAGCAGCAGCAGCAGCAGCAGATGTACATGACTGCATGGGGTTGCATAGATGCTTGAATACAACTGGGTTCTAGAAAGAAAGGAAAGGGAATTGTACCCTGGAGAGACATCCTTAGACATGAAAAACATTTATAGAGTGCCTGCCAAAAGGTAGGTACTCAATTAATGTTTAAGGCAAGGAAGGAACAGTCAGTAAAATTTTTGCATTCAGTGTAGACAAACTTCTGACTTGTAAGTTAGAGGCAATTTTGTCTCAGTTTCAAGTGTTGCCCCAGTGGTTCTGGCTAAGACAGTGTGTTTTCAAGTCAACCATCAATTACCTGACTAACTGGTGAGGTAGGTAACTGGTTCGATAACTTGCTAAGGTCATACGACTTGTACTTTCTTAGATTCAGTCCTGATCTGAAGACACTGGTTTGGACCTGTCAGGATAGAAGGTAGAGATCCAAGGAGATCCAACGATGTGCCCAAGGCCATATCATTCCAATGTACTTATCATCAACATCACATTTTCTTCAGCCTTGTATTATGGAGAATAGTTTCTTAAATTTTTTTAACACAATCATAGGTCCACTTACAGTATTACTCATATATTTGTTATGGGTTGAAAAAATACATTAACAATTGACATCAGAAATACTATCTAAAGAAATAAAATACTTTTCTTCAGGAAAAAACACAGGTTAAAAGACATGGTATATATACACACACACACACACACACACAAATCCTGACTGCTTTTCATTAGATTTGGGAGTGACAAAGCAAGTGGGAGAGGAAAGGGGATAGTCAGCAATGGAGGTGGAATTTTTTTAGAACAGAGATGTAGAGTATTCATCTTTAAGCTATGGTACATGCTTAAATGAAATCACTGTTCTGTAACCTCAAAATCTCTCATCAGAATCTTCTTCCTTTTTGTTGACCATGCCATGAAGCATGTGGGGTCTTAGTTCCCTCACCAGGGATCAAACCTCATTGGGAGTGTGGAATTTTAACCACTGGACTGCCAGTGTGTTAACAGCTCAGTCATATTCAACTCTTTGCGATACCATGGACTGTGCCTGTCAGGCTCCTCTGTCCATGAATTTCTCCAGGGGATCTTCCCAACCCAGGGACTGAACCTGTCTCCTGAATTGCAGGCAGATTCTTTAACGTCTGAGCCACCAGGAAGTGCCTAAAATACACAGAGGTCATATGTTTATAGAAAGGGATACATTTTACGACCTGGAGGCAAAAGATTTCAGAATAGGAGTTACAGAAAAAGTATGTGCTATTATAGTTACACTCTGATCAACGGTGTCAAAGTGTGGTTCTTAATTATATCTTTAGGTCTTTGGCTCTACAAGATAAAAGGAGTTCTCTCTTTCCCTAAGGAAGGCGTTGGCCCTGAAACTTCCTGAAGGATCAGAAGAGGGACATGACGTGAGAGCACAGCTTGCAAATGAGGGCCGAGAAACTTAACCAAACAGGCAAAGAAGTTCAAGGTTGATCAAGGAGAGGAGGCCAAGACTTTTGCCCCTTACCTAACATCCTCTCTCCACACTATTTTGAGAATCAAGCAAGAGCATAATATTTGAATATAGAAAGATTTGAAATCTGTGTACTAAATATATCACTAATAGAATTTTTTTAAACCAAGAATTTGTGAAAGTATTTGTACCACAGATGGCAGAGAGTATATTTAATATAGAAAAATCTCTTTCAGGTCAATAAGAAGGTAAAACACCCCAGCAGAGAAACTGGCAAGAAACATGATTCACCAACAAACATTAATGTATCATTCCCCAAAGCATAGACTCCAAATACATAAAAAAAAAAAAAAAAGAAAGGCAATGAGAGATTAATAGAAACACCAGGGGAAAGGAGGACATTAACAAATCTTTCTTCTCTTTGAGAGTGAAGAAAGTATCAAAAAAATAGAAAAACAAAAAAGGATTATTTAGCTCAAATTAGTGGGTACATATTGAACTTAGTACCTACAAAGAATATGCATTCTTCTCAAGTTTTGTGAGCACAGTTGAGAAAAATTACCAATTGAAATCATAAAGAAAAATCTCAAGAAGAAACCATCTTTCAAAATTAGAAAATTTATAGAACTATCCTTTGACCACAATAATAGATTTGAAACAAAGTAATTATCCTAAAATCACAATCTGTGTGCTTATGGGAAATGAAAACCAATCTAAACAATTCTTAAAATGGAGAAAAATAAAAGTGTAATTATGGGTCATTTAGACAATAACAATGAAAATCTATCAGATCTTAAGAGATATGGTCAACCTAATTCAAAGAAAAGATGGCCTTCACTTCTTGAATGAATGCAAATAAATGAGCCAAACATCTTGCCCAAAAGAACTTAAAAGAAAATAATAAAGTCAGCTTAAAAAAAAAGCCATTGCTTTAAAAAAAAGCAAAAGTATAAATTAATCAATCAGATATGATGGAAACAAATGCCCAGTAAAACTGATAAATCTGAGAACCAATTCTTCAAAAGACCAAATAAAAAGAATGTTTTGGAAATTCTAATTAATTATTTTTAAAAAGGAATATGGGCATTTAAAATAATTAAAATAGTTTGTTAACTGATGGAGCAGTAAGGAATCAGATCAAAGGAAAGCAATAGGGGTCTAGAAATAGAACTATTATAAAAATAAAGGATAAAACAATTAAGCAAGCATTTGAAATCATCAAAGAAATAAAACATATTGCAAAACAAACCATGGATTAAAAGCAATCATTTTCCCTACTTCACACTAAACAATAAATAAATTCCAAAATAGATGAAAATTCTAGATGTACAAAATACAGCCATAATCTGGAAGGTTAGAGTGGTCAGGCAATGCTGGTTCCTTTGTTCTCAATACTCATGAGTTGAGAAGGGCTTTCTGGGTCTGACCACAAAAGCAGAAGGGTAAAGACCAATGGGTTTGGCTATAGGTTTAAATATATTCCATTATTTATTCAGTAAATAGATAATGTCTCCAATGTCCATGTACTATTAAAGGTGCTCAGGGAGCAACTGTGAACAAAACTGACAGAGATCACTGCCCTCCATTGGGAGCGATAGATCACAGGCAATAGTAAATTAATACATAAATAAATTCTAGATTTTCAGGAAGTGATAAACTATAGTTTGTCCAAGTTTGAAAAAATAACTATGCATAAAGCATTTTTATTTTTTAAGGGGGTTGGGAATGCAGAGGAGGGGGCCCTGTCACTGTCAGTAATCCGGTCAGTATAGGATTCACTGAGTAGGTGATGGTGGTGACCGCTGAAAGAGGTGAGGGAGGGACCATGCGACTGTCCCAGGGAAGAATGTTCTGGGCAGGAGCAGATGTGTGAAGCCCCTAAGGTGGGAACATGCCTGGACCATTCAAAGACTAGCAAACAGAAGATCAAATAGCTATGGCTGGAGATGAAATAGCCTAGGACAGAGCCCAGGGAGGTGAGGTCAGAGACGTCATGGGGCAGGAGAGGTCATGGCAAGGTCATTGGCTTTACTCCAAGAGAGGTGGGAGAGGTTTGACCAGAGGAAGGACAAAATCTGCTTTGTCTCAACTGGCTCACTCACAGGCTGAGAATGGACTATAGGAGGGCAAGAGCAAAGGTAGGGAACTCAGGTAGGAGGCTGCTGCATTCCCCTCTTCTTAAAATGAAAATTGCTCTTTCTTAAAGAAAAATTCCATTTTAGAATTCTTTTTTAAAAATATAATCATTCTGAATGCCCTTGAAAATGTATTTTTTTGGACTTGTCTCCTGGGTAGGCAGATGGTTACAGGGCAGAGAGCACGGACTTGGAAACTGAAAAATGCAGGTCAAGTCTCAGCTTTTCCTCTGTGTGACCTTGGATAGGTTTCCAAATCTCTCCCAGCTTTGGCTTCCTCACACTGAAAATGGAGAACGACACTTAGAATGGAGAATGATACAGGCACGGGCTCATATCACTCGTCACCTATTTTGGGACATCTGTGAGGGTGAAAGGGGGTCCCATTAATAATGCTACTGGGACAGGTATAAATGGGGACTGTCCTGGGCTGGGGGACTCAGGATGTAGATTTGCCTTGCTACAAAGACTGCTGGGTGTTTGGAATGAACTAAGGAGCTGGGCATGGAGTAGGGGCTCCGTCACTGGTAGTTTTCTCCCCAGTGCATCTCTGTTGGCTATACTTTGGAAGCAGGATAACAGAGGAGTGGTTCTCAACCTTGGCTCCCTTTGGAATCACCAGGAGATTAAAAAAACACGAATGCTGTTCATATTTGGTCTCTGTTGCAGCCAGGTCCTCAGGGTTTTTCAAACGTTTTAGGAGACTGTAGCGGGGAGCCAGGCAGCATTCCTGTTCCGGTGCAAGTGATTCTGGTCCCCTTGCACTCCTCAGCCACCTACCCCTTTTTCTATTGTAGTAAAATATACATAAGACTTACCATGTTGACCATTATTAAGTGTGCAGTTCAGTGGCATTAAGTACACTCACATTGTTGTGTGACCATCACCACCATCCGTCTCTAGAATGGTCTCATCTTTTCCAACTGAAACTCTGTACCCGTTAAACACTAACTCCTCCTTGCCCACTTCCCCCAGCTCCTGGTAACCTCTATTCTACTAGGTCTCTATGAATTGGACTATTCTATGTACCGTATGTCAGCAGAATCATCCAATATTTGTCCTTTTATGTCTGGCTTAGTGTACTGTCTTTAAGATTCATCCATGTTGTGATATGTGTCAGAATTTCTTTCCTTTTATGACCGAGTAATATTACATTGAATATATTACTATATAGCACACTTGATGTACCATCCCCATGCGTCTGTTGATGGACACTTGAGTTGTCTCCATCTTTGGGCCATTGTGAACAATGTTGCTATGAACCTGGCTGTGCAAATTGTCTGTTTGGGTTCCTGCTTCCAGTCCTTTGGCGGGTAAATACTCAGAAGTGGAACTGTTGATTCTTTGGCCTTCTCTTTTTGATTACCATCTCACACCTTCCCCACCGAGACATTGTCTAACACAAATCATTTACCCCCAAACTGAATCATCCTAAATCAACTGAAAGACTAGGCTGAAGAAGACTTGCAGAAAAGAAAGGACGAACGTTTAAGTTAACGGCCTCTGAGCAGAGCAAAAATCAGTTGCAGGTTCACATCAGCCCTGAACCTGGAGTGAGGAGTGTTTGGTGCCTATAGTGGAGGTTTTTGCTGATAAAGCACAGGTGCTGTGAGGCCAAACAGCTCAGGCTCATTTTCAACTGATTCTGACATGAGCTGATGGTTTCCTGTCTGAGTTCATGGCTGGGAGGTCTCCAAGCCATTGTTCCCCTGGAGCCTAGACCTCCTGATGCTGGGAGGTTGTGACAGTCCTGGGAGGAAGTGGCTCAGACTTTGCCTCCTCCGTGACATATGCAATAAAATGTGGGCATTGCAGGGGGCCTCCTGGGCATCACCCCCCTTCTTGACAAGTCTTGGATCTCCAGACTCCGGAGGGGCCTTCCTTCTCAGTTTGTAGGAGCAGCCCTCCTATCAGGAGCCTAGAGGCTGTGGGAATGACACGCATTGCTTTCTTGGAGTTCATGGCTCCCAAAAGGGATATAATTCCCCAAGTACAGAGATCGAGTTTAGTACTGCATTAGGCAATGATGGTCTTCAAATATGGTAAAGATTAGTCAACCCTGACATTGGAAGCCATGATTAAACTGATTCCAAACTTTCTGTGACAGCACCAGTCATCCTTGAAATGCAAGAGGAAAGAGCCAGGAAGTGAAATAAGACCCAAGGGAGAGCTGCTTCTAAATAGTTTAACTCATTTTAGGAATTCCCTGACTGTAGCAAGTAAATGGTCAAGTCATCTGACAAGGACAGTTTCCTGAATACCAAGACAGGACAGGCTTTGTCCTGAGAGGCAGGATAGCTCCAATATTCAGAGCATAGATGGGCGTCGACATGCCCTGAGTTGTTAGTAGACATCTCCTTGCACAAAGTCTTGATAGGGATAATCGCAGGCTTACAGGAAGAATCTACTCAGCGTTAGCTCCAGTAATGCCTCTACTACTGGCTGAACAAACAAGAGTTCTGGTCCTCCCAACGCCCAGTGAAGGACCTGAACCTTCCCATTTTACGGATGGGCAAATGGGTTCAGCAGAGTGAAGTAATTTGCTCCGTCAGTCCCCTACTGTTGCTGTAAGAAGCTATCCCAAACCCAGTGGTGTGAAAACAGCATGCACCTCTTCTCTTACAGTTCTGCAGGCCAGAAATCTGAAAAGGGTTTCATCTGACCCAAATCAAGGTCAGTGATGGCCAGGCCATGATCCCTCCGAAGGCTCCAAAGGAAAATCCATTTCCTTGCTCTTTGCTGCTTCTGGAGGCTGTCCTCATCCATTGTTCATGCATCTTCCATCACATCATCTTTCCTGCCCTTGCTTCCCTCGCCTCCTTCTTCCCCTCTACCGTCTGTTTTCTGTCTCCCTCTTACAAGAACCCGTGTGATTACGTTTAGGTCCACCTTACAATCCAGGATGATCTCCCAAGATCCTCAACTTAACCACATCTCCAAAGACCCTTTGCCACGTGTTACCATCCACAGGCTCCAGGGATTAGGATGTGAACATCTTGGAGGCGGGCGTTATTCAGCTACCACAGTGGCTGAAGCCGCATAGTCAGTGAGTGACAGAGCTCAGACTCACTTTGCATCGGATTGCATCTTTTTCTTCAAAAATCTTTTAATTACATTAAATATCAAAACATTTTTTTTAAGTTCAAAATGTTACAGGTAAAGTTAACGTCTCTTTTGACAACTCCTCCCCTAGTGCAATCTTGGCTCCTTCCCAGCTTCAGAGATGTATTTGTTCTGCTAGGTATCAGTTTGGGAGGCTGCCTGCCAGTACATTACTCAATCAATTGCACTGATAGCTACCTACCCATAATAAACACATATGTATGTTATGTGGTATATTATGCTCTTTCTACAACTTGGTCTTCCATCTAACAGTATATCTTGGGCTTCTACCTGGTACTATGGATCCTATGAAGACCCCTCATCCTTTTAAACATCTGTGTAGTATTCCATTAAATAGTCATGCCATTATTTTTATACCCCTATTTCCACTGTTCCCAATTTTACACTGTACAAATATTCTTTAGGCCTCCCGGACCACATGTGGGGATGTTTCTCTAGAGTGGATACAGAGAAATGGAATTGATGGTTGATGGATTTTAAATTTTATTAGATGCTGGAAAATTACTCTCTAATAAAACTCAGGCTTTCCTAGACACATTAGGTTCTTGTGCAAGTGAAAAAACATCTTAGGAAAACGTTCTCCTGCCTAGACTTAGGTATCTGCCATGGTGCCTTACCCAGTAAGCTTCTGAAGAAGTCTCCCTCACCTAATGGTGAAGTTCCCACTTTACTGTTCCAAGTTAGAGGGCCCAGGGAAACTTAGTGGGCAGGAATAAATGCTTGGGTATTTGCTTCAATTAATTATCTTCTTATCTTCAAATCATGTGTCCACAGACAGCCCTGGAATGGGAGCTAGGAGACTGAAATTCTATAATCCCTTCCATTAGGATTTCTCCATGTCTTATACATATAAAACATGTGCTATATTTAATGAATTCATCCTGTTTTGACTTTGTCAGTTCAGTTCAGTTCAGTTCAGTCACTCAGTCATGTCCGACTCTTGGCAACCCCATGAACTGCAGCACGCCAGGCCTCCCTGTCCATTACCAACTCCCGGAGTTCACTCAGACTCACGTCCATCGAGTCAGTGATGCCATCCAGCTATCTCATCCTCTGTCATCCCCTTCTCCTCCTGCCCCCAATCCCTCCCAGCATCAGAGTCTTTCCAATGAGTCAACTCTTCACATGAGGTGGCCAAAGTACTGGAGTTTCAGCTTTAGCATCATTCCTTCCAAAGAAATCCCAGGGCTGATCTCCTTCAGAATGGACTGGTTGGATCTCCTTGCAGTCCAAGGGACTCTCAAGAGTCTTCTCCAACACCACAGTTCAAAAGCATCAATTGTTCAGCGCTCAGCCTTCTTCACAGTCCAATTCTCACATCCATACATGACCACTGGAAAAACCATAGCCTTGACTAGATGGACCTTAGTCAGCAAAGTAATGTCTCTGCTTTTGAATATGCCAGGATCCCTTAAATATTCTATACTTAGCTTTTCTTTCAATAAGTTATAAAAATCCAACAGAGTTATTTTTCAAATTGAACTGGGTGTCCTATATTTTTGTTTGCCGTATCTGGCAACTCCAGATTTAACCAGCTTTCTTATTTGGAAGGCAGATAAATCTAGAGGCTTCAAACACAACTGCATTCAGATATCAGCTATATTCGTTTCCTAGAGATGCTGTAACAAATAGCACAGATGGAGTGGCTTAAACACCAGAAATCTATTTTCTCACAGTTCTGGAGACTAGACGTTTGAGATCAAGGTGTTGGCAAGGTTAGTTTCTTCTAAGCCCTCCTGGTTTGTGGACAGTCACCTTCCCCCTTAGTCCTCACATAGTCTTTCCTGCATACCTGTCTGTGTACTAATACCCTCTTCTTATAAGGACACCAGTTATATTGGATTAGGAGAAACTCACACGACCTCATTTTAACTTAGCTTCCTCTCGAAAGACCCTGTCTCCAAATATAGTCACATTCTGAGGCACTAAGGGTTAGGACTTCAACACATTCAGCCCTAACACCAACTCTGGCAATTACCTGCTGAATGCATTCATTGGACAGTGGTGGATAGTGAATGAAATCTACACGGCACCAAACAGTGACCAAGTGGTAAGGAGAAACAAATGAATGAGACAGATACAGCCCCACTATCCCCACCACTGTGGACCTTACATGTTGATGAAAGCAGACAATCACTAAATATTACATAAATAGGAAAAAACATATAAAAATAGGCACTATGCTAAGCTGAGAGAGTGCCTGGGTGTTACTTTAGCTAAGTTGGTCAGAGGAGGCCTGAGGAAGCGACATTTAAGCAGAGCCTTGAACAACAAGAAGGACCAGCTATTCTGAGATGAGGGAATAGAGTGTTTCCAGCTCAGGACTCAAAGGTCCTGAGGTGAGAATGGGCTTAAGGTATTGAATCAGCAGAATTTCCTGTTCTGAAATCCTATGAGACTGTAATAAAGTTTTTATTATGGGATTTTTCAGACACATACAATAAACAGAATAATATAATGAACCCATGTATGTCCAGCATCCAGCTTTGACAAAGATCAACATCCTGTCATTGTTTTTGTACTTTTGCCTCCCCAGTCCTCCAAACCCCAACTCAATCACTGTTTTTTTTTTTTTTCTGTAGTTTTTAAGGTAAATTTTACATACACTGAAATATATGAATATTAAATGTACAATTTTGACAAAATGATACACTCATGTAATTCACATCTCTGTAGTGTCGAATCTTGCCATTCACTTCAGATAGCTTCCTCATCGACATTCTCAATCAAGTCCTTTCTCTCTAGAGACAACAATATTCTGAGTTTTTCCAACACGCATTAGCTTTGCCTCCTCCTGAACCTCGTGTGAATGGAATCATGCAGCGTGTACTCTTTCATCTCTGGCTTTTGTTCTCAGCCCCACATCTGTGAGATTCATCCCTGTAGTTGTACGTATCAACATTTGTTCCTTTTAATTGCTGAATCTTATTCCTTTGTGTGAATATGACACAGTTGATTTAATCATTCTCCTGTTGATGGGCTGTTGGATTGCTTCCAGTTTGGGACTATTATAAATAAAGCTGTTATAAGCTTTCATGTCCAAATCATTTCATGGATATATGTGTTCATTTCTCTTGGGTGAATGCTGGTTTATACAATAAATGTAAGTTTAAATTTATGAGTTACTGCTAAATTTTTTCTGCAGTGATTGTACTTTTTATCCTCCAAATAAATGGGTCTTTTTTACTCTACCTCCTTGCCAACACTTGGTATTCTCAATCTTTTAAAATTTCAACCATTCTAGTAAGTTTGCAGCAGTATCTCAATGTGATTTTATTTCACACTTTCTTAATAAACAGTGACATTGATTATTTTTGTATGGTTATTAACCACTGAGATATCTTCTTTTCTGAAGTGTCTTTGCCTATGTTTTAAACTTGACTATTGTTTCTCATTATTACTGAATTTTAGGAGTTATTTATGCATTTTGGACAGAAGTTCTGTGTCAGATATATGTTTTGCAAATATTTCCACCTGTCTGTAGCCTGCCTCATTTTAAAAATATGTACTCTTTAAAAGTTATTTTGTAGTCACTTTATTTTTAGAGCAGTTTTAGATTCATAACAAAATTGAGCAGAAGGTACAGAAGTCTCTCATATATCCTCGGCCCCCATGTATGCACAAACTCCACCACTGTCAACATCTTATACCAGAGGGTACTTTTGTTACAGTGATGAGCCCACACTGACACATCATTAGCACCCCACCTCCATAGTTTATGTTAGGAGTCCTTCCAAGTGCTGTACAGTCTATGGATTTGGACAAATGTATAATGACATCTTCATTCTTTTTAATTGTGTCTTCAGAAGAGTAGAAGTTATTAATTCTGATGAATTCTAATTTATCAATTATTTCTTATATGACTATTGCCATCTATACCCCATCTAAGTGTCCTTCATGGTCTATCTGCCTCTGCTTCAGACACAGGCTATCACCTGGTGAAGTAAACCTTTTCATTTTAGATAGTTCTATACCCTCTCTGGGACTGAATAATGTAAGCCACTCTACCTCTCCCAGAACTTATCTGAATTGCCAGTACTGGATAAATATCCCATTCTAGGAAGCAAATAAGAGACGTATCTTTGTTTATATGGAAGACTCAGTGTTTCAGTTCAGTTCAGTTCAGTTCAGTTGCTCAGTTGTGTCGGACTCTTGGTGACCCCATGGACTGCAGCACACCAGGCTTCCCTGTCTATCGCTAACTCCCAGAGCTTGCTCAAACTCATGTCCATCCAGTCAGTGATGCCATCCAACCATCTCATCCTCTGTCATCCCCTTCTCCTTCTGCCTTCAATCTTTCCCAGCATCAAGGTCTTTTCCAATGAGTCAGTTCTTTGCATTAGGTGGCCAAAGTATTGGAGTTTCAGCTTTAGCATCAGTATTTCCAATGAAAAAAAAATATTTTTGTTCATGTGGAAGATTCAGTGTTTAGGAGAGACAAATCTGAGGAGCTGAGAGTAAATATCCATCTAAGGAAGAAGCAAGAGAAAAAGACATATATATGTATGTATGTATACATGTCATATATATATATATATATATATGACATATATAAGTATAATATATATTATATAAAGAAAGAAGGAATATATATATATATATATATATACACATATATACATATATATAGAGAGAGATCAATCTGAGGACCCAAGAGTAAATATCCATCTAAGGAAGACGTATATTTATATACATATATATGAAATCAACCTAGGTTTTTGAGAAGGGAACATTCTGAGATCTAAAATGGTTGTTTTGAGACGTTTAATAGAAGCAATCATATTTCTAAAAACTCATCAGAAATCATGAGCAGCTCATTGGTACATTAAAAAACATAGCCAATAAATAGAGGTCTTGTGATGAATATGAATATCCAAGGAAACAAGTAACATGGAGCAAAGGGTCATTTTATCACCAAAAGACACTGTGTTACTATTTTGATATATTTGTATCTATCAGTGTAAATGCAATATATACCCAAGTTTCTTCTATTGTGCACGAAGGAAGCCACATTAACTTAAATATAGCTGCCTTTCCACCATCTTCCCCTGCAACAGTTCATTGAGTTATCTCCAGGATCCCCGAGGGAGGGTCTCATGTAGGCTCTCTTAGCCCTCAGGTATCCCCCTGGGGCTATGCCTTGTTTAAGGACTATCTCAAAGGCAGTGCCTGCTCCAGTCATTAATTGTAATTATCAAGCCCTGATCCAGCAGTGGCTTGATGGCAAGAATCATGACAGTGTCCCCTCTACCTGTACTGTAAAGCCTTGGGATATACTGCTAACTCTATAATGGGTACAGCCAGCCCCCATATCTGTGGGTTCCACATCTGCAGATTCAACCAGTGGGTTTTCCAGCCACAGTTGGGGGAATTCACAGACATAGAATCCACAGATATGATGGCTGACTATACAATGCCATCTAATATAAAGGACTTGAACATCCAAGGATTTGGGTACCCACGGGGTCTGGGGGGAGAGGAGCAGTTATGGAACCAGTGCCCCTAGGACACCAAGGGACAAGTGGACTTTCCAGTCCCTCTGCCTGACAAACTTTTAGTCCATCCAGACCTGGTTCTTATGTCACATTTATGGGAAATCTTCTCTTCATCTCTCATTCACATGATTAGTGGAAAAATCCAGTTGTCCAGACTGTACAGAAAAATAGACCTGGTCTTCTCTGCCACTCTGCAGCTTGTGACTGCAACCACCTCTCTCGTCTGTTATCCTGGTCTAGACTAAGCGGCTATCAGTGTTGAAAAGCACATTCGAGCAGTTTAAGGGCCTTAAACTGATGACATGTGGACCAGGTGCAGCGCTGGATAGGTTCTGTTGGGACCAAACAGTGTTCACTTTAAAACCAGAATTAGTTAACGTCCTGCAACATAGGAAGCTTAAACCTTCAAGTCAAGTGCCTCCCCTCACCCCACTGGCACCACCAAAAGTGGATTGTGTTTCCCCTTGAGAACTCCTCTTAAAGATGAGGCACCCTGAGACCGTACCCTTTGAAGACCCTGCTCTGTTACAGTTTTCTTTCCACGGGGTCTGGGTACCATTCTCCACCTACATAGCAGGTGGCTTCCCTCCTTCCTGTTACCTGTGGGCCCCTGACCTACGAGGGCCCCAGTCCCAAGAGACAGCTGTGCACAGACACTGTGCTCACCCTGGGGGGTTCATTCAGTGGAGCATTAGTCCTCCCCAACCTGCCTTCCCTCCGCACACTGCCTCGCTCACCCCACCTCTAGGCCCTGAGTGCCTCTGAGACAGAGAAGATGTCTTACCATCTCTATAACCCCCTGTCTGTGAAGTGGACTAAAGTCTTCAAAAAAACTCATCTCTTCCCCAGTGATCAGTCTCAGGAAAGATCAAAACACCCAAGAGCTGTGTCAGCATATCAGTGATTCTTAAGAATGTGTGAAAAACACAGGGTCAAGGTTGGGAAAGATGATGCCCTCCTCCCAATGCCATCTTCTACCTAGGCCACCCCACCATTCTGGTTGGCCAGACTCTTCACTTGCAGTGGCTGTGGCTCTTGATCTAAATGTTCACTGCCTTCTCCAACTAGTGCAATTGTTACTCATGGATACCATAGGACATTATATTTGGATTAGAACAGCCCTGGAGAATCCAGAGGTGCAGATCCTGTTACTATTTATTTTTTTCTTAGAACAATAAATAGCACCCAGCAGAGGCTGGCACAAGTTTAAAAGCCTGGTAAAATCCATTGTTGGTGCGAAGCAATAAAACTTCTCATTTACAGCACATGCTTACCAGGTGATACGGGAGAAAATGGTTTATCTTAGCAATTCTTATAATAATGATAACTTGAAAGTGTGTTATTCACTCAGGCATGTCCGACTTTTTCTGACCCCATAGGCTGTAGCCCACCGGGCTCCTCTGTCCATGGGATTCTCCAGGCAAGAATATTGGAATGAGTTGTCATTCCCCTCCCCAGGGGATCTTCCCAACCCAGAGATTGAACCCAGGTCTCCCGAGTTGCAGGCAGATTCTTTACTGTCTGAGCCACAGGGAAGCCCTCATACAAGACTGAAATTCAAACTGTGCAAACAGGTGGGCTGGTTTGCCTTTCAGAAACAGCTCCTCGGCCGGCAGGGATCAGGGTCTCTAGGGTTGAGCTGGTTTGTGTTGGTGGCACCACATTTAGAGGCTATCTGTTTGAAACATGTGAATATTCTTTTTGCCTTCTGTTTTCTTCATGAGCTAAAGAGCTGAACAGATCTGAGATTACCAATAAATAACAATCCATGTATTATATTTGAAATGTTATCAGTCCAGTGAATAAGCTACACAGCCATCGTTCAAGCCCAATCTCTCCACCAAGTTGCTTTCTTATCACATTTGCCCTTCAAGGGAAGTCTGAACAACACGAACATTGTTTGTCGTTTAACTGAATAACAGTTAAAAATGAAACACACAATAAAAAGATATTGAAGCGAAGGATTCCAAACTCCACTGTGTGGGAGGTCAGGACTTTGGGCCTTGACTTTGAAAAGGAAAAAAAAATGCCCATCAGCAGTCATTCTGGGTGTAATGACAGCATAATGCTCAGGATGGATGAGAAAGTTCAGGCATTTCTAGAGTGATTTCTATACGTTACCAGATGTCACATTTGGTTCCTAGAGATTTAGTCAAATATTTGTATCTTTTTGTCAAGTATGATATACAAAAAGATGAGAATAGTAGATGTGCCCTAAAGACATGAATATATATATATAAAACAAAACCATTATAAATTACATAGATTTGCAGTATAAAATAGTTTTTCCCCCCATTTAGAGTAAATACCATCCAACTTTACAGATCATCGAAGTGAATTAAATATGCACACATATCTGAATCGTTCTCAGAACTTTAAGAAAAAAAAATCATTACAGATATGACCAGATGACTCAGAAACCAGAAACTGCTTGCTTTTGAGAAGAATGACCTAAGACCCAAAGGACATGGCTTGGGATTTAGACTTAAGTTGTAAAACTGCCCCAAAGAACCATATGTAGCCATAGTTCTATAAATTTATAGGAAGCTGAACAATTTATCTTTGAAAAACGATAACTTAGAAACAGCCTAAAATCTCATCAATAAGAGAATTGAGAACTGCGTAATGTTTATGCAGTGGATCACTACCAACAATGACAACGAATTAACTAGACCTACCAAAAACCATCCTCTATGTGAAAGTAAACAGCATCCAGATGTAAATACTATGGTGTCATTTGTATAGTTTAAAAACAGCAAAACTCAAAGCTGTATAGTTTTAGGGATAATAAATAGCATGGCCACACTGAAGAAGGTGGGAATTCATCCAATCAAGGTAGGGTACACAGGGAGAACCAATCATATCTGAAGTGGTTTATTTCTCTAAAAGAATATCTGAAATAAATAAGGCAAAACGTTGGATTTGGCAGTGCTAGACAGTGGCTAATACATGTTTACTATATTATTGCTTACACCATAGTGTGTGCTTAAACTTTTCAAAATAAAAAGAAACTAATTCATCACCTACCATGTATCAGGCTATTATATGTATCACTCATCTTTAATTAAAACGGCTTGGGTAGGAATTATTTCTATCCCTAGTTTACAGATGAGGAAACAGGTTTTGGGGCATTTTGTGACTTGCCAAGGCCAACATAGCTGGTAGCGAGGTTTCCAGGCTGTGTTAATTCTAAAACGCATGTTCTTACGACAGTGCACGTGTACGCTCCGTTGTGTCTGACTCTTTGCAACCCCATGGACTGTAGCCCACCAGGCTCCTCAGTCCATGGGATTTTTCAGGTAAGAATACTAGAGTGAGTTGTCATTTTCTTCTTCCAGGGGATCTTCCCAACCCAGGGATCAAACCTGCATCTCCTGTGTCTCCTGCATTAGCCGGTGAGTTCTTTACCAGTAGCACCACCTGGGAAGCCACGCCCCTTAAAAGATGAACTTGAACTTATTTCCCATGGTTAAACTCTTCTCCTATTCCTTCTCATATTTCCCCTCCCATGTCTCCCTGCGTCCTGGCACCAGGCCCTGCCTTTTCTTCAATATCCTTACCACTTTGTGACATGGCCAGCCCTAGCCCAGACCCAAAGCGATCAAGATGTGCTCTGGTTTAAGAGTAAAGAGTATGAACAGACTTTGTCTGTTTCCAGATCCTCTGGGGTGATCGATCAGTAGTATTTCCTTCCCTGGGGTACTGGGTGGCTTTGGCCGAAACCCATTGATTTTTAGTACAGCTGTTGATCTTGTGACCCTAATCACTGATCCTTTCTTTTTTCCTCAAATCCTCCTTGGAACAGGGCAACAGATTCCTTTGTCCTTTTTCCATCTTTTGTAGACCTGGTTTAGACTACCTGATTTAGCTCACTGGGTACCTCCTCATCAATCTCGTCTCCAGTCTTACTGTCTCCAATCCAAACCCACACTGATGACTGGAATGAGCATTCAGCCATTCAACAAACTTTTGCTGAGGACTTGTGGTATATCAGGGGTCTTGAGTTTCATGGGATTGAGAAGATATAGTCAGTCCCTAACTTAAACCATTAAAGATCTAAAATGTATCTTGGAAGGACATGGCACTTCCTTGCTTAAAAATGGTCAGTGATTCCCCAGGCCCACTGACCAGACCCTCTGTTGGAGATGCCCAGAAACAAGCATTTGACACACTCCCTAGATGGTTCCTTGGTAAAGCATCTACCTACAATGCGGGAGACCTGGGTTCAATCCATGGGTAGGGAAGATCTCCTGGAGAAGGAAATGGCAACCCACTCCAGTATTCTTGCCTGGAAAATCCCGTGGATGGAGGAGTCTGGTGGGCTACAGTCCATGGGGTCGCAAAGAGTCGGACATGACTGAGTGATTTCACTTTCTTTCTTTCTAGGTGGTTCAAACACTACAGTTTGAGAACACTGGCCTAAGGAGTAAAACTGAAAGTTCTTGGATTGGATATGACAAAAGAGAAAGCAGAGTCCATGGAGGGCCTTTTCCAGCAAGAGAGCCGTGACATCACCCTGACCATCGTTTACATCCCACACCACCAGACTTGCATCATGCTGGTGTGGCTACTATGGCAACGATGATCTGTACCTCCAAGCCTGGTGGGACACTTCAGCACCATGTGCTGTGTATTCATGAAATGAAATTCTCTTAAGACAGAATGCCACAAAAACCATTCTAGTGACTAGATATCCGAATGAATGACCAACTTGAGATCCCTCTGAATAGGCTCTGCTCCCTCAAACCTTTGATCCACAGCAGATGCTTATCTTTCTGCCTAAAATGCCTGTCCTCTTCCTTTATTTTCCAGGCAGTCTTCTATTTATGATCAAAATTGTCTCCTCTGAGCAGCCTTCCTTGCTCTCCATTTTTTACCCTCGTAACTTCTTAGGACTTTCTCTCCTGTTATCTGAATTGCAGGCTGCAGTAAGAAGGACACTGCATTTATCTTCATCCTGGAAGCTCACTGACTCCAGCCCCATCTTCTCATTCAAGCCTCTGAATCCCTGCATGGGTTCCTGGAATATGTGGGAGTATTCTATTCTACTAGACCCCAGGTCAAATCCTCCTTTGTAGCTTCAAAGCTCCCCTGAAAAATATTCATGCAACTTGTCTCTTCTTGTTTGAGAAAAAGATTTGTTTTTCTTGTTTGAGAAAAAGATTTGTAGTACTTGTTTGAGAAAAAGTACTACAAGTAAACACTTGTAGTACTATTAATAATTATTCTCAAGTAAGCCACAGTGGGATACATGTACACAATTTTCCAGAAAGATAAATTCATATATGTGCAATAAACATAATGTCTGATGCTTGCAAAGTCCTTATGAGAAATGTTTGTTTAAAAGCATGCAGCTGACCCAAATGCCCATCCACTAATAAACAGACAGATAAAATCTGGTCTATCCAAACCATGGAATACTATTCAGACATAAAAAGGAATGAAATATTGACTCTTGCTGCAACACGGATGAATCTTTTTTAAAGGATTTATTTATTTTATTTTTTGACTGTGGTGGACCTTTCTTGCTACGTGAAGGCTTTCTCTGATTGCAGCGAGTGGAGGCTACTCTTCATTTTGATGTGTTGACTTCTCGTTGCAGTGGCTTCTCTTGTAGAGAACAGGCTCTGGAGCTCTCGTTCAGCAGTTGTGGCAGACAGGCTTAGTTGCTTTGCAGCATGTGGGATCTTCCTGGGCCTTGGATTGAACTGGTGCCCCACTCATTGCAAGGTGGATTCTTCATCACTGAACCACCAGGGAAGCCCATGGATGAACCTTGAATACACGATGTGGTGTGAAAGAAGCCAGTCACAAAAGGCCATATATTATAGGAATTTTCCATAGAGAGAAAACAGATCATGGTTGCCAGGGTCTGGTGGGGAGGGGGAATGGGGAGTGATTGTTTAATAGGTACAAAGGATTTCCATTCGGGATGATGAAAATGTTCTCAAAACAGGTAGTGGGTATGGTTGCACAACCTTGGGAATATATGAAAAACCACTAAATTATACATTATGCAAGGGTGAATTTTATGGTATATGAATTATATCTCAGTTTTAAAAATCATGTAGCTACTAAATTGCTACTAAACTATAGAGAGACACCTGCTGGCTAAGTGTGCCTAGAATGTGGGGAGGGCCCCCAAATTAGATTTCTTTGCTGCCAATCATGCCTGTCCCAGGAGAGGGTACAAGAAGGTGCAGAACACTTTCCATTTAGAAGAAGACTACTGGTTGTGAGGAAAAAGCCTCAGGTTCAACCTCTGCCCCTTCCTCAACTGCCAAAGTGGAAGGCGTTCTGATAAGTTCAGAAGTATGAAAAAGAAGAAATCTCAAAAGCAGAGGAATAGAATTAGAATGGTCCCTTTGGCCCAGGACCATCTCATTTTACACCTGCTTTCCCAGCATAACTAGTAAGATTGTCCCCTGCTAATCTAAATTATAAGCTTGGATGATAAATTATTTAACCACCGTACCTAACCCTGTTGGGGAAACAGCTGTGTGTTAGGTAATGTCTCATTGAATATAAAATAAAGGGCAATGGAGTCATCTGCTGACTATCTCCGAGTCTCTCTTTGTCTGGAAACTTCCATTCTCAGTGCTTATATTATAAGAACAGAAAGTAGACAGGACCTAGAAAGGGAGCCTCCTTCATCTTAGCAAGCACCCAGTATAAGTGTCCAAGAAGTGGTGGTGGGTGAGTCTGACCCTCACAGCAAATGAATGCTGCTTCTGTGTTCCATGGACCGCTGCCTCTATGAGCAAGTTTGCTTCACTGGTGTGTCTTGATGGGCACCAGCTTCTGGCCTGTTAGGGTAACAATCCTTATCACTTCCTCCAGCCACTCACGCTCTCAGCCTTCACGATGCCACAAGGGTGCAGCAACCTTCTGTGAAGAGGCTTCCTGGAGCCATGGGTAGTGTGACATTTAGAAAGATCACTCTCTTTATTCCTACAGTCCTCCCTGGCTTGGGGCCTGTTCCTTTACTGGCTGCCTTTCAACATCCAGAACAATGAAGACCCTTTGCTCCTCAGGCCCTGGAGTGGAATCTGGTGTCTCCCAGGGGCTTCCTCCTTCCTTATAAAAATCCTCTCTTAGCACTCAACATCCCTCCCTAGAATCTGGTTTCCACCACTCCCTGGGATACCACCTTCATTAGCAACATCAAGGGGAATCTTGAACCTATTGTGGACATGGTTCAGATTTTAATCCCAGGAGAAGAGATGAAAGGATCCAGTCAAGAGGAGAGAGTCGTTGCTTAACTCCTGACCAGATATGCTTGCCTCTTAGCTCTGACTGAGGAGGCCTGGAATACATTTTTTCATTTTGTTTTATGTGTTCATGCACCTGTCCAATCTGCTCAACCACGAATCCCTTGAGGTTAGCGACTGTATATTCCCTGTACCCACAACCTAGTAGTGTCTGGCATACAAAGATCCCAGGGAATGGCTGTTGAATGAATGCACTTGTTAAAGGCTTTTGAAAAATTATCGATTTACTTTTGGCTGCACTACGCCTTCATTGCCGTGCATGGGCTCTCTCTGCTCGTGGCGAGTAGGGGCTACTCTTCGTGGTGGTGTGCGGGTGTGTTGCTGTGCTGGCTTCCCTGGTGTCGCGTGGGCTCAGGAGTTCCGGGGCACGGGCTTAGTTGCCCTGTCGCACGTGGGATCTTCCTGGACGAGGGATCAAGCCTGTGTTCCCTGCATTGGCAGGAGGATTCTTCACCATTGGACCACCAGGGAAGTCCTAAATGCATTTGTTAAGACTGACCTACTCATCTCAACCTCCTCTACCAAACATGCACAACTTTGGATTTAACTAACCAACAACTTCAACTTCAGTGGAAGTTCTGCTAACTGTTAAAAGAGAGAAGAGTTGTGTTTTTATAATTGATTTTAATTCACAGAATTAGTAAATTTCTACTATAATCTTTGCTTAAATAGAAGAAAAAACCAAAATCTGGTATGGCTAGTCTGGAGACGTGAGCTCTAAATCCTACTCACAGTTAAACGAATGAGTGATTGAGTGTTAACTCCATTCATCACTGAACATCAAAATTCAAAGACCATGACCAATGTGTGTTATATTTCATTTCTTCTGCTTGACTTGGAGATGCCTGAGAGAGTGTCAAAGGTTAAGAATGGGTGAACCTCTGACCACTGAGAGGCAACAAGCAAAAATAATCCATTCACCTCTTTCCTTTCCTGGGAGAAACAACTATTTTTTTTGCTTTCTTCTGATTTGTTGGGTGGAGAGCTGGCTGGTACCCGTACAAAGTGGAGAGGGATCCGTACTGTAGTTAAGGCCTAATTCTTATGGCTCCCAGACACCCACCTCCTGTGAATAGTGCTTTTCTTTCTACTAGGAATCATTTGTCCCCCTGATCCAAGCCTGGACTCTCTATATAAAGCTGTAGCCTAATTGGACCCTGCCCCTGACTGGTCCAGAGGTTAGTTCCACACACAAGCTGCACCAATTAGAGTCCTTCCCCAGGGTTAGAAAGAGAGTAAAGGCAATTGTATGTGTGCAACTTAAGGAGATTAGGGGCTACATTTGCCATGTGGAAGAAACCCAGTTTCATACATGTTTGTGTGGTATATCTGTTTCTATCATTTTGCTTTCAATCTAGGTCATTGAATTTGAAGTGTGTCTTTTGTAAGTGGTAGATAGTTTTGTTTTTTTTTCCCCACTCTACCAATCTCTGTCTGTTTATTGTTGTGTTTAGGCTATTTACTTTTAAGGCACTTATTTGTATGCTAACATCTAACTATAATTTTGTTTTCTATTTGTTTCTTCTCGTTCTCATCCTCTATTTCTCTTTTCTTGCCTTCCTGCAGGTTGCTTTAACATATTTTAGAATTTTATTTTGATTTATTTTCAGTGCTTTTTAAATATTTCTTTGTATACTTTTTGTAGTTATTTCTCTATTACAACATCATATGTGATTTACAACAGTATATTAGTAACAACATCCTGCCACTCTGAGTGAAGCATGAAAACTTTACTTACACTCTGATTTGGGGAAGAGGGTGTTAAGCTACTGACTATATAAAAATCTTTATCTTCTTCACTTACCTTTCTTACTTTTAAATATTATTGGCTTATATATTAGTTGGTGTTATAATTTTTGTTTCAATCATCAAACATGATTTACAAAAGTATCAAGAACAGTCTCTCATGTGTACCCATTTCTATTCTTTCCATTGTTTCTTCTTCCTTCCTGATGTTCTGACTCCTCCTTTAATCAGCTCATTTTTGTTTAAAGAATTTTCTTTAGCTAATCTTTAAGCAAATGAATTTTCTTTTAGTTTTACTTCATGTCAGAATGTTATTTTTTTTCACTCCTGAAGGACGGTTTCACCAGAAACAGAGTTTGCAGTTGACAATTCTTTTCTTTCAGCACTTGAATAGTATGGTGCCATTCATTTTCTCCTGGCCTCCAGATGAGTAATCTGCCGTCATTCGAGTTGATGTGTCCCTATAAACGTGGTGTTTTTCTCTGGTTGCTTTCAAGAGCTTTCTTTTCTTTCTGTGTTGCTTTCTTTCTTTTTCATTTTTAAAAGTTTAATTATTATGTACCTTAGTGTGGATTTACTTGAATTTATCTTATTTGAGATTTTCCCAGCTTCTTGGATCTGTAGATTTGTGTCTTGCCCCCAGTTTTGGAAGTTTTCAACCATTATTCCTGTGAATATTTTTCAATCCCATTTTTCTCTCTGATTTGGGACTCTAGTGATACTAATGTTGAGTTATTTGTTACTGTCCCATAAGCTCCTAGGTCTCTAATCATTTTTAAGTCTCTTTTCTCCCTGTTTTTTAGATTAGATGAATTGTATTGTTCTTTTCTCGCATTTACTGATTCTATCCTTTGTTATCTCAACTCTCCTATTCAGCCTACCTATCTAGTGTTTTATTTCTGTGATCGAATTTTCCTGTTCTGTAATTTCCATTTGGCTCTTTATCTTTGCTTAGAAAAAGAAATAGAAACAACTTCTATTTCTTTGCTGAAATCTTTTTTCATGTGTTTCAAGAGAGTTTATAATTAATTGTTAAAGTATTTTATGACAGCTACTTTAAAAAACCCTTGACAGAGAATTCAAACATCTGAGTCATGTCAACTATGGGTGTCTATTGATGGTCTTTTCTCATTCAATTTGTGATCTTTGTGGTTCTTTGTATAACAGGTGGGGGAGTTTTAACTGACTTCTGTGCATTTTTGTCTCTTTCCCTAGGAGAGTCTGGATCCTATATAATTCTTTTATTTTAGCAGGCAACCACTGTGTTCTGGTTCATCATGTGGGTTTAGCCTATTTTGTGGGTTGTGGTTCCGAAGGCAGTTTAATTTTCAGAACACTTGCAGAGTTGTTTTAGTCTTCTTGGTTTCTATGTGCCACTGGGGCTTTCGCTAATCCCTACTTGGGCTGCCTGAGGAGGCAGAAAGGGCATCCCCAGATCTCGCCAATAGAACACCCCATAATGGAGACACTGCCGAGGGATTCATCCTGCTTATGTCTGCTGGCTTCCCAGTGCCTCTCGGCAGAGGAGAGGAGAGCTGTACTGATAAGGACAGAGAGGCTTCCTGGGCCAGGCTGCCTGCTGTAGCTGGTCCTCTCTTGACAGCTCCTCCCGTACTCCTCTGGACCTGTCACTACAAAGGGCGTCCTGGGCCTGGCAGGGAAGGAGAGCTCTCCTTTATCCTCTTACATCCGGCAGGGGATCCCAATCACTCTCTGTATGGGGGATGTCAGACTCATTTGATGCTGTTAGAGTGACTCCCCTTTTGATCCAGGGATGGAATGAGCCTAGTCTGGCTGCCCTCCCTTGCTATGTTGGAGGTTAGAAAATACCAGGTCCAGGGGACATTCCTCTGGTAGGATGACCTGCTCCTGTGCTGTTCCTCCATTCCTGGGATCTCAAACCAGTTTATCTTTTCTTCTTCTTCTTTTTTTTTTTTTTAAATCACTTTTCAGAGTTCTCCTTTGGTGGTTGTATTAGTCAGAGTTCTTGAGAGAAACAGACTAACAGAATAGATAGATTGATAGATAGACAGCCTATGTAAACATACACATATCCTGTCTATATATCATAAGTGTGTAGAGATATCCATTTTTGTAGAGAGAGATGTATATATGTGGATAGATGGATACAGAGATAAAAGTATAGATATCTCTATCTAGCTCTGTGTGTATGGAGAGAGAGAGAGAGAGAAAGACTAATCTTAAGAAATTGGCTCACATGATCATGGAAGCATGGAAAGTCCAAAATCTACAGGGTAGGCTGGCAGACTGGAGACTCAGGGAAGAATTACAGTTCAAATCCAAGGGCTATCTGCTTGAAGTATTTCTTCTAGCTCAGGGGAAATCCATCTTTGTTCTATTACGACCTTCAGTTGATTGTATGAGGCCCGTATATGACAGAGAACAATCCATTTTATTCAAAGTCCACCAGTTTGTATGAAACTTCAAAAAACATTAAAAAACAACAACCACCACAACTTCACTGAAACATCTAGGATAATAGCTGACCAAAGATTAGGACACCGTGGCCCAGCCAAGCTAACATGTAAAATTAACCATCACAGTTGTCTCTTGGGCCATTTTCAGGGCTTATAATTATGCTTAGCAGGAAAGAGCAGGAGAAAATAAGTCTATATTCTCTTGACTGGACTATAAGTTAAAAAAGATCAGAGGGGCAATTTGTAGGGAGAGGGAATGAAGCTGACCCACAGAGAGAAACTGGGATGAGACCTGTGTCCCAAGTTCAGCTGCCCTGACCTTATTGGAACTTGGCCTTCCAATCACTACCTAGATGCTGCTGCTGCTAAGTCGCTTCAGTCGTGTCCGACTCTGTGCGACCCCAGAGACGGCAGCCCACCAGGCTCCCCCATCCCTGGGATTCTCCAGGCAAGAACACTGGAGTGGGTTGCCATTGCCTTCTCCAATGCATGAAAGTGAAAAGTGAAAGTGAAGTTGCTCAGTCGTGTCCGACTCTTAGCAACCCCATGGACTGCAGCCCACCAGGCTCCTCCGTCCATGGGATTTTCCAGGCAAGAGTGCTGCAGTGGGGTGCCATTGCCTTCTCCGACCTAGATGCTAGTAACCCATAAAGCCTACCTTCCCCCCTTTTCTTGTTTAGTTAGTTTGACTTGGGTTTCTGTCACTTCCAACCAGTTAAAAGAAGTGCCTGGCTGGGTCAAAGACCCAGCTACCCAGCAGCTGGTCATCCTCTCCTGATGTCAGCCCTGTTCTCCCTGCAGAAATAGGGTTGAAGTAGAGAATGAGCCCTTCACTGTGCTGGGGGTGGAGTCCCTACAGTCAGGCTGAATCAGGGGCTTTCTCAATAGAGGGCATATCAGTCTGGGAAAATGGTCATTAGGTCCTGTCTGCTGATTACACTGGGGTTGTTCCAAGGGATGGGATCAGAAAATGAGGATCCAAAATAGGCCAAGGTGTCACCATAAGGTGGCAATGTAGAGTTTCAGATTTCCTGAGAATGGCAATTTCTGAGTGAAACGTGTGTGCGGACTGTAAATCTGCAAGTTTATTGACAGACTCGTATTATCCCCAGGGCCCCAGTCCACAGCTCCTATTGCTGTGAGCCCGCATTGACTGCATCATAAGAATTTTTAAAGTATCTTAACTTTGAACCCAGGGCTATTGGATTTCCTTTGATTGCAAAGTCAATATCAATCGCTTTGCCCAGGAAAAACTGTGCATGAGAAAATATGCCCAAACCAGCTGAGTCCTTGTAACCAGACTTGCTTCTGATGAGGTGAAAAATCATTTGGAAATGGAGCCTTTCAGACTGTGCTTGACAATTGAACCTTCACGTTTCAGCTGAAAACACCGAAGGGAAAAGGGGGAAAAAAACAGATGTCCTTCTCCAGGAAAAAAAAAAAAAAGAGCCAGAGGGAAAAAAAAAAACACACCACTGTAACCTCAACTTTATTTGCGTTTTATACATTTTCTATATTTCATTTTATAAAAACAGTCAAGCTTTAACCACAAGATTTCATAGATAAGAGGGAAATGCTGGACTTTGCTTAATTCAATATTTTAGAGACATGCTCTTATGGGCAGTGAGCAAACGGCATCCCAGCCAGACCGAGACTGCTGACGACTCTGAAGAATGTGACCACGATTCACACTGGGACACCACATCTCATAACACACCGCGTGTGCAAGGGGCTGTAATTACGAAATGTTTGCATTAAGCAACGTGGGTGCCGAAATACAGATGTTCCTCATTGAGTGTAATTGGACCTGACGTGGCTTTGGCCTGCTTTATAACAGTTGCCGGAACATGCAGCCTGCTTCGGCCTGGTCCTCTGAAGGCCTGTGTTTCATAATGCCTTTACACAGGGGGAGACGCTGGGGTCCGGGGGAGCACGCGGTCATCTGTCCCTGGGCTTGCTGGAAATGCCTTTCAGCCTGCTTTGAGGGGCACCCTTCTCAGGGGCTGACCGTGAAGCTTTACTCAACAGTTTCTCTTTTTATTTGAAAGGGAAGGTCTTCTCGGATAGCTCGTCCTCCCCCAGGAAGACCGAGTGAAGGTGCCGTTTGTTTTCATGCTGCTTCATAATGTGTCCAAGATGGGCTGTCTTCTGAAACACATCAATGAAGAAAGTCCTTCTCTGAAGCTCCAGACTCTCTCTACTCACTGGCCTCTGCTCCACTACACACCCTTAGAGTCCTCAGATGCAAAAGACCATCCTCCCAGAAGTGTCAACAATCGACACAAACATACCACACACCTCCCATGTGTAAACCCTTCTGTGAAGGGAAAACTAAGATGAACACACACAGACTGGCTGTGGCATAGTGTGTAGGAACTTGTTTCCTGTTATTTAGAAAGAAATGGATGGGGATATGTGTTGAACATCTCTTCTGTCCTAGGCAATGTTCAGAAAGTCACAAAGGCCCACGTAGGTTCAAGGGGCAGGAACATCAACCCCAACACTCAGTGACAGGCGCGGCTTTGCACACGGGAAGAAGAGCCTTCCAGTGGAGGTAGGGAGGACAGGGGTTCAAAAGATGGGCTCTCAGTCAGACTATCCTCAACATTAAACCTGTATCCCTAAACTTATTCTGAAATACCCTTAGAGGCATGGATTTATCTACTATCTGGTAAAGAACCCGCCTGCCGGTGCAGGAGACATAAAAGACGTGGATTCGATCCCTGAGTCAGAAAGATTCTGTGGAGAAGGAAATGGCAACACCCTCCAGTATTCTTGCCTGGAGGATCCCATGGAGACAGAAGCCTGGCGGGCTACAGTCCATGGGGTTAAAAAGTCAGACATGACTGAAGCAACTGAGTATGTACATGTATGCGTGTATGCTATGTGTCTATTTATCTATCTACCTATTTGTTGAGTTTCAAGTAAATATTTGGTTATTCTGATTAAAGAAGAAACCATTAGCTAAATACTGATTTAAAATTAATGGGCCATTAAGATTAAAATGAGATTCTATTCAAGGTAACATGAAAACGCATTTTTACAAAGCAAATGAACCAAGACTTTAATGGCACACAAGAGAGATACAAAGGTTAGAGTGAATGCAGGAATCCCACAACCTAAGCTATACAGAAAGATGCAGTCAGACCGTCCTGGGTTTGGTGATTCTTTTTTCAAGACCCGCCATCCATCTATTGAACCTCCTGGCATTCCTAACTTCCTTGTATTTGTGCCCTTTGACTCCTCTCTTCCACTTATCTGTCCTTGGGTAACAAACCATCCAAACTGAATGCCAAATGACACAGACAGTCATTTGTTTTGCTCACAGTCTGCGCTTTGAGCAAGGCTCCGTGGGGTCAGCTCAATTCTGCTCCTCCTACTGTCAGCTGGGGCAGCTCAAAGGCTGGAGTAATTCGGAGATTAGGGGCTGGGGTCATCTGAAGACTCACTCGCTCACTCTCCTGTCCTGTGGTGGATGCTGGCCTGTCTGTGTGGCTGTCTAACTTCTTTGCATGATGGTGACCAAATTTCTAGAGCAAGCATCACAGGAGAGCAGGGGGAAGAGCATTTTAACACCTTGCCTTGAGAGCCACAGTGCCGTGTCCACCATATTCCATTGGTTAAGACGGTCACAGAGGTTCAAAGGGAGGAAACATAGACCCCCCCACTCAGCAGTAGTAGTCACAGCGGCACATTGGAAGGAGAGCTTATGGGGTGGGTTCTTTCTTATTTTTATTTTTTGGCCCCTTTGGAGCAGCATATACAGGACCTCAGTTCCCCCACAGCCTGCACCCCCTTCTGCGGAAGCCGGCTGTCCTAACCACTGGACCACTACGTGGCGTGGCTGTCACCCTCAGTGCATCAGGCTGAGAGACCCTCTGGCCACTCCTAGCTTGCAACCTCATAATTCCACCCCGGCCAAATACATCTCATTTAATATGCACATCACAGGCAGGCAGCGCCTCACGGAGGAGCCCCACCAGCAGTGGTTTCCACGTGGTGGAACAGATGACCAGCCACCAGCCCTGACCTCTGAGCTCCCAACAGATCCCCAGCAGAGGCCTGGCCTCCAAAGAGCCATTGCCAATGTGCCAGCTGCCTGCGCCTCAGAAACCACCTTCCAGGAAAGGGCTGGCCCCTACCACTGCCACCCCACCGCTCGTCCTCCTCAGAGAGGCTGCTGTTCTCACCCTCCAGGCCAAGGCGTCTCTTCTCCCCAGCCATGCCAGAGCCTTCCCTCCACCCTTCGGCTTGCTTCCGTCCTCTCATTTTCCCAATTGCAGTGTTCAGTCGGGTCTACGAGTTTCCTGCTCCCAGTGGCCCCCTCCTCCGCCTGCCACCTCCTCAGCAGAGCCTCCAGGGTAGGGGGCTGGGGTGGGGGTGGGGGTGGGGGCTGCAGTGCTTGAGCGGAACCCCATGGGGTTGCTCAGTGGAGGTGGCAGGCATCTAAGCTCCAGTGGCAGCATCCATCTAGACAGATTTATTTTTTTTCAATCCCGAAGTTTTAAATCTGAAGCTGCACGTATTTCCAGGGCATTCCTATTTTGTTTGCTTTTCCAGAAGCATTTTTGGGAAATCCTTGCCCTGGAGGAGCTCACAGTCTAGGCGGAATAGGAGATGAGTAAACAGATGACAAAACAGTAGGCAGCAAGGAGACCCCAAGATAAAGTCCTGCACCATCATTCCAGAAGCACAAAACGAGTAACTGCCACAAGGTCACACATCTAGGAAATGGTAGAGCCAAGGCTCACAACCAGATGTCTGGTGTAAAAAGCCAAGGTCATTAACACAAAACCAAGCACCTTCCTCACCTCCGCGGCAGCTTCCAGCTCTTTGAAGACCGATGAAGTGGCACAGAAAGACCGTCTCTCTGTCTCCTCCCTGTTTCTGCCTTCCACCTGGTTCATAGGTCAGGAAACAAAGGTCTAGAAGATCTGCCGTCTGAAAATCCAAGGAACAGAGGCAACAGCTTGGACCCGGAAGCTTCAGTTCCCATGTTACTTGGGGGAAGGGGATGGTGTGTGGATTCTGTGACTTTGCTGAAGACAAATGCTGAAAGGTGACTTTGCTCATTAGAGATAAGCATATTTGCTATTAAGACTCTGCCCAAGCAAATGAAAAGAGACTGGATGTTAAAGCGCTGAATTGAATTATCATCTTTATTATTCAGGTAGGCAAATCCATTTAACCAGTTAATACAGGCAGAAGAACTTTAGGTCTGGATCATCTAAAGACTTGACTCAATTTGCAAATTTTGTTTAAAATACACAGTCTCTTTCTATAACAGCAAGAATACAGTGGAGGACTGAGGGGATTTTCAAGTAATTTCAGCAACAAAAGGTTTTTATCTATTAATATTAATGTATGTATTTGACAAATATTTACTAAGTGTCCAAATATGTGCTGAGGATGGTCAGTGATACATGCCGAAGATGGAGCAGTAGAAAAGACACAACCCCTTTCTTCAGATTTTCACAATTTATTACAGGTAATTAGGAAAGAGAGTGGTTATCTGTTTACTAGACCTGTTTTATTTTCCTCCTGGTGCACAGCTGGACTGTGTTTCCCATTCTGCCTTGCAGGTGGGGTGAGGCCATGTGACCAGGTTCAGCCAGTGGAAGGTGAAAGAGAGAAATCTGTGCCACTTCAAAGCTCCCCCCATGAAATTTCCTTCATGCTTCTCTACCCCATCTCTTTCACTGTCTGCTGATTGCATCTCTACACCCAGGATGGTCCTGGGAGCCATTGTGCAAAGGGCAGTACTTTCAAAAGCTGGGTCCTTGAATGACTGGCTGCATGGAGCACATCACCCTCCCAGCCCTGGCTGCTGATTCAGTTTTACAAGAGTGAGGAGCGAATTCCTATTGTGTTAAGCAGTGAGATTTGGAGGTACCTCTGTTGAAGCGCTCCCTTAACATTAGTATTAACACTACCTTTGTTAATACTCTGAGGCTTTCCAGGTGGAGCTGGTGGTAAAGAACCTGCCTGCTAGTGCAGGAGACTTAAGAGATGCAGGTTCAATCCCTGGGTCAGGAAGATCCCCTGGAGAGGGGCATGGCAACTAATTGCAGCATTCTTGCCTGGAGAATACCATAGGCAGAGAAGCCTGTGGGCTGCAGTCCGTAGGGTTACAAAGAGTTGGACATTATTGAAGCGACTTAGCACAACACAAAAAATACTCTAGACAGTTGCAATGCAGTTAGGAAAGTGTTGACGTGTGGGTATATGTAAAATTTTGTAGAATACTAAGGAGTGGAATTACCTCCTTTTGAGACCAAAGGACTTGAAAATTTTTCTGTTAAATGAAGGAGTTGTTGGTGGAGAGGATGTGTCAGAGAAGACTCCTCAAAAGGAAAGATGACATTTAAAATGTGCTTTGAAGAGGGAATTGTATAGTTCCAGGCAGTGACCGGGGGAAGGGCATTATGAGCAGAGGGAACAGCCTTTGAACAGACTTTGGGTCTGAAAGTGCATGACATGTTCATGAAATGGCACTCTTTCCTGCAGGACTAGAATTAAATCTGCCCAGTTGAGACAGGAGGGAAAGAGGTTGAGACTCTATAATGCAGAGTCATGGATGGCATGGGAGAGTCTCTCTGAAACTAATGAGAAGGCAGGGAAATGTTAAAACAATGAAGAGGGCAACAAATAAGACTGGTATTTCATCTCAGTAAGATAATGCTAATACCTGGGTATTGTGGATTAAAGTAGAAAGAGGCATTTAGAGAAATTAAGTTATCTTAATTCAGCACTTTACTTTTTCCATGACTATTTTCCACCAGACAGAAAATTATTTTACAATTCAGTTAAATTGAGGAATGGGTGGGAATGGTCAACTCAATATTCTAAACCAGCTACAAAATATTGTTTGGCATGAAGTTAACAAGACGTTTTGATTTGTGGGTGGTTAAACTTAACCCTAGTTGAGTCAGTATTTTATTGACTCTTTGGCAAAGCATGATTTCATATTTTTGAGAAAAATGGACCTCACAACTTTCACATGAAATCGGAGGATTTCTTGGCCCTCCAATCGTTCTTGCTAACTTGAGTTTCAATACTTTTATGTAAAGGAATCAAAAACATTTAAATCAAATTTCCTTTTGAGGAGACATCAACTTGAAAATGATGGGAAAAGTGGATTGGCAAAATGTGTTAAGGGACTTGGTGGGCAAAAATTATTTGGGGGGAAAATAGATATTTTGAAAGGTTCACAGTGAAAGCAAAACATAAGAGAGTTCACCTAAGTCCCGATCCAAATGCCAAGAAATCCGACCCTGAGACCACTACCTTTCCTTGAATTTCAATATCATCTGAAACCCAAAGGAGAATCTAATGATTTTGTTCAGTTGGAACGGATTTTCCTCACCTACTCGTCACTGTGTGAGGATTAGCAGCCAAGAAAAATCCCATTTTGCAGGACTCTCTCTGTGGTAAGCGGCCTCCAAGGTGGCCCTCAGTGGTCCAGCTCTCCTGGTTCACACCCTTGGGCAGTCCCCTGTCCCATAGCAGGGTTACTCTGTGTGGCCAGGAGCAGACAGTGAGAAAGATTAGGTCATAAACGACAATGGCTTCCATCGTGGGGACTGGCTGCCTACTTACTCTGGGGGAAGCTAGAGACCATGTTGTGGAGAGGCTCATGTGGCAAGAAATCCAACAGCCAGTGAGGAGTACCCAGTGAAGAACATGACCGCCTGCAATAAATCATGTCAGTGAACTTGGAAGTGCCCAAGTTCAGAGCCTGCAGCCCCAGCTAACAGCTTTGTTGCAACCTCATGAGAAGCGCTGAACCAAGAGCACTTGGCTAAGATACTCCCGGATTCCTGACTCTCAGACACTGTAAAATAATGAATGTTTGTTGTTCTAATCAGCTAAAATTTGAGGTAATTTGTTATACAGTAATAGCTAACTGGGGCTTCCCAGGGGGCGCTAGTGGTAAAGAACCTGCCTGGCAGTGCAGGAGAGGTAAGAGACACAGGTTTGATCCCGGGGTCGGGAAGATCCCCTGGAGGAGGGCACAGCAACCCACTCCAGCATTCTTGCCTGGAAAATCCACCAGGACAGAGGAGCCTGGCAGGCTGCATTCCATAGAGTCGCACAGAGTTGGACATGACAGAAGTGACTTAGCACAACAGCTAAATAATATGCCTTCTACTATCAGAGTATTCCACAAGAGGCTTCCCTAGTGGCTCAGATGGTAAAGAATCTGCCAGCAATACAGGAGACCCAGGTTTGATCCCCGAGTCAGGAAGATCCCATGGAGAAGGGAATGGCTACCCACTCTCATATTCTTGTCTAGAGAATTCCTTGGACAGAGGAGCCTGTCCATGGAGGGCTATAGTCCATGGGGTTGCAAAGTCCTATCCACGGTTGGACAGGACTGAGCGACTAACAGTTTCACTTCTATGGTCTGAAAGTATTCAGTAATATTTGTTATAATGTCCTCTTTGACAAATAATTTACAAGGGCTCTTTTTTAGTTCGTAAATGTGTATTGTGTTGGTTTTGAATTTTACAGCATTGTGGTTAGAGGGTTATCTCTATGATATTCATTTTTTTAGTATTTGTTGAGGCTTCCTTTGGGCTTGATATCTACTAAATGCTTGCAAATATTCTGTGTGAGTATGAAATGCGTACATATTCTGTTTTTTGGATGCAAGGTTCTATATATGCTCACCAGCTCAAGTTTGTGGATGTATTTATTGGTCGAATTTTCCATATATTCTTTTTTGGTCTCTTTTGGTCTTTCCATTTCCAATAGTTATATGAAAATCTCCATTATGATTATGAGTGTGTCAATTTCCAACTAAACTTCTAAAGCTTTTTCCTGGTTGAGCAAGTGCATATTCATTTATTTAAATTTGACTGTGTTAAAAAATCATTATTGAAGGACACATAGTTAAGCATTATATTAAACAGAAGCCCAGAAAAAAAAAAATCAAGATCGTTATTTTGGGAAAACCTTTCTCCTCAAATCTTGTAGGGTAAGTACACACCATTTCAGTGTTATGTATCTCCTTATCCAGAGATCAATTTCTTCATCTGCTTCTCACTCCAGCTCCAGTCTCCAGGAAGTAAATGCTCATTAACTCAAATTACATAATCATTTATATTTGGAATAGTGATCTAAATGCCAAAAAAAAGGATCATCATTTTATTATTAATAGTGATTTTTACACAAAACAACAAGAGAATTCAGTTAATGAAAAAACTCATTTCTCAGGTGCTCTGATTTCGCATGACTGTACCGTACAACAGTGAAGAACAAATCTGTTCAACAAAAACAGTGAGTGTGTGCTAAGTCTCTTCAGTCGTGTCCGACTCTTTGCGACTCTATGGACTGTAGCCCTCCAGGCTCCTCTGTCCATGGGATTCTCCAGGCAAGAACACTGGAGTGGGTTGCCGTGCCCTCCTCCAGAGGATCTTCCCCACCCAGGGACTGAACCCACCTCTCCTGAAGTTCCTGCGTTGCGGGCAGATTCTTTACCACTGAGCCTGGGGAAGCCCCAGTGAAAATAGTGCCAGGTCCTAAATATTAGTCACTTACTTTTAGCAAGATCCTATACAACCAATTCTAGTCTAATAATGAATAGATTTGGCAAAGTCATTTAATGCTTACTGAAGCAAACCCAGACTCTTAATATTATTACTAGTGATTTTATTATTATTTCTCCTACTGTTGTACCCAGGAATAACAATGATCAATTCCTAGGCTCTCATTTACTAAACATACTTCATTGTTAAAATTGTTTTCACTTCTACATGAGTCAAGTCTCTCATGTCCTCCCTCTGCTCTCTCTACAATAAAAGCTCATTAGGCGATTGCTTGTCTTCCTCTTCTATTGCTGTACCCCCTACACCTAGCCCTGTGCATACTGAACACGTGTCGGTCAAAGATCTGCATGACTGAAGGTTTCAACATGCCTCTTACCTGGGCCACTCGTGCCCGGTTTTAAAGGCTGTATGCGTGGCAGTTGTTCTGACAGCTCTTGGTAAGGGAACGGCCTGGCCTGCATCTCCCCATGTCCCGTGCTTCACTGCGGCACCCGTGAGAGTCAGCTCTAGGGCTGGCGGGGACAAGAGAAAACAGAAGAGGCTGTTTCAAGTCTTGAAAGTGAAGCTCTAATTATCTTGAAACAAGTCGTCCAACAGAGAACAAATGGTGATTATCCCCAAATAAGAGGTCTCCTCTCCAGGCCTCTAATTTACAGGACCCATAACATAATCTGGTTTCTGCAAGATACTTGAAAAGAGGCTTTGTTCACCTGGGTGACCTAACCCCAAGGGAAGGAGCAGAGGAATGAGGCAAACCATTATGAATCAAAGAACCAGAGCAGGAGAGGAAAACTGGACAGCCTCTGGAATTAACCACAGGCGTCATTCTCCCTGGATTGCTAGCATCCTCAAAGCCTGGCTGTCGGCCTCAGGGGCCAGCTGCCTCTCTCCTTGGAGCCCACTGAGTGGCTGCCTTGCTCATTCAGTACACCCACCAGGCAGCTGGCCCGATGCTGGTTGTCCCTCACCAGCTCACAGTCCGCTTAAGTGCGAGAATGGACACAGAGATAAGTTTTCTTTATCTTTTTTCCAAAGATTGATTTTAAAAAGCAATTTCAATTCTTAGGTCCACAGTCAATTCTTAAGCATATAAAATAATGATAAAGGGCCTGGATTCCAGACTCAGATGGAACCAAGCTCCTCCAATCTTGTCTCAGCTGGCCTGCCACCTTGGAAAAGTAATTCACCTCTCTGTGCTTCCATTTCTTAGTTCTAATACAGGGAGAGTAATAGAGGCAATCTCATAGTGACGGTGTGAAGATTTAAGAGTTGGTGCTTGTAACATCCTTAGCATAGCACCTGGCACGTAGTTATGAATGGTGTGTCCCATGCTGAGTTACAACGCCAACTGTCTCTGTCTAGATACCACTTAAATACTTCCTGGACTCTTTCAGAGGCCCATGAGGAAGAAAAGTGGAAGAAAAGAGGCTCCACTCCTTCTCCTGAATAATTTTCATGGAACATGGGAACTCTTCGGACCCATTTGGTGAAGTTTCTGGGCTCTCACAACTGAAGGCCAAGTAAAATCCACTGTAGAGGTTTTTACCTAAGGATGTAAAGATCAGCTGGCCAGAGACAAAGGATGAGAATGAAGAAAAAAGGCTTTGAAGACAGGCAAGTGAAGCGCCTAATCCCAGTTTTGTACTTGACCATCTATGCCACCTTGGGCAACATATGTGCCTTGGAGCATCAGTTTCCTCTTCTGTAGAATGGGATGATGATATGTGTCTTTTGGTTTGGTAAGCCTTGAACAAGCTAATGATTGCAAAATGCCCAGGATGGTCTCTGATTCAGAATAAGCGGTTAATGAATGCATTCCTTACTTTAAGATGTAGAAAGATACAAAGTGAAAGTGAAGTCGCTCAGTCGTATCTGACTCTTTGCGACCCCGTGGACTCTAATTCCAAATCAAGTTTTGTTTAACAAGAAATAGGAGCATGCAGAAGTCATAGTCTATAGGAAAGCAGTGTTTTATCTGCCATTTGTACCTCAGGTACCCTTGAACATAATAAGGGTTAGTGAGCAGTTGCCCACTCAACAGTTAGTTCACCTAGTACCTTGGGCCTATGCATCTCCTCCCTGGGCCTCAGTTTCCTGACCTGCATCAAGGTGGTGACCTCTATAGGGACTCTTCAGTCCCAAGTGACTTTGATCTAGTGACTGGACGGATCTGTAGCTGCATGGGTGCATAGAACCATGGTGTGCCTATTAGAAAATTCAATACTGAAGCCTTCTCTCACAGCTCTGAGCTATAAACAGAGAGCAATTCATAGCCTCCTGCAAAGAAGATCTTACTGTTGATAACAACTAGAGTCTAAATGGAGCCTTCTGGACCCAAATTCTTTATGGAGTGCTCCAGGGGAAATGAATGTGATAAACAGGGAGTGGGGTGGGCATGTGAGGATCTGTTAGAATTTTGTAAAATGCAAATCAGACTATCAGGGTCTAAGCTCCTAAATCAAGTTGCAACAGCTTCTGACACTCCCTTCCTGACTGTCCTATCCCTGGTTCCCTAACTACGACCAAGACTTGATAATTCAGTTGCAACTGCCACCAAGTTATGGGAGAACTCAGCAACAGGGTCCCTTCCCCACAGAGAGATGACGATAGCCCTTGTCTCCTACTTCTTGGTGTGGGCACAGTGTCGGACAGCCTACACACCAATTGAGCCCGTGCTGCGCTCTGTGCCACTAAGTCCTCCTAGAATGTCCTGAGGCTGGTCTGTGGGATTCATGAAGCATCTATTAAGTGCTTGACACTGAGCATTGCCAATATGAAGAGGTAGGGAAATAAACCTAACTCCTCCAAATCTAGAAAGTGATAGGTGTGAAAGTGAAAGCATTAGTTGCTCAGTCCTGGCTGACTCTTTGTGATCCGATGGACTGTAGCCCTCCAGGTTCCTCTGCCCGTGGGATTTTTCAGGCAAGAATACGGGAGTGGGTTGGCATTCCCTTGTCTAGGGCATCTTCCTGACCCAGGGATTGAACCTGGGTCTCCTTCATTGCGGACAGATTCTTTACCGTCTGAGCTACCAGAGAGGTCCAGAAAGTGGCATACTATGGTGAGAAATACATTAGGTGTGTTGGAGAGGAATGTGAGTTCCATCACGGTTCCTGTCTTAGCTCCAGCTGCTATAACAAAACACCATAGACTGAGTGGCTTAAACAACAGAATTTATTTCTCACAGTTCTGGAGGTTGGAAATCTAAGATCAAGGTGCTGGCTGATTTCTTCCCTAGTGAGAGCTCTCTCTGTGGCTTACAGATGGCCATCCTCTTGCTATGTCATCTCTTGATGGAAAGGGAACACCTTCTTTGATCTCTTCCTCTAAGCACACTAATCCCATCATTAGGACCCCACCTTCATGATTTAATCACCCCCAACAGTCCTTAACTACTAACACCATCACATTGGGAGTTAGGGCTTCGATATATGAATAGGAGGTAGGGTATAGAACTCACTCCATCATTTAGTTGCTAAGTAGTGTCTGACTCTCTGTGACTCCATGGACTGTAGCCCATCAGGTTCCTCTGACCTTGGGATTCTCCAGGAAAGAATACTAGGGTGGGTTGCCAGGGGATCTTCTAGATCCAGGGATGAACTCGAGTCCCTTATGTCCCCTGCATTGGTAGACAGATTCTTTACCACTAGCACCAGTGGTCCTATGGTCCTACGGTGATTGATTTAATCACCTGCTTTCTCTACCAAACAAGACGTTCTTTACGGCCAAGAGACTGGTCTCATTCATCATCAGAGCCTCAGCACCTAGCAGAATGCCAAGTTCATGGCAGATGTCCAATAAATCATTGTTGTGTGAATGAATAAAATGTGGTCTCAAGCAGGTTATTTCACCTCTCTCTGGTCCTCAGATTATTCTTCTGTAAAACCAGGACTGTGGTGAAGATGAAATGAGGGGGTGGATTTAGGGTTGGATTCACCAACACTGGGCCTGACATATGACATTCTTTTTTGCCCTTAGTTTTCATCAGAAAGCCCAGACTGATACACAAGGCATGAATGCAAAAGAAGATGAAGCTGAAGATTGTGTAATCTGAACACAAAGGTTTAGGGAAGGATTATGGAGTTGGTTGGACCTTTGCAGGGAGCAAACTCACTACTGGTGTTTATAGGATTATTATCTCACACCATTTCTCACATTCGGAAAGTTTTATTGTGGCAAAATATACAGAAAATTTACCATTTTAATCCTTGGTAATGTTCAGTGGCATTAAACACATTGACATTGTTGGGCCGCCATTACCACCGTCTGTCTCCAGAATTTTTCATCTTCTCAAATGGAAACTCTGTCCTCATTCAACAGAAACTTCTGATCCCCTCTCCCCCCAGCCCCTAGTAACCATCATTCCAATGTCTCTATGAATTTCACTACTCTGGGTACCTCATATAAGTGGAATCATATAGTATTTGTCTTTTTGATACTAGCTTATTTCTCTTAGCATCATGTCCTCAAGACTTAATCCATATTGTAGCATGTGGTGGAAAGTCTTTCCCCTTTTTAACAGCTGAGTAATATTCCATTGCATGTATATACCACATTTTATTTATTCATTTATCCATCAATGGTCATTCAGGTTGCTTCTACTTTTGGCTTTTGTGTACAATGCTATTGTGAACATGGGTGTACAAATATCTTTTTGAAAGCATGCTTTGGATTCTTTGGGGAGTATATCTAAAAGTGAAGTTGCTAGATCATACAGAAAGTCTATGTTTAATTTTCTGAGGAGCCACTATACTGTTTTCCACAGTGGCTGCACCATTGACATTCCCACCAGCAAGGCACAAGGGTTCTAATTTCTCCCCAAGCTCATGAACGTTTGTTATTTTTGTCTTTTTGTTTTAGAATAGCTATCCTAATGGCATCTCCCAAATGTTAAAGCATTACTTTAGCAGTCCTCAAAAATCTTTGTCTAAATTCACCTAGCAAGTATTCATTTACAGCTCCCAATGTTTGGACACCATTAATGTGATAAAGTAGTGAATAAAGCAAATTCTCTTTGCTTGGGAAGCTGACATTCTCACTGGGAGAGAAAATGTTAGCAAATCTAAATAGACAACATGTCAGATGCCGATGTGTTCTGTGAAGAACAATAAATCTCACGGAGAGGGTTCAGCATGACCACAGGGTAGGGGAGGAGGCGAGGACATAAGATTTTAGATTAGTTTGTAATGGAAGCCTGATTCTCTGAAGACTCCATTTGAGAATTAATGAAACCGAAGCTTGGAGTGGGTATGTGACTTGGGGAAGTTTGGGCAGCAAGAGTAGGAACTCAGGGTCAGCTGTCCCTTCGAGACAACTCAACAAACTGCACACTTACTATCTGTGGACTTCTATGTCTGTGTGTTATTCTTCCAAAAAAAGTTTAAAAATTATTGTGTGCTCTATTTCAGAATTTGTCATCTTTCAAGGATACCACTCTGTCTGTCTCTCATTAATTGAGGAGGACTAAGGAAGTGATGTTTGGCATTCAATCGGCAAAAAGACTCAAATCAAAATGGTTTGGAACCACTGGATGACACAATGGACAGCTTCCTGGAAGGGAGCCATAGGTGCAGCAGCGGTGATCTTGGCTATTCCCTTTGATTGCCTACTGGGCTTTGTCCAGGGTCCAGCTCCTTGCCATTTTAGCTGCTGAGTCCAGCAAAAGAAATCTGGTTCTCACAGACCACTCAGGAGACTGCAAACGGCCAAGGGCTTTCCCCCTTTCTCCAATCCCTCTCCCAGCCAGCATATCTGGCCTCATATCACTGGGCAAACCCAGGGGAGACACAGTTTCCTAAAGAGATGAATCATTGTTAGGGCTGTGAGGTTACCAGGGGGGGTCAAGGCAGTCACTCAGAAGTTGCAATAAAGTTTGGAATCTGAAATAAAGCCCTCCCCATGCTCAGGAAATCGAATGGCTGCCCACAAAGGTGTCTGCAGACAAACTCTCTGCGGGTCACCAGCCTGTGCAGGCGATGACCAATTGACTGCTTCTCTAAAGCACTTGTGGCTGCTGCAAATGATTTACCAGGGGGTCCCCAAGGTTCATGTCCTGCTGAAAGACTGACACAGTGACAGAAGCAGATGTTCAGATAAGATCTCGTGGTGGGGTGAGCACAGGAGCAGGAACAAAATATTTAGGAGCCTTTCCTCATGGTAGAGCCAACTGGAGTATCAGACTCTATACTCATTCATTCATTCACTCACAGTGGCTTATTTGTACCAACTGTGCCAGACACAGAATACATTGTTGCAGAAGACATGTCTCCACTCCCAGGGGTCCACCCTTTTTAGATGGGGGGATCAGCGTGTTCACTGTCCCCTGTAACAGGGGGACAAGTGTGACACTGGAGGGAAGCATTTGGGGCTGGGGACACAAGAGATGGTTTGGGTGTATGTGAGGTGGGCAAAGGAGGTGTCTCAGCAGTGGTGAGAGTTGGGGTAAGTTTGGAAGGGACAGCATGTTCAAGACACAGTGACATGAGCTCTTGGTGCATTTGGTAGGGAGGATAGAGAAGGAGTGGAAGAAAACAGAACCCCGGTTAGGGAAAGCTGTGATACCAATCGAAGATGAGACAGAAGAGCACTGTGAGTATGGAAATGGCACGGTAAGATTTGTGTTTTAAAGTGACTGATTCCAAGAAGGAATATCAGAGTAAACAATGGCATCATGGAGACCAGAGAGGAGCATGGTCTAGGGCAGGTCAGGGGCTTGATTGCTGAGATCAGAGATGGATAAAGAGATAAGTTTGAAAAAGTATAGTTGACATACCTTGAAAATGACTGAGAGGAGTCCAGGATGTGTGGGGAGGTGGCAAGGCCACCATTGGAACCAGGAGGAGTGGGTTTGGGGACAGGGCAGGATGACCTCAGGTATGGACATCTAGATCAGAGGAGAGGCCGTTGGCAGTAGCAGGATGATACTGTGGGTCATGGACCTGGTGTTCAGAGGCCTATGGCAGGTGTAAGATGGCGCACTAGTGGGGACCCAGCACTTGTGATTGACATGACCAAATCACTCTGGCACAGTGGTCAGCAAGAAATTATAAAGCCAAGGGCTACCCTGGTTGGCTCAGTGGGAAAGAATCTGCCGGCCAATGCCAGAGATGCCGGATCATCCCCTGGTCCAGGAAGATCCCACATGCCGCGGAGTGACTAAGCCCAGGGGCCACAACTACTGAGCCTGTGCTCTAGAGCCCAGGAGCCACAACTACTGAGCCCACATGCCCTAGAGCCTGTGCTCTGCAGCAAGAGAAGCCACTGCAATGAAAAGCCTGCATACTGCAACTAGAGAGTAGCCTCAGCTTACCACGACTAGAGAGAAACCTGCAGCAATGAAGACCCAACACAGCCAACAAGAAATAAATAAAAGTAATAAATCCTTTAAAACAAGAAATTACAAAGCCAAGTGCAATTAAGGTGATATCTGTTTGTGTTTCTGCTCCGGCACTCTGGACTGCGTTTTCACGATCTAGAGAGAGGGGACCATCCTAGGATATAGACTTCCCGCTTTCTTAGCCACAGAAAGGGTAGAGTGGCTGTAACTGCCTGTCCCCATGTCTGACTCCCTCCCTGAACTCTTTACGAGCCAAGAAACATGTTTGGTTCACTACTGGATCCAGAGCACAGCACAATACCTGCGCTGCCAGGCACGCCATAAATACCTGCTGAATGGATGAGGATGGGGCGTCTGGAAGAAAGGTTGGTGGATACGTGGCCCTACTCCTGACGTCAGGAAAACAACTTGGAGAGAGTTATGAGTGTGGAAGTCATCAGCATACCATGGTCAGCATCCAATACATGTAGATGAAACGGAATCTGCTCCAGATTCTTTCCTGCAGATTCCTGGCCGTGAACCTTCTGCCTTTCTGCAGTATCCCTTCCTCTCTCTACACGGCCATGCCTTCCCTCTGGCATTGACCAGCTTTGGGTTTCACCTAAAGGTAAAATCTGATCCCAGTTCCCTTGAGACAACAGATGAGTTTTTATGTCTCTTGCTTCTCCCCAGAAAGGCAACATTGGGTAGGGAAGAGGTCATAGGTTTTGATGGTGAGCAGATATGGGCTGGGACCTGGGTCCACCTCCATCAACAGTGGTTTTGAAGAGGTGTATTCACCACTCTAGGCCTTGGGCCTCTCCTTATAGAATGGGGATATGTAGACTTGGTAGCAAGGGTACCTGTAGGCTTGGTAGCAAAGCGGGAAAGCAAGCAGGATTTGGAGTTGATAGTGCTTCCTTGACCCCAGGCAAGCGACTCCTAGCTGTCTGTCAGTTGTCTCAGTGGGAACATTAGCAGCAGCATCCTCATTGGTTATTATGAGATGTTGATGAGTCTGTGTCCTGCTCCTAGTCAATATCTCTATGTGTCAGCAACTGCTACCATTTAGACTGTTTAGTGGGAATATTATATATGTAGATTCCATGGCACTTAGTAGGTGCCCATGAAATCCAGAATTTCCCCCTAATTACTAAGGTTGAACGATACAATTTGCTGTCTACTCTTCACCAATACACCTAATCATACAAGAATTTATCACTGCACGCCAAGGTCATTGGAAAATGTAGAAGCAAGTTCACTGAGGAATATGGAAGGCTGCTAGGAACGTTGGAATATACAGTAAATGCGGTGGGAGGAGCTGAATTCAAACCCCAGTTTCACAATGCCCTACCTTCAAAATGCTTATCCTCTTTAAAAAAAAATTAATTTGTTTATTTTAATTGGAGGCTAATTACTTTACAATATTGTGGTGGTTTTTGCCATACATCGACTTACTTAAGGAGTCTTGCTCCTCTGAGCATCAGTTTCCTCGTCTGTTTAATGGGGATAGTAATTCTTACCCTCTTAAAAATGGCCGTGAAGGTTGCAAACTTCACAAAGGATGGTATGGAGCTGATTCTCCTGAAACAGGCTGAGATGGAGGAGTCATAGAGCAAAGGTGCTTGTGCTCTAAAGATCAGTGCCTCTGACCGGAAGAGGGTGCAGCAGCTCAGGGCAGAGAAGGCACATTGATTCAGGTCTGGCAGAGCCTCGGTCAAGCAGCGAAGGGGCCCGGCATTAGCATGGCCCAGGGTCCTGAGTCAGCACACCTAGGTCTTCACTTCCCTGCCCTCCTCAGCCTCCATATCCTCAAAGGGCTAGGGTGTGACCTCTAGATCAGATCCGGAACGAGCTGATAGCCGGGGACCTTTTGAACAGCAAGTCCTGCCTTGAAGTGGGCTCTGGGTGGCACCTCTCCTTGTCTACCATCCAAGGGGAGCTCTAGGCATAGGACAGGTATCAGTTAAGATCACTGAATCTTAACCTGATTGTGTTTGGGGAATATTAGCAACTGCTATCACCCTTTTAGAACCCCCCAAACTATTAAAACCATTGTCTGTTTATCCCTTCCTGAACTGCAGCAGAAGATCTATCAATGATCTCCATTCCCATGTCCAGTTACTGCTGCTCCCCCTGGAAGATGTGGCTTCATCTGGCTTATGTGCCAGAGAGGCTGTGCTCCTGGGCTCTGTTGGGCTCTCATAGTTTCAGTGGTCAAATCCTTCTCAGTAACAAACATCCTGGAATAAAGCATGGCAGAGGGCAACGTGGAGTATCTCTTCACCCTAATCTACACCACCACCACCACTACCACACACCCACCACACCGCAAACCCCACAATATCCAGCCCCAGTGAACCAGGGCCCCCAAATCAAAAACATATCATTCCAAACCCGTACCGCAAGCATGCGCACCCAACCTATAATCTCCCAAACAGGCCCAGTATCCAACAGTTTGGGTTTGAGAAAACCCCAAGCCTGTTTTGGCAAACCGTTCGAATCATTCAGTTCACGCCTAATTTAAAGGAAATTCAATCCATGTGTTGCTGATTTATTCGCCATTGGATCCTCAGAGCAGTGCCATTCAAGAAGCGTTTTCTATCTTCCAGTGCTGTATCTCATGCAGATAGTTGCCACACCACACAAAGTAGCAGTTCTTCTATTCCGGAGGGGTGGTAGAAGTGGGGATCATCCTTTTAGAAAAAGTGCATGCATGCCAAACTGTATCGAATTCCAAAAGGCTTACAGGCTTTCCCAAAGCCAGGTGAAGAGGCTCAACTCTAGAAGCCAGAGTTTGGAGACCAACACTGTCTTAGAAAAATCAAGGGGGAAATCCTAGCAAAGCGAGGTTGAGTCATCATCCTGTTGCCGACAAGGTGTGCTACCCCAATCATAAAACACCTGTGTACCCACCTGCTCCTCCAGGGTCTCTCAGAATGTTGCCTTATTTTTGTTAAGTATGGCTAATAATACCCTGCGCTGCTCTTGTGAGGATTAAACAATAATAATAACAACAATAAGGTGATACGTGATCATCAGTCAGGGTTGGGAACACCCAACTCAATCACAACATTTCTGATTCTTCAGCTCTCGGACATCACCTGGTCACCTTCCCTGGATCTGAACACCTTCCAGACTCCTCGGTCACACTTTTGGAAGTCAGTTTCCTGGATTACCCCTCAAAAAGTCTGGTGGCTCAGTGATGAAGAATTCACCTGCCGATGCAGAAAACATGAGTTCAATTCCTGGTCCAGGAAGATCCCAGAGGCTGCGAAGCAACTAAGCCGGGGCACCGCAATGACTGAGCTTGTGCTCTAGAGCCTGAGAGTCCCAACTACTGAGCCCACAGGCCACAGCGACTGAAGTCCTGTCCTCCGCAGCAAGAGACGCTGCCCTAATGAGAAGCCTGTGCTCCACAACTGGAGAGCATCCCCACTCTCTGCAGCTAGAGAAAAGCCCGAGCAGCAGTGAAACTCTGAGCACCAACGAAGAAGACCCAGCATGGCCAAAAATAAGCGGTCTGAGCTCATCAATCGTGCATTTTTAAAATCCTATAATGTGGACGGAGGAGCCTGGAAGGCTGCAGTCCATGGGGCCGCTGAGGGTCAGACACGACTGAGCGACTTCACTTTCACTTTTTACTTTCATGCATCGGAGAAGGAAATGACAACCCACTCCAGTGTTCTTGCCTGGAGAATCCCAGGGATGGGGGAGCCTGGGGGGGCTGCCGTCTATGGGGTCGCTCAGAGTCGGACACGGCTACAGTGACTTAGCTAGCAGCAGCAGCAGCGTAAAAGTAACATCTGTTCCTTTTAGAATCAAAAATGACCAAAGGTAAAAACTATGCAGCAGAAATTGAAACTCTTCCACCATTTTCCCATCCAAAGAAGCTGTTGGTAGTTTTATGTCTTTGTAATGGGTAATATCAATGCAAATACATCCTCCAAGTTTCTCCTCTAGGCCTTGTGTCCAGTGAGGTCACATTTACTAAATTAACCTTCAGGGCCTCCGTCTCCCAGTCTCCCTGAGCTCTCCTAGGGAGCCTGGGGTGGGGGTCTCAGGTGAGCTCAAGACAGAGCCCCTGTGTTCTGTTGCCCTGTGCCCACCACTCTGGGCCCCAGGGAGAAACATCTCTAGGTTAGTGCCCACCTTGGCCGCTGCTCTCCATTCTGTGTCTGCTGAGACAGTGGTGACATCTGGACCAAAAGCCAGTCTCCTGAGACAACCAAGGGATCCTGAGTTCCCAGGTCCTTCTCCAGAGCTGGGCCAGGGTACTGGGCAAAACAGTAGGACAGGTTTTCTCCACTGGAACTGGCCCTGAGCTGCCTGAGGTCAGACAGAGTCCTCAAGCACTGCTCCTGAGGGCTCCTGGGGCTGGCCAGCGGGCTGCAGGTCCTTTGCTGCCCTCCTCACGCCCCTACCCCATTTCTTTCCCAAATCTCCTCTTTGATGTTTCATTTCATCCACTGAGAAAAGCTCATGCCATTGGACACATGTTTAATGAACTCATCTCACGTAGAGACACGTCTAAATCCCAGGAGTTAGGGGTTCAGCTGGAGTCCAAGTGATCTTTATGAAACTGGGATCATATTTCATACACATTCTAGCATCATGCATATTCGTGCTTGATATCAAAACTCTCCTAAAGCATGACTTTTAAATGTGATGATTAGTACTCTTGCATCTAGTTCTTTGACCACAGTTTATTTAAGGAATACCATACTTTTGGACTTTCAAGGTTCTTTTGTGTGTTTATAAAAAGTGCTGCAATAAATGCTTCTGTAAATCTATGTGTTCATGCAGGCCATCAAGAGTCCAGGGGCTCCTCCATCTCTCTCTGTGACCGGCAAGACATGTGCCCTCCAGAAAGAATGACATTCTAATTCATAAGTGGGTTTTCTCCACGGTCTCCTTCACTTTTCCAACTCTTTAAACTGAAACTCAAATTTTTATTAAAGCATCTATAACTCAAAATTTTATCTAAGAAGGAAAGACATGCCCTCAATGAATTGTCAAGGTCAAACCCTTATAACAAGGATTGCAAACTGCTGGCCCCTGGGCTGAATCTGGTTCAGACATTGATGTTGCTCGGCCAAGCCTACCACTTGAATTCAGATTTGAATCCCCGTCAGGCACACCCCAGTGGGCCCTGTTGTCGCCACACCCCATGTCTTACATCGTCATTGCATTGTGTTGCAGGATTTGGCTTCCAAAGTCTTTTGAGTTGCCTGCCTCTGCTTTACAGCTCAGCCAACTACTCTCATCTTTCCATGTAGACTTCCAATTAATGAATCAATTAGTCCAGCTGATCAGGTGTTTAGTGAGCCCTCCTGTGTGCTGACTGCTGCATGCGGTGCTGAGGGTGCAGCTGTGAACAGCAGATCTGGGATTTCACGGAGTCTGTAGACAGGGGAAGCCAGACAATTAACACACAGACATGTGCCTCAACGGACAAGAGAATCCTTAGTCATAAGAAGGGCTGTGATGAAAATAAAGCAGGGTGAGTGCTAGAGAGACGTGGAAAGGATATTTGGGAGCTTGAGGAAGCCTTCTCCAAGGATGTGGTGTGTAAACTGGGGCCTGAAGGAGCCAGCTTGTGCAAACCTGTAGCTAAACAATGAGATGCTCTGGATGGGGAGAGGTGAGAGAAACCAAATAATGGACACAGTCCTCACCTTGGGATACACAAAAATAATAAAGGCTGGTGCAGATGACACCACCCTTATGGCAGAAAGTGAAGAGGAGCTAAAAAGCCTCTTGATGAAAGTGAAAGAGGAGAGTGAAAAAGTTGGCTTAAAGCTCAACATTCAGAAAACGAAGATCATGGCATCCGATCCCATCACTTCATGGGAAATGGATGGGGAAACAGTGGAGACAGTGTCAGACTATATTTTTGGGGGCTCCAAAATCACTGCAGATGGTGATTGCAGCCATGAAATTAAAAGACGCTTACTCCTTGGAAGAAAAGTTATGACCAAACTAGATAGTATATTCAAAAGCAGAGACATTACTTTGCCAACAAAGGTCTGGCTAGTCAAGGCTATGGTTTTTCCTGTGGTCATGTATGGATGTGAGAGTTGGACTGTGAAGAAGGCTGAGTGCCGAAGAATTGATGCTTTTGAACTGTGGTGTTGGAGAAGACTCTTGAGAGTCCCTTGGACTGCAAGGAGATCCAACCAGTCCATTCTGAAGGATATCACCCCTGGGATTTCTTTGGAAGGAATGATGCTGAGGCTGAAACTCCAGTACTTTGGCCACCTCATGGGAAGAGTTGACTCATTGGAAAAGACTCTGATGCTGGGAGGGATTGGGGGCAGGAGGAGAAGGGGACGACCGAGGACGAGATGGCTGGATGGCATCACGGACTTGATGGATGTGAGTCTGAGTGAACTCTGGGAGATGGTGATGAACAGGGAGGCCTGGTGTGCTGCGATTCATGGGGTTGCAAAGAGTCGGACACGACTGAGCGACTGAACTGAACTGAACTGAACTGAACTGAACTGAAAGCTTCACCTCCTTCATTCCCTTCCCTCCTCTCCCTGTACTCTGTCTACTTTTCCTTATGAACCCTAGTCTCTCAGTAATGGATTATAATACAGGAAAAAAAAAATCCTTCCCCAGAGTTGCTGGAGATGAGGGAGACAGGGCTCAATACCTCACTTTCCCAAACCAGCACGTTAACTTTCCACAGGACGGCCCACCCTGTCAAAGGCCTGCATAGAAACTTTGTTCTTATCAGCCTCCTGGCCTCAGGCGCACAGGGTCCGTTGGGCTCCTGGGACTGTGAGCCCTGTTTACCTGGTCCGCAAGCAGTCCCCTGGGTGCTCATGCATAAAATGTCGGGAGCTTTGCTCATGCAGGGCCCATTACCAACCTGTTTAGACAGAGAGACAGTTGGGGGTTCTGTTTGCTCTTGTCAGCAACGTCCCAGAGAGCATCCTTGTACATGTTTCCTTGACCACATGAGTTGGTGCTTCCCTGTGGTAGGTGCTTGAAGGGGGAATTACCAGGCTATGGGGAGTACCTTTTTTTAATTTCCTATCTCTATGTTTCTACAATCCCTGGCCATTTTCATCTTAGCAACAACACAGATTCCATCAGCACTGGGAGAATTCTGAAAGACAGCAACATGGGATGAAGGCTTCTCTTCTCTGGCAGGATGTACACTCTCATTTCAAAGGCTCTCTGATGGGATGCTGGGTTCCTGATCATGCTCTCAAGAGACACTAGCTTTGCCATCACTTAGGCACAGTACAGGTCAGGAAGCAACAGTTAGAACTGGACATGGAACAACAGACTGGTTCCAAATAGGAAAGGAGTACGTCAAGGCTGTATATTGTCACCCTGCTTATTTAACTTATGTGTAGAGTACATCATGAGAAACGCTGGGCTGGAGGAAGCACAAAGCTGGAATCAAGATTGCCGGGAGAAATGTCAATAACCTCAGATACGCAGATGACACCACCCTTAAGGCAGAAAGTGAAGAGAAACTAAAAAGCCTCTTGATGAAAGTGAAAGAGGAGAGTGAAAAAGCTGGCTTAAAAACTCAACATTCAAAAAAGGAATATCATGGCATCTGGTCCCATCATTTCAGGGCAAACAGATGGGGAAACAGTGGAAACAGTGTCAGACTTTATTTTGGGGGCTCCAAAATCACTGCAGATGGTGACTGCAGCCATGAAATTAAAAGACGCTTACTTCTTGGAAGGAAAGTTATGACCAACCTAGATAGCATATTCAAAAGCAGAGACATTACTTTGCCAACAAAGGTCCTTCTAGTCAAGGCTATGGTTTTTCCAGTGGTCATGTATGGATGTGAGAGTTGGACTATGAAGAAATCTGAGCGCTGAAGAATTGATGCTTTTGAACTGTGGTGTTGGAGAAGACTCTTGAGAGTCCCTTGGACTGCAAGGAGATCCAACCAGTCCATTCTAAAGGAGATCAGTCCTGGGTGTTCCTTGGAAGGACTGATGCTCAAGCTGAAACGTCAATACTTTGGCCACTTAATACGAACAACTGACTCATTTGAAAAGACCCTGATGTTGGGGAAGATTGAAGGTGGGAGGAGAAGGGGAGGACAGAGTATGAGATGGTTGGATGGCATCACCAACTCAATGGACATGAGTTTGAGTAAACTCCGGGAGTTGGTGATGGACAGGGAGGCCTGGCGTGCTGCAATTCATGGGGTCGGAAAGAGTTGGACACGACTGAGCGACTGAACTGACTGACTGACTGAGGCACAGCATCTCTTCTACCTGGTTGGGGGATCCTAGATTGCTTTTTAACACACAAGAGCTTGGCTTTCCCCTGTAAAATGGGAATGGAAATCACTGTATCAGAGCGCAAGAGGGGGAATGGAATGAGATCGTGTGTGTGAAGGAATCATCAAAAGGCTGGGCACAGAGGAGACAATAGATTCTTCCAGCCAACTCTTAGAGAGGACCTCCTGGGTACCAGCCTCTGTGCTTGGCATTGGGACCATAGTGGTTTCCAGGACTCCAAGGCCCCAACTTTTGTGGTCTTTACACTCCGGGCAGCTGCTTTTCTTCCCTGCTAACACCGTCAGTTAAGCATCATCCTGATGGGCTCTGGCACCACCCTGCCTCCTAGTTTTGTGCTCCCAATGAATGAATGTTTGACTTCACATGAGCTCTGAGTGAGTGAGTGGATCTCCTTGCATGTCCAATTCTTTGCAACCCTGTGGACTGTAGCCTGCCAGGTTTCTCCGTCCATGGAATTCTCCAGGCAAGAATACTGGAGTGGGTTGCCATTTCTTCCTCCAACAGAAAACTTTCATTGTAAAATAAATGTTATTGTCCACATTTAGTGTTTCCAAATTCATAGATTTCTTTATAACTCTCGTGAAGACCAGCCTAAAAATATTTTTTTCTAATACATCTTTTCTTTCTTTACAACCCACCTGGAACTCTTCTCAAGGGGTATCACTCTTTCAACCTATCAATTGACCGTGATAATTATAGCTCACATTACTGAGCATGTACTAGAAGCCAGGCATAGTACTCAGCCCTTTTTATTCATTCTCTCATTTATCCCCCATTTTACAAACAAGGAAATTGAAGCCTAAGAGATTATGTGACTATCCTGGGTCATAGGAATTCAAATCTCAGCAGGTTGCTTTTGGAATAGGCACTGGTAACCATTACTGTCTACAGCCTTCTGGATAAAATGCAAGTTATAAGAGTTATAATTTTATTTTATTTTGTAACAACGTTGTTGGTGTTGTTTAGTCATTAAGTCGTGTCCAACTCTTTGTGACCCCCATGGACTGTAGCCTGCCACGCTTCTCTGTCCATGGGATTTTCCAGGCAAGAATACTGGAGTGGGTTGCCACTTCCTTCTCCATGTAACAATGTAGTTGATCTATAATTTGCACATCATACAAATTCTTCTTTAAATTGTAGTGTATAATTCAGTGGCTTTCAGTATACTCACCTGCATTCATTATCACAGTCAAGTGTAGAAAACTTGCCCGCCAAAGAAACTTTGCACTTTGTAGCCATCACTCCCCAATCTTCTCATCAATCCCAGCCCCACCCCTGACAATTACTAATCTACTTCCTGTCTAGATTTTTCTGTGGTAGGCTTTCCCATAAATGGAATCATATGATATAAGACCCCTTGTTGGTTTCTTTCAGTGTGCACACATGTTGTTGCTTACGTCAGTGTTTCACTCATGCTCATGGGAGAACTGTATGGCCCCATCACGTCATGTTTAGCCATTTGTCTGTTGGTGGACAGTGCGGTTTACACCTTTTGTCTCCTATGAATAAAGCTGCTATGAACATTCCTGCACAAGTTTTCATGTGGACATATGTTTTCATTTCTTTCGGGTATATACCCAGGAGTGGGATTTTTTCCTTTCTTTCGGGTAATACCCAGGAGTCGGATTGCCAGGTTTTGTGATAACTCTGTGTTTAACATTTTGTGTGAAATTACCAGACTTCGTGTTTCCAAAGTGGCTGCACCATTTTATAGTCTCACCAGCGGTATATGAAGGTTTCAATTTCTGCACACCTTCACTACCATTTTGTTATTATCGATCTTTTGATTATAGCCCTATTAGTAAATAGACGGTGATATCTTGTGGCTTTGATTTACATTTCCCTGATGGCTAGTGATGCTGACCATCTTTTCATGTGCTATTGGCTATTTTTTTGTCTTCTTTGTAAAAGTGTTTATTCAGCTCTACTGTCCATTTTAAGCTATTTGTTATTTGTCCTTTTATTATCGAGCTATAACAGTTACTTACGGTCTAGATAATAGTTGCTTATTGGACATGTCATTTGCAAAATTTTTCTCCCATTCGGTGGATTGTTTTTGCACTTTCTTGATGGCGTCCTTTGAAGCGTAATTCTAAAAATTTTGATTTTTTCTTCTGGTGCTTGTGATTTTGATGTCATTTCTACTTTTTCACATTTTTCCTTTGCTTTTAGACACATTTTCCCCTTCCTTATTTTGTATGTGACTCATCCTTTGGGAACTCTATGTCACGATCACTCTTCTTCTCTAAGAGCTCTATCTTCTCTAAGACAGAGCTGGGCCCTCCCAGTGTTCCTCGCAACTCCCTGCACCCTTGCTGAACTTACATGTCCACTTGCTCATCTCTCTCCTGATAGACTGGGGCTCCTTGAAGGAAGGACTGTTTTTTCTTTTCTGTTGAGTGTCTCAGGCCTGGGACAGAGTAGATCTCAATAGTATTGAAAGAAAGAAGGGAGAAAAAAATATAAAGAACAGCCTGAGGAGAGTGTGGGGACAGAGAGTGCCTGGGGTTTGAAGAGGGGCCCCCTTGGCTAGATGGTCTTATTGGTTCAGATTCCTGAGGGAGTTAAAAATTAGGCATATGATGGTTATTAATTTCCTTTTTCTCTATTCTTTCTTCCTTTTTCCACTCCATAAACACTTTCAAACTCTAGAAATTATTAATGAAAAACATATAAAGTGGGTAACTGAATAATCTCAGCCTCTGAGTCACCTCTGACCCAGCCCCAAGGTCCTTCTAACTAGTCATCTTCAAGCCATTTAGAAGCTGGAGCCCCAGGAAAGTCGTTAGATCAAACACGGCCTTTTGACTGGGGACAGTTTTTGGTCACACATTGTTTACAGCATAGTTTTGGGAATACAGTGGTCTGCTTTGGTATCTGTATTTTTCTACCTCTTTGTGTCCCAAAAGAGTTAGCTGAAAACAAGCCAGCTACTATTTGCAACCTCCTGCCAAAGTTTTGCCCAAATTGCCTCTGTATGTCACACTATATTTAATAATCTTACAAAAGGGTGAACAATTGAATCAGGGAATTCTTTAAACAAATTAAACTTTCATGACATTAAGATGCTCTTCTGGATCAGATCAATAGGCTAGGGTGTTGGGCAGACCCAAGATTCTTGAGGCAAACTTCAAAGAAAGGCATGCATGTCTTTATATAACTGAACCCCCATGGAATCCATCTGAGCTTGCTGCTTTTTTCACGGATCTGAGTCATTTCAATTGACAATTGAGTATGTTTGCGCTAATTAACTAAGTGTTAGCTATTCTTACTTGCAATTGCAGTGTAAAAACATGAATGTTTCTAGGGGAAAATACTTAACAAAATATATTTGCTCTGGTCAAATCTACACAGTTAACCATAGCCAGATCCCTGTAGAAAGCAGCACAATTCTCCTATAGAGGCAGAGCTGATTTGTACCTTTCATAGAGGTAAAACTACATACATGATCCAATCACATTTTTTTCTCCAATTACAATATAATCACCATTAATTCTTACTTTCTGTAAAAACCCTTCATTGACCTCATTTCACAAAATAGCTTTTTAAAGCTAGAAAGAAGCTCTGAGAGCATCCTTTCCACAGTGGTCCCTTCCCACTCCGCCGTTTTCCAGATGTGGAAGCTGGGATCCTGAGTAGTCAGGTGAGGTGACTGTGCCACACGGAGGTAGAGTTTATTGCCAGAAAGATGTCCTGGGCCCAGGCACGATTAGAGCCTCCATGGAACTCTAATGCGCTGCTCCTCTTTCTTGAGATAGTTTCTTCATCAGTAAAGTGAAAGTCACTCAGTTGTGTCCTACTCTTTGTGACCCCATGGTCACACATACAGTCCATGGAATTTTCCAGGCCAGAATACTGGAGTGGGTAGCCTTTCCCTTCTCCAGGGGATCTTCCCAACCCAGGGATCAAACCCAGCTCTCCCGCATTGCAGGCGGATTCTTTACCAGCTGAGCCACCAGGGAAGCCCAAGAATACTGGAGTGGTTCAATAAGCTCAAAACCATCTACCCTGTGTGGATGAAAGACAGTAACCGTGTGGTGTCCTTCTGGAAGAGGCCCACAAAATATATTGATTCCAGAGCCCATTCCTTGGGGAGGGGGCTAGCCCTTGGCCATCGCAAATGTCCTCATGATCCATCAAGAATCATGGAGGATGGTTCTCAGGAGATTTCGTTCCCTGTAATAACAGCAGCTACATTTATTGAGAGCTCACAATATGCTGAGTGACATCTGAAGCCCTGAGCTCTCCTGCCCACCAGTGACCACAGCCTCCCCTTCTCAGTGCCCACAGCTGAGCTTTGAGTCACTCTTTGGTCAGCTACAGCCACTGGACTGTGAGCTGATGTCTCCCCTCCCTTTCTCGGTAATCCTTGCTCTCTTTCCCATCTGCTAGCCACAGGGGGAGAAATCTCAGGACCCAGAGGAAGATGAGCACCGAGGTGGAAGGAGCCTGGGTCCCTGAGAGACTGTGGAGGAGGTGGCTGTGAGCAGCTGAGTCCAGGATGAACTGTTAGAGTAGCTGGTGCTACTTACTCTGCCTAAAGCCCTGTTGCATCTGTTCCGTGATCTACATGTACTGACTTACCCATCTTCACAAGCCTTTTCATCCTCACGTTACAGTTGAGGAAGTTGAATCACACAGAGGTTAAGGGACACACCCAGGTTCTCACAGCTGGGACATGACGTGGCAGAGTTCAGCCCCAATCGGTCTGGCCCCGAGTGTGCACTTTACAGCACTCTTGACATTCTGATGATAAGGAATGACTCCTTTATTTGTTTGGAAGGACCCACCCCTCCTCCGGGGCTTCCCAGGTGACACAGCGGTAAAGAATCCCCCTGCCAATGCAGACGCCATGAGAGACATGAGTTCTATCCTTGGGTCGAGAAGATCCCCTGGAGGAGAGCATGGAAACCCACTCCAGTACTCTAGCCTGGAGAACCTAGTGGACAGAGGAGCCTGGTGGGCTACAGTCCATGGGGTCTCAAAGAGTGGGACACACACACACACACACACACACACACACACCCCTCCTCCCTCTTCCTTCATTCTCTCTTCCTTACTGACTCTTTCAAGTTCACTAAATGTCTACTATGTGCAAGAACTGGACCATGCGGTAGTGAGGCCGCTATGAAGAACGGGACACGGTCATTATCTTATAGCATTCACTGCCTCACGGGGAAAGAGACACGAGGATGAGTAATTACCATGCTGTGTGATAAGGCTCTGATAGGATGAGCGAGGAGTGCTGTGGGGTCACAGGTAAGGGATGCAGTGACCACATTAGTGGTAGGCTGGGCACGTACAGGCTTAAACTAGATCTTGGGGGCAAAGGGAAGTTAGCAAGGCCAAGGAGGTGGGGAAAGTCATTCCAGGTGGAGGGTACACCTTGAGTAAGGGTGTGACGGCATAACATACTGTTTCAGGCTTGCAGGTCTGGAGAGCGGGTGGAAGAGGGGAGGGCAAGAAGGATGGAGAGGTTGGAAGGAGCTGGAGTCTGAGGGTCTTGATGGGTAGGCTAAGGAGTTTGGCTTAATTTTGGAAACAAGGGGGTGATGCAGTCAGATTAACATCCCAGAGGGTTAGTTGCTCTGAGAATGACTCAGCATACACAGGGCTGGACTGGGGTCAGGAAGTGGGTGCTGATGTAGAACCAGCGGTATCTCCAAGACCCAAGCTTCCCCTTCTACCTGATCCAGGCAGCTAGACTCCTTCCTGCTCCATTATCATGGGCACCGAGCAGTTTATCTCTTCTTTTTGAGAGCCTTCTAAAAACAGACTGAGGGGATGTAACAACTTCAGAAGGCAGCGTCCCCATCAAGCTTCAGACAGTCTCTCCAAGGCAGCTCATCTCTCTTGCCAGAATGGGGCCGGGAAGCTGGCAGTATTCTAGTAACTGCTATCAGGGGACATTTAAAAATAAAAAAGTCTTCTCCAAGAACAGAGAGGTGTTTCCAAAACCAGCAGCCCCGTCCTTGGGATCCAAGCAACCTCAAGTAGCTCCTTCTTCAGTTTAAAAACTAAAGGCCAAGGTCAAGTGTCTGTGGACTTCTAAGTCCACAGAATGAATAGGGGTTGCCGTCAGGGAATGCCACCAAAGGAAAGGGGAGCCTGGTGGCTTCAAGAAACAGTGTCTCCTGATTAACTCAGAAATGACTCATTTTCTGCAATGCTCAGAATCTGTGATCTGGAAAGAAGGCCAGAAAACAGTTGTTTACTCCTGGAGGTGAATCCAGACTGCTTAGGGCTTGCTCATCCTGGAATCTTCTGTGGAAAGCCTCCTTGCCGGGTTCTTAATGCCTGAAATTCTTGGAGTTTGTGCCCTGTGCAGTGGGGTCTACCCTGGGTGTCTCCGATTAGTTTTGGGTTACTGGATATTGAGCAGAAGTAGAAAGAAGCAAGGGCCCCTGGAGCCTGGCCATGAGTTTACCTTCCAGTTCAGACTCTGAGTGTCTTCTTGTGCTATGAAATAGGTCAAGTTAGCTCTTCTCCCGGAACCTCTTTCTTTCTCTGTGAAAAACAGAAAATAACATTGCCTCATCCTACTGTCATTCTGAGAATGAAATGAGATGTGGTCTGTGAAATGACCCAGCTGAATGCCTGCATGTAGATGTGAGTTTTTTCCTCTCATTTTTGGAATGCAATTGTATTAGTATCTTGTGGGCCTCATGTTTCATTAGGACTGTGTTTCTTTTTAAAATCATTGGACTGACAGGGTACTGAACCATATTCAGAATGCATTTTCATCCCACGTGGGTCTCCTGCACACTCCCCTGCAGCTGTGTGAGGTTAGCAGGGCAGGCTATGGTCTTTACTTTATGGGACTGAGAAGCTGAGTTTTGCACGGGTGCTTGCCTTGCCTAAGCCGATGGCTTGGGCCAGGTCTGTTGTTACTGTTGCTGTTGATTCTTCCCTCTTTTCATGTGTAGTGGGTCTAGAGAGTAGACCCTCCTGAGTAGATGCTGGGTGCTGGCTACTGAATTCACACACATCATCACGTCTGCGGCGCCTGGGGGAACCCAGGACACCACAGATTCATCACTGCTTCCCTCTCTGTCTTGCGTTCACTCTCATTTCTCAGCAAAGCTTTTATCTCCCAGTGTGTCTGGAAGAAAAGGGTCATCTCACCAGTCCCCACAGACAGAAACCAAGGCCAGGAATAGAAGTCAATGTTTCCCAGAATGGCCGGCTCAAATCAAATTTAGTGCCTGGGAAGAGTCAGTCAGAAGGTATAAAACAGGCTCTTTTCCTCTTCTTGGCAGACCTCAAGGGGCACAATTGGAAAGCGGGAAGAGGGTAGATACATGCTTCCCTGGTGGCTCAGAAGGTAAAGCATCTGCCTATAATACAGGAGACCTGGGTTCAATCCCTGGGTCGGGAAGATCTCCTGGAGAAGGAAATGGCAGCCCACTCCAGCATTCTTGCCTGGAGAATCCCACGGACAGAGGAGCCTGGTAGGCTACAGTCCATGGGGTCACAGAGAGTCGGACATGACTGAGCGACTTCACTTCACTTCCAAAGAATAACAAGGAAGTACCAAGTGCATGGAAGAAAGGTATTGTACAACTATTTGGTGGTTAGGAAACATTTTCCCTCACTCTTTACAGCCTGAGGCTCTGTTTTCTCTGAGGATTCACGTACGCTCGTGTGTGAGCACGAGGCCACAAGGATTCTGAATGGTGACCTCGGGCCCAATGTGACTCAGATTTGAGACATAGAGGATCAGATACCTGCTCTTCCTAAGAAGTCCCACGTTTCCTTCTCCATGGAGGCCACGGAGAGTGGAGATTTTCCTAACAAGGAGACAATACCCAGGAGGGGCCACAGGTCATCAGAAGTGAAAAGTGTCCCACTGCTGACTAGGGGAAACACACAGATGGTGTGCTGGAGCGTAAATAGAAAAAGGATCCTTCTCCAGATAAACTGGGACAGTGATTTTCAAACCATAGAACAAAACTGATAAGTAGTGCAATCAGTTCCATTGCTGATGACAAGCTCTAAATTAAAAGAAAAAAGTAAGAATGAAAGAAAGAAATAGAAGAAACTAGAAAGGATTGAATAAAGTTAGGGTAATTTCTGTGCTTGCAACTTTTGTCTGATACAAACTATATTTTGAAAGCCAATTACTAAAAAAAAAAAAAGTTTACCCTTGAAAGAGAATAAGGTAGAATGTTAGTGCTACCATTATTTTTGCAAGTGGCCATTTAAGCATTTTCATGTGTATTTCTCTTTAAAAGTCTTTGAGAGTCTACACGCTCTGGACCCCTTGGTAGGCTCCCAGCTAAATAAAATACAGCCCATGACCTAGAGGAGCTCACCATTTGCCGAGGAAGACTGACTTGAAAACGGATGTCACAGGAAGAACAATAATAATTGCATGAGTATTCATGAGCTTCTACTTTTTCCCCTGGCTGTCGTGGGAAAGATCTTTGCTCGCTGAGTCAGCATCCAGAGACTGGCTAAGGGAGAGTGTAGAGAAAATAAACTAAGCCAGAGATACAAAGTTAATGTATATAAAATAAGCTCAGAGAAAGATAAGGAACATATTTACTCATTACAAAAATTCAGGGAGCATCATTTGCTTGACATTCTATGAAAGTAGCAATCTTAGAAGTACCACTCCAAAGGCTAGGGCAGGAATGGCGCCCTTGTTGTGTGCAACTTGGGGGCCTTGATGAGGAGGCAGTAATAAACATAGAAGATAGAAGTCAAGTTTAGCTTCAGAGAGTTAGAATTTGAGAGAGAGAAAGAATGAGTGAGTTAGTTTTAGACGAACTGTTGACAGAAAGATATTGAGAGAGTCAACCGTGGAGAGAATTTCAAAGGTGTATACTAGTGAGAATCCATCCTCCTCTTTGTCATTCCCATGGAGGAGCTCAACAAAGACTTTTAAAATTCTTCATTACTTGTGGATTGCAAGACTCTGCCTTTTCAGGACCTGACCCTATGTTGAAATTGGACCAGTATGTCCCCAGAGAGAGATATTCTTGAGTTGTACAAGCCATCATGGAATCACAGTATAATATATTAAGGACTGGTTACAAAACAATAGTGTTTGAAAACACAGATGGAGAGCCAATTATTTTATCCTATGTGGGTAGAAGAGACGGGTTGGGGTAAAGAAGGCAGAAAATTTTTAATCTAAGCCCTAAAAAATGAAAAAGTTTGCCTGGTTGCACAGGTGAATAAAAATTACAGGCAGAAAGAACAGGATGGAAATATGAAAGTTCTGTCCATTAGGAAATGGGATAGCTTGCTAAGGCTGGGTGATTAGAAAAATAGAGGAAAGTGGAGATTATTCTATAACAGAAAGTTAGTTCGTTATCAGGTCTTTAAACAGATTTTTGCTCTCTGGCTACACCTGGATGTTCAGAGACTGAGGCCCACTCTTCCAGGACCAGGGTAGGAGAGGGGCTCTGCTCTTCTCTTTCTTTTTTTAAATTATTATTTTATTATTGGAGTATAATCACTTTACAATGTTGGGTTAATTTCAGCTGTACAACTAAGTGAATCAGCTGTGAAAGTGAAAGTGTTAGTCAGTTGCGTCTGATTCTTTGCGACCCCATGGACTTTAGCCAGCCACGCTCCTCTGTCCATGGAATTCTCCAGGCCAGAATACTGGAGTGGGTTGCCACTTCCTGCTCCAGGGGAAACTTCACAATCCAGGGATCGAATCTGGGTCTCCTGCATTGCAGGCAGGTTCTTTATTGTCTGAGCCACCAGGGATATGTACTGAGTCTCCTTCCCATGCCCACCCCCTACTCTTGTCTTTCAATAAAGCTGGTGATCAAAAAAAAAATTTTTTTTTTAATTCGTGATCTTGTGGAAAATGAGAACCAGTGGAAGCTCTACAACAAGTGGCATAGTCAGCTTATCATTTTGGAATGGTCACTGATTGTAGTGTGGGGAATGGACAAGAGGAAGCATGATGAAGTGACGAGTCTGGAGGTTGCTACAGCAACCCCATAGCAGTTGGGATGTAAGTGAGACATTGTATTGGAGGGTCATCGGATGATCAAGGTTCCTCACTTGGATGGTGGAGAGAGTACCGAACTATTGCGACGACACCTGATGGAAGGAGGCTTCGGAGAGAAGTTGGTGAATTTCATTCTGGACATGTTTTGAATCTGAGTTGGTGGCTGGAAAGGATTCAGTTGGGCTGGTTCTTCTGCTTCTCCAGCAAAAGTTCCTCTACTTCATCCCACCCTCCACATTGTCACATCTCGGTGGTCTCAGAAATCATCTGGTCCCCCGGCCACCTCTGCGCTTTCGCTCACTGTTCCCTCTTCCTACAGGGCTCTTCTCATCTTTGTCCACCTGGCAAACTCCTACTGACCTTACGCACTTCACATGATGGCTGTATTCCTAACTAACCACCATCCACTCTCCCAGCCCAGGTTGGCTCACTCTTTACAGAAAAAACCTTGGTTGCCCAATTTTTTGTATTTAACGTTAGCCCAACACTTACCACATATCTTGGCTGGCTGATCTCTCTGTTTATCTTATCCCTAAGACTGTAAACTCTTAGAAAGCAGGAATCAGACATTCCTTGAATCCACAAAAAGTCCTGGGGCAGAATAGTTGCTGAACTCTTATGGAATGAATGAATGTGTGAATAAATGAATGAGTTATCGAATTTTGGGCTATCTTATCTGGGGTTAATTAATCATAGCTTTCCATAGCTACTCTGCTCCTGATCCTTTTCCAAATAACTGCTTACACTTATTCATGTGGGAGACAACTTTGGGGACACTGAGAAATGAACATTTTTGTTAGGAGATGGGCCATTTAGGGTAGGGAGGATAAGGATAAAGCAGTGTTTGCCTTCCCCATGGTTTTCTGGACTGGCCTGGAGACCTTTAGGAGAAAGATCATAAAATAAACGGAAAGATCTATTCCAGAAATGTTCTGTGCAACTCTGCTTTGGAGTCCAGTTAACAAAATGCATTGGGGTATTCATGAAGAGTGTCCCACAGCTCTGCACAGAAATCACCACCACTCCAGCACCCCAAGAACTGAAAACTCTGGGAGCTTCCAATGATGACGTCCTTGATGTGAACATTCATGTTCTGATGCACAGGAGCCACAGGGAGATTCTATCAGGTGGTTTTAGGTGGTTGATGGTAACCAGTGGGAACAGAGAAAAGAGAGGAAGAAGGGAGGGAATGATATTTAGTGGCTGTCACGGACACGTGAATCACCCCTTGGGGACTCCCAGAAATAAGAGCCAACAAATTCCAAGATTCCCATGACATCATAATATCACAGTAAGTATGACCTTCATAGACAAATGTTGATGATGTGTGGGAATTAAAATTAATTTCACCAATTTCTTTTTACTTTCTTTAAGATGCCTACTAGAAAAGTAAGAATTATGAATGTGACTGGCATTATGTCTTTATGACAGCTACTGTAGACTATTGTGTAACCATTAAATGAATGAAGTCCATCTGTAGGCACTGTCAGGGATGATCTCTAATAAAAATTTACTGTTAAGTGAAGAAACCAAGCTGTATCACTAAATGCATAATCCAATTTATAGAAGTATTTTAAAACTATGTACACATTGCAAAGTGAAAGATTAAGGAGAAATATCTGAAGAGGTCCCTGGGAGGTTGGGACCAGATGCTGTACCCAAATGGAGCAATTAAGCAGAAGACTCTTGAAAGGCATGAACAGGGTTAGGAAAAAAACCAAAGGAGTAGTAAGCTATCCTGGGGATGGATACAGGCTTGGGGAAGAGAGGATGTAGAAATTTGATATTTTGCTATACCTATTTCTGTAGGTTTTGAGAAAATAAGCACTTGTGCATTCTGCAACTTCTTCAGTAGAAATTGATTATAAGACAGGTCATCACTGTTGATGGGCTGACATGTGTTCTGGAAACGGCATCAGAACCATGTCAACTGTTGGCCCATTTCACTGGGCTCCAAAGCTCTGCCCTCTCTAGGGCAGTACTCCATGGAGGCAGTTCCATGCCCCATTTGATAAATGCATTGTCAATTGCTCAAGCCAACTAAAATAATAATGGGAGAAACGTCTGCTTCTGCCAAGAACTGAGGACTGGAATGACGCTGCCGAGTGTTTCCTGAAGCAAAAGGCAGGTTTCCTATAATTAGAAGCAATTTGCTAGAAAGTTTACCAGGCTCTTCCAAAGCATACAATATGGCAAATTGTTAAAGCTTTCTTTATTTTTCCTTTCCTTTCCTGACACACTGCAGATGGAGACTGTGGAATATTCCCTTTTCCTGGGCTGGGACTGTTATTTTAGAGGATCACATCTTCGCCGAGTCAGTGGAATAGGAAGAAGAAAACCAACTTTTTGTATCATTGTGGGAAATGGGAGTGAATTCACAATCATATTCTAAACAATTTGAAGCTCAAGGCCTTTCCAACTGTCTCCACTGAGAGACTTCAGATTTAGACAAGCAAGACCTAGCAAGTGAAATATATGCCAAGACTAAACTCGTCAAATTCCCATTACAGTGTGTAAGAAAATAGGAAACTCAGAACACAGTTACACAAAGATCTATTCCCATTTCTATATTCCAGAAGTCAGCTGCAAAGATGAGAGATGCAGGGGTGGGGAGACTAACATCTATTGAGCACCTACACCCATGTGGTATTTTCCCAGCTCTGTGCCAAGCAATTTGCCCATTTTCCGCAGTGCAGCCCCTGACCGTCACCCCCTCCCCGACTCCCTCTAGCTCCAACAACCCTGATGTAAGTACTGTCTCCAATCTTGACTTATAGATGAAACTGAGACACAGCAAGGTTAAGAAATTTCCCCAGGGTCAGAGGTAAAATTAGGGCACAATGCAAGTCTTGCTGACTCTTAAACTAGTGCTCTTTCCTCTATACCCATCTGCCCTGCTGCTTTTGGAGACAGTCTTCAACTGATGAAAGGCTGGTTCTTAATGCCCAAGATGACTCTACCGGATTCTCAGGTTCTCCTACCTTGTGGTCTCTAAGAGAGGTAGTGGGGGCAGGCTTCCCTGGTCTAGCAGCAGTAGCCCTACAGCACTGGGAACAGCCACTTTCCAGGGAGCCTCTTCATCCAGCTTTAGCTATCTATTCTATGACATCATAGAGGAGTTCTGAGTGGGCTCTGACTCAGGACAGCGTTGTTTTCAGCCCTCCTATCTAACCTTAGGCACACTGTCCTCCAGAACCCTGGGAAGATGGTCTCCTCAATCCTTGTTTACTATCAGTCTAGTAGAGAGAGAATGGAGATGGGTACTGGAGGACATACAATGAGTTTGTAAAATATGGCTCAAATGAGAGATACATTAGATTAGGAGAAGTCCTTGATACAAAGGAAGAAAACTTATTTAATCAGCCCATCTATCTATTCCATCCATCCAGTACTCATCCACCTGTCTACCATCTATTTATCCATCCATCCATCACCCATCCAGCCAGCCAGCCCTCATCCATCCATCACCCTTCCATTCAATTATTTGATCAGTTTTATATATGAGCCAGAACAAATGAAAAGAGATTGTGTTCAGTTAGTGGCATCTTTACTTCCACATTTTTAATTAGAATTTTTATGATTTTTTAAAATTTGGCTGAAGCTTTAAATAAACTAAGGGAGATCAGTAGAAAAAAGCATGGAGACAGAGAAAGACAAATATTGTACCATCTCACTCATATGTGGAATCTAAAAAAATCCAACTCATAGAAGCAGAGAGCACAATGGTGGTTGCCAGGAGTCAGGGAAGGAAGTGTTGATCAAAGGATATAAACTTTCAATTACAATATGAATAAATTCTCCCGATTTGGCATATAGCATGGTGACTATAGTTAATAACAATGTATCATGTCCTTGAAATTTGCTTAGAGAGGAGATCTTAAATGTCTTCACCACTCACCAAAAAAAGGTTACTACATGAGGTGACAGAAAGTTCAATTAGTTGGATTGAGGGAATCATTTCACAATGGATTGATACATCAAAGCATCATGTAGTACACCTAAATATATATAATGATTGTAAATCATTAACTTTATTCAAGCCTCAATAAAGTTGAAAAAAAAAGGCAAAACCATGGGCTTTGGCAATAGAGAGGCATGAAGGCAGGACTCTGCCTCTGTCTGTTACCGGGACACCAGCAAACCTTGACGTCTCTCCTCAGCTCCTTTCCTGGTCTGCCCTGTGGAGGGAGGCTGCAGGGAGGGGGGTTTAGGGCATGGTCATTGCACAGGGGAGAAAAGAGGGGCCTCTGCGAGGGCTTAATGGGCCTCTGTTGCTCTGAATCCCAACCGGTTCTGTAACCAAATGCCACCTTTTATATTTCGTGATTAAGTAACAAGTGGATTATGCATGGGATGGGGACTGTTAGAAGCTGGCTTTTAGAACAAGGATGGTGGGGGGCGGGGCAAGGTGGGGGTGTTGGGGGAGGGAGGTGGGGGATGGTGTTCCAGACCCACGCCTTAAACCTCCTTATCAAAGTGGGCACGTTTCAGCCCAATCTGCCTTTGAAACTCAGCAAGTTCACTTGACCCGGGGGTTAAGTGCTGCTGGGGCCCCGGCTGAACTCTGTCCGGGGAATGGAAAAGTTGAGCAGGTTGCGCCTTCCTGCCAGAGGCTTAATCTGCTTACAGGATCACCTACCCTCTGACAGGCCCGAGAGCGGCCTCTTTGAGTGCCCAGGGGAGGCCACCTCTCCAGGATTTTGCTGAGCCTCTCAGCCAGGAGGCAAGACCCGTGTCTCACCTTTATTCATAACCCTCTAACTGACAGGCACTCAGTAGGTCCCCAGGACAGCCTTTCAGAGGCTCCATGATGGTATCCTAGCCTTCAGAGGCTAGGATTTGATTTCAGGTAAGAGGGCCTTGATAAGGGACCTGGGTCACATGGAGGCCTTGGTGATTTCTAAGAGTTATTTCCCCACCCAGAGTCTCAGTTTCTTGGTTCTAAAATGGGCCCATAATTCCTCCCTCTTAGGATTGTGTGGAGGACTTAACTTAGATCTCACATGTGAAAAGTACCTTCAAAAGTAAGTGCTCATTAAGTCTTCCTTTCCCTTTGCCCTCCTTCCTTCTGCTCATCCTTCCTCACTTTCTGAGCTTCAGATTCCTCAGCTATCAAAGAGAATGCATCACAAAGCCCATCTCCCTGGGTCATTGTAAACGATGATGAAAGTCTTACTTAAATTCTAAGGTGCTAGACACATCAATCAAAACTGAACTGAAAGAGAACATCTTGAAGCACAAAATGCTTGACTCTCCTGTCAGAGGATTGGGTCCATTCCCCACCCACCTCAGCTCAGAGAAGTCAGAGGTCCCGGAATGTAATGCTTTCTTGGCAAGAAAAGCACAAAGCCCTGTAGAATGAACAAAAGTTGACCACACCTTTCCAGATTATTGTATCAAGTGAGAAATGGTTTCAGCTGAAGCTGTCTGAATAAATTACTGGCAGTCAGAGGGTGAGGAAATTGAGCTGTGAATGCACTTATTTAATATATTTATATGTCAAAGTTAGCTCCTGCTCTGCATATTTTTGTGGCTTTTAGACATAAGATATTTTACTGGATTTTCCTTCCCTCAGGAGGCAGTTGTGTAGGTTAGGAAAAGGCCCAGACAAATCTCCAAGTGAGATATAAATTCTTCCCTCTTCCATAAGTTTTTTGTAAGGAAAAAAAAAAAGACCCTTTACAGCGAGGTACACATCTAGGAACATGATTCTTAAAGCTGAATTGAAAAATACTCGAATGTAGCTTTAGGATGCTTTTCTTCTCTCACTACTTGGTGAACTCCTAACATACGTCAAAGCCAGGATTAAAGCTGCAGTGTTTAATGAACTCTCCTGACCTGCTGCTAATGGTAGTGAAACCCCTCCTCGGTGCTTGGACCACCCTTTATAGATCCCTCTTGTCAAAGCACATGATACTCTCGTTCCTTTTCTATTTCTCTCTGAGGTTATGCCCTCCTGGAGGTCAGGAGCCACTTCTGATCCATGTTGGAGCCGAAGAAGCCAACTGTGTAGCAGATACTTAGCTGATGCTTAGCAAGTGATGTCCTGAGTAGTACATTCATTGTACTATGACAAGTGCACACAAAGTTATGGACAAACACGGGATAGGAATTGTTCTGATGGACAGTAGGTGGGCCAAGAGGTAGCGCATAGTGTTTCCTGGACAGATAATATTAAGAAACAATCTATAACCATGTGTGGAGGTTGATCTTTTTGGGTGTGAAGTCGGCAAGTAACAGGAAGGATCAACACTCCTCTTTAAGATTCTTTAAATTCCCATAAGTGTTAGTCACTCAGTCATGTCCCACTCTTTGTGACCCCATGGACCGTAGCCCACCAGGCTCCTCTGTCCATGGAATTCTCCAGGCCAGAATACTGGAGTGGGTAGCCATTCCCTTCTCCGGGGGATCTTCCCAGTCCAGGGATCAAACCTGGGTCTTCCACATTGCTAGCAGATTCTTTACTGTCTGGGCCACCAGGGAAACCCTGAAAGTAAAGTGAAAGTTGCTCAGTCATGTCCAATTCTTTCTATCCAGTCCATGGGATTCTCCAGACCAGAATACTGGAGTGGGTAGCCTTTCCCTTCTCCAGGGGATCTTCTCTATCCAGGGATTGAACCCAGGTCTTCCGAATTGCAGGCGGACTCTTTAGCAGCTGAGCCACAAGGGAAGCCCTAAATAGCTATAAATAACAATAAAAAATGTCTTTGTGTATTCAGCGTCATAGATGACTTTCTCCATCCATCTGCTTTTCTGTTGGTGGTCTTTCATTTTCCTTTAAGTCTTCTGTTAGAAGAAGTAATATACCATCACTTCTCAAAAACCTTGTCTTCAGAAAAGTGGATTCCCTTGGTTGTGATGGTTAAGAAAACCTTGAAATCCACACTCTTTCCATCAGTTTGGGGCACATACATTGACCACATTGGGAGAGAGGACCTTTCTTTCCAGGGCACATATTTACAGAGGGGAAGGCGTGCAATAAGAACTATATGATTTTATGCCACTGGATCTAGTTTTGAGCATTATTTCATAGTTTTTAATTTATCTTTTATATAAAAATTTGACACTATAATTTGTTAAAATGTATATATACCTCATAATGTACATATATACATCACCTAGGAACATTTGCAAGTGATGGAAACTTCTCAAAAAGTAGCTTAAGAGTAAAAGGGAAATTATTTGTTTCATTTCATCAAACTTCAAAGAGCACAAGTGTTGAGTGGACTTTGAGGATGGCTGGAAGGCCTCTCTCTCTCCCTCTCTCTGTCTCTCTTTCCATCCCACCTCCCACAGGAGGCAGGCTTCCCACAAGTGAAGTGCTGGACACCATTGCTGCCCTTCATGGGTTCACAATTTTCCAGCTCTATGACTTGGAGCACAAAGAAAACTCTTCTTCCGCATGATTCCAGGAGAAAAATTCCCAGGGAATAACATTGATTGGATCAGCTTAGGTGACACTTCTACCTAATAGGGTGGATGATTGAGTCCTGGACAGACGTGCTATTAGCCATCACATTGTGTGACCCTGATCTATATTTATTAAATATGCTGTATGGATACAAAACATCCAGTGATATATTTGAAGATCTCAAGATAGCTGAAAGAAATGAGCTATTCTCTACCCTCTGCTACTACTGAGGTATCTTATGTTGTGCCACATTGAGGGATATGCAGACAAACAAGATTTGGACTCCATCACTAAGGAGCTACTGTTTGGTGAGAGAGACAGAGACAAGTTGAAAGGGAAAATGGGATACCGAACTGGTTCTATAAGTGCACAGAGAAGGAAGCACTGATGTAACTGGAATAATTTGAGATATCTTTCCTTAGGAGGGTACATTTGAATTGGGTCTTGAGGGGTGAATAGAAACTTGCCGCCTAGCTCTGACAAAGAGCATCTAGCCTCCAAGGAATGAGGTATTAGAGGATCTGGTGTGGCTTTAAAGCCTAGTTTGAGTATGTCACTTTCGAGTCAGGCTTTCTGAATTCAAATCCTAGCCTTCCCACTCAACAGACACATGACCTCTGGAGAGATGCCCAAATTACATGCCATTTCCATGCCTTCATCCTTCTCATTTATCAAATGGAATTAGCAACCTCATCCTCATGAGCTGTTATGAAGATCACATTATTTGGTATTTAAAAAGGTTCGGATTTTGAGCCACACACAGCTAAGTGTGCATGCCTGCCTCACTGCTTATTAACTGAGATCCTGGGGAAGGTATTCTGTCTGTATCCTCACCTAAAACGTGTGGGCAGCAATAGTATAGGTCTCAGGGTAATTCCCAACCTTGAATGAGATATAATGCATGGAAAATATTTGCCTCAAGATCTGGTACACACTAAATACACATTGCCTGTCACTGTGTAATCATTACTGTGCAAACTGCTCAGTGCAGTACTTGGCATATAGTAGCTGATCAGGTTTCTTCCTCCCATTACAGGTAAGACTGACCCATGACCAGGGATTGTGCTTGAACATCTAATCAACCTGCAGGTCTTTGTCCACATGCTGAGAAAGGGCAGGGGAGGTGGCCCGTAACCCACCCGAGTCAGGGTTGCGTGTGAAGCGGGAGGTTGTCTCCATTCAATCCAGCTCAACTTTCCTAGGCAGAAGCCCAGAGTCTAATGAATAGAAAGCTGACACGCCAGGGAGTTCATTCTGGAAGAGAATGAAAGCTCATTTGAAGAAAATGCTTCCATCGGCTCGCCCATACCACACGGAGGGATGTTCTGGCATATGTAACGGAATCACTGACCAGTGGGGACAGCAGTCTTACTTTCCCCGGGGTGTTTGGGAACCAGAAAGAATGTTCGCATGGCCTGTACAAATGGGCAGCTGAATTATGCTAATGAGCCACCAGGCCTCCCGGGAGGGAGCAAGCATGAAGTCAGGAAGGGATCAGAGTCTGGGCATCTCCATGCCCACAGGCGTGAATAATTCATTCTACTTTCCAAGGCTTGCCTTCAAAAGGGGGGGCGGGGAACATCACAGGGTCCAGGCAGGGCCTGGAGGACCCAAGAATGGGCAGCTTTGCCCCTTGAGCCAAACCTCATCGAAGAGAGGGCAGGGTGCCTTCACTTTACCAGATTCCTGACTACTGTGGCCCCTCCCAACCCTGACACGGGCAGGAAAGTGACCTGTCCAAGATCAGCCTCCGTTTCCAGCCAGGCTGTCAGATGTCGAGCCCTGGGTTGTTTCACTGGCAAACTTCTGAAGCTGGCTATGGTGGGGAGGCTTCTTTTAGAGGCATTCAGATATAGGTCCTGTAATTTTCTAGCCCTGTGACCTCGAGAGGCACCTTCCTCCCTCTGAGCCCTGATTATCCCCATCTGTAAAATGGGAACAGTAATGCCTGTTTCAGGGTATCATGGTGGGAATTCTAGTGCAACAAAGGCTATGAAAATACTCCGAAAACTATAAATTTTCTGTACACATACATGTGCAGATTCTTTTGAGTTTTCAGAGGGACTCTGAGAGTAAGAAAGATGGTAGCAAGGAGGGTGAAGAATTAACCCTTAATTGTGTCAGGCCAGAAATCCAACAGGGCACAACTTGTCCTTATCAGGTATCTACTGAGGGTTTGGCAGAATCTTGGCACATGGAGATGAGAAAGAATCATAGACAGGGAGCTTCTAAGTTACCATGTGAACCCTTCAAACATGGTGACAGGCAGTTCTGGACTGCTCTGTATTCCCAGCTCCTGGACGGCTGAGTGTTGCTTTTACATGTAAATGACTGTGCAAATGAGCTAAAGTTTCTCACCAAAGCCACAAAACTGCATGCCGTGTGAAGCGTGGCTGATGAGACCTCTTTCAAGACATTACACGTGTTTTTGTTTTGTTCTTTCAATGAATTACTCTCTTACAGTTTGCTTAAATGTGTCCCATTTCCTGAGAGTCCCAAGCAAGTTTTTTGTCCTCTTTCTGCTCAGGATATTTTCTTCTCACGTGTGAGTGCCTTTATCCTCTTTGTAAGCCAAAGAGGAAAAAAAAAAAATGTGCAAGGGAGGGGTATATGTATTTCTACATGGAAAACCTATTTGTGTGCAGTCAGATGAAGAGAAATTTCTAAAGTGTGGACCCTTGAGAACAGGCAGAGGCTGGAGACCTGGACAGTCTTGTCCAGTACAACCTCTTCTCTGGGCTCTAGGAAAACTGGGAGAGGCAAGTGGGGAGGCCTAGGGGGTTACAGACCAGTCAGGACACCATCACCCATCACAGGCTGGAGGTGGGAGAGTTTAATCTTCCTCAGGAAATCCTCAGGGTGTAAAGAGTCAAGCCTTATATTATAAAAACCCTGCCAAGAGGTTTTAATAGGAGTGGACATATCAGGAGCTCCAATTTTCTCATTATAAAACTGACCGAAGTGTAAAAAACACCCAAAGCACATTGAATATCTCTAATATGTGGCTGCCTTTTAGCCTCCGGAGGAGGACAGGTATTCATTTTCATAAATTACTTTTTAACTATTTTTTTTTCAAAGGACGGGGGGTGGTGAAAGAAAACAGAGACAAAACAGATGCCTTCAGCCCTTTGATCAGCCTCGCTGCAGACAAGCAGGCTGCCCGCTAGCACCTCTTTAACTAGAGCTTGCCAGGAGGAAAATGGGTGGTTTTAACTGCAATTATAGTGCCTGCTGAAGGCCTGTCATCACAGCCGGGGGAACTTATCCCAAGCAGCTCGGCTGCCTCCAGAATTACAACCAGCGGAGGCCGAGCGCTAAATGCCCCCTGTGGCCAGTGTCTTCCACAGGCCCAGAAGCTCCGGGCCAGTCTCCTGTCCCCCTGCTCATGTCCCCTACCCATGTCACTATAAACACAGAAAACTAAGACCATATAAGCTAGCTTGACCAGGCCAGACAGAAGAGAAAGGAAGAGGAGACAGAGGCCTTATCTCAGGCCCAGAGGTCGGGGAATGCAGCTGGAATGGGGGGCGGGAGAGTGGCACAGGCAGAGGTCAGATCTTGGGAGCTAGAACCTCTTGGAAGTAGCCTCAGAGCATCTGGGTTGGCCTTTGGGATATTATGCATTAAATAGCTATTCAGTTCAGTTCAGTTCAGTCACTCAGTCGTGTCCCACTCTCTGCGACCCCATGAACCGCAGCACGCCAGGCCTCCCTGTCCATCACCAACTCCCAGAGTTTACCCAAACTCATGTCCATTGAGTCGGTGATGCCATCCAACCATCTCATCCTCTGTCGTCTTCTTATCCTCGTGCCTTCAATCTTTCCCAGTATCAGGGTCTTTTCAAAAGAGTCAGCTCTTCATATCAGGTGGCCAAAGTATTAGAGTTTCAGCTTCAACATCATCAGTCTTTTATTGACTGGTCTCAAAAGGAAAAAAAGGAGATGATAACATTGACTGGAGCCCCTGGCTTCAGGCTCTGCCCTAAGCAATTTCTGTGTGGTCTCGGATAGTCTCTGTGCAAGCCCAGGGCTGGGCACTGAGGTCTCAGATCCTCAGGCAGTCTCTGCGCATGCCTAGAGGTGGGCTCAGAGCCAGGCACATGGTGGATGCTTGGGGAAAAAAGAAATCAATTGGATAAATGAGGGACTGCCCAATTTTCAGAAGGAGAAGCTAGAAACTCAGAGAAATTCAGTGGCCAGCCCATGGTCACCCAAGTGGGGTTAGGGGTGATGCTAGAGGTGGGAGTGGAGTCCCCAGGGGCCTGCCCACAAAGCCAGTTCCTTCCAGAAGTGTGGGTACCTGACTGAGAAAGGGCTTCCCAACAAGAAATACAAATCCAGGATGCTACCCTAACTCCTGCTATACTTCTATAGTGACTCGGGGCACTTGCATCTTGAGCAGAATGTAAAGGGATGTCAAAAAAAAATTTAATCAAGATAAGTAATGTCTTAATGCAATATTTTCCAACATCAAAGTTAATGCAAAAATCATGATGAACAAAATACCAAATTTTACAATAAAAGCAGGATCGGGTTTATGGGTGTCTCCTTTTGCCTCAGGCTCCGTTATGCCTTGGCATGACATGGCTGACTTAAATTGCTGTTATCTTGGTCATCCAGATTTCCTCTCTGGGCCTGAGCTTCCTGTCTGCTTAAAGGGAGGAGCAGACTGAAGGCTTCTGAGGCTCTTTGCAACTCTGACATGCTGCAGTAGGGTTCAAGTCCCGGCCTGGCCCATGAGCGGCTTCTGGCGTGGGCACAGGCCCTGTGGAGGTACCTGCTGGTCCCCAGCCGTGACGCTGCGGAAAGTATGAGAGGAGCATCCGCCCTGCTGTCCTTTTACAGCATCTGGGTTGAGTTTTAAAAGTGCATCCCCAAGAACGCCCAGGCAGGAACTGGGAACTGAGGTCAGCTACAGACATGACCTTGGTCCATTTTTGGCTCCATGGGGCGGGGATGGCTTGAGGGAAGCACTGTCTGCTTTGTGGCACTGGAGGCATGGGCAGCTCATTGTGAAGTCATTGACAGTTCTGGCCTCTCCTCCTGGTATGCCAGCTCTTGGGGTCACTGCTCATCATTCATATGGCTTTTAAAATTTATCCCCAACCCCCACCAGCAAAAATTCTCTTATTTTAAGAACAATGAGAAAGACAGCTGGGGAACTGTGGCCGTAATTTGCTTAAATTTTTTTGACATTTGCTCATTGCTTTGTAATTGCGTTTCTGATTCTGTCCTCTCCCACAAATTAGTGCACAGATTAGTTCCAGCCATTCACTAGCTCATTCATTCATTCACTTAAAAAAATTCTTAATACTGGCTAAATGCTTTTCTGGCACAAAAGCACCACCCCAGGCAATCATGTATTTACCCACCGCTTGATCCTCCAGTCCCAGCATGTGTCACACACCTACTGTGTGCCAGGTACTGAGCTAAGCTCTGGATTTACACTGTGGAACAAACCAGCCCCATCGCTAGTCTTGCAAAACAGGACAGGCTGGGCAGCCCGACATTAACCAAACAGTAATAAGCAAACTGTAGCTTCAGTCTCTGTGATGGTTGAAGTTACATGTCAACTTGACCTGGCCACAGAGAGACTAGATATTCGGTTAATCATGATTTCTAGGTGTGTCTGTGAGGGTGCTGCTGTATGGTATCAGCCTGTGAGTCAGTAGGCTGAGTCAAGGGGATTGTCCTCCTCCTTGAAGGTGGGCCTCATCCAATCGGTTGAAGGTCTAAAGAAAGTACAAAGGCAGAGGAAAGGATAATGCTCTTTTTCTGCCTGGCTCCTGAGTGGGGACACCAATATTCTCTTGCCTTCTGACTGAGACTTGCACCATTGATTATCCTGGTTCTCAGGCCTTGGGACTCAGACCGGAATTACACCACTGGCTTCCCTGTGTCTCCAGTTTACAGATAACAGATCATGGTACTTCTCTGCCTCCATAATTGTGGAGTCAATTCCTTATAATAAATCAATCTCTGTATATATAGATAAAGATATACATATAGGAGTGCTGAGTGTGTGTATTATGTGTATGTGTGTATAGATATAGATACAGATATGCTGAGTGTGTGTATTGCGTGTATGTGTATGTGTATATAGATATGTTATGTGTAGGCTTCCCTGGTGGCTGAGACAGTAAAGAATCCGCCTGCAATGTGGGAGACCTGGGTTTGATCCCTGGGTTGGGAAGATCCCCTGGAAGAGGGCATGGCAACCCACTCCAGGATTCTTGCCTGGAGAATCCTCATGGACAGAGGAGCCTGGCGGGGCCACAAAGCATCAGACACGACTGAGGGACTAACACAGCACCCCACATGTTGTATGTGTGTGTACATAGATACAGATATGAGTGTATGTCCGTATAGATAAGTTGAGTGTGAGTGTTGTGTGTCTGTGTGCCTGTGTGCATGTGTCTATTCTGTTTCTGGAGGGTCTGTTCTCTGGAGAACCCTGACTAATACCACCTCTGAGGAGAGCCAGGCAGAAAAAGCACACAGTGCCCTGAAACCAAGCAAGGAGAGGATCCAGCCTGGTGCAGAGGGCCAGGAGGGGCTGAGCTCAGGAACTGCTAGTGGAACCGGAAAGGGAGAAATAGCTAGTTCAGTGGAGACAGAGAGAAAAGCGCATCTGACACAGAGCACAGCATGTGCAAGGGTCCTGAGACGAGGAGACAGGTGAGTCTGAGAAACTGGAATGCAGCTCTGGTGACTGGAGGGCGGAGAGCCATGGGCCTTGGTGTGGAGTGAGGCTGGAGGCCCACGGTGTGAGACTACGCAGGGCCGCCCAGCCTGTGAAGAAGAGCTGAGGCTTGACATCATCACCCTGACGGCACCAGCTGTCCCTGTTATAACCACAACTTTTCAGATGAAGAAAATAAGGCTCAGAGAGGTTTGTTCATTGATCCAGCAAACAGTTATGGAATACTGACTACCTGTCAGGGGCTGTCCTGGGTGCTGGGGAGTCAGCTGTGAGCGGGAAGTGACATGAAAGTCACTCAGTCATGTCCGACTCTTGGCGACCCCATGGACTATACAGTCTATGGAATTCTCCAGGCCAGAATACTGGAGTGGGTTGCCTTTCCCTTCTCCAGGGGATCTTCCCAGCTCTCCCGCATTGCAGGCGGATTCTTTACCAGCTGAGCCACAAGGGAAGCTTTCACTCATACAAGTGACAGTGGCAGGATGGGAACTTGAGTCTGCATGGTCCCCGTCCCAGCTCCCTGGGCCCAGCGCTGGGATGAACGGGAACTATTGTCCCCGGCCCTGCCATCAAGTGCTCAGAGCCTGGGGACCAAATGCCTCACTTCTGTGGTTTCTTCATCTGGGCCAGACCCAGCACCCCAGCCCCCTCAAGATGTCACAGCCACACCCCAAAACTCCAAAAAAAAAAAAAAAAGGCTTGAAATTAATGAGTGGGCATGCAATCCTGGGCAGGAAAGTGGCAGAGACTTTCAGCTGTTGAGCTAAATCTAGATCACCTCCAATCTCATCTTCATTTTTGTGGATTAAATTAGAATCTTTGTGGGTTAAAAATAGATTTTTTAAATCCACCTCCTTGTTTCAAGAGGTGGAGGCTGTTTCTCCTTCATTCTGTCTGAGCTGTTCTTGTGACTTACTTGCACCAGTGCTGTCAATGTGGTACAAGTGACTCCCTGCTGTGGGAAGACTACCCTGAGATGAAGCAGCTGAAGGTAGCTGCTGAGTGATGGGAGAGTATGTGGAGGAAGAGGGCAGGCAAATGACCCCAAGGAGCCATCTGAATGCAGTCCCACAGGCAACCCTAGGTGAGGCCAGCAGGGGAACTGCCCGGGGAAGTCACGGCCTCTTGAGAAACTATAGATTCCTGTATTTCAGACACTACGCTTTGGGGTGCTTTATTGTCCATCAAGAGATAGCTGAAACCCAATCAAAAAGTGGGCAAAAGCCCTAAACAGACATTTCTCCAAAGAAGACATACAGATGGCTAATAAACATGAAAAGACACTCAACGTCCTTATTATTAGAGAAATGCAAATCGAAACAACGATGAGATATTACCTCACACCACTCAGAATGGCCACCATCAAAAAATTTACAAACAATAATTGCTGGAGAGGGTATGGAGAAAAGGGAGCCCTCTTGCACTCCAGGTGGGGATACCCTCACTGAGGAGAACAGTATGGGGATTCCTTAAAAGACTGGGACTAAAACTACCATCGTTATTGTTGTTGTTTAGTGGCTAAGTTGTGACCAAATCTTTGCAACCCCAGGGACTGCAGCACACCAGGCTTCCCTGTCCTTCACTATCTCCTGGAGTTTGTTCCAATTCATGTCCATTGGGTCACTGATGTATCTAACGTCCCATCCTCTGTCACCTCCTTTTCCTTTTGCCTGCAGTCTTTCCCAACATTAGGGTCTTTCCTAGTGAGTCAGCTCTTTGCATCAGGTGGTCAAGTGTTGGAGCTTCAGCTTCAGCATCAGTCCTTCCAGTGAATATTTGGAGTTGATAACTACTATATGAGCCACTAATCCCACCGCTGGGCACATACCCTGAGGGAACCATAACTGAAACACACACACCCCAGTGTGCACTGCAGCACCATGTATAAATAACAGCTAGGACATGGAAGCAACCTAGACATCCATCGGCAGATGAACGGATAAAGAAATTTTGGCACATAAGCACAATAGATTATTACTCAACCATAAAAAGGAACACATTTGACTCAATTCTAATGATGTAGATGAACCTAGAGCCTATTAAATAGAGTGAAGTAAGTCAGAAAAACAAATACCATATATTAACATATATATATGTATATATGTAATCTGGAAAGATGGTACTGATGAGCCTATGTGCAGGGCAGCAATGAAGATGCAGACATAGAGAACTGACTTGTGGACACAGGGAAGGAAGGGAAGGGCGGGATGAATGGAGAGAGTAGCATGGAAATATATACACTGCCATATGCAAAATTAGTTCACCAGTGGAAATTTACTGTATCAATCTAGAGGGGTCAGATGGGGTAGGAGGTGGGAGGGAGGGGACACATGTATACCTATGGCTGATGCATGTTGATGTATGGCAGAAACCAACACAGGATTGTAAAACAATTATTGCCCAATTAAAAATAAATAAATTTAAAGAATAAATAAGTATTTTTTTTTAAAGAAAGGATTAATTTAGTGACTTCAAAAAAGAAAGACAGCTGAAAGACCACCGCATGTGCCTTTGGCCATAATGTGAAGCATGATCTATGGAGAGGAGACACCTGTGGTTTTCATTCAGCATCCATTTCTCTTTCTTCTGCTAAGTGAAGCCCAGTTTTCCCCAGGGCTCCTTGACTCTCAGTTGTGATAAGTGAAGCTAATGTTCCTCCAGGGGAGGGAAACCAGTCAGGGTCCCTGAATAGTCCGGGGGATATGATATGTGAACCAAGCCAGGTAGTTTAAGTGTGGATGGAAGGGACAGGATGGATTTGAAAGATATCTTCAAGCAAATCTTAATAGGATTTGATGACTGGTTGGAAAGAAGGACGGGTGGGATGGACAGGGAGAAGCAGAAAGGGCTCCAAGTCATCAACTCTGCAAATGTCAGTGGTGATAAAACGTCTCTATGGAGTGCTCCCTGTGGGCGCTTCTCTTACCTAATATCACAACTACCCTAAGAGACATTAGGTTATAATCATTAACATTATTATCCTATTTTCCAGATGAGAAAACTGAAATGTACTGATGTTTGAAAAACTGGCAGCTAGCAAGTAGTGTTGCTAGAATTTAAACCCAGGTCCACCTGGCTGTAAAAATCAGAGCTCTCGGCCGCCACGGTATATTTCACCATCTGAGCTGCCTTTAGCAGGACAACCTCAGATTCACTCTCCCCGAACAGGCAGAGGGACAGGCCAGATGTCCTCACCATCGTTTATCGTTGTTCTCTTACCTGTATCACCAACTGTCCTCTTTTCATCGCTGGTTCATTGGCTGGAGGGAAGAAAGGAGTAAAAAAAAGCTCTTGACAAAACGTTCTTTGCTTCCCCCTGTTATGATTGTCGTGACCACCTTGAAGTGCTCACCAGCACCCTCATCCCAGCGCCCTCACGGCCCCCTGTGCCCACCGGGTCGCATCCTTCCGCAGACGTGGCTCACCTAGCAGAGGCAGCTGACTTATTTAAATGAACTGCTGTGCAGTTTTACCGCCTTCTTGGAAAGGAAAGCGATTTTGCAGGGAACACAAACCTCCCCTCATCCTTTGGCAACAGGGGCTATAGACGTATCTCTGGCCACCCCTTTTGACAAACATGGAAGCTCTCTTCTTTCTACCCGCCCCTCTTCTCCGCGTAGGTCCCTCATGGATCATATTCTGTCTCCTTTCCTCCCTGTCTCCCACCAGCAGACACACACCACCCTGCCTCCTTTTTCGGCAGGAGACTCTGACTTCCCTCTGTTCAGATATTCACTGGCCTCTCCGTGAAATGGGGATGTGAAAACCAGAGACGAGAGAGTAAATTATCGTGGTCAGCAGTGATCAAAAATAAATGGGGCAAAACTGTCTTGTGGAGAACTGATGAAAACCAGCTGAGTCCGGGAAGATGGCTGGCCTCTCTTGTTTCTACAGCAGGGCAGGGGCCTACACTGGAACTGGGCCCCCCCAGATGCACTGGGATGACTGGTTCTCAAGTGCCCACTGGCTGGTCATCGTCACGGTGGTTATGAATTGGCTTAACAGACAGTGAGGGCACTGGAACCCCAAGTAGAGCCAAATGACCACATAGGGCATTACAGGTGATTTTTCAAAATTTATTTTATTGACGTATGGTTGATTTATTCTATGGAAGTATAGTTGTGTTCTAGTTGTGTTAATTTCTGCTATAGAGCAAAGTGACTCTATAACCTATATATTAACGTTCTTTTTCATATTCTTTTCCATTATGGTTTGTCACAGGGATATTGAATATAGTTCTCTGTCCTGTGCAGTAGGACCTTGTTGTTCATTCATTTTATGTATAATAGTTTGCATCTGCTAATACCAAGCTCCCAGTCCTTCCCTCTCCCCATTCCCTCTCCCTTGGCAACCACAGCTTCTTCTTTTCATCCATTACAGTTTATTTTGACTGAATGAAGAAAGGAAAGACAAGAGAAGAGATGGAGAGGGAAAGAAAGACGGAGGCAGGGGAGGAGAAAGAAAACGTGGAAAATAAAAGAGGACTGAGGCCCCCTGCTGCATCAGGTACAGGCCCCATGCGTTGTCATTCGTCATTCGGTCATTTCGCAGCCCCAGTGCCCTGGGAGGGAGCGGTCTGGTCTTTACCTGCATTGTGCAGGCGAGCGAGGCTGCGCTCGGAGCTGAGGTCACCTTGTTTGCAAAGGTGGAGCAAAGCCTTCAATTCAGAACCAGGCCAAAGGCAAAGACCTTCATTTCATTAGTGATAGGCGACAGTCTGGCCAGAAAATAACCTCTTTTTTTTCTGAATTTACTCCCGGAAATGACATATATGTCAACCGGTTGCTTCAGACCTTTAAAGTTGAAACTCAGATTTCCCCAGCCCGACGGTGACAGTGGCCTCCACTGCGCCTTGGCTGTTGGGCCTCACAGACCTCCGCCTGCCGGGCACCGGCATTTAGGAGCCCTGGAGCGTCCCTCAGGGGCACAGGCACAGTCCTCTTGTCTTCATCGCCACTAAGTCACTTTGTGCCCTGGCCCCACGTTGGCTCAGCGGAGGCTCCGGTGTGGCTTAGGGACCCCATGGCAAAGCAGGCGTCAGCTCCATCAACAGCCCCTTGGCGGGCAGAGCTCAGACCAAGGTGCCTGAGCTGACATGCAGGACAATATTCAGAACAGGCTCAAGGGACCCTGGGTACTTCCCCAGGCTCAGCATGCAAAACCACTTCCTCATACTCCTTTGGTCACAAACAACCCCAAATCTCTCTAAATTGACTCCTGGGAGGGGTCTGGCAGGGCCTTTCCCTAACAGGCCCAGACTTGTCTGAATTCCAGCGTGGGCTCAGCTAGAATCCTCACCCTCTGATTCAGTTTAGGAAACAATTTCCTACCTACTCTCGCAAGTAAGCTTCAAAATAATCCCATGAATCTGGCAGGAAACAGATCTTTTTCCTTTGCAAATGGAGAGGCTGAAGCTCGGAAGGTCACATGGATGGAGGGGTCAGGGTCAGACCCCGTCTTCTGAAAGCACGGCTCCCCCTCCTCTGCCGCAACCCCTTACCCCACTCCCAGACCCCCTACCATCCCCTCCTTGGAGGCTGGTGGACACGAGTGTGAGTCTGGAGTCAGGAAACCTATATTCCATCCCTGGCTCCTTAGTCAGTTCCCTCAGCCTGGGTCTCTTTGTAAAACAAAGGTAGAAACCACGCTACCCCTTAAGGTTGCTGTGAGGATTAAATGGAAGAATTCCTACCAAGACCTGTGCCGAGCTCCTGACACGGAGACATTGCTCGCCGGCCGTCGGCTGTCCACACAGACGTGCTGGAGACAATGACGTCCCACCCGAAGCATGCAGCTTTAAACAGCCGTTCGCCCTCCATTGGAGGAAATGTTCCATGCATGACCTCAGTGGGACATGTTCGCTATAAAATGGGTATAAAAATACATCTTATTCCACAGGGTTCTTGTAAAGATTAAACAACAACAAATGTGATGACTTCTCTGGAAACTATGACGGGCAAATCAGTTCTTACTGTCATTACCGGCCTAAAGCCTTCTTTGCAAGGACTCCTAGGGAAGATTCTCCTAGGCTGGAAGAAGAAAGGAGGGCAGGCCCCGTTGACTGAGGCCCCAGGATGGGGCAAGCACATTGTGAACACTGGCTGTTCCTCAGGTGCAACCTTTTAATAGATGAGGAAACTGAGGCTCAGAAAGGCCGCCCAAGACACCCAGGTTTCCAAGGCTTGTGAGTAGAAAACCAGGGATTCAAACCCTGTTCCATCCACCTCTCCTAGGCATAAAGATCCCGGAGAAAGATCAATGGAGCCTCCTCTCATCAATCTCCATGGAGATTTTTATTGAAAACGGAGACATGGGTTGGTAAGACAGGAAAGAAAGAAATGGTCCAGAGGTGGCCTTCTTAGAAAAATCCCCCAAATGAAAGACCAGGCAGAGGCTCCTTGGCAGGGACTGTGCTGGTAAGGGGGCAGCGACAGGCTGGAGTCTGAGGCAGCACCAGCTGAGTTATAACCTGGGGCTCAGACGCTGCCACCCCTCCCTCTCCTGTGAGCCCAGACCAAGTGGAGAAACCAGATCCCAGATGTATCTGCAAAGAGGCCACAGGTTAGGCTGGCAAACTCTTTGTCAGACAATGGCGCCCTCTGCTGGCAGCACAAAGGGAAGCGTCTTCAAGGAGAGGCAAGAATACTGGAGTGGGTTGCCAGTTTCTTCCCCAGGGGATCTTTCTGACCCAGGTATCAAACTCTCGTCTCCTGCATTGCAGGCCGATTCATATATATATATGGAACTTCTCTAGTGGCTCAGACAGTAAAGAATCTGCCTGCAATGTAAGAGACCTGGCTTCCATCCCTGGGTCTGGAAGACCTCCTGGAGGAGGAAGTGGCTACCCACTCCAGTATTCTTGCCTGGAGAATTCCTTGGACAGAGGAGCCTGGTAGGTTACAGTGCATGGGGTAGCAAAGAGTCACACGCAACTGAAGCGACACACTCTCACTTTCTCACACACACACACACACACACACACGGCCCTAAAGACATCTGCAGCTGTGTGGACTGCAGGTCTTGAAAGAAACAAGTGAAGCAGAGCTGGCAGAGCCCAGAGCCCTGAAGACCCCAGGATTCCAAGACTGGACATGGGGCCGTCTGGGCACCAGAAGCCATGAAGAGCAGCGGCCACAGCGCCGGGAAGGCCCATTCCACACTGGCAGCGTCCAGCACGCGGGGGCCCCCTCTTGCTCAGCGGCAGAGCCTACCCTGAGCTCCGGCGGAGCCTTTGCCCAGCTCCCAGTCCATGGAATGGCATATCTCCCCTGTGGCTCCAGGAACCCAGGTCCCACTCTGTCCCCCACGTGGGTCCCCCAGAGCTGGATGGTATTAGCAAAGGCAGACACAGCATGGGGTCAGCTGAGACACCCCCATGTGGCTTCAGAAACCACTTCATCAAGGACAGGCATCCAGGGCAAGGTCTGCAGACCTGAAGGAAGCTTTATGGCCAAAAGAAAGACCTTCACAGTTGGAAACTCTGGAAAGGAGTTAGAGGCATGCCTTCCCCAGTGATGTGAAGACGGCAGAACTGACTTCATGTAAACTGAGATTTATTTATCCATATTCTTTACCACTGAGCCACCAGGGAAGCCAGAGTCCTTTAATGCTGACAATAAATAAGGCATTTGATGTTAATAATAGAAATAATAACAGTGAGGATAACACACACAGTAGTACCACAAAATGACCACAAAAAGGAGGCAGAGGAAGAATAGAGGCATTTGTGGAGCTCATAGAGCCAGGCTCTGAGCTAAGCATTTTACACATCTAATTTCATTTGATCTTAGGTACTAGTATTTTTTGTCAACTTGCAGAAAAATAAGCGCAATCCAGAGAGGTTAATGAACTTGCCCAAGGTAAAACTAGATATACCTGCCACTGCCTTATGCTGTCTAGCTTGGCCCAGTTCATTTCCATCCCAGATAGAGCCCTTGTTTTCTTAGGTGGCTAGTATGATGGGTGAACTCAGCACAGCACCTTTGCCGTGGGACACAAAAGCAAGGTCCCTTGCACTACAGGGTTGCCAGACTTGGCAAATAAACAGGCAGGATACCCAGTTAAAACTGAATTTCAGGAAAATAACATATTTTAGTATAAGTAGATGATAAGTAGTATAAGTAGATGATAAGATGGATGAGATGGTTAGATAGCACCACTGATTCAATGGACATGAATTTGAGCAAACTCCAGGAGATAGTGAAGGACAGGGAAGAATGGTGTGCTGCAGTCCATGGGGTCACAAAAAGTTAGACAGCACTTAGCAACTGAACAATAACAATAAAAGTAGTTCCCGAATGCTTGCATGGGGCATAGTTATAGTTGGGCTTCCCTGGTGGGTGGCTCGGATGGTAAAGAATCTGCCTGCAATATGGGAGACCTGGGTTCAGTCCCTGTGTTGGGAAGATGCCCTGAAGGAGGGCATGGCAACCCACTCCAATATTCTTGCCTGGAGAGTCCCCATAGACAGAGGAGTCTGGCAGGGCCACTCCAGGGGGTTGCAAAGAGTCGGACACAACTGAGCAAGTAAGCACAGCACATAGTTATAGTTTTAAAAAAATGTTGTTTATCTGAAATTCAAGCTTAGGGACTTCCCTGGTGGTCTAGTGGTTAAGACTCTGCTTCCAATGCAGGAGCACAGGTTCAATCCCTGGTTGGGGAACTAGAATTCATTATGCTGTGTGGCATGGCGGAAAATAGTAAAAAATATATATATAAATGAAATTTTAAGCTTAAATAGGTGTCCTGCATTTTATCTAACTCCTTTCCCCAGCTTCACACACCTAGACTGAATTCTCTGTCCCACCACTTTCTGGTTGTATAATCTTGGCAAATTATATAACCTCTGAATTTTAGCTGCTGTACCATAGGAAAAATATCTGCTTAGAGTCATCGTGATGACCGTGATCTCCTCCTACTAGTCCTGATTCCCTGGACACATCAAGTGGTCTCTCATAGCCTTGGGACCCTCAGGAACCAGGCTGGCCCAGGCTTGGTTAATCCAGCAGATAAACATCAGAGCCTGGGTTGGCTTCTACATGGTTCTTTCATACTTCTGCCTGACGTCCACCTCGGCTTCCAACACCACGTCCCATCGTAACACAAGGTCCAAAGACAAGAAAAGGAATTTCCATCCCAGGCAACTTTCCCTCATATCTCATTGTTTGAAATTGAGCATCAGAGGCTGGAGAAAATGAATAGCTTGCATTTTCAGCCTTAGGGGTGGAAGACTGTCTCTACCTGCAAAGAAAAGGCAAGAAAAACAGTCGCTGGTAGAGAGCAAACACATTATAGTCATTCTCTGCTAGGCATTGTCCGAACAGTCCTAAAGATATTCATGCATCTAACCCTCACAAGATAAGCATAGTTATTGCATTTTACAGATGACAAAAGTGAGGTCCAGCAACGTGAAGGTGGCTCCTTGGACAGATTGGCAGATTAGCAGGTGGAAGGATGGTGATCTGAGCCTAGGCAGATTGCATCAGCATCTATGGGCCTGGCCATCCGCCGTCTTGTCTGCAGGCAGCCTCCCTGGTCCTGACTCACCTCTCTTCTCTCGTTGCCGTACCAGGCCTGGCACAATGTGTCCTTAACTGAGTCCCAGGGCTGGCTGCACACCAGTCACCTGATAAATGTCAACAGTTACAGACTTGCGCTTCCTTTCCACCCTCCCTGTCTCCCAGGTGGCTTCACTAGATACATGTGCAAACGCTTGACTCCCCCGGAGAGGGGTGGGGGATGGGCTGTGCCTGTGGGCTGTCCCTTCTGATCTGGACCCTGTCCCTGCCTGCTTTGTTCCCAGCAGTTATTAGAACGAGAATTGCTGATGAGACAATGCAATAACCATCACGATTAAAATGCAAGAGATGCAAGCGCGTGGTCTGGAAAATGCCAAATGTAATAAATTAATTATTCTTAGACTTTGGCATCTTACTTTTATTATTTTACCATTCATGTATTCATATTTGTGTTTATTATTCATTAGCATGTATTAATGTGTAGTTTTAATTATTATTGTTGGGGATTAAATTTATCAGTGCTTACTGGATTGGAAATTAAAATGGGGAAATTTAGAAAACACTTATTTTAACTCATTTGTAAGCCCAGTACATCTAACATATCATATTTTATTTTAAAAATTTGCAGTTTTCAAAACAAAAAATTTAGTGGAAGAGTGGCATCAATTTTTGTGCAAATCTCTTTAGTGTCCAGCTTAATACTGCTCTGCACTCAATCTGTTGAGATATATGGGTGAAGAATAAAAAGAAAATCTGGTCTCACACAAATATGTAGTTGGTAAAGGGAAGAGTACTTTAACAGATTTTCTAGGTGATTGTGAATATTCTTCTTTGATATTATACCCCAAATTGACAAATGGCACTTTCTCAAAGGTTAGCGGCAATCTGGAATCTGAAACATATCATTTGTTATCATTTCAGAATTTCTTTCTCCTCTGGTACATTACAACTCATTATTCTTTCTTAGATGGATCCTCACTCATGCAGGATTTTGTAACATCCTGCATTCATTGTTTGAGAGTCATTCGTTCACTGGATCATGCAGAGCTATCAAATCTTGGCATGTTTCTCTTTAAAATATCAAAAGATCACTTTCACTAATATCAGCAGGTTTTTTTCTGAAGGGCGTTTAATTATTGGAAAATTGTCAGGCTCATAGTGCTGAACATGGATTTTCCCAAATTCAAATTTTCACTGGCAAGTTCAAATTTCATCATTGGTAAAAGTTGTCATCCACCCCCCGGCCCCCGCTTTGAAGGGATAAGCTCACATTATTTATTTTCAAGAAAATGTCTATCAAATACTTCAGTGAGTTTGGATAGTTTATCAGCTGTGCTTTCAGGAAAATGTGGCTAGTTTAGCTCAAAAAAATTAGCAAAGTGCTTTCCTTCAAGGCAACTGTCATACTTGAGTCTACAAAAAAATTCCTATTTTGTCATGCAGAATAGTAAAAAGTTGTGTGTGCAAGGGTTGCGATTTAAGAAAACTGATGATTTTATACAGCTTCATCCAGACATTTGTCCGTCATTGGCTTTGCTTTTCCTTCCTTTTCTTTTCTCCCTCTTTCCTTCCTTCCTTTTTCTTTCTTTCCTTCCTTCCTCCTCCCTCGCCCCTCCCTTTCTCCCTCTCTTTCTTTCTTTCTTACCCTAAGTGCCTGGAGGGAGAGAACACTCTGATGCCGACAACACTTTGGGCCACTTCTTTTGAGTTTTCACAAAAGTTCCATGAGTTGTACCTCTATTGCCTTCACACTCTTGATACAAATATCAACATTGTGAAACATATAAACAATGCCTTGGTATTCTCATGAAAAGAGTTTTAATCTTGCAGCCCCCCTGGAAGGAAGCTGGGGTGCCCCCAGGTCTGCAGACCACACTTTTAGAACTGCTCATGGTGGCAGCCTGCGGAGGAGGTGATGTGGCCTGCCCAGCAGAAGAGCAGAAAGAGAGACAAGAATGGAGACTGGACGGGAGCTATGGCTGGTGAGGTGTTTGAATGGAGGAGGGAGAGGGGCTGAATCAAGGATGACACGCAGGCATCGACTGGGGATGGGGAGGCTGGCCCTGGGAATGCTGGCAAAAGGCCAGGCTACAGGTTGGGGCAGATAATGACTTCATGGTTAGTTACAGTGGGGTGTCTCTGAGACACCTCTGGGGAGGCAGTTGGAGACTGGCGCTGGCTTTCAGAATTATACGTGCAGAAGGTATGCATTGGTTCCTAAGAACACTGAGATTTTCCCAAGAAGGAAAACCTATTTGTCTTCTTATTAATAGAATATTGAACAAGCTTAAATGGGTTTAAGTCAAGACAAGAAATAGTGTGGTTGGTGTTAACTTCTTATCCACAGGCAAAATGCTTAGAGCTTTGCAATCAAAATGTTAGTAATAGTAATGGTTGATGGTCACTGGGCACTCGCTCGGAAGCTTGCTGTGGCCCCAGTGGGGCAGTGCTTGCCAGCACCCTAAGTCTGGCTTGTGGGGAGCAGTCAGGAAGGCGATGGAGGTGGAGAGGGCATCACGGTGCCAGGTGAACTCTCAGTGAGCCATGCAAGCTTTGTTTGAATATGGTCCATTCATCATCGGCTCCATGACAGGCACCCCGGAAATGACTGGGGGGTGAATTGGCAGGTGATTGTGAAACTGGACTCAGGTTTGAGCTGCACAAAACCCACGGAGAAACACAGGAGCAGCAAAGTAGAGGGGGTGCTGGATGAATCATTTCAAACCGCACGCAGAGAAGGCTGCAATTTGGGGGCAACATCCCCGCCAACCAGGTTACTACAGACGCTCTCTTCCTCTCTTCAGCTGCTTTTTTGGAGAGCAGCCACACTGCATGAAGAAGCAGCAAAGCAGCAGCCAAAACCCATGACTTGTCCAGGCTGAAGAAGTCGGGAGGGCTCGTGTAGTTAAGAAATATGTGTGTGTGTTTGAGTCCCACCAGTTTCTCCAAACTGCCTGCTCTCATAGTCACGTCTGTAACATGTCCCTTTGTCTCAGGTCTCCGTCTTTCCTCCAAAAAGCTGCTGCTGGTGAAATGTGCCGAAGGCACCCTATCGGGCCTCCAGAAGCCTGATGTGGCTCTGAGCTCACACCTGTCTGCTGCCTGCCCGATGCAACACCATAGTTTGTTTTGCTTTGACCCAATTGGAAAAATAAATAAAGGGGAAATTACATAAACATCTTCCCCATCAGTAGAAGAATGCTCAAATAATTATTCTCCCATCGTTCAGTGGAAAGCTATGCCACTACCACTGGTCAAACGGATGCATCTGGTCAAGCTTCAGATTTGGGATGCTCTCCAAGATACATTTCTCAGAGGAAACAAAGCAAATACACAGTGCGATAGCACTGCCATTTAAAAATAGATAGGCACATGTATTTGTTCCTTTACACATATGGGTATACACGTGTGTGTGTGTGCGTATGTACATATGAGGCTTCCCAGGTGGCAGTAGTGGTAAAGAATCCACTTGTCAATGCAGGAAACATAAGAGACTTGGGTTCAATCCCTGGGTTGAGAAGACCCCCTGGAGGAGGGAATGGTGACCCACCCACTCCAGGATTCTTGCCTGGAGAATCCCATAGATAGAGGAGCCTGGTGGGCTACAGTTCACAGGGCCACAAAGAGTCAGACTTGACTGAAGTGACTTAGCATGCATGCAGGCATGTGTGTGTGTGTATAAAATGGAAGAATGTAGTAGAAACCAAGGACACTGGTTTTCTGAGCAAAGGGACTAAAGGATGGAAGGGAAAATTAATGTTGATTGTAAACCTTTGTGTTCTATCTCAGTTTTTAGAGTAATGTGTGGATATTGGTTAAATAATAAATGGCAACATTTATTAAGCACTTATTATGCCCAGGCATGGTCCTAGGTACTGTGTGTGTATTACCTTCCCTACAGGGAGAGTTACGGCCCTGGCATTGCTTCTGGAAGACAGCTGCCAGCCAGGGGCTACATTTCCCAGCCTGCCTTACATCCAGCGGCGGCCACACGACTGGTTCTTACCAATGAAATGTGAGCAGAAGTGAGGTGACATCACTAGGGTGGAACTCTTAAAAACAAGTAGTACTGTCCTGGTACCCTCTTCCAGCTCCACCACCAGATGCAGAAGGTTTGGGGGCTCTGGGGGAGGGTAGAGCCGCAAGATAAAGGCACCTAGCCTCCTGAATTATCTTGTAGACAAGTCTCTCACCAACTGGGATTGTCCACATTGGACAATGACTTAGAAATTCTATGAAATTAATTCTGTAGGAGGAGACATAGAATTCTAGGGTTTCTTTCTTTTTGCAGCTAGTGTTGCTCTAACTTTTCTAAAAGGGTTGGACTGCCTGCCAGGTGCAGCGTGAACTAGCTAGGAGCAACAGTGTGTGTGGGGAAAGCCCAGTTAAAAGATCCTCTGAGTGTGGATGGTGGTGTCAGATTTGGAAAGAAGGAGACAGGACCTGGGAGGAGGCATGGCAACCCACTCCGGTACTCTTGCCTGGAGAATCCCAGGGACGGCGGAGCCTGCTGGGCTGCCGTCTATGGGGTCGCACAGAGTCGGACACGACTGAAGCGACTTAGCAGCAGCAGCAGCAGACAGGACCTGGGAGGAAGCATGGCAACCCACTCCGGGACTCTTGCCTGGAGAATCCCCATGTGCAGAGGAGCCTGGCGGGCCACAGTCCATGGGGTCACGAAGAGTCAGACACAACCGGGCGCCTAAGCAGAGCACTGCACAGACAGGATCTAGACGTCAGGAGGCAGAGGACTGAGAGGAGTCCGGAGGGAGGGGTGTGAAGGAGAGGGAAGAGCAGAGGAAGACGTTCGCATCTTTTCCCTTCCCAGCCTCTTGGGCAGCGATGCTGGTACAGGCTGGCAGAGCACCGAGGGAGAACCAGCATCTCCATTAGGATCCAGAAAGCCTGGACTGCTTATTCAGTATGAATTTCTGTCACTTGAGGACTTCTAAAAATTATATCCAATGAAATAAGTAGCATTTACTGAATGTCATCTGTCATCTGTGTTCACTTTCCCCCATTTGCCTTCAAACTGTCACTCTACAGTTGGTTTACTACAAAAGTGAAAGTGAAAAAGTCACTCAGTCATGTCCAACTCTTTATGACCCCATGGATTATACAGTCCATGGAATTCTCCAGACCAGAATACTGGGGTGGGTAGCCTTTCCTTTCTCCAGGGGATCTTCCCAACCCAGGGATCAAACCTAGGTCTCCTGCATTGCAGGCGGTTTTTTTTTTTTTTTTCCCCAGGTGAGCCACAAGGGAAGCCCCTATCTAAATACAGGATTCAACACTGCATTTTTTGATATCTCTTAATTCTCTTTTAGTGAGGCTCCCCCTCTCACCTGCCTGCCATTCATTTCTTGAAGAAGCAGGGTCATTTTTCCGGTAGCATTTCTCACATTTTGATCTTGGCAGATTGACTGATGATGCGGATAAGTTCCTCTCTCTCACACGTATCTCTAAAACTTAGTACTAGAAGCTTGGAATTCCAGGTGAGTGATTTTTTGCAAGAATACCGTACAGGTAGTGCTGTAAACCTCTCACAATCTGTGTGTCCTTCCTTGTGTCTGGGTGTTCACATTTCAGTATTGTCACATTGCCCAGAAAGTTAAGGGTATGGCAACCAGATGGCTCCATCCAGTGTAAGTTACCATACTGATTTGTCCCTTGAGAGTTTTAGCAGAAATTAGTAACCATTGCCGAGATGGAGTGTTTTATTTGTAAAAGAATTGGGTTTCTAACTCTATCATTGCTCCTGTATTTGTTAGCTTAGAGTCTTTCCCAAAGAAGAATATTCCATCAACCATCTGCTTATCCTGAAATATGGTCTATAGAGGCAAGATAAATGTTTTATTCTTTCTCTGTATTTATCAGTTTTCAGAAGAATAAACTGGTATCCCAGCAACCTCCAAAAGTAAGAAGTAGTATCGTTATGAACTCAGAGACTCTATACATTTGCTGTGTTTCAATCCAGTGCAGTCATTATTCTTTCTGATGCTAAAATTATCCCATCATTAAGCCGAAGGAGGAGCCCTTCAAATTAGCTCTTTGATAGCTTCTTACTTTTAGGCATGACAAGACGTGCCAGATTCTTCTTATATACTTCCTGCTCCAGATCTGGACGCACACGTACACACATACATTATCCTGAGCCAAGCCTTTTCCACACAATACTTTAGAGATAATGAAACAGGGACTTGGCGAAGTGCCATGACTTGTCCAAGGTCACACAACCAGGGAGGGGCTGATGGGGTCTGAGGCCATAGCTCTCACTCCCCAACCCTTGCCACTGTTGAAAAAATAAAAAAGGAAAATTATTCATGACACTCGTGGAAATGAGTAAGGAAGACGTTATTCAAAGGGGGCCATTGACATGGTTAGGGGACACGGCCCTGGGGTCTTGTAGCCAAGGAGAGAGATTGGGCTCAACTCCAAGCATAACGTGGGCAGGTGAAACTCTATAGCCAAGGGGCAGACGGGGTCTGTGCCTGAACAGCTACCAAGAGGAAACTTCAGGGCAGGAGGGGTTTAGGGTGTTATTAAATGAACGCTTGTTAACACCAGAACCAGGTGCTAGGAGGCGAGCCAAGATTCACCAACAGAAAGTGAAAGTTGCTTGGTCATGTCCGACTCTTTGCGACCCTATGGACTGGTAGCTTGCCAGACTCCTCTGTCCATGGAATTCTCTGGACAAGAACACTGGTGTGGGTAGCCGTTCCCTTCTACAGGGGATCTTCCCATCCCAGGGGTTGAACCCAGGACTCCCACATTGCAGGTGGATTTTTTATCGTCTGAGCCACCAGGGAAGCCTGCAAGGGAAGTTTATCCCTTACAGGTCCTGAGGGACATTGACAACACCCCTCAAGTGGCCACACATGGAGGTCAAGGCAGAGTGCAGAGAGGAGAGACCTAGAGCACATGCATTTATGGGGGTCTTTGAGTGGGGTTCTGGGGCTGAGGCCAGATCAGCCCATTTAAACCAAAAGAGCGAGGCTTTGGGAAGCCTTGCAGGGGTCATATCTAAGGGGCACCTAGGATACACAGGTGCCGGGAGACCCAGGAGATGGCTGGTCTAGAAGGAAGGCTGATGGGGCAGTCACAGCAGGATTTCCATTTGCTGGTGACTCTGGAGTCTAGAGCACGTGCTCCAAGTCCACCCGGCTGCCTGGAGCTGGCTCAGAGGGAGGGCACCTTCCCTCTGGACACAGAGGGCTCCGACTGTGCCCCCAGAACTGACGTACAGGGACGGCGCCTGCGGAAGGACAGACATGGGCATCAAGAACAGCCAGGCGTAGTCAGATTCCAAGGACTGAGAGAGAAAAGAAATTTATCAGGCCCGTCGATGTGCAAAGCTCTGTGAGCCAAGGGTTGTTATTTCTGGTTTATAGATGAGAAAACAGACGCCCAATGAGGTGATGACCTTGACCAAGGGCACTCAGCTCACAGGCCGTAGTTAGGTTGTGGACCTTGCTCTGTCTGATGCCTGAGATCTTGCTGTTCCCCTGATCACAGCTGCCTCCTGGCTGGGGAGGGCTGCCTCTGACTGAGGAGCCAGAAAGCCACCCTCGACCTCTACTCCCCAAGCTTGCTAGGCCCAGGGGAAGCCTGGCCTCCTCTTATTAACCTGATCTAGGGTTTGGGAAACAGCAATATACCCAGTTATGCTCTCCTTTAAAGGTATTGATGAGCTCATTGTCTTTTCTTTGCATTCCCACTGACCTATTTAGAAGTAAAATGGAAAAAAATTAAATTATTTAAATCAAAGGCAAATTATAAAATACTTAGCAACCAAGTTAATACAAAAAGATACAGCACCTATATGAATGAAGCTGTGCAGCCTTAATGAAGATGCAAAATATGTCTTAATGAGCAGAAAAAAAATTTCAGGTACCTGAATAGGAAAATGAATTACCATAAATTCTTACCACTTCAGTTAGGATCTCAATAGGTTTTTAACAGGACAAAGTTATTTTCAAGTTCTTAGGAAAGGAAAAATGTCAAGAAAATGCAAAATATTCTTGAAAAGGGAAAATACTTCCAGAAACAATCAAACAAACAAGCTAATTTAAGAGACAGCAAAAGTACAGTAGGGCAATGACCAGCAAGAAAGCAATGATACAGGACAGAGAGTTAAAAACACACCCAAGTTCACAGGGAAACTTGATATTTTAGATAGTGGCCTTTCATCTCATTGAGAAATATATGGTACTTGACATCTGGTGGAAAACAGTATCTGGGCCACATTGATCATACATTTAAAATAAAAGATTCAAGGTAAATTAATAATCTAAATGCAAAAAACAAAATGAAAATAATAGAAGACATCTTAGGAAAATATCTTTGAATGGAGATGATCTCAGACAAGTCAGGAGAATATACACACGACTGTATATTCAATAGATGATCAACATGGACCTACTGTACAGCATAGGGAGCTGTACTCAGTATCTTGTAAAAACCTGCGATGGAAAAGAATTGCAAAAAAGAATCTGAATCACTTAGCTGTACATCTAACACTAACACACTTTCAGTTCAGTTCAGTTCAGTCGCTCAGTCGTGTCCGACTCTTTCCGACCCCATGAATTGCAGCACGCCAGGCCTGCCTGTCCATCAACAACTCCCGGAGTTCACTCAGACTCACGTCCATCGAGTCCGTGATGCCATCCAGCTATCTCATCCTCAGTCGTCCCCTTCTCCTCCTGCCCCCAATCCCTCCCAGCATCAGAGTCTTTTCCAATGAGTCAACTCTTCGCATGAGGTGGCCAAAGTACTGGAGTTTCAGCTTTAGCATCATTCCTTCCAAAGAAATCCCAGGGCTGATCTCCTTCAGAATGGACTGGTTGTATCTCCTTGCAGTCCAAGGGACTCTCAAGAGTCTTCTCCAACACCACAGTTCAAAAGCGTCAATTCTTCGGCTCTCAGCTCTCTTCAGAGTCCAACTCTCACATCCGTACATGACCACTGGAAAAACTATAGCCTTGACTAGACGGACCTTTGTTGGCAAAGTAATGTCTCTGCTTTTGAATATGCTGTCTAGGATGGTCATAACTTTCCTTCCAAGGAGTAAGCGTCTTTTAATTTCATGGCTGCAATCACCATCTGCAGTGATTTTGGAGCCCCAAAAAATAAAGTCTGACGCTGTTTCCACTGTTTCCCCATCTATTTCCCATGAAGTGATGGGACCGGAAGCCATGATCTTCGATTTCTGAATGTTGAGCTTTAAGCCAACTTTTTCACTCTCCACTTTCACTTTCATCAAGAGGCTTTTTAGCTCCTCTTCACTTTCTGCCATAAGGGTGGTGTCATCTGCATATCTGAGGTTATTGATATTTCTCCCGGCAATCTTGATTCCAGCTTGTGCTTTTTTCAGCCCAGCATTTTTCATGATGTACTCTGCATAGAAGTTAAATAAGCAGGGTGACAATATACAGCCTTGACGTACTCCTTTTCCTATTTGGAACCAGGCTGTTGTTCCATGTCCAGTTCTAACTGTTGCTTCCTGACCTGCATATAAGTTTCTCAGGAGGCAGGTCAGGTGGTCTGGTATTCCCATCTCTTTCAGAATTTTCCACAGTTCATTGTGATCCACACAGTCAAAGGCTTTGGCATAGTCAATAAAGCAGAAATAGATGTTTTTCTGGAACTCTCTTGCTTTTTCGATGATCCAGTGGATGTTGGCAATTTGATCTCTGGTTCCTCTGCCTTTTCTAAAACCAGCTTGAACATCAGGGAGTTCACGGTTCACGTATGCTGAAGCCTGGTTTGGAGAATTATAAATCAACTATATTTCAATAAAAATTTAAAAAATAAAAATAAAACAAGTCAGGAAACCCAAGTGCTTCAACAGGTAGGAGAAACAGAGCTGACTGCTCAATATACTTCAAATTCTGAAAAGCAAAAGATCCCATCATCAAAATCAAAATGTTTGGGGAAAACATTACCTATGTGACAGAGTCAATTTTTCCCAGTATATGAAGAACTTCTACAAATTGATAAATAAGAGGCAAACAATGAATCTAAAATTGAACAAAAAATATGAAAAAGCAAATCTTTTTGTAATTAGGAAAGTGCAAAATAGAAGAAAATGAAATATTGTTTCCACCCATTATATTTGCAATATTCAAAAGAACGGTCAATCTGATTCTGATGTGGAGATTAAGTAAGTAAGTGTTAGTGGCTCAGTTATGTCCGATTCTTTGCAACCCCATGAACTGCCCTCCAGGCTCCTCTGTCCATGGAATTCTCCAGACAAGAATACTAGAGTGGGTGGCCATTCCTTCTCCAGGGCATCTTCCCGACCCAGGGTTCAAAGCCTGATCTCCTGCATCACAGGCAGGTTCTCTACCCTCTGAGCCATCAGGGAAGCTCTGATGTGGGGAACGGTCCTCCTCTTACAATGGTGTGGGAGTGCTGATGGCTATAATCGTTTTAGAAGGAATTCTTGGGAAAAAAAATATTGTAGGTTCATAAACAAGTATCTTTTGGCCCAGGAATACCACTCTTGAAAAATCTACCCACTAGATATTAAAACACACACATGAAGATGCCTGAACGTGGAGACACAAGAGGAGGAAGCCACCTGGGAGTTTCCGGGACTAGTGTGAGGGATAGGGGTGAGAGTGGAAGTAAACTGAGGTAATCTCTCCAGTGAATCACTGTGCACCTGTTACCCAGCAGGAGACCTAGGGAGATGGCCAAGATGCTTAGGTAAAAATAACAAATTGAAGAGAAATGTATGAGGCACACTCTTATTTGTGGTCAAACAAAAAGCCCCCAAAGACATGAATGAATCCATGAGCACAGAGGAATACTGTGTTTCAGAAGCGGAGTCCCAGGCCGGCTCAGCCCTGAAGTCTCCATAGCCCTAAGCACAACGGACGCCTCCGAGCGGTTCCCACACAGAGGCGGCCAAGCTGGGAGCATCTGCGCGTAGAAATTGGCAAATGCTGGGTGTGTTCCGGTTTTATGCCCTGGAAGCCAGTAGTTAACTGTGACCAGCACATTGCTGCCACAAGGGGGCCGGAAGGGGGAACAGACACTGTCTGCAGAAGCTCCCAAAGACCTACTTCCTCTTCACACTAGGAAATAGACAAATACAGATTAATTTTTATAGCACACAGGGGACCCATCCAGGCTCCATCAAAGGAACACGGTTCTTTCAGGAGGAGCCTGTGGTCTGTGTAGCCTGAGCCGCTGCACCAAGGGCTATGCTGCATCTTGGCCACTTGAGGGCAGTATAGCCACAGCCAAGTCCCCGCACAGCCTGGGTGCCGCCCCCAGCTTCTGCCAGAAGCCGGGCTTCTCAGCTCCTCCCCGCCCTGGGACCCTCCCCTGTAAGGGGAGGAGGGGAGAAAGGAGGGAGAAGACTCAACCTTAGTTTACTTAGGGAGAAGGCAATGGCACCCCACTCCAGTACTCTTGCCTGGAAAATCCCATGGGTGGAAGAGCCTGGTAGGCTGCAGTCCATGGGGTCGCTAAGAGACACGACTGAGCGACTTCACTTTCCCTTTTCACTTTCGTGCTTTGGAAAAGGAAACGGCAACCCACTCCAGTGTTCTTGCCTGGAGAATCCCAGGTTCGGGGGAGTCTGGTGGGCTGCCGTCTGTGGGGTCGCACAGAGTCAGACACGACTGAAGTGACTTAGCAGCAGCAGTAGTTTACTTAAACCCGAAGAATGTTGATTTCAGAGGTGGGGATAACAGTAATAGGCTTTCAGCCTGTGTGCTTGGTCACCCAGTCGTGTCCGATTCTTGCAACCCCACGGACTGTAGCCCACCAGGTTCCTCTGTCCATGAGATTCTCCAGGCAAAAATACCAGAGTGGGTTGCCATTTCCTTCTCCAGGGGATCTTCTCGACCTAGGAATCGAACCTGGGTCTCCTGCATTGCAGACAGACTCTTTACCAACTGAGCTACGTGGGAAGCCCACTAAAATGAAAACCACTCAGTCATGTCCGACTCTTTGCAACCGCACAGACTATTCAGCCCATGGAATTCTCCAGGCCAGAATACTGGAACAGGTAGCCTTTCCCTTCTCCAAGGGATCTTCCCAACCCAGGGATCGAACTTAGGTCTCCTGCATTGCAGGTAGATTCTTTACCAGCTGAGCCACAAGGGAAGTCCGCCTGCTCAACCTGTTACCATGTAAACCACGTGGTCCCCCTTCCAGTGTGGGAGCCATTGCGAAATCATGAGCCTCAGTCTCTCCATCTGGAACCACAGAGGATCCACAGAGGACGATAGTACTGCTGTCAGGGGGCTTTGTGACAATTAAATAATATGATCTATCAGGAGTTAAGTACTATTTTATAGAGTAAAACACTGACTGACATAGAAAAGAAGTGACTGACCAAGGCTGCACAGTGAGTGGGGTCTGGTCACGGGACTTGGTCTCGTCTGCATGACGGCACAAAGCTCTCCTCCCCGACCTGGCACAGCAGAGACGATGGAGAGAGGAGAGTCTGCAGGCTGCTCTGGGGCCTGAGCCACTCTGCCCCCCACCCCCACCAGGGTGGGCCACCTGGGACTCCGCGTTCCCCTCTCTGAGCACGACTCCTTCCTTGTAAAGTGAGGCTTGTAACCACAGGGGTGGTGTGGGATCCAGAGACAGGGGCATGGAGCTCTTCATAACAAGCTGTCCCTTCAGCTCTTCACTCAACTTGCATGCGCTCCAGATGCACACAAGGTCCCATAAGGGTGTGGGGTGACCCCGCTGATTTTGCCATAATGGGCTCCTGGTCTGGAGAGGGAAGACTGAGCCCGTTCCCTCCTCTGGGCATGAGTATTGTTATTTGGCAGGGTCAGGCATTTAGTGGGTGGGCAAGGCACCTGTTAACACCCTTCTCCTTCCGACCTCCCCACCAAATGCTCAAACACATGTTGTTGTTACTGTTTGGTCACTCACTCATGCCCAGTTCTTTGCAACCCCATGGACTGTAGCATACCAGGCTTCCCTGTCCTTCCTGTCTTCTGGAGTTTGCTAAAATTCATGTCAAATGAGTCGGTGGTGCCATCTAAACATCTCATCCTCTGTCATCCCCTTCTCCTATTGTATTCAATTTTTGTCAGCACCAAAGTCTTTTTCAATGAGTTGGCTCTTCACATCAGGTGGCCAAAGTATTGGAGCTTCAGCAAGAGTCCTTCCAATGAATATTCAGGATTTATCTCCTTTAGGATTGACTGGTTTGATCTCCTTGCGGTCCAAGGGACTCTCAAGAGTCTTCTCCAGCACTAAAATTTGAAAGCATCAGTTCTTTGGTGCTCAGCCTTCTTTATGGCCCAACTCTCACATCCATACATGACTACTGGAAAAACAATAGATTTGACTATATGGACATTTTTTGGCAAAGTAATGTCTCTGCTTTTTAATATATCATCTAGGTTGGCTATAGATTTCTTTCCAAGGAACAAGCATCTTTTAATTTCATGGCTGCGGTCACTGTTCACAGTGATTTTAGAGCCCAAGAAAATAAAGTCTGTCACTACTTCCACTTTTTCCCCTTTTATTTGCCATGAAGTGATGGGAACAGATGCCATGATCTTAGTTTTTTGAATGTTGAGTTTCAAGCCAGGGTTTTCACTCTCCTTTCACCCTCATCAAGAGGCTCTTTAGTTTGTCTTCACTGTCTGCCATTAGAGTGGTGTCATCTGTATATCTGAGATTGATACTTCCCCTAGCAAACTTATTCCAGCTTGTGATTCATCCACCCCAGCATTTTGCATGATGTACTCTGCATATAAGTTAAATAAACAGGGTGACAATATACAGCCTTGACATACTCCTTTCTCAATTTTGAACTAGTCCGTTGTTCCGTGTCTAGTTCTAACTGTTGTTCTTGATGAGCATACTGGTTTCTCAGCAAACAGGTAGTGGTGGTACTCCCATTTCTTTAAGAACTTTCCGCAGTTTATTGTGATCAACACAGTCAAAGGCTTTAGCATAATCAATGAAGCAGAAGTAGATGTTTTTCTGGAACTCCCTTGCTTTCGCCATGATCCAGTGGATGCTGGCAATTTGATCTTTGGTTTCTTTGCCTCTTCAAAACCCAGGTTGTACATGCGGAAGTTCTTGGTTCACGCATGCTCAAATGCGTACATGGATGTACACGTACACGTGCACATGTGCAGACGCACACAGATGTTGAGTCTTCATTTGTGGGGCACTGCCTTTCCCTGTTTCTGAGCAACATACGGGGCTGCCTGGCAACCGGGAACAGCTCAGCGTGACAAGCACTGACGCCTGATGCCCGATGCTCGCAGGGGCACGGACAGGAGGGCTCGTCTGTCGAACCTCACCCAGACTTAGGAGGCGGTGGCGTGTGAGCCAAGCCCTGAGCATCCCATGCTGCCCACCCAGAAAGGCCACCCAGCTCCGAGGGTCACAGGCAGGCAGCCACATCCTATTTCTGAGCCGGGCTTTCTGGTCCACAAGCCAGGGCAGGAGCAGCTAGACAGGGCTCTGCAGGGAGGGCACGGAGCGGGGGTCTGGGCGAGTAAGCGCTGCGGGGAGAGTCCATGCTGGCATTCCCGCAGCCTGTCCTCAGGCCTCAGCTCACAGCCTCCCTCAAAGCTGAGAACTGCTTTTGCCCTGCAGCGTCTCATCACAAATGAGTGTCACGGACCTTCCCCCCGGATCCGGCCCCATCAGGGACGCTGCTCCGAGGACTGGCTGGGACAGAGACGCACCGACTGGCCACACCACGAGGTGACTGACCTTACTCCCTGACCCTCGCTCCATTCTTTCAGGGGCTGGAGCCCAAACCCTGCCTCATGCTTGGCTCTCCTGCTCCCCATCCAGTCCATCAGCAAATGCAGGTGTTCAGACTCTGGCCAGACTCCTGCTCACCCTGCACTGCAGACAGCTGCCCGATGCCAGCCTGGATCATTTCAGCTACTTCCCGCTTCCTGGGGACCAAAGTGGTCCCTGCATGGAGCTCTCCAGTGGCTGCCATCTCATTTAGAATAAAACTCAACGTGCTTCCTTGGCCTGGCCATCGGCCCTGATATCTCCCCCGACTCTCCCCTCCCCCAGCCTCAGGCACTAACCTCTCATCCACTCCTCAGGCACTTTACACCTTCTGTTCCCTCTGCCTCGCATGTCCTTCCCCAGAGAGCTACTTCTGGTCTCTGCTGACCCCTTATGTCAGACCTGCCTCTTCTCACATTACAAGAATATGTTCCTCTTCACCTCCTGGAGACCTACCATCTCCTCTGTCTTGTACTTTGTAGCTCTCGCTGCCACTTAACACTTTGTATACTGACTGTGCCCCTTTCACATGTGCAAACTCTGCAAAGGAAGGGAGCAGTTCTCCACTCAGCCCCCAGCTGGAAGTCCTCAGCCATGGCAATGAGTAGGCACCCAGCAAATAAATCCTGAACAAACGACTGAAGAGGAAGCAGAGGGAGGGCTGAATAAGTGAGTGAGTGAGCGAGTGAGTCTGGTGTACGCTCCAAGGGGTTGGTTCAGAATGAAAGGAGATGGCAAATGTTCTTCTGAACTGGCTTCCTCTCTGCACCACAATTCCTCCAAAATCCCACACAACTGTCCTCATGGGCACATGCAGAATTCTTGTTCCTCAATTCGTTACAAAAACACTGATGACTGGAGTTGAGTCAAAGAACTTTGGACCTAGAAGAATCCAATTGACTGACCAGAAATGGTGCTCCAGGTTAGTTCTTTCCCCTCCAAAGACAGCCTGGTCTAGGGGAAATGAAAGACTCTGCAGGGACAATTCTGGAATCATACTCTGAATGTTCTTTCTCCACTCTATAGGACCTTGGGTGTGGTCATTCACTTGTCTGTGCCTCAGTTTCCCCCTGTGTATAATGGGTGCGATGCTCCTGCACACAGATGGAGCGCTGTGACAGTTAGGCAGGGACAGAGCCCTTTGGGGAGCCACGTGGTCGATGGTGGGCACACAGAGCACCCAGCACGTAGGGGACACACGGCAAATACCAGTACCCTTTCCCCACTGCCGGCCCACGATCCCAGGACCCCTGTTTCCTATTCCCCTGTGGAGCTAGGGGCAGCAGGAGAATAAAACAACTTACCCAAGGCCATATATGGAGAGAGTTCTGTGAAGCTGAAGCTGGGTGACTCTCAGACCCTTGATTCCCAGCCCAGGACTCACCCACTGCCACCCACGAAAAGTGTTCATTTTAAAGACTGCCTGGAAACACAGTTCCCTGGGCTAGCACTGGGGGTGATGTTGAAGAAAGGAGCTCAAGAGAGCTCCACACTCGATGAAATCTCCTGAGCTGGGATGGCACTTATTGAGAGCCTCCTATGTGCCAAGCCCTTTGGTATAAATGCCTTCATTTGATTTAATCCTTACGCAGCCCTGGGTGGCAAGGCATCACTCTACCCATTTCACAGAGGGGAAAGCTGAGGCTCCAAGAGAGGCAACCACTTGCCCAAAGTCCCAAGCAGCTTACAAATACTGGAACTTGGATTCAAACCCAGCTGTCTAAACCCCAGCTTTCCCCACTGTGCCCGTCTACATTTCTGAGTCCCCTGAAAGTCTCCCCTCTCAGCCACATCCACCAGGGCTGTGACCCTGCTTTCTCCACAGCAGAGACCTCCAGCCTAGACCCCTGCAGAGCTTGAGCAGGTAAGGTGGTGAGCGAGGTGGGCAGTGTGGGGAACCTCACTGCTAAAACCCTGCTAGACGTGGGCTCCCATCACTCCTTCAGAATGTGGGGCAAGAAACCTCATTCAAAGAAATGGAAACCCAAGTTCTCATGGGAAATTCCCTTTAGAACGTCAGTCACAGCTGCAGGTTGTGCGTGGTCCTCATCTGTAAGCCATCATCACGGGATCACATAAAGTCCAGCGAGAGGGAGAGAGCAAGAGGACGAACTGTCCACACAGACGAACTGTCTCCTTTTTTTCTTTTCCCTTTCCTTCCTTCCTTTCTTTCCTTCATCCTTCCTCCCTCTCTCCCTTTCCTTTCTTTCTCACTGTTCTGGGGTGAGTCACGTACCCCAATATGTATACTTTGAAATCCTAAGCCCCATTACCTCAGAATGGGGCTGTATTTGGAAATAGATTCCTTAAACAGGTGATTAAGTAAAAAATTAAGTAAAAGGCCATGAGGGTGGGCCCTAATCCAACATGTGTGAGGTCGTGGGAAGAGGAGATTTGGACACAGCCCCACAGAAGGAAGGTCATGTGGAGACACAGAGGGAAGATGCTTGCCTGCAAGGCACACTGCGAGGCCCCAGAGACCAGGCCCGCCGGCGCCGCAAGCCTGAAGCTCCCAGCTCCAGACTTGTGAGGGAACACATTTCTGTTGTTTAACCACCCAGTCTGTGGTACTCGTTACAGCAGCCCCGGTGAACTGATTCAAACTGATTCCTTCTCATTCTCTCTCTTCCTCTCTCTTCCTCCTGTATCTGGTACTGAAAAGGATCACATCACAGAAGGAAGCAGAGCTCACAGGATGAATAGGTGACCCATCTGCTCCAGGAAGAACGTAATTTGAGCAGGAATCTGCCTTTGCACCCTTCCCAGGGGCCAAAGTGAAGGACACGCCTCTCAGGAATTCCCGCACTTCCTCTCCGGGACCTTATGGAATTTTCTTAGAACAATGCTTGGGGATGTACAATGAGACCTTGAGGGCTTGTCACTCCAGCAACAAGAGCTATTCTCCAAGATGCAGGCCAAGAAGAATGAGGGTGGGGGAAAGGAGAGGAAGAGTATGAGGAGTTCCTGTGTGCTGGGACCCCCAGCTGCCTCCCACCACTAAAGCTTGTATAAAATTCTATGCAAGCTCACAAAGTGGTGCAGATGAGTAGATTTGGTTTTTTCTATTTCTTTTAAACAGAGACATTTTTACTGAAAGATAGTTAATTTGCAATTTCTGCTGTATAGCAAAGTGATTCAGTTACATTCCTTTTCATAGTCTTATCCATTGTGGTCTATCCCAGAATATTCCCTGTGCTATACAGTTGGACCTTGTTGTTTATCCATTCTGTAAATAACAGTTTGCATGTGCTAATCCCAAACTCCCACTCTATCTGGCCCCCAACCTCAGCAACCACAAATCTGTTGCTCATGAGACTTCTTAACGAAACTTGTGAAGGAGCTGTAACCAGGGTCAGAATGAGACCAATATCTCATTTGTTGTTGTGGTTTAATCGTTAAGTACCAACCGACTCTTTGTGACCCCATGGACTGTAGCCCACCAGGCTCCTCTGTCCATGGGAGCTCTCCAAGCAAGAATACTGGAGTGCGTTGCCATTTCCTTCTCCAAGGAATCTTCCTGACCCAGGGATCGAACCCACGTCTTCTGCATTGGCAGCTGGTGTTAAGCTGGTGGGGGGGTGGGTGGGGGCGGAAAGGGGGACAAGAAGGCCTCAAGCAGCCTCCTGTGCCGCTTAATCCAGAAGCACCGCCAATCCCTGAGCTTCCCCTCCCCAACCCACCCCTAAACCCATGAGTCCGGGCCCTCCTTGTCCTCATTTTATACAGGGGAAACGGAGGCTCTGAGCGGGCTTGCAGGCCACGAACTGCAGTGCCGGGAATCTAACCGCTTTCTAGCCAGCCTCGGCGCGGGGCTGGCACCTGCAAACAAAGGCAGCCGGCTGGCGGGCTGCGCGGGGAGCCCCTCACCGCCAGGGGGCAGCGCGCGCCCGCGGACGCCGCCCGGACGGCCTTTGTCCGGGTGAGGCGGCTTCCCGCACCCGGCTTCTCCACCCCGCGGGCGGACCCAGCCAACCCCGCGGGCCCCGCACTGCATCCCGGAACCGTCCTCTGCATCGCCTGCCTTCACTTCTCTCTTACAGACGGACTGGATTCCTTTTCATCTGTCAGGGCCTGGCTCAAAGATCTTTGCAGTCTTTTCCCTTTGCAGGTTCTCTTTCCTCATCGTCTGCACACAGGGACCCATGCGCCGCAGCCCAGTCTCCCTCCATCATCAGCTCCATCCGCCGCCTTGAAGGCACCTTCTGTTCCAGTGTGGATTCCAGCATCCCCAGTTCGTCGAGTGAGCCCGAGGCCTGTCCTGGTACAAACGTGGAGGCTGTTAGGCTGCCTCGGCTGCGGGAGTAGCCAGGGTCTGTGTCCCCTCCCCATGCTGATTCCAAGGGCTGATCCGAGAAGATGGACCAAGATCTTGGGCCAGGACCACCTCTGGGCCCCTCTGGTTCCCCCAGGCCCACCTTGGTGCCTGCTAGGTAACTCCTGCGTGCGGTGCCTTGGTGCCGGAGCCCCTGCAGCCCGCATTTCTCCTGGTGTGCGCGTGCCTGTGCCGGGAGGCTTCTACAAACTCAAAGTGAGCCTCAACCTGGGGCAGATCATTTGGAAATCAGCAGAGCTTTCTAGCAGCTGAGGCAGAGTGTCTTCCCTACTGCTCCAGATGAGAGCCAGCCCCTCCCCCCAGCACACAGGCATACACACAGACACCAACGTTTCTCTGATTTGGTCTGAACTGAATTTATCTTCTGCTCAGAATGTTCCCCATGTGCTTTTCCCAGTTTCCCCTTGCCTCACCCACAGGAGAAAACTGAGGCCCAGAGTAGGGGAGGGACCTGCAACCCCCTCCTCCACCTGGAAGCCCACTTTCTAGTCCTTCTGGAACCTGCCCACCCCCATGCCTCCAAATTTGCCTCAATTCCCAACTATTCCCCTGCTCTTTCTTATGGCTCCCCATCCTGATTCTCCGGAGGGTTCAACACATGGCAGCTTTCTCAGGAGACTGTTCCTGCCTGTCTCCTGTTCAGTTCTGAGCTCTGTCAGCAGAAACTGAATTTTATTTACCATGCACTCTGCCTAACATCAAATGTGTCAAATGAATAAATGAAACTTTGAAACAGCCTTAGGGAGGATGTGATATCAGCCCCCTCATCCCCCTCATCCCAGTGCCATGGATGAGGAGACCCAAGCTCCGACGGGTATGGAAAAGAAGGAACATTTCTGTTCCACGTGAATCAAGACTTCTCTTTCCGTCTCTCTACTTGCTCAGTCATGTCAGACTCTTTGTGACCCCACGAACTGTAGCCCACCAGGCTCTGTCCACGGGATTCTCCAGGCAAGAATGCAGGAGTGGGTTGCCATTCCCTTCCCCAGGGGATCTTCTTGACCCAGGGAATGCAGGCCTACAATCTGCATTGTAGGCAGATTCTTTACCGTCTGAGCCAAAGGGGAAGCCCACCAAGACATTTAATAAGTTTATTTGTTTAAAGGGTTTATAAAAATGAAATTACATGTCTGTGTATTGAAAATACCTTGCATGTTTTTAATTGATCTGTGATTATTTTATTATTATTATTTTTAATGTAAGTATAGTTGATTTACAATATTTGGTCAGATAAATAGTAAAATGGTTCAGTTATATATATATGTATATATATAATATTCAGATTTAAGTATATATGTATATATATACATATTCAGTTTTAAATATATATATATATATATATATATATATATGCGTGCATGTTCTGTGCTCAGTCGTGTCCAACTCTTTGCAACCCCATGGACTGTAGCCCGCCAGGCTCCCCTGTCCATGGGATTCTCCAGGCAAGAATACTGGAGTGGGTTGCCATTTCCTCCTCCAAAATATATATATGTTGCCCAAGCTGGAGTACAGTGGCTATTCACAGGCGTGATCCCACTACTGATCAGCACGGGAGTTTTGACCTGCTCTGTTTCCGACCTGGGCCGGTTCACCCCTCCTTAGGCAACCTGGTGTTCCCCCGCTCCTGGGAGGTCACCATATTGATGCCAAACTTAGTGCGGACACCCGATCAGCATAGCGCACTTGCAGCCCAGAACTCCTGCCTCCAGCCTCAGCCTCCCGAGTAGCTGGGATTACAGGTGCGTGCCACCGCGCCCGGCCAAAATATATATATGTGTATATAAATATATAGGCTTCCCCAGTGGCTCAGATGGTAAATTGTCTGTCCACAATGCGGGTAGACCTGGGTTCGATCCCTGGGTTGGGAAGATCCCCTGGTGAAGGAAATGGCAACCCACTCCAGGACCCTTGCCTGGAAAATCCTGTGGACGGGGGAGCCTGGTAGGCTACAGTCCATGGGGTCACAAAGAGTCAGACATGACTGAGTGACTTCACTTTTTTCACTTATATATGTATGTATATTGGGTGGGCCAAAAAATTTGTTTTGTTTTTTCCATAACATCTAATGAAAACCCTTAGCCAATCCAATATTATAAAAGAATATATATATGTATTCTAATATATATATACATATATTCTAATATATAAATATCCCAGTCCATGGGATCGCAGAGTTAGACATGACTGAGCAACTGAGCATGAGGACGTGCGCGTACACACACACACAGACACACACACACACACAAAAACACATATATATGAGACTATATATGCATATTCTTTTTTAGGTTCTTGTCCACTTTGTATGTTTTAGTGACAAAAATAGAATGGACTAGAACAGTTAACTTAGTAAAATGCCTCTCAGTGAACCATGTGAAGACAAGAGTGATGGAATGAGGGGGCCTTGGAGCGTCCGGGTTGTGGATCTGGGACTGTAGGTGGGGTGAGCCAAGCGCACAGCTGGGATTTGACGAAATGGAGCCCAGGGCTGGGCTGAGCCTGCAAAGCCCAGGCACCTTGCACACCGCCCTAGTCATGCCCTGTTCCTCTTGCTAGTGAGGTTGTAAGAATAATAACACTAATCACAGGCAAATGAAGTAAACAGTGGGGCTGGGCCAGCCATTGTCTTGCTAGCTGCACCTGGGTAGGGTGTCAGTAGGAAACCAGGAGTTTTGCAGGGAGCTTGCAATTGCTAGTGCATTGCTAAGGAGATGACCACACTTCCTGGTGGGTTTGGAGGCCTATCAAGCTGTCCTTTAGGGGTGAGTCTGGATCACCCCGGAGAAGGCAATGGCAACTCACTCCAGTACTTTTGCCTGGCAAATCCCATGGACAGAGGAGCCTGGTAGGCTGCAGTCTATGGGGTCGCTAGGAGTTGGACACGACTGAGGAGTTGGACATGACTGACACTTTCACTTTTCACTTTCATGCATTGGAGAAGGAAATGGCAACCCACTCCAGTGTTCTTGCCTGGAGAATCCCAGGGACGGGGGAGCCTGGTGGGCTGCCGTCTATGGGGTCGCACAGAGTCGGACACGACTGAAGCGAGTTAGCAGCAGCTGGATCACCCCTCCTGCCTGGCTTGCCCCCATCAACAAATGGGGGAAGAGTGTGGGGGCAGAAGCAGGGGTCAGCGCGGAAAGCGGGGCTGCTTGCCTCAGCTCCGCAGGGGTGGGGGAGGACCGCCAGGCAGCTTTCTCTGTCTCCCCTGCAGCTGCCAGAGCTGTGAACTGCGTCCTGGAGCAGAGCCAGGCTGGGCAGGGAGCCCTATAGAGCCTAAATCTGGCAGGGTTTTGTCTTAAGTCCTAGTCGTTTGCCACGAATTACTCCTCTGGCATGAGGGATCCCATCTGGGGCTCTCCACCTCACTGGCTTTTAATTTATGATGCTTTCCGACAGGCAACTGCTGGGGTCAGAGCCAGAAGATGCTCAGGAGAGCCCATAGAGGTCGTTGTTCCTGTACACTTTTGTCAGACCCACGGCACATGCCAGGCCTTGGGCTCAGAGCTCCATAAACTGGCCTCCAGGAAGTCGAAAGAACTGGCTTCAAACCTCAGGTCTGTCTCTTCTTAGCTGTGTGACCTTGGGAAAATCACTCAACCTCTCGGGTCACTTTTCCTCGTTTATGAAATGCAGCCAATCACTCATAGCATTTTGTGTGGAGCTGTAGAGTAAGATATGAAATGTGGATGTGACTGATGGAATCAGAGCAGGGGGGCACTGGGTTCCTGACCAGTGCCTTCTCTTCAGATCAGAAGGATCTAAATGGTGGTAAGATCAAGTTATGGGCCTTTGAATGCTGGACACTGAACTTGACTTTTCTCCCGGGAGCCCTGGCAGGTTTGGAGGGAAGTGCTCAGACTTGTGTTTCAGGAGAGATCTGTGGAGGGTTGGTGGGAGGGGAGAGGCTGGAGACTGAAGGCCTTCAGGGAGATGACCAGGGGTCCCCCGTGGAGATGGGTAAAGCTAGTGAACAGGGGCCTCACAGAGGACAAAAAGGAGCTGCCCTATTCATGTTGGTGTTCCTGCGGGGGTCATCATGGAGCTCTGCCACTGGAGATGAACAGCTCCAGGACCCCTGTTATCTAGGGGATTCCTCACTCAGCTAGGGGCTTCCCTGGTGACCCAGACAGTAAAGAATCCGCCTTCAATGCAGGAGACCCAGGTTCAATTCCTGGGTAGGGAAGATCCCGTGGAGAAGGGAATGGCAACCCACTCTAGCATTCTTACCTGGGAAATCTCGGGGACAGAGGAGCCCGGGAGGCTACAGTCCAGGGGGTCCCAAAGAGTCAGACATGACTAGCACTTTCACCTTTCATACAGTTTTACCCAAATCCTTACTTCTGTCCTTTTCTGCCCATTCCATGTAAAACATCAGGATTTAAGCATTTTCTTGTAAAGGAAGCCACTTGGTGATGGAAAAGGGCGAGGAGAACAATGCAGACATGAGTTTCTCACTCTGCTCCTCCCAGCGCTCACATCCTCCCATCGAACCATGTGGAAGCCTGAATAACCGTCCCCAGATGACCACGTCCTGGCCCCCAGAAGCCATGGATGTGCACTTCACATGGTAAAAAGGACTTTGCAGGTGTGATTGAGTCAAGGATCTTGAGATGGGGAGATGCCCAGTGGCTTGGTATCATCACAAGTGTCTTTAGAAAAGGGAAGCAGGAGACAGATCGGAAGACATGGTGCTCCTGTGTTTGAAGGTAGAGAAAGAAGCCACAAACCAAGGAACACGGGTGGCCTTGAGAGGCTGGGAAAGGCAGGGAAATGGATTCTCTCTGCCGATGTCTGAGTGTGTGCATCCAACATTCATATGTTGAAATCTTAATCCCCAGTGGTCTGGTATTAGGAGGTAGGGTCTTTGGGGGGCAGGTCGCTCATTCCACCTTCATGAGGGGAATCAGTGCTTTCAGAAGAGACCCTACAGAGCTCCCTCGCCCCTCCCACCACGTGAGGACACAATGAGAAGTGTGTGGCCTGGAAGAGGGTCCCACCTTACCAGGCTGGTCCCCTGACCTTGGACTTCCAGCCTCCAGAACTATGATAAATAAATTTCTGTTTTTTATAAGCTGCCCAGTCTGTGGCACTTAGTTACTGCAGCTTGAATGAACTAAGACACTCTCTGAGGACCTCAAGAAGGAGCAGAGCTCTGCTGATACCTTGATGTTAGCCAGTGACATGCATTTTGGACTTCTGACCTCCAGGGCTGTAGGAGAACAAATATGTTGGCTTAAGGCAGTAAATTCATGGTACGTTGTTACAGCAGCAGAAGGAAACTAATGTATGCCTTCCCCAACTCTGGGCCTCTGTTTCCCATTGAGGCTGTGGCCACAGAAAAGCTTCAGGCACCGGCTGCAGTGCGTGGAGGTCAAGGGGAAGTGGAAATGGAGCAGGTCCTTCTGGGCAGACTGGGCTCTCCCTGTGCCCCCTGCAGACACGGCAGAGTAGATGCTCAGAACTTGATTCCTGCTTCTCAGATCCTAGAAGTGAATGAGATGAGCAGGTGAGAGTGGCGGTAAGAGCTGGTGGGGTCCCAGAGGCGGTAAGAGCTGGTGGGG